>NW_022992001.1:0-707500 GCF_902827175.1 Gymnodraco acuticeps | reverse complement strand
AGATTCTGGGCTCAAAGGCCTCTCTGGACGCCTGCGGGGCCTGTAAGGGAGACAACTCCACTTGCAAGTTCTTCAAGGGCCAATACACCCTTCAACACAGGGCCAACGGTAAGCCTGTCTTTGTTTGTAGTGTGTCTGTGCATGTGGGCTAGCATAAACTTAGTCATCCTGCAAGACAAAGGGAGACTTAAGCCCACTAACAAGGACAGAGGAAATGCACAGACAAATGCATCTAATCCCACTTCATAATGGACTGATTCACTTCATCCACTGATTCACTTAATCCACTAACAAACATGACACAAATAAAGTTGAGTGCATGGTGGGCTACAGTGAGGAATGCCACAGCGAGAACAGTTTACCATCGCTTTCCTAACTTGCTTTTAATAACAGAAATATATAATAGTCAATGACGTTCATGTTATGTACAGTGCTTACTCTGATCTTTACCTTTGGATAGCTGTGTCTGACCTCTTCGGTCGAACCTATGCTTTGGGGTTAGGATTAGTTCTGACACAGTGGATCGGTTTGCTTCAAAGAAAGTTTGAAAATACCCTCAGTAATGTTATTATGTTCCTGATTAGCATTGGGTTTAATTATAAAAATGATATACTGAAAAAGTACTTTTGCTAATTGCGTTGACACCAAATCCCGCAAAATCTCTCTTCGGACCACTGTACTTTACTACCTTCACGTGATACGTTACTCTTTCTGATCTGGTGTCCAATTTATTTGTAACACTCTTAGTATTTTACCATTTAGAGGTTTTGTTTTATGAACATGCAAAATAAACCACATTTTTATTTTTATTAAAATAAGAAAATAAATCGACAAAACGATGTTGGGCCGAGTTCTACATTCAGTTGCAAACAGCGAATAACACCATTTTCTGCGTGAAGCCTATGGTATGCGAGCATGGGTAGCAGGTTTTTATGATGAAACACAAAATAAGAGTCAGGGAATGGCAATAAACAAAGATGTAGGAATGATTCAGCCTTGACTTTCTTCCTTCTCCTCAATTTCCTTAAGAGTACTACTCCATGGTAACAGTCCCAGTAGGGGCCCGAAGCATCCGCGTTCAGGAAATGGAGGTGTCCACCAGCTACCTGGCCGCTCGCTCCCTGAAAAGGAAGTACTACCTGACCGGGGACTGGACGGTGGACTGGCCGGGGAAGTTCCACTTTGGTGGGACCGTGTTCGACTACCAGCGCTCTTTCAACAAGCCGGAGAGCCTGTATGCCGCTGGACCTACTAATGAGACGCTGGTGTTTGAAGTAAGCCGCTGCTGCTGGGTGACGTCCGTTTGGGGCAATTGACAGTGACAGGGGCCCTGGCAGAGCTGCCGCGCCTCTCTCCTATTTTACGTCTGGATATGAATAGGCTTAGATGAAAAAGTTGGTTGGTAGGGAGAACGGGGGTGGTTGTAACTATATGTGAAGCTTCTGTGGGGGATTAATTGGTGATTGGTTACGTCAGGGATGAACTGGGGATGGGTGGGTGGCGTGGAAGGCTCTAATCAAGAGGGGGGTTCAAACAGCCTGGCCTGTGCAGAGATATGCTCTTTGTGAGGGAAAGAAAATAGAAATGAACAGTTAAAGGTAGTAGACACAAATAGGTTAAAGGCATACCTAGGATTAGTTCAAATCAAAGCCAGTTTAAGGGGTTGGTTCTCCGGGCACAAACTGTAAAAGTGAGTTTAAGACAGAAAGCTCAATAATCACATCTTCCCCTCAATCTATGGGCCAAACTCCTGATATGCAATCACGCTGCTTTTAAAATCCACTTTCCATTCTGTCTGAACACAGTTTAAATATTTCAGTGCTATTCTCCATTGTGCGTGGGTGGCAGCAGACATTTTAGAGACACATATTTTAATTTATTATAAGGATAGCCCATTGAGATGTAGCATCTCATTTTACCATAGGTCTTCTTGAGACAAATACAACATTATAAAACAGCATTACATACACTGACAAAACACAGATACAGCCCTCATCTGGTTGAGTTATCTCCCACACACTCCTCCCTCCCTGCCTAAAACCTGAAAATGAGCATAATAGGGCCCCTTTAAGATGAAGGGAAAAAATTAAGATGCCCAGAAGCAGTGGAAAGATATATATCTTAGAAACTAGGAAAATCATTCCATTCGGAAAGTAGTTTGATCATTTGAAGAGTAATGGTAAGAGATTTGATATGGGTTGTCAATCATATAAGCAATAATTCGGACATAAAAGAAGGTTCCATGTGGCTTAATTAGTCTAAATCACCCTTTGTGCCACTTTCACCATTCAGCAGTCTCACATGGCAGAAGCCTGCCCCGTGTTTATATGCCGTACAGTGTATTGGTACTGCTGGCTCCAGTGTAACTCAGTCACGTGTTGGTCCATGTACACACACTCAAAGCCATGATGTGGCCCCCACGGCCACTGATCTCAAAAGTGCTTTGTTGCAGCCATGTGATTCGTGGCTAATAGAGCGAATACAATCCGAATAAGTAAACTGCCCTTCAGAGGCACGGATGAAAAGTACAAAATCAGCTTTCTGGTGTGAGATGTTCTGTATAGTATGGGAGGTGATTTATTACTTTTTTATTGTGGGACCCAAGTTTGCAATCAGTGGTGTGTCAGAAACTATAGAGGGGAGGGCGAGTCTTTACCCGTCCTGAAGCAGCAGAATGTGATGCTAGACAGGTGTATCCTCCCGAGAGCAAGATTAATATTGGACAAGTGGCTGAGTCATTATCCGTACGACTCTGTAGGCTTAAGTGAACGGTGGTGGGACGTGTGGGATGTTCTCCTCACATAACTTTGTCAGCGAAAGCATTTATTTTCCCTGAACTCTGAACCCTAGGCGTGGAAACAGAAGTGGGAACCAGGTGATGAGTAGACTTCCTCCCCCCCCTGCTCCCTGTTAGTCATGTAAAAGCTGCTTTACCCTCAGTCCCTTGGGCTACTGAAGTCCTGAGGTTAAAGCAGGAATGAGTCGCCTGTGAATCCAGAAGGAATACCAGTGTGCTACTTCCAAAGTGCTTGGCTGGTTACTTGTTTGGCCATCAGGAAATGTCTGAGTGTTTCAGTAGCTATTTTAGTAAAGAGGCTATACTGTTTGTGGGCAGTATAGAGGAGTAGCTGCTGTAGTTGTTGGAAAGCCATTGTTGTTTCCTTCTGCAAGAGGAATTATTGCGGGAATACAGACCAGCAACTTAAAATACATTTTATAGAAGAGGTTGCAAGATGGATTTTAGGATTATTTCTGACCAACTTTGCAAACAATTCTGCAATACCACAATCTTGCTTTCACTTAGCATGGTCATACTTAGGGATAATTCAGTTTTCTCAAAAAACAGAACTCTAATTTAAAATATTCTCCAGCTTTACAAGTGTAAATGCCAGTAGGCTGGAAGGAAACAGCATGTAAGCCATATCATTTTGTAGAGACGATGAACACTAATGACTTTGGAGATCCAATGACTTTATATATATGTTGATAAATATCTCTAAAATATATGGATTAGCTATCTGCAAACAAGTATGCTTCTCAGATCTTTTAGGTTCATGATGAAACAAGAAACAGCGGCTGTACTTTGTGGGTAATACTGATTGGCGAATAGTAGCATGCTAACATGCTAAAGAAAGAATCGTAATGTGGTGAGTAGTATCTCAAAGAAACAGTTTTTCTAAGCACAGCACATAGCTGTACTTTTCAAATAAAGTGGTTTGAATAATCAGGCAAGTTTTCTTAAAATCAATTTGACCTTCAGTCCATTTCTTGCATTTTAAACGTAATGAGCGGATTAGCATTGCATCCCCACCACTGAGTCTAGTGTCATCAGAACAATGGAGGCGTGTGGTGCAGTGGGTTGTGGGGAGTGTCCACAGTATTGAGTATGTAAGTCGCTTTGGATGAAAGCGTCTAACAAGTGTCATGTAATGTAACAATAAGCCAGAACCTAGGTTGTATTAACACCAAATATTCCTTGAAGCAGAGTCTTTGCTAAGTCTGACAGGCTCCACATGCCTGTCTGTGTCTCGGTCATACATCTGCTGCGGATGTACAGATGACACGGGCATAATCTCTATAAGTATGTCCTGTAATTACAAAAAGGAGAGAGAGAAGCATAGAGAGGGAGGAGAGTGAGATTAAAAGATTAAGAATTCTGCAATTGAACTCTTTGGATGTGAGAAGTTAAGGTCAGGGCACGGGGACTTTAACTGCAAATGAAAAGAGCCAAATGAAGGAAAGCGTGTTTTGTTTTTTTCCACTACTGATCATCTGTTTCACACATTCTACTTAACTGTCCGCTGTCACGGAAAAAAACATGGAGAAAGTTAATGGGGGAGGGTCTGCACACCGATCACTTACAGACCCTTACTCAGCTTGAAACGCTCAAAGAAAATAAATGTTGAGGAGTGTGAGCGCAAACTGTGACATGGTGTTCTCATCTCTACAGCTGCTCAGCTGGTAGGGGGGAGGAAGGAAAGAGGAAAGAAGTAACTAACAAGAGCAGGAGGAACATATGGCTGAGGTCTCCATGGACACCAAGTGGTATTATTCCCCCTGAATTTACATTCTTGTGGTATGGCGAGGCGAGGTCATGCCAGTCCAGGGCAAATCATTTTGGATCCACAAGTGAGATAGATATCTGAGTCTGCCACATTCTAATTCATCATCGTCTCATCTGACGTGATGAGTGGCGTGGCGGTTAGGTTGTGAAAGCCAAGACATTCTGTGGTGCGATGTTGTACTGTAGGAAGATGGACTCGCATCAATCACGCAACTTGAACTCTTTCAATATATGTGTTTTTTTTATCGACTACCAGAACAGTAAAAATAAGTAGCCATATGAAATAAAACACAGAGGGAGCAAAAAGATGCCATTGTTGAACATTTCTCATATTTAGACCCCAAAAAGAAAATCACTCGGTCAAATGAGTAATTGATTATCTTTATCGGCATTTTTTAAGGGTATTGTAAGCTTCTCATAATGCATCTTTGTTATATTAACTGACAGACAGTGAGTCTTGGAATATTCATTGTTTTAACTTCGTTCGCTTTTTGTTCGTTTTTTATTTCCCAAATACAAATGTACTAGTAATAGCTGACTTTTCTGGTAATAATTCGAAGAGAAAGGCTTTTGGAAATTAAAATATAAAGCTTGATTAAAGTTTTAATATATATATATTATAACATAGATATTTATACAACTACCAAGGTGCAATTTGGCAATAAACATCCAATTAAAGAGCTTCAAATTATGAGTGCAGCTAACAGGGTGTGGATGCTAATGATCTTATGATATATGATATATATGATAAATATATATATATATATATATATATATGATATATATGATATATATGATATATGATATATGATATATATCATATATATATGATATATGATATATATGATATATCATGATATATATGATATATGATCTTATAGAGGAAAGCAGATAGTACAACCCGCAGCCTAAATAGTTTGAAACAGCAAATACAAAACGTTTTGCAGTTGAATTGAATATTGGCCCATCTGACTGACTTATTCTGATTGCAACAGCACTCAAAACTCGTTAGTGTTGTTATATTTGGATATGTCCGCCATGATTAAGTGATGGAATATTGCTCAGAAGTCAGACCCGGTGACGATAACCCAAATCTATTGTATCGTAACATCTTGGATATCTTTAAAAACTGAATTTTTAGTGCCAATAAAGACTGGAAAACACCTCCCACTTGGTAACTCTGGGCCTGGACAAGTAATACTAATTGTCTAGCCAAAATCAAGTTGTGCAAACTAGTTTATTGTTCGCTTTGTTTTGCACAGGCACCTTCCCTCACCATATCACTGATGCATTTGTAGATGGGCACCAACAATGTTCTGATTCTGTTAAATCCAGTTTTTATATTGCATAAAACTCATTGACTGAGTGATGACTGTTGCACTCTTTCTCTAAATCCAATTCATTTTAGTTTGTGCTGTCAATCCAGATAAGGCTCATGGATTTATTGGCTGTAGAGCTTTGGTAGATTTATATGTGTTGTGACAAATATCAGTCAGTATTATATTGCCGTGGTTGGTTTGCTTTGACTACCGGAGAGTTCACAAGGGTTCTGTTCATTCTGTTGATGAAGTGGGAGCAAGCATGCATTCATTGTTGCTATTGGGACTGATTTGTAGGAGGTTGGGGGATTTTGGTTTTATTTATTTATATTTCTCTTTGGAAGCTAAACACCCAATAAATAATAACAGCCAGGGGATGCGCTTTGGTGGCAGTGATCCCAGGCTGGAGATGATTCAGGTTTGGATAAGTCTTAAAATATCTTTGACAACCCTAACTCTGTGGTTGGTTGGGCGTGTTCAACATTGTGGATGGTTTAGGGAAGAGATATCAGCTATTTAGAAAGCTTCAAGGCTTCAGAGATGTTGAGGTTCTCTACTAAAGAGATTTAAAAAGAAATCCTGCGAAATGTTTTTTTATAGCAGCTGGTTTACATGATTGGATGTTGTTTGGGAAGGGTGTTTGGTTAGTGTTGGTTTACTTGGATAGGCACAACATCCTGGTGTGGTTAGTGGTGGTAGTTGTTTCATGGCAATGGATTTGGGTGGGTAGCATTAGCAGAGGAGGTTGGGTGTTAAAGTGCAGCCAGGTCTTATGCAGTTTAAAAGCCGCCAGTGCCATCATTTCAACATTTTAGGCAAGACGTCCTTGAGACAGCAAGTGTTAAACTGAAGCACTCCGATAACACTCTGACAGGTCTAAATAAATGCACAAACCACAAACAGAACCTTTGTGAACTTTAAGACTAATTACAATTGTGGTTTACCTGGTTAACACTTATATTTGTTTATAAGAGAGTCGGTAAAAGTAATATTCTGTGAAAATATCAGAATCTGGTGGCTAGTAGTAACTGATGATAATCTATAATGGTTCTTCATTGGAAAATAATCAACTATTAACAATGCTTGGTATTGTGATCAAAATCCAAGCATAATATCTCTGCACTTGGATTAAGAGCCAGATATACTTCTCTCATTAGTGCAGAACAATATTCAGTGTTTAAACTGAAGCTTTGGCTGAGCTTTGTCCGACAACCAAAAATGTTAAGTCTGTTTTTATGACATTTGGACAAATTGGAAACATACAAAAATTGGCCAACAGAAGTTCCAAACTGCCTTTCACTGAGTTACTTTGACACTGACAAATAAGTATAAGATAGTGTATTAGTCTATCTATATTAGCAATCTAGTATTTGCTCATTTATAATAAGCACATTGATAAGCAAAAAATATATTGGCGTTTATCGAGATAATGATACCGACTGCAAGTTAAGTCACACTGAACCTAAAAACATGTCTTTGTGTTCAAATTTGACCGGGTAATAACAGAAAAGGGGATCCAATTTTGACATTCCTTCCCATTATTTTGTGGGATATAGTATTCACCTGAATGTGCCTGTCTGTTCTTCCAGCTGATCATAAGTCAGTATACAGAGTACCAGTGACGTGCGGTGAGGTTCATGGCTGGTGAGGCACTGACTCTTTCAGAGTCAGATTTACAAATATTATATTTTGACCTTAATCGAAATATTCGGTTATTTTCAAAAGCTTTTTTAGTCTGATGCTTCAATTCATTTTAAACAGACCGTTCAACAAAAGGATACCCACAATCTAAATATTGGATTGTTCTTTCTTAGTAAGATCCCATTTTCATTACCAATGTGGTCTTACCTTGACTTGAAGATGAAGTCCATGCTATCCTTCTGGACAACAATCTCCATTACTTTTTTGTAAAAGTCCTCCTTATCTTCCTCTAGTTTCAAAAGTCTAGTTTGTTGTTTGTGTACCGTCTCTGCGTAGAATAACAGTAGCAACAAGAACCTGTGGGCTCACTTGCGCCCCCTTCAGTGCGGCAGAGGTTATGGCTGCCTCCCCTGGTGCTTTTTTCATTGCCGTTGTATGATGAGACCAGCGAGCCTAAATATCATATACACGTGAAATAAGTTATTTAGAGACTATAGATGGCGAGGATAAATGTAATAAAGGGATCTACAAACATTACATTGGTGACATACAGTGAGATGGTGCAGGCATGCGCTTAGGGCCCGCTTTCCAGACAGTTTCTGTGGGGTGACGCATTCTGAGGTGAGGCAGAGCTCATCTGTGCCAACTGGCTTGAGCGCGCTCACAAAATAAGTGCCTGCGCTAAATTAGTGCCCGCGCTCCAGCAAGTTACTGTGGGCTTACGAGAGGCAGAGCTCGTCCCTGCCTCACTTCTCATCGCTACCCGTAGTTGTAGCGGAGCTCGGCAAATTTGCTGATTTTGACTATAAAAAGCGATTGGAATCATACATAAATCACACTTACAACACAGATCAGTGGAGACATTTTATTATTATTACTATTTAGTTTTTCTTTAGTTGTTTTTCCGTTACATTGGAGTATGACAGGTGAGGCTCTGCCTCCCCTGCCTCCCCTGACTGCACGTCGCTGCAGAGTACCAACATTGTAGATGTGTTTGTCTGACAACAGACAGCTCCTTACTCCTCTCCACATATTCTCATACCTCCCTTTGCCTCCTGTCTGGATTTGGGCCGAGTGTACACATGGAACAGTTAACATGCTCAGAAGCAGGGCCGGACTGGGACAATAAGTCAGGCTGGGAATTATACACCCAGCCAGGCCACTACCAGTTTTCTTTTGTGCCATTTTCCTGGATTTATTTGTCAATATTTACAGCGTTGCTGCCCATAGTGATAGCCCTAAACTTTAAATCTACTACCCCAGAATAAACATAATGGACATGGGTTACTATTTAAAAAAAATGTGTAAATCTATTTAGGAACCTATCCATGTGAACATATTTTAAGTGGAGGTGGACCTCAAATCCTCTAGGGGGGCCCGGGGGCATGGTCCCCCGGTAAGATTTTTTTTTAAAAAAACGCATTTTAATGGCCAAACTAACTTTAAAATAGGCATTTTCCACCGAGAATAAAACGAAGTTCAGCCATGTTTTTTTTTTCTGCAGGGAGAAATAAGGATAATCTGGTGTTTTTTAGTCGATGAGTAGTGCAGATATCACTGTAAAATCAATCGACAGTAAGGGGAATACTTACTTCCGGGTGTACAATTCTCCGTTATCCAATGAGAATGGACGCTCACATTGCCTTTAAGGGCAGCCGACACAAACGAATGCCGTGCTTCCATGAGCGTCAAATCCCGCCGCAGATGGGAATACATTGCAATCAGTTGAAAGCTATTTGCGTCCCTTTATGAAGCTGAAGGAGCCTAGGAGCGTCACAACTGCACGCCACGGACACTGACCAAACGTCGCTCCTGGACGATTATGGAGTTAGAGTGTGTTGACATTTGCGGAGCGTTGCGTTCACAATACATATCAAAAAATTAATCCTCAGGCCAGCAGGCCACTTAACAGGCCAGGTCATCGGGAAACCTCCCGGTCCTCCCGATGGCCAGTCTGGGCAAGCTCTAAACCAAGTTGGCCTGTAAAAGAGAAACATTGAACACAGTCCAAGGCAGTGTCTTGAAATGGTTTAAAAAGACGCACTGTGAGCTGGCTATGTATGTAAATGTACCTCAAACTAAATTATTCACCATGGCAGTGAATCCTCACCAGTTAGCTTTAATAATAGCCTGATGCTTCTCTTGTAATGGGTATGTCTGCTTTCATTCATCCGTCAGTCTCTGCTTGACTTCCATGTACAAATAAATCTCCCTTACAGAAAAAGGTAACTTAGAATCACCAGCCAGTAAAAAAGAATGTGGTATTAAAAAAAAGCGCTTACTCACGATGGAAAATGGAAATTGTTACTAATATGTGCACTGTCCTGTCCAAACAAAATGACCTTATAATACTGTGGTCAGCCAGTTTGGACAAGAGTCTCAAATGTTTTTGGAGCCTTCTGATTAGTGGGTAACAGCTCAGTTGGACATAAATGGTGGAATTATTCTGCCACGTCGTCTTACCTTTAAACTTTTTGCAGAGGGATCCACAACAGATGGAACATTCATATCTGCTCTCCTTACACTGCACAATATAGGACTACTTTATAGATTCTTGAATTTCCACCAATACAGAAAGTAATACTGGGATTTATTTATTACGGATTGGCTCAGAACAATAGAAGAAGATATACATCATACTGTGTGAGGGGGAAGATATTTCATGGTTGTCAGTCAGTAATATATGCTGTTTCCAGCCTCTCAAATGTAAAGATTTTACATTTTAACTGTCAAATATTTTGGACTGTTCTTACGGCATCTTCAAAGATTTCACCTTGAGGTCCAAACAAGGCAGGTATATACTGTACAACTGAAGGTGAGGCTAAAGTTAAGCTGGAAATCTCCAAAAACTGGAAAAATACAAGCAACAAACAGGAAGCAAATCAACTGGGGAACACTAGGAATTATCCATGGAACAACCACAGACAGGAAACACGGCATGACCACACTAAGGAACATTGATGACAGACTAAAAGGGAACATTTGCAGAGACAGGCATACTGGGTGTTTCTCAATGTCGAGGACGCTTCCTTGGTAGGACATGTCTTCCGAGTCAGGTCCTTCAGAGGCTAGGCAAGAATCCTTCCTAGCATTCGGAGAACGAAGAATGGAACAGGCTAGGAAGTGTGCAGGTGTGCGTCATATGAGAGGCCCCGCCTTAAATTGAGCGCGATTTGTTTGAAGACTCATATCTGATTTGCGAAGATCAAAGATGTACTTGAGTAACTGTATTTTGTAAAATGATCATCTCTCCAGGACAGAACCACTAAACTAACATAAAACGTTCTCCTTCTGCCTTGAAAAAGTCCTGGAGGATAAGCAGCCATAAGAAAATCATAAAATGACCATCACCAATCAATAATAACATTTGT
Source organism: Gymnodraco acuticeps (assembly GCF_902827175.1). Classification (NCBI taxonomy): domain Eukaryota; kingdom Metazoa; phylum Chordata; class Actinopteri; order Perciformes; family Bathydraconidae; genus Gymnodraco; species Gymnodraco acuticeps. The sequence goes on along the minus strand of NW_022992001.1, from coordinate 696,605 downwards.
ATTAATATATCATACTTGATGTCTGCAAACTTTTTTACACATATTGGTGCATATTGGTAGCACAAACCACAAATATCAACAAAATAGGCAAAGTCAAAACAAGGTTCATTTAAATTATTTATTTAGGTGCAAAACACTCAAAGGTCTCATTCACACCTAACCCCTAGATTCCACCGGGTCCGTCTGCGCCGCATTAAGGCCGCCTTACGGCCGCGTTACGGCTGCGTTACGGCTGCGTTACGGCTGCGCCGCAGCGTTCGTATTTCTCGCAGCCACTCTAGTCAATGGGTGCTATTCCACCAGACGCGCCGCGTTACGGCTCAGAAGTGTCCCAGAAGCGTCTCTGCGCTGGGCTCCGCTCAAAATAGGATTCAAGTCTATTTTTCGACGCAACGCGTTGCAGAGGCGCCGGGCAGGAAGTGGACCAGTCAGAGCATCCGGCCCATCCCCAAAATAAACTAATTTTGCAGACCCTATCCCTCCGTAGTCTTTCAAGTAGGTAGAAAGTAGAAATGCCAGCGTTCTCCTACGGTTTACAGGCACTGTGTAAATTATATATATAGAATAATTATGATGATGAATGCATTTTTTTACCACTGAAATACAGCAACACATCTTTGATTCATGTCGTTTATAACTGGGATAATACCATTATTATTAACTTTGTCTGTACAAAGTAGCCTGTCCAGGAAATATGCCCAAATCAACAAAAACTGCGGGCCGGCAGGCAAGACGCTCCGCTTCTGAAATGCTTCTGAAACGCGCCCGGTAGGGGAGGAGGCCGGACCAAAACCGTGGCGCAGCCGTGACGCGACGCAGACGGACCCGGTGAAATTGAGTGGTAATAGTCCGCTTCTCTGGTGCACACCAGACGACAGTTTGTTACATTGTTTCATTTTTCAGAAGGTTCGGTTTGCGTTAGATCGGGCACAACTCAAATGGACTATAAACTTTAAACCCAAGTCATGTGCACATTTACTACGCCACTGAACATACTTACATTTAGTACTTACAAAGATTTGGGAAATTGGTCCGTGCGCAAAGCATTGTGGGGCTTTTAACACCGCCGAGGATACACATGTGCATCCTTGAAATTTCCCGTAACGAAGGACTCAGTCCTCGCAGACCGGGCGGCAGACATACATCTGTGGGCGGGCATTTGATTTACCAGGGCGGGCCCACCCCGACACTTACATTTCCCGAGAAATCTGAATTGTCAACGGGGGGCGGGGGGGGGGGGGGTAGGCGCTCGTGAATTGTTGTTATGGAAAGAGAGGGGTTTTAGGTTACCATAAGGCTGTGTTGACGGTCTTATTATACATCTATTGGTTGGATTTGTGGCACATTTGTAACTCTTGGCCAACTTGGGCAAGCTCGCAGGCAAACTTGAGCGCACACAAGGTTGAGCGATGGAGAGAGCGAGTCTGCTTGCGCACAGAGCAGGAGTTTGTGAGAGAGGACTTGAGAGTCCATTTCATTACCAGCCTCCCTTGTCCCTGGCTGGCTAGCTAGCTCGTTGGTAACGTAACTGATTTCTTCTAATGTGCCTGCATCTGGCGCTGAGTCGCCATATTCCTTTTGTGAACTCTTTTTGTTCGTGAACCACTTCCTGATATCCATTGTTGCAGATAAATATAAATGATAATAGCCAAACTAACCGAGCAAGAGTAAACTGACAGGCTGCTGTGCCGCATCTCACTTAAAAAAAAAAACACACGACTCAACCCAGCGAAAAACCAGTCTCGCGCGCAGACTTTCATTCAGAATTTCAAAATGATATTAAACTAATCTTTCAACATAGTTTAATACAAAAATGAATATTAGGACAAAGCCCTACAAATTCACGTTCGGACTCCCAGGAGTTCCGGACCGGTAAAGAGCGGACGCTCCTGCACGTCAGTCGGTGAGATCGCTGCCATTTATTGCTGATTGTGCCATCTATTCTCAAGCTAATAGATAATTGTGTACAAATTAAAGAGCGCTCTCGCTCAAGCTATACTTGTTACTGCACTAGTGAAGAGAGCGTCTTCGCTCCCCTCTCACTACACATATTTGGTTCCTTACAGTACCTGTTCCATCCTCCAGTTAGCGGAGTGCTCTCGCTCAAAGCTAAACTTGTTACGACGCTAGTGAAGAGAGTGTCTTCGCTCCCCTCTCACGGCACACAATTGGTTCCTGTTCCATCCTCCAGTTAGCTGAGTGCTCTCGCTCAAAGCTAACTCGTTACGGCGCTAGTGAAGAGAGTGTCTTATTTCCCCTCTCATGGCGCACAATTGGTTCCTGTTCCATCCTCCAGTTAGCTGAGTGCTCTCGCTCAAAGCTAACTCGTTACGGCGCTAGTGAAGAGAGTGTCTTATTTCCCCTCTCATGGCGCGCAATTGGTTCCTGTTCCATCCTCCAGTTAGCTGTGTGCTCTCGCTCAAAGCTAACTTTATACAGCGCTAGTGAAGAGAGTGTCCCCGCTCCCCTCTCACTGCACACAGTTGGTTTATTACCCGTTCCATCCTTCAGTTAGCAGAGTGCTCTCGCTCAGGCTAACTACTATTCTGCTCACTCCCCTCCACTGCATATATTGTTTCCTGGCCCGGTTATTTACAGTCAGTTGAGTGCTCTCGCCGGCTCACCCCAGTGGCTGAACGGCCTCCACTTAGACCCCAAGTTGCACAGGCACAGAAAAATCAGGGTGTCACATGGAGGGAGAGGTCGTATATGTCAAGGGCCATGGGCTCCGTCCCTTTCCTCAGAGAGACCGTTACGACGGATGCCAGCCTCTCGGGGCGGGGTGCAGTGTGGCAAAACAGGACAGCTCGTGGGCAGTGGTCTGTTCAGAACTGCACAGAACACATCAACGTGCTAGAGCTACGAGCTGTGCACCTAGCATACCTGAGGGGGGAGGCATGTGCTTGTCCGCTCGGACAACACTACAACAGTGTATCACATAAACCACCAGGGAGGCACCAAATCTGCATGCTTGCTAGAGGTGTCCCAGCCTACAGTCAATGTATCTGTCCGGATAGCAGAACCAAGTCGCTGACTTCCTCTCCCGTCACAAGCCTCCACCGGGGGAGTGGCAGCTTCATCCAGAGGTGGTGACCGGCATCTGGGGTCTCTTCGGCAGGGCAGGGCAGAGGTAGATCTCTTTGCCTCGAAGATGTCGACCCACTGCCCCCTATGGTTCTCCTTGACGGAGAAGACCAGCCCTTTGGGTCAGGACGCCCTGGCTCATTCATGGCCAAGGTGTCTTCTCTATGCCTTTCCACCCCTTCCTCTGATCCTACCAACACTCCTCAGAGTGCTTCATCAGGGCCACAGGCTTCTTCTGGTGGCCCCCTTCTGGCCAGCCAGGACTTGGTTCTCCCTGCTGCACAGACTCTGTTGCAGGAGGCTTTGGCGTCTCCCCAACAGGAAGGACCTCTTTTCTCAGCTGGAGGGTCTGATGTGGCACCCCGACCCCTGCCGCCTTCAGCTGTGGGTCTGGCCACTGGAGGGCCCGACTCGCTGCTGAGCGACTGCATAGAGCCTGTCTCAATGCAAGGGCACCAACTCGTAGGCAGTACAAAAACAGGTGTAAACTGTTTTCTGACTGGTGCCAAGGGCGAAATGAGGGCCCAGTACATTGCTCGGTGCCTACTATCCTTGAGTTCCTGCAGTCCCTCCTGGACGACGGCCGGTGTCCCACTACCGTCAGGGTGTATGTGGTTGCTATATCAGCTCAACATGCAAGGGTTGACAACAACACAGTGGGGAGCCATAGGCTGGTATCCCTCTTCTTAAGGGGAGCTCTGAGGCTTCGCCCCCCGAACATCCCAAGGGCTCCTACATGGTACCTGCCCTTGGTGCTGGATGCCCTATGCTCGCCTCCCTTTGAACCCTTGTCACAGGCAGAACTGAGGTGGCTCTCAGCTAAGACTGCTTTCCTTCTTGCCATCACCTCAGCAAAGTGTGTAAGCGAGCTTCAGGCCTTGTCCGTGAACAGCTCATGTCTGAGGTGGAACTCAGATGGCTCAGGTGTCACCTTATGGCCGAATACAGCGTTCCTCTCTAAGGTGCTGGCACACTCATTTTAATCGGCCTATCCAGCTGGCAAGGTTTGACCCTCCATCAGGAGAGGGGAAAGAGAGGTCAAGACTCCTATGCCCAGTGCTGGCCCTTAGAGCTTATGTCCAGACTACCGCAGGCATACGTCAGTCTGAACAGCTCTTTCTGTGTTACGGTGGTCCTAGAAGGGGCTGTGCGCTCTCAAAACAGTGCTTGTCTCACTGGATCGTGGACGTCATTGCACAGGCATACAAGGCGAATGACCGTCCCTTGCCTCCCAGAGTAAAGTGCCACTCTACCAGGAGTGTCTCCACGTCATGGGCGACCTTGAGAGGTGTGACCCTGGAGGACATATGTGCCAAGGCCACATGGGCATCCCCGAGCACATTCGCCAGATACTACAGAGTGAATGTTGCCGCCCCTCACCCGCTGGGTGTGGTCCTCCTGCAGAGTCCACCTAGGCCATCCCCATAGGGTAAGTATTCAGACTTCCTTGTGACTCTGTTGATATAAGTCATCCAGTGCTAAGCACCTCCTCTGGCGGTCAGTAAGGATGAAATAGAACGATAGTCACGTATGTAACTACGGTTCTATGAATCCTGGATGACCGCCAGAGTTCTTGGTCACTCGGAATCTCGTGTTCCCGTTAGAAGATTCCATAGGACTGAACTCGTTAACACCAGAACTTATGCCTTCCGGGGTCATACGAGGTCACACGTGACTTTGTTGAAATATTCGACCTGCGCATGCGCGAGACAGAAGATATTCAGTGCTATGCATCGCCTCTGGCGGTCATCCAGGATTCATAGAACCGTTACGGTGGCCCTGAAGTGCAAGACACTACAGCATTTCAGAAAACACCACAGCATTTCACAAAACACAACAGCATTTCACAGAACACTACAGCATTTCACAAAACGCCACAGCATTTCAGAAAACGCCACAGCATTTCAGAAAACACAACAGCATTTCAGAAAACACAACAGCATTTCAGAAAACACCACAGCATTTCAGAAAACACCACAGCATTTCACATTGGACGGAAAGGGTATTCCTTTAGGGAGAACACTTCTTGTTTGTGAGTGGACAGAGCCAGCCAGAGAAGCACTGCTGTGATTGGTTGTTTTTGCTGCCAGTCAAGAAATGACGCTTCGTGATTGGTCAACACCCGACAGCGAAATATGTCCCAACACATCAGCCGTTAACACACACTCAGAGCTCACAGCTCCTCATATCTGTTCAGAAACTGGACAAAAGTTAAACATGTACAAACCACAGACTGTCTGTGTCATGGCGAATACAGTCACTGCTTTATTTATGTCTGTATGACGTTGTTGTGAGTGTGGACGGAGCAGCTACAGGTTAGTTTAGCCCAGTGGTTCTCAAACTTTTTCTGTCATTCCCCACTTTGAACAGGTGGGCCTTTTCAAGCCCCACCTGTTCCTCATCGCTCCAATAAAATGGTAGGCCAAGCTTAAAATGGTCAAATGTATCGTTCTATAACAGGGATCTCCAACCTTTTTTAGGATGAGGGCTACTTTCAAAAAAGTCGTGAGCTACTTTTACTCCTCTTTTTGTTTTTTTGCAGTGTATATATTTAGCACATTTTAACATTATTATATGCTTACCTTTAACCTTTGTGTGTTGTTTGGGTCTGTGGGACCCGTTTTCAGTGTTTACTAAATAAAATGTAGCAATTTAATTATTTTAACCTGCTTTATTTGGTGGTGGACGTCACATCTAGTCTAGGGCATGCACCCCCAGGAAGATTTTTTTTAAATGTTGAAGTTAAATGCATCAATCTGGTGCACTTTGAGCTAGGGCTTCTCAATTAATCGTATTTTAATCGCAATTACGTTTTTGGCTTCAACGATTATGAAAACAACATCATCTAAATAAAACGATTTTATGTTTTTTAAATAAGTTTTTCAGTTGAATTATACTTAAAGTTCAGGGTAATCAACTGTTAAAAACATACTTTTCAAATGATTTTCTTCAATAAATTGATGTTTTCAAAGTAAATGGTTAATCGTTTTTAATAATCGTGATATCAATTATTGACCCAAATAATCGAGATTATGATTTTTGCCATAATCGAGCAGCCCTACTTTGAGCCCAACATGAATTTATGGAAACAGTTCTCAACACTCAGATGAAAGGGAGCTATATACTTTTCAATAATCCAAACATCTTTAGAATATGATCACAACAAATCATTTAAACTTGTTTATTCTTATCTTATTTTACCTAGTTAGCATTCTTTCTTTTTATTTATGCATATTTTACTAATCCCTCCCCTTTTAAACTTTTTACTGTCCTATAGTACACATTGGAATGATTTCTTACAACTTTATTAAATAGATAAAGGTGTGCTCTCTCTCTTGCTCTCTCGCTCGCTCCACATTGCTTTTCTTCCCGACTGCAACGCTGTTGTTTGTGTCTGTGAGAGCGTTTCACATGTGTGTATGAGAGATTTTTACCAGTGGCGAGCCTGTCTCTGAGGGCCTAAGATATTCTACAAAATAATATTTAAAAACATTAAAACAAATTATATTTTTCTTTATATATATTTTTTTTAATATGTTTTTAGTAATATTTGTCATTAGTTTTACCAAAAATAACTTGATTAAATTGTATTTAAAATAACATTTCCAAATAAATAAATCCTTTGAATCTGCCTATTTAGTTTCTGTTTGAATGTGACGGGTTAAATGAAAGAAGCTCGTCTCTGCGAGGTGAAGAAAGGAGCTGATTGGACGTCCAGCTATGAATTCACAGAGGGCCAGCTATAGTAACTGAACGAGAGTAATGTCAAATGACAGTACAATTGACCAATCATATCTTCCCTCTAAATGGGTGGGCTTTATTATCGCGGACTTTATGACAAGTTCCGCCCGCTGTGAAACGTTTCTTGTTTCCATAGCAACAACAACTGTCAACAGCGTAAACTCGCCTTCAAAATAAAAGCATGCCAAATTACACTTAAGACATACAACTGCAACGAAAGTAACAAACACAATGCAATATCCTTTTCAAAGAACACAAATTGGGTTATTTACAGGTGTTGTTTTGTGTGGTAGAGGGTCGCTTTCATTGATGCGTTTTGGGCCGTTGTTTTGATATTCCACCAGTGTGAAAAAAACATCTCTGTGGGGCGCGCCCCACACTTTGAGAAACGCTGGTTTAGCCTGATGGATCCGATTCCATTAAAAAAAACACGCATTTTAAAAGCTTTTCGCCTGCCGTCTTATCTGCAGACTTGTCAAAGCGTTAATTCATGGTTTTTACTAACCGTTATCAGTATTTAGTTACTTCGGCATCACTTTGAAACGTGTATTACAATTAAATCACGGTCAAATATGTTCATTTTGTTGTAGTTGGTATCTCCCATAGGATTTACATGGAGATACGCCCCGCCCCCTCTCAACGCCTCTTGTTTGAATGACAGGAGCAAACACCGCTGACAGCCGCGGTGAAACTCGAGCGATTAGAGCGATGCGAATATTGGGTGGTCTACCATAGTATTTACATGGAGACAAGCCCTTTAAAAACCATTAATTAATAAAGCATTAATTCTGTGTTTACTCCTGTCATTCAAACAAGACGCTGGAGAGGGGGCGGGCCGTATCTCCATGTAAATTCTATGGGAGATACCAACTACAACAAAATGAACATATTTGACCGTGATTTAATTGTAATACACGTTTCAAAGTTATACCGAAGTAACTACATACTGATAACGGTTAGTAAAAACCATGAATTAACGCTTTGACTAGTCTGCAGATAAGACGGCAGGGGAAAAGCTTTTAAAATGCGTGTTTTTTTTAATGGAATCGGATCCATCAGGCTAAACTAACCTGTAGCTGCTCCGTCCACACTCACAACGTCATACAGACATAAATAAATGCTGTTGTGTTTTGTGAAATGCTGTGGTGTTTTGTGAAATGCTGTGGTGTTTTGTGAAATGCTGTAGTGTTTTGTGAAATGCTGTGGCGTTTTGTGAAATGCTGTGGTGTCTTGCACTTCAGGGCCACCGTAAACCGTAGTTACATACGTAACTATCAATTGTTTTACAAAATAAAATAAAAAAACGATATATAGTTAGAAACTTACTTGATGTACATATTGCGATTTCCTACTTTATATTCTGCTAGTAGCCTCGTTTCGTGTTGTACAAAGGTTGCTAGTTTGAACCCCTTGAACAATGGGAAGGAAACATGTTTAATGTAAAGATTTGAGCTGGGTGTTGATGCTCAGTGTGCTTTCTATATAACTATATTTACACGTGTGACATCTTTCTGACTGACTGCTCTTGCCTGACAGATCCTCCTGCAGGGAAAGAACCCGGGTGTGGTGTGGGAGTACACCCTGCCGCGCACTGAGAGGAAACCCGACTACAACTGGGGCGTGGTGCGCTCCGACTGCTCTGCTCCCTGTGCTGGAGGTGAGACTGTGTGTGTTTGTTTTTACACTAGACCTGTACATGTGTGTTTTAAGGATGAATCCAGAAGTGTGTGACATTGTTTCGGGTTCATGAATAGAGAGTTTTCCCCTTTTAACACCAGTTTTCCTTTAATAGCTTAGCAACCGTAACTTGATTGAAATTATAACGTGTACGGTTTCAAAATTGTTGCTGACTCTTTGCCGGAGACTACAGCTCAAAGGCTGTTAGAAAGTGGCATCACTTTTTTTATCTTTATATTGTACTATGAAGTATATAATATACAAGCACAATTGTCTTCATTTAGCTGAATACGTAATAATGTAAAACAAGGATTATTATTTTATCTAAATTAAGAAAACTATCAAACATTTTTAGAATCTCAACATTTAATTTAACATTGTAGAATCCTTATGGTCTGTGTGACAAATGTAACAGTCAACAGCAAATGAAGGGGGGGTCGCCTAGCAAATGGTCAATCGACATTAAAAAAACCTGCTTATTCAAGGGTGTACTTGAGTAAGAATGTATTCATATGTTTGTATATGTTGTGTTTGTGTAAATGAGCTATTCTTTTGTGTATAGGATGATGAAAAGCACCTTTGTCAACCGAGAAGTTTAAACTTTGTCAGCCCCAGAAGACTTAAGACAAGGCCCTGCTCAATGTGTGTGTGTGCGCGTGCATGTGTGTGTGCGTGCATGTGTGTCTGTGAATGTTCTGACTGTTTCTTGTAGCTTTACTCTCTCAAGAGGCTGCACACAGGCACACTGACTTAACATACTTGTGATCCATGACAGAGTCAAAACTGAACTTTTAAGATTTCCATAGTTTAGGCTCAAATCCCAAAGTTGTCAGATTTTATGCAAGATTTACAACTCTCTACTCTCCGTGTTTTTTTTTCCGTCAGGTCGTATCTCGAACAAGGCCATCTGTCTGCAGGACCAGAAGGTTCAGGTCAACTCCACCATGTGCAATCCCCACACCAGACCAACACTGGGCTCCCATCTCTGCAACACACAACCCTGCCCTGCATAGTAAGTGTGTGTGTGTTTAAGGGCATTTCTTGGTATACAGTTGGCCGTGGTAAATGTGGCTAGTGTCGTTATGTTGCCACATTTTCAGCAACCTTAGGCGCGGTTTTTATTACAGACTCTCACATATACACACGATGGTTGAGCAGTCTAGAGCTTGCCTGTGGTCCCTTTGCTGCGGTCCGCCACTACTCTGCTCAACCTGTGTTCTTCTCCTCTCCCCCTCCCGACTCTCCTGCTGTCTAATTTTTCCCTTTTTTCTGTTTTCTTATTTTAAAAAAGTCCATGAATGCCTTTTTTGATATTCGGTCATTTTGCATCACTCTTTAATACTTGTTCCATTGCAGTGTGTTCCTCGGCTGTATGTCCACCTGCATATCAATACTTGACAGAATCATGTAATGTTTCCTTCTTATGTTGAGCTTACCCCCACAATTTGGTGACAACAGGCTCCTGGTGGATGACAAGCAGAACATTAGGTTAAATCTGAATGGTCCTATCCTGCCAAGTCCACTACCCTGACACGCCAGATGCCTTGTTACACAGAGAAATCTAAAAAGTCATAATTGGAAACTGTTTGGGGAGGCACGTTCCACAAATTATTGGCAGATGATTGGATGAACTATCTATCTCTCACTGTCCATCTTTTCCATTGTTACGTCCCCACTAAGGTCTAGGGGACCTGGAGACAATAACACACAACAACCAATAAAAATGAGGGAGTCAGCGTAAAGGTTGACAAAAGGTTTATTCCTTGTAAACCTAACTGAACAGAAATTAAACAGAAATACTCTGTGAGGAGGAGACAAAGGAGATTGTGCCAAACAAAAGAAATAAGCACAACAAAACCAGGCCTATCTCTACATCTATCCTTTGAAACCAAAACTCAAACAAAAACCCTCACTAACTAAACTACTCTGGACAAAACAGAATACAGGGTTGGCAACAATCCACTAACCTAGTGTGTATTAACATTAGTTATCTACGTGATGAGAAATGTACAGGGTACCCCAGACTTACCTAACTCCCCCACCTCTCAACACACACACACATTTACAAAGGTCAGAACAAAGTAGAATGAGCTTCTAAACAAGGCAGTCAATTCAGGCTCCTCAATCAGCAACAGGCCCAGGGTGAGAGAGAGCGAGAAGACTTCCTGGGTGCCTCCTTTATGGTCGGCCCTGGCTGCTGATAGGCCAGCTGAGGGTGAGAGGATCCAATCATCCATCAGACTCAGGTGCACAGGCAGATACCGATCAGCTACTGATTAGCTGTGCAGAAGACAGGGAGAAGAGAGAAACACAGGAGGGAAGGAAAACCACACAAGTACAGCCTGCCTGGCACGTAACATCCATACAAAAATACTATAATTGTTGTTCTTTCAATTAAGAATTCTCCAATTCTAAAATGCGATTTCTAAATCAATGGTAACCTTAATAGGTACCACCATTGGTGGTTTTGACCTCCTAAACCAGCTACCAGTAGCTACACACAGGACTTTAATTGGTCCATCAGACTTTGGTTCTGAAAGAAACACATTACTTAAGGACTGACAAGAGGGATTCTCGTATGATCATGTGACCTTGTAACTTAACCAATAGAGGACCAAAACTTCAATACATATTCCTAACAAGAACACTGCATTTAAGAGTAGATTATTTAAGCAAACTTTACTGTGTGTTCCCAGCTCTGTCGTCTGCTGAGAAAACAAGGTTGTAGCTAATAAGCAGGTCAACAATATCCTCAGTAATATTTATAGGAATATCATACTCTGTGATTATAGTTTTTGTAATCAAGGTATGTTGGATTTCTAAGGCAGATTCTGGTATTTTACTGAAATTAGGCAAAAAAGGAAATACAATTAACACTAATACAAACAATTTTATGGAAATGTGTGTCTCCAGACATATCAAACCGTATAAGTTTGACTTTGTGTTTAGCGCAAACTAGCTAACGTCAGCATGCTAATGGGAAAACAAACAATATGTGAACATAGTAAACATTTTACGTGCTAATTATCTGCTTGTTTGTCACAGTGAGCATGTTAGCATGGCAAGATTAACATGCTGTTTAAAGCATACCTAAGGGTACCTAGGTTCAGCCTGACGAAATGATGGGGTTAGGGGAAGGCTAGCCTCTAGCATCGCCTTTTGTCATTTAAATGCCTTACATTTTTACAGTTAGTTTTTTGGACAATCAAACATTTATTCTGTGGGTGTTCTGGCTACATCACTGTCACCCAAACTTTTCACAGGCCCTGAAACGACTTTAAACCAAATGGTGGTTTTTTTCATGAAGTAAAACCTAATGATGTTTCTAAGTTTTGAAATTGTCCTTTTTCTTCAAGGAACACTTGAGAATAAGAAAGAGAGAGACAAATAAAGAAAGACGAGGCTGGGGAAAGGGAGGGAGACATAAAAGCCAACTCAGAGTGATTGTTGCTTTCAGTGCATATCATCACTCTCTAAAAAATTCTCTGCCCAGAGCAACTGTCTTTCTCAGTGGCAAGATCCTGCCCATGTTTTATCTCCGTTGTCTAGACATTGTGCTTAATGGAATGAATTTTTAAAGCAGACTGTGCTTTTGGGGACGCAAGAAAAGGAGGGAACCAGGCTAAAGTGCAGTGGAGAAACATGTTGAAACAGCGCTGAATAAATGGCCTCTCTCTTACAGTATGTAGGCCTTTGGCTGGGGGAACTGGAGCTAGCTTGATTTACAGCGCTGCTCCAAAGAACAGGCAGGGAACCGTGTCCTGGGTTCAAAGAGAGTACACACACACACACACACACACACACACACACACACACACACACACACACACACACACACACACACACACACACACACACACACACACACACACACACACACACACACACACACACACACACACACACACACAGGGCATGCATAATTACAGTTGCGCACACATTTTCCGAATATATGACGCTGAAATCATGTATTTCGGAACCAGGCCCTGGGATAAAAATAGAAGCTGCTTCTGTTTGATGTTAAGGATGTTGTCATTTTGTCCACCAATTCCCCGTGCCACAACAAATCCGGACTGAACTTTCTCCCGTGTCAGGGATTGAACAAGCCAGACAGCTATCGGTTACACCTCCAACATACAGCCTCTGTTTTTCACTAAGTTTCCCACCACCCGAGAGGGCATTTCCTGCCCCTAATCTTGGGCATACAATTTCTCTTATCTTGGCGAAAGGTATTAAACAGCCTCGATGCGTGTCCCAACCTTCCCCCTTGCTTTGTATGAGTGGAAAAAGTGTATAGCCCAGATAAATAACCTTGGTATGGTTGTCCATTCATGAAAATAAAAGCAGTGTTTGACTACAGTGGATCGTATTATACAGTAGCTGACACAATTTCTCAGCTGGTTGTGTGTTTAGGCCAATTTATGGGCGCTGCACAGGAAGAAAAGTCGAGTTGAGTGAGCAGCATGAAAGCTTTAATGACTGCATTAAGAACTCCAGGATGTATGGGTGCGCATTGAAGAACCCAGCAGAGAAAAGAAAAATTGACAATGAGGTGGGATGTATGTGCGCGGTGTGTGTGTTTGACAGGAGGGGGAATGTAAAAATGCCTGCTTATCTCTGCGGCGTGTATCTCGGGTGCTGACAGGCCTATCCATGTTTTATTGTGCAGAGACGGCAGGATTCCCACGGGGCCCGGCCAGTCTAGCCATGCAGAGCCAGTCAAACTCCCCCCCATCCCTCCACTCCCATCTACCCCCTTTTTGCTACAAACCTTCATTCCCAGAATTGCAGTTAGACTGTCAGGAAAAACTTCAGATTTTCAATTGGTAGCAGTAGTTCCTGAACATAAATAAGGAATACTTAGATAATACTAAAATAAGGAAGACTGTTCAATCTCAAAACCCATTGTGCAGTTAGGAAAATATATGCTCATTTTATTTTCTGCTTTCTCCACCGCACAGCTGCCAATTATTACCTCTTTCTAGCTTCCACTCTTCTGTTCCTCTATAGTTGTGCTTTTTGAAGGCCGTCTGTGGAGTCACTTACCACAGGTTGGGGATTCCTCTGTGCATCACATCAGCAGCATATATAGACAGATCAAAGTGGGACATGTTGTGCCTGTTCCAGGAAAGATGTACAGTCAAATATGTGCATGATACTGACCTGGGCCTGGGGGATGACTTTTTGGAAGTTTGCTTTATTTTAATCCATTTATAAAAAAGGTAGAAACTGTACAATAAATGAATACAATTATATGAAATTGGCTAAAACTTAACATAATAAAGACCAAAGATTCTACTCTAAGTAGATAGGGTCAGAGAAAGAGGGATTATATTGTTAACCAGATATATAGAAGTTAGTTAAAAAATAATCAAGGTATCAAAAATATCGTTATACTCTATCAAATGTATCTTTTGAGCTTAAGAGAACATTTTATTAATATAACTATTTTAAAGTGTTACATTTAGTATTAGTAAATGTTAGTGTAAGCAAATGCAGGGTGCCAGTGAGCCAGTCAATACCAGGGCCTTGAAACTGAAGCAGCTAAATGGTATTTCAGCCATCCTTAATTGTATTAGTTACACCGGTTTTTCTCACTGTGTTCTCAACATGGCTCAGTGTAAAAGACTGATTGGAGTGCACTTATATCCAGTAAAAGGTTTGGAGAAGAACTTTAGTGCAACTACCATCATTTTAAGAAACTAAAAGAAAGGAATCCAACTGTTGGAACTATTGGATGACCATGTTGGATTGAAATGCTGACAAAAACGTCAAGAACAAAGACGTAAATGATTGTTTATACAAGCAAAATAAGTCTTGAAATGTCCATGTACGCCAAGCCACACAAATGTAAAAGGGTATAAACCTATGTTTAAGAAAAAAACCATGTTAAGAGTTTTAATAGGAGTATAGCCACCTGTTTGGCAGATATGGTCATATATTTTGGCAGAACGACTTCGCTCTTACTTAAGAATAGGTATTCATTCATGGGTGAGGCACCACCATACCAATGCATGGGTGAGCTTCTCAGAACCTCCTCAACAGTATTGCTTACTTCTACCCCAAAATATGTCAGTAATTGAAATATTTCAGAGATACAAATTACAGCTAGGTCAGTGGTGGTTTGCAGCGAAGCTCTACAAATTGCAGTTTAGTCCTTCTGCTTCGTTTTCCTGTGGCGTTTGAAAGGGAATGAAAGCATTTTTCTTCCCCAGAAGCAGGTCGGCGGCATGGAGGAATGGTCTTTGCGGTTAGCGTGTCGTCTCAGAACCGGACTGAGCCATCTGCCCATCTCTCCATCTCCCTCTTCTAAGCCCTGTGGTTGTCAGACCACTCATTTGCTGTAATCTCTCCCATTCAGCCCCAATGCCAAGACAGAAGCTATTTTAGAAGCAGCAGTAGGCTTTCATCAGGGTTGAAGCAGGATTTCAAAGACGCTTAAATTAAAGAGAGGACAGGAGAGAGTAGATTTGGAAAAATATAGTGGGACAGGTGAAAAAAATCAAGAAAAAGACAAAAGAAAGAAAAGGATTGTCCGTAGACTTTATGTACATTGTGGTTGACCTGACAAACCTGGGATAGCAGTTATGGAGGGTCGTATATACAAAATGGTGGTTGTGTTTAGTTTCAGATGATCCGAATAATACGGAGAGATTTGGATATTTATTTCAGTCTGTGTAATATCTTTATTTGCTCTTAACTAGCAATTTGTGCAATGATAAAGATCAATGTGTTAAAGTAGAAGTAATTCATAAGCAGAAGGTCTAGGTTTTCATGAATCATAACTCTTAAGAAAAGCAAGAAAAACCCGGTTCTCCACCTGACGATTTTAAACTCCTAATAATCAGTAGGCCCAAAATAAGTGCAGCAGACATTGACTAGAAGTTAGGAGTTGCCTCATGTTGTTGGTATTCTGATGATAGAGACTGAATTTAGTGTGAGTATATGCAAAAGGCGATAGATATAGCATATCCAATCCCAAAAGGATTTTCATCAGTAGTAGAGCTAGAAAGATATATCCATCACAAATTTTCCAAAGTGTCCATCCCCAATTTCCCAAAGCCTAATGTGATGTTTTGTCGACAAAAATAGGCCCCAGTATTCTTTTTAAATGTTTTCATTAAACTTACTGTAAAGATTGAAAGAACAGCTGTGGCTCAGGGTTAAATTGGCACCTACCAATCAAAGGGTCAGTGGTTAGATCCCCAACAACTATAGTCAACATTTGGAACTGTCCTTATGCAAGAAACGTAACCCCAAATTCCTCCGTAGGCAGGACTATTATAGAACTGTTTGTAAGTCACCTTGGTTTTAACCGCAGATAAATTACATGTATTGTAATGATTTAGACCAGGGATGCGCAATTAGCGGCCCCCGGGCCACATGCGGCCCCCACCTCTTCTTTTTGCGGCCCTCAGATTAATTTATAAACAACGTAATAAATAAAAACAATTATTTTTCAAATTATTATTTTGTTTTACTTGTAGTACTGATACCGTCCACTAGACTCCTAGTTACGTCGCGAGCTGCGTAGGTGATTTCAAATACCGCAAAAATAATCTGTGACGCATTTGTGTGTATTGTGTTTGTTTCCCGGGGAAACCCTCACAAGAAACACCGGCTGTTGTTATGCCTGCTGTGACGTTAAGTTGCCTCTTGTAATTATGCCTTTACAAGCTTACAAGTTGTATTTATCATCTGAATTTGACGAAACAAGTTTAATATTCTTAAAACCAAGACTTTGTTTATTTGAAATCAGATGAAAACAAACTGTCACGGACCCTGCCGTGTTATCTATGATTACTACGCTTTTCATTCATAATTTCAGAGGGAGGGAGGGGGAGTGGTGCTGAGGAACAGCAGAGTGCGGGCTGACAGGTGTCTGTGTGGACACTCCCCTTATTGTGCGTGAGCAGAGACAGGCTACAAGTGTTTTAGGTTCAAGTTAGACAACTAATGTCTAGGTTAGTGTTCATGACTTCATGTGCATGTCATCTAATGGTTAATCTCAATACACACACATTTTCCGTGCTTTCCAATAGTTTAAAATAGTTGTATTCCACTGTTTAATAACCTGTTCAATACAAACATGCCACTTGTAAAAATGAAATAAAGTGAGCTTATTAGAGGAAGTTCCCATTTTTTGGGGATGTTCCCTTTGATTGTAAAATGTCAATGAAGATGTCAGACTTAGTATATTTGTTAATAATTACATACAACACATGGAATTTGTGTGTGTGTGTGTTCCAAGTGAATCTGCGGCCCCCTGGTGGCCAGTATATCAATGATGTGGCCCCCACCACCATCCAAGTTGCCCATCCCTGGTTTAGACAAATAACTGTTGTAATGCCCCCCCTCCTAACCATGTCTCTCTTGGCGTTTCCCCCCACAGTTGGGCGACTGGAGACTGGGGTGCTTGCAGTCGCTCATGTGGAGGAGGTCAGCAGACCAGGGCACTGCGCTGCCTGAGGAAAGTGACCTATCAGAGGGAGGAGGGGGTGGTGCACTCCCTCTGCCCCGTCATCTCCCCGGCCCAGGTCCAGCCCTGCCACACCCAGGCCTGCCCCCCCGAGTGGAGCACCGGGTCCTGGTCACAGGTGGGTTTTTGGCAGCATGTGAAATGTATTCAGTAAAATGTCTTGTCTTGAAGTGCCTTCTTGGGAATTTGGCACTGTCTAGTTGTGAAAACTTGAATGACCCCTCAAGCATGTCAGGTCACATTTTGTATTCCATTTTATTTACCAAAAAGCTGAACAACTAATGACATAAACCTTAGTTGTTCTGTTAAATGTTAACATGATAACACTCTAAATAAAGATGGCAAACAAGGTAAACATTAACAAGTTAGCTTGCTGATTTTAGCATTTAGCTAATTATTCGGTAGCATGACAGTAGACTCCTTGGCTTGTTATAATTCACCTTCTGGTTTCTTAGATTATGGGTCTATTACTAATGTAAATACACACTAATAATACAATTATCAATATGTTGTTTTGGTTAGTGAAGCTACAGTAACTCATGGCTCTGTCTGGGCTATATCTATTTAGCTATAAGCACAATGTCCTATCTGGAATTGCATTCTAACTCGAGTGTAGCTGATTTTGTGTACTTCTTGTAGATTTCAACTTTAATATTTAAACTAAAAATGATTTACTTGTATCAGGACACTTTATCAGTGGCTTTGTTCCATTCGAGTGTTCAGGTAAATGTATAACAGCATTAAGGCACAATATCAGGACCCTGAAACTGACACAGTTAAATGTAATTCAACCATATTTATTGGATTTTTACACTTGTGCTTTTGTGACACAGGAATAAAGCACTATAGTTATGTTTAGTGCGTTTTAAGCATAGAGAATTAGAGAACTGCTTACGGTCAATTTAAAAGCAAAATGTGTTTTTATCCACCTTTGACTCTGCTTTATACGATGTAAAATATAGTTATTTTTTGCTGTAAACGTTTACAGGTTACGTGCATGCAGTCATAATTCATGTGTTTGCTTAAAACAATGAAGAGCATATCCAATTGCTGTCATGTTTCACTCATGCTAAAACAAACACTCTGCTGCCCTCTGTTGGACATTTGAAGAACATGAAGGGCTATTCAACTCTTATCCTCAGGGATCTTTATTTTTGCTACTAAGTGGGGGAGACCAGGGACAGTTGCAACACTTTTTGGGCTTTTCCCCAATAAGTAAAAAACCATTTACAATAGGATAGCCATTTTGCTATATTATACATTATCAATATGTCAGCTACTGAAACAATGTATTTAAGATGTTTTTATGAAATAAGTACAGGTTGGAAAATGTTTTTGTTTTTTTAAACTCAACTGTTACAACTGTCCTTGTGTACAGGGACAGTTGTAGCACATGCCAGGTACGGTTGTAACATGTTAATAACGGTTACCTTTTTTCACACTACATGACAACAAATAGGGAAAGCTGTCAAATTCTAAGGCAACAAGATTTGAATGGGGTTTCCAGTGGTGGGTGTAACGCGTTACAAAAGTAACGGAGTTACAGTAATATATTACTTTTTGCTGTAACGAAGAAATGTAACGCATTACTAATGAAATGTGGGTAATATATTACCCGTTTCAATGCTCAGTAACGCAGTTACAACACATTTCAACCCGAAATTAAATGGTGTTTTGTTTTTTAAGAATGTACTAACATAGAGACATTCCGACACCAGACAAATTGTGCGGGTAGATTAGTAAACCTGGTGTGTTTACCCTTCAGGCTTCGCATCGGGATCTTCGGGGCAGTTGAATGTTATGCACCCTCTATTCAAAAAAGAGAACGGAGCGAAAAATACAAACAACAAATTGTGTCAGGTGCGCGTGACCTGCTCCGCTGCGCGTGCATCATTTCCAAAGTGCTTCCACAGCAGTGACACACATCTGTGGATAATCATTTATACGAAAATGGTTAAAGCAACCATCACTAAAGGCCAGCAACATGTCGGATGGGGACATCACGTTACCCTCCGTTGTAGACACTAGCTTACTGACTTACTGACTCGCCTGACTCGCCTGACTCGCCCCCGGAGCAGCAGTCTTCGTCTCCCCAAACTACGCCGCCCCTCTGCGGCCCGCAGGTGCCAGGATACCACGGCAAAACAGAGCCTGCCCAGGTATATCTAAACAAGTACCCGCCTGTACAGTGGGGTTAGGCGGTCATCTTGCAGCTCGTGGTATACAAATAGACAAGGGCTAGAATATTCATGTGAAAATAGTGCCATATTCTGCCATGCCTGAAGAAATGTTGGGTCAAAAATAATGCATACAATAGCACAGATGCCTTCACCACGAATGGCTACAAAAAGATCTCATATCCCAAGCTTATCAACAAGCTAATGTTGCAGCTGAAATGTTCTCCAGGTCACAAAGTCAACCTCACATGATGATGTGATACCAGTTTTCAAGCACAGTAAATATTCTCTTCCCAGAGTATATGATGGGACCAAGGTGATGATTTAGTACATGGTTTTAATAATACTTTTGCTTTTCAATGTTTGCCATTTCAAACTATGATCTGGTTTAAATAATATGTGCCTTGATTTACAATATGTTCTCATTTGTTTTATCAGTACAGCTTTGAAGCTGTTGTGCTTTTCTTTGCCATAGTCCACTTTGGACTATATGAAATATTTCAGGATTGCACTTTTAACTCACTTGAAATGTTCTCACTTGCTTGGTTTCAAAACATAACAAATGCCATAATCTGTTCATTGGGGACCATCAATGCTATTTTTCATTGCTGTTGCCGGCCACTATTGCTCATGTAAACCTACTACTGCTGCGCCCCCTGTAACCTCAGAGGCACCCTGAGTCATTTTGTTCTGGAACCGGGCCTGTACACGGCCATATACTAAACACACTACAGAGCCCATTCCGTGTCCTGTTATTGTTTACTTCCTGTCTGCCTTCTTCTGGTGATTTATCTGACGTCCAGTGCTCCGTCTTTTAACCTCTTTTCCTTTCTCTTTCTTGATCCTCCTTAGCAACCTTCATTATAGTCCTTGACACTGGTCTGTACTGCTGTATTAACAACGTGTCACATGTTAAGAAGTTACAATCAGAATCGAATATTTAACTAAGCCGTGTAATACACGTTGTTAGTAGCCTTAAGGGCCTACACAATTGTTATGCTATACCACATTGCCCTTCACTGGATGTATAATGAGCTGCACTAAACTACATTTTAGCATTTAAAATAACTAGCCATTCTTTTGGTGAAAGTAACTAAAAGGTAACTAAAGTAGTGTAACTCATTACATTTCAGAGACAGTAATATTGTAATGTAACTTATTACTTTCAAAAGAGAGTAATAAGTAATATTTAATATATTACATTTTGGAAGTAACTTGCCCAACACTGGGGGTTTCACACATCCTACAACAAACAATGAACAGGATAACAGATAACACACACAGCATCATCCTCCTCTGTGAAGGATTAAACTGTTCTCTGAGAGGTGCTTCTACCTTAATTATGTGGACCTACCTCCTTTGAGCTGAGACCATAATATAAATCAGCTGCCTCCATCAGGTAGTCTCTCAAAAGCATCTCCTGCTCTGTTGAGAACACCTTCTTTGGTGTCCAGTAGCCTACTCTTGGGGGTGTTTGTGATCCCTGACTCTCCAACCTCAGCCTCCTCTTATGGAACCGGTACAGGGTGACATGGCATATATCCAGGGACTTTGCCACTTCCCTGAATGATTTGCCCTTCTCAACTTCATTTGAGGCCCTCTGCAGCAGAGCAAGTGGCACTTCCCTGTCTGTCTTCCTCTTTCTGACATGTGGCATACTGTAAACACACACACAGTAGGCCTACTGTACAGTATTATATTCTGTTTATTTTTACAGGGACAATGCACACCAACCAACAATACAACTGTATGCTTGAATGAATAATTGATCATTCAAGCAAATGAGCCATCATTGTAAATGTGCCATGTTACAACCGTCCCGTTACAACCGTCCCAGGACCACCAGTCTTGCTTCCACCCCCTGTGAACCTGCCTGGTTGCTAGCTTGACCCATATTTAGCTAGTTATATTTGTAGCTTACAAAACAGTGATTCTAATAATACTAGTTTGGATTCCTTGACATTTGAACTCAAGACAGTATCCAAAAAATACATCATATAATTTTAGTTAATATTTGACCTCAGAAACACACTTTTGCTGATATCTTACGCGAGAAATTCAAACGTGGCACCTTTTTTTCTCAGCGATCTTACCATCTAACTGCGCATGTGCAGAGTGCGTTTCATCAGCTTGTTTGTGATTGGAGATATTGAAGGTGTTACAACCGACCCGTGTTACAACTGTCCCTGGTCTCCCCTGCTACTTACTCCTAAATTAAACAATTGAATAAGAATGAACTCTACTTGCATGTAGTCACCAAGTATTCGCATGAATCACAGTTATTCTCATAACAATTATATTATAGGCAGGGGTGAAAGAAGTCTTCAGATAATTTGTTTTAAGTCAAATTGCAAAATGCTTAAAGATAAAATCAGCACATTTCAAAACAAAGAACCATGAAATGCTTTTGTATGAACAAAAACTCAATTATAAAATATATATTTGGAAATACTTAAATAATAATGAACCCATACAGACATTAAACGTTTCAACTTAAATAAAAACAAAAAAAAGTTGCTGTTGTAGAAAAAAACCTTTCCATAAGTTGTCTGTGCAAAGTTCCTAAATCAAGGTCACTAGTTAGGCTGTCGGATACATTTAAAGGACTAAAGAGTGCAATATTTCAGTGTAATGCAGTTCACCAAAAAAAAGTGCAGCAACAGAAAGCCACAGAAAATACTCCAACGAAGACCAGTATTTTAAAAGTGTACTGAAGTGAACATAGTTACATTCCACCTTTTATAATATGTGATGTATGTCAAGTTTGCAATCAATCCGTCTTGGAAGATGTTCGAAAATGTTTTTGCAAAGCCAACATTCGATTAGGCTATTAAATCAAAGGTCTTTTAATAATTTTCCAGCACGACTATCTCTGCAACCACAGTGCATCACACACCAGACAGGCTTTTATTTGCTAATTTTCCTTTATACAGGGATGCAAACTTGTCACCTTTTGGCAAAATTCGCCGTTTTGAATCCAAAATAGGTCGTTTGTGTGATTCATGTAGATTTGCAATAAAAATACTTTTGGGGTATGGGGGGGGGGGCAGTGGCGGCGCCAGAGATTTTCTCTAGGGGGTGCTGTGGGGTAGCTTGACGTTTCATAGAGGGTGCTCAAACATTAAGGGTTTCCCATTAATGCACCAGCGCTACAGTGGAATTTTATAATGCAACACTCCCCACACGCACCCACAGTGTACCCGCGACTGTTACAATGAAGGCTCGATAATCAGCTCACGGCATATAGGTGTAAGCAGGGGTAAAGTGCTATTTTTACAAGTGGGGGGTGGACCTCACGTCCTCTAGTGGGCATGCTCCCCCGGGAAGATTTCTTTAAATGTTGAAGTTCAAAGCATCAATCTGGTGCACTTTGAGAGCAACATTAAGAGATCTATGGATACATCTCTCAACACCCATATGAAACAGAACTGTAAACAGATTTTCTATTTCTTTATAGATATTTTACAAATCACACACCCTTTTAAAACAAACCGTTTGAGACCCACTGAGATAACTAGACTAAAGTTAACTATCTAAACCAGGGGTGGGGAACCTTTTTCCTCTCAAGGGCCATTTCAATTTTTTCAACATCCTCCGAGGACCGTACAAATTATTGACCTCTGCTTAAAAAAAACTAAAATCACAGCCCATTCATTTGGCCTTTCTTTCATGCTGTGCAAAGAAAAAGCAACCTCTTAATCCAGATATTGTACCATGACTCGCGCATGCATGCACGTGCACGGTGTGGCATGACCACCAAAACAGAAAGATATGGACAAAAGATGTGTGCAAATGTATTTAGTTTCCTATCCATGTGGACATTCTTTAAGTGGGGGGGGGGACCTAACCTCCTCTAAAAAAAAATTGTGCACTTTGAGAGCAACATTAGGAGATCTATGGAAACATCTCAACACCCATTTGAAACAGAACTGTAAGCATATTTACTTTTTCTTTATGGATATTTTACAAATCACTCCCCTTTCAAACTGTATTCTTGTTTATTAATAACAACTTTTTTTTACTATCATATAGTATTTTATACCCGTTTACTTTATTCTCTTATTTTTGTATAACTATAATGATCATATAAAGATGTGCCTGGTTGGAGAAAAAGCTTCTTATATTCGTTAGCATAGCTAGCTAACGAGATGCTAATAACAACAAAGTTATTGACTGTAATGATCACTATGACAGATCGCCACTGGGCTTTCAACTAAAGACACATTCACGCAAAAACTGCGGCATGTGTACGGCTCCTTATTCTTTCACACACACATACGGGTATTGGGCCGAGGGCGACACCGTACTTCCGGTATCCGCCGTTTTACGCGAGGTGCAAGCAGGCCAAGGGTTTAGCCGTACACCGTCTAGGTGTTGCTCAGCTTCCTGTACTGAATATCATAGTCTATTGCCTTAATCAATATCTAGTCAACTCTAAAATACCACATATATGCATTGGCATGATAATATTATTGTGACAAGTGAGGTATTCACCTGGTGTTTCCAGAAATTAGACGTAGATGCAGCCAAAATTGACACAGTCTGTAAGGGCAATCCGACAACCCACACAGCTTTAGTTTACGCTGGTAACGACCTAGAGCACACCCCTCAAGTCCAGAGATGTAATCCGAAGACATGCAGCGATTTCTTCGGTCGTTAATACAGAAAAAAAACCTAGTGCGCTCTGCCTTGCTACGTTAGCTAGCTGTTTATATTTGCACTTCCAGGATATTTGCACCTCCATGAAAATGGCATATTTATATATATATAGTAGGGCCGGGACTCGATTAAAAAAATTAATGAAATTAATTAGAGGCTTTGTAATTAATTAATCGAAATTAATCGCATTTTTAATCGCATATAAATATTTGACCTAAGAACAGTGAGAAGCAATTTTTTTCACATGGATTTTAGTATACCATTATGCGCATTCACACTGCAGTACTTTTCCCACAAAGGTTCATGAGAACTTAGTTCATGAGAACTCTTTAGTTCGCATGAACTAAATACAGATCGCGTTCACACTGGAATACATCCCTGAGGGAGGATTAGGCAAATGAAGCCGCTGACGTCACTTGTTCTTCTTCTGCTTTGGGTTTACTGGCAGGCCGCAAACCACTTCACGGCGTATACTGCCACCCGGAGTCCCCGGCCGGAAGTCCCCGGAGTTGGGGACTGGCTTCAGTAGAAGCTGCTGGGACTCCCAGCAGCTTCTACTGAAGCCTTCCGAGTAAATCGCCAGAACGCCGACACCTCCTCATCTCCACCGCTCCCATGTTTTATTTTGTGTTGCCATAAATTAGTCTCTCTGCGTTTCTGCGCTGGGCTAATGCTAATGCTAATAATGCTAATGCGAGGATAATAACTTTTTGGGAGTTTTACGGGGCGTGGTTTGCAATCCGCCCAGCCAATCAGACATATAGCTATTTTCTCACAAGAGAGCCGTACGAAAGTCCCTGCTCTCTAGCAGGGACTTTCGTGGGGGTAAAAAGGTTCTCATGAACTAATTTTAGTACCGGCTCTTTTTGGTGTGAACGCGATAAAAGAGGCTAACGTCCACGCTAGCTTCCACGCTAGCTGCTATATGTTTTGCATTGAGGTGATACTTGAGGCTTGATGTGCTGCGGTGATATGCAAATTCCTTTTTGCATAATTTGCACACAACTGTGCTCTTATCGACGCTTCCATCCGTCCGTTTTTTAAAACAACATTTCCCACTGTTGTTCACTGTGGTTTGTTGTTGTCTGAAGTCATGAACATTAGTTGGTGCTCCAGTATAATCGGTACGCCTGAAACTCATCCAGTGAGAAACGTTCCGCGGTGCAAAAATAAGTGCGATTAAAATGCGTTAATTTTTTTAACGTGTTAATTTTTTTAACGCGTTAATTTTTGTGTAATTAATTAATCTTAATTAACGCGTTAAAGTCCCGGCCCTAATATATATATATATATATATATATGGCGCGTGTTGCATTGTGGGTAGCTTGTGACGTCACTGTGTGTGAAAGAATGGGTACAGCTTGGAAGTGCCGGAGCGACATTCTGGTGCTCTCCGTCAGAACTGCACCCCTGTCAGACGAGACATGTACCACGTGATGACACGTTAGGTTCGTGTTGTGTTCAAGGACCGTGACCTTGGCCAGGAAAAACAGGCACTCGCTTTGTTTAATTTGTTTGCGGTCTAGATTTCTTTAACTTTTTTCTTTTTTGCGTGTGTTTATAAATTAACAAATTGTCTCGCGGGCCGTATACGGCCCGGGGGCCGGATGTTCCCCACCCCTGATCTAAACACTGAGAGTCCTTTACTTCACCTGAGCTGAGGTTATCTGAGACTCTCCATCTGACAGGAGAGAGTTCTCCCTCCACCTTGTTGTTGAAAAAGCTCCTTATATCCGTTAGCTTGGCTAGCTAGCACCAGATGCTAACCACAACGATCTCCGGTAGATACCCACCGGTGCGCGAGGCGAGCTCTCTCTCTCGCTCGCTCGCGCACGCACACAAAATGGCTCGTGCCACACACACACACAGAGAGCAGAGCTTGAATGAAACACAGAGAACATAGAAGCTACTTGTACTCACGACGCTAGGCTATTATGTGCAGAATCCCTCTCGCTTTCAGGTGGTTTTGATTGAGTGTCCACACGTGGACTTTTAAGGACTAAAAAACTATCCATCTTTCACTTTGCTGTTAGCAAATCATTTGGTGCTCTAGCTAACAGGAAGTCACTCAAGTGTCAAGTAATTTAGCCTATGGGTAGGTCAAAAATCGAATGGGTGCTGGCCATTGGCCTAATCATATCACCTGTGTTGGCTTTATGTTTTTGGTCAAAAATGTGTTTGTTTCACATTTGCATTGATGTAATCAATAATTTTTGTAATTTAATAAAAATAATAATAATTTTCGAAAAAAAAAAAAAAAAACACCATATTTCTTGGGAGTGCTTAGGGAATGCTTTGGCAATCCTGGGGGGTGCTTCCGGGACCCGGAGTAATCTTCGGCCGCGAGCTGTTATGTGCAATCATACACGCATGGTGTTCTTTTTGTATATAATGAAGCACGAGCTGTGTGCTCGAGTCTTCCTGCCTGTCGGATACTCATGGATGTATTATAAGGCTCTGCTGCTCCGCGATGAGGGTCTAGCTTCAGCAGCTACATTACCTACGGGTGCGTTCGTTAATATTAACTGTGTGGTCCGGAGTCACTGTGGCACAGACTGGACCGCTGGTGAACAGCTGTTAGAACGGGCCGTTCAGGTGTTCAGAGCAGAGCTCCCTGTCGGAGCGGCAGAGCGTGATGTGCACTGAGAAGTTTTTCTGTCGCAATATTATTTAGAATCGTTGAGCTAGCTAACTAGCATACATTGTCACTATCTGCTAACGTTAGCTTTAGCCTTCGTTTTTTAATAGTTTTTTTCATAGGCTATTTAGGTGGTATAAGTATAGATAATGTACTTGAGTAAAAGTAGAAGTACTAAGATCTTGTACTTGAGTAAAAGTAGAAGCACACAGATTTTGTACTAGAGTAAAAGTAGAAGTACTAAGATCTTGTACTTGAGTAAAAGTAGAAGTACCAGAGTGTAGGAATACTCTGTCTGTTACAGTAAAAGTCCTGCATTCAAAATGTTCCTCAATTAAAAGTAGAAAAGTATTATCATCAAAATATAGTGAAAGTAGCGACAGTAAAAGTAGTCACTGTGCAGATTGATCAATTTCAGAATAATATATCTGATATATTTTATAATGATTGATCATTAAAGTGTTCTCAAAGCTGGTAAAGATGCAGCTAGTTTGAATGACTTTGTATACTGCAGGGTAGCTTGTGAATTTACTCCAGGTGGAACTACAGTCTGAGTTAACACTTGATTATATTTCACATCATTCATCCACATCTGTAGAGTGACTAAAGGTATTAAATACATGTAGTGGAGGAAAAGTACACCATGTACCTCTGAACTGTAGAGGAGGAAAAGTACACCATGTACCTCTGTAGAGGAGAAGAAGAACAAAGTAGCAAAACATTGAAGTATCTCAAAATTGTACCCAAGTATAGTACTTGTTGAGTTGATGAATTTAGTTACTTTATACCACTGGCTATACAGATAGAAAGACTAAGCCTTGAACAGAGGCATGAAAATACATTTTCAAAATGCTCAACAGTGCTGCCAAAATGATAAACTTACTGCTACACAATTAAAATAAATGCTTTTATATATTTCTATTAGATGTGACTCTTTAACGTTTCTGTTATTATTAACTGCTGCTTTAGTTGTTCTGAAAGCTAACATCCTCTGTTATTCCTCATTTTAAAGCCGATATTCTGTTGGGTCGGGGGATCGGATCCTTGTCACCTTTTTCATACCTGATGAGTTTGCATCCCTGTTTATAAAATATGAATATCCTGGCAGCAGATCTGATCATTAGCCCCTGGGACCTGCACTCTGGACGCTCGGCTGTCATTCAGCCATCTTTCTTAGGACGTTGGGTTGTGGGCTAGGTCTGTATTTTACCCAGCGGTCCGAGTTCAGTCAGCGGTCACACAAAGGCGACGCCAGTCTCCACTGAAAAGATCAATCGGACCTTTCAGTGACAAAAGGACAACTGGGATGTGTGTTACTGCATGGTTGTACGCAGATTCATCTTTTGTCTCGTAGATTGATGCTATATTGTCACATTAAGTGTCCTGACGTCTGGGCATGTCAGTCCCAGCAGAGCACTTTAACTCTGGTTTCCACCTCTGCATTCAGCTGGAGTTTACAGCGGCTCTGGTGGATACTGGAACGGGTTGGGGTCACATTCATCTGCGAGTTATTGGTGTATTGTATTTAATGTTAGGCCATAATGGGCTGTCATCAAAGCGGCGACCTTCTGTTTGCTTGTGCACCATGTGGTGAATCACAAATGTATTTATAGTGTCCCCGTGCCAAGGATTTAACCTCTGCTAAACGTGAAGGTTAAAGCAATAATAACAAAGTCAGAGGCTAAGTTACAGTGTATGTGCATGCATGTATGAATCAATGAGATAATGGTTATGTGGTGTATACAAGACCCATTTTATATATTTTGTTCATTTCTGAATATAAATGTATCTGAAATGTTTTCCAACAATTGTAAAAACCCTGAGAAATACGTCATATATTACATTTGTATTTAGTTTTAAGCCTCATTCTATGACGCTTTTTAGATCTAGATTTTTTTTACATCTATATTTCAACCTGAGGATTTTAGTCATCTGACATTTGAACCTTAAATTATTAGAGAAACAAGTTAGGCAATTGTTAGCATTTAGCTCGCAGCGCCCTCAATTCAGTGTTGAAACCTCAGGGAGAGCAACAGAGGAGGGATCCCTCTCCCAGGACGGACAGACGTGCAATAGATGCCGTATGTAAATCGAAAAGATAATACATTTACAACATAGGTAGTCCAAATGTTTGGAAATGCATGTGTCTATAATAAGAAGATGAATCCACGAGGATGTCAGCAATCTTGTGGGAGCCATCAGTGAAGTAGTATGGTGAGAGTCTGGCAGGACCGCAGAGACAGGTTCAGCCACGACTCGAAGTCCAGGACTCAGATCCAGTGCTCAGGATAGAGGATCCAGGACACATGACCACAGCAACATGATTAGCCTCGACTCAGGATCCCGGCATATATATGGACACAAAAAAGAGATTTGGGGGAAACTGGGTTAATCGGAACATGAGAGTACACAGGTACAAACAGCCAGAAAGACGGAGTAAGGTGCCTCCCTCAACAGTCCAAGCTTATAGCAGCTAAACTAACGTGTCTACATACATGCACTCCCTTAGGATAGGTTGAGGGAAAAGGGTAGCAAGTAAGAAGTAGGAAACAGAGGTGGAGAGGCACACACAGGGAAAAAGGTCCCCATTGGAACCTGAATTTGTCAGAGGTAGGAGTAGGTCTGTGGCTACGTTCCACACTACCCGGCCGGGCTAGGCGTTCTCTGCAACCTGTTACCCTCTAATAAACCTTGAGAGGTCATAGAGGGGAAAGGTTTGGATACAGTTTTAAATATAAGTGAAAGAGTAAGAACTAAAATGTATAGGAGGCACAACGTATCTATGTCAATGCACTCTTATTAGATTATTTTATTTTATCACTATAAGCTTTATCAAAAAGGAAGGTCTTAAGCGTACTCTTAAAAACGGATAGGCTGTCTGCCGCCCGAACACAAACTGGAAGCTGATTCCACAAATGTGGAGCTTGATAAGAAAAGGCTCTGGCTCCCATTGTACTTTTAGAGACTCTAGGAACAACCAACAACCCTGCATTCTTGGAACGCAATGCCCTAATAGGACAGTAGGGTATAATGAGTTCTTTAAGGTAAGATGGCGCCTGCCCATTAAGGGCTTTGTAGGCGAGAAGAAGAATTTTAAATTATATCATGTGTTCTATAGGGAGCCAGTGTAAGGCAGCCAGAACAGGAGTAATGTGGTCCCTTTTCCTAACTCTGGTTAGTACACGTGCTGCAGCATTTTGAATCAGCAGAAGCGACTTGACTGACTTCTTGGTACTCCCTGATAATAAAGAGTTATGAAGCCTGGTTAGTGTTGCCTGACTTTATAAGTGTGTGGTTGCGTTCTAGTCACTTTGCTCAGCACTACTGCTTGTTACAACTTTTATTTGCCGTACTCGCCTTTAGCTGTTAGCTCAGGTTAATATCGCCCCCCTCCGACGTAAGCGTGATGTATGCGGTTTTTGATTCTAGGCCGACAATTTTTTGGTGCTTGAAACAAACCGGATTCCGGAGCTTAGAGGCGGCTCTGCTGCGGTGTGAACAGGAAAAAACAGTGCTTTCAGGCTCTAGCTCCGAACCGGCCCTGGATCCACGTTGGTGTGAAAGCCCCATAAGTTATTTTTATTGTATTGCTCGAAGTGGAGTCGAAAGAGATGAGTTTTCAATCTGCGCCGGAAGATGTGTAAGCTTTCTGCTGTCCTGATGTCAATCGGGAGCTCATTCATACCATTTTGGAGGCAGGATAGCAAACCGACATGTTTTTGCTGATGGGAACTTGGGTCCCCCTCGCAGTGCGGGTGCAGGGAGCCGTTTGGCTGATGCAGAGCGTAGTACACGTGCTGGGGTGTATGGTTTAACCATGTCCTGGATGTAGGAAGGGCCAGAACCTTTCACAGCATGGTACGCAAGTACCAGTGTCTTGAAGTGGATTCTAGCAGTTACTGGAAGCCAGTGAAGGGAGCGGAAGAGCGGTGTGGTGTGGGAACATTTAGGAAGGTTGAAGACCAGACGAGCCGCTGCATTCTGGGTGAGCTGCAGAGGTCGGATGACACATGCAGGTAGACCAGCCAGGAGGGAGTTGCAGTAGTCTAGGCGTGAGATGACGAGAGCCTGGACCAGAAGCTGCGTCGCTTTCTGAGTCAGGAGGGGACGTATCCTCCTGATGTTGTAAAGCGTGTATCTGCAGCAATGGGTTGTAGCAGCGATGTTTGCAGTGAAGGACAGTTTGTTATCTAGGGCAGTGGTTCCCAAAGGGTGTGCCGTGGCACACTGGTGTGCCGTGAGGCAAGTTCGGGTGTGCCGTGGGATTTTGTGACAATCATACGTTATTATTGCAATATACAACTACACAAAAAATAATTACTTTTTAATTTACTATATCAGTACTTTGTAGGTTTATATGTACGTAATCTGCGCGACTTGCGCGTCCACATCTCCACGTGCAGTGCTGCATAAACATGGCTGAGTCAGCGATAACTTTCGAGTGGTGGAGGTATGCCCATTATTTTGAGTTCGTCCGAAGAATAGACAGGAATGTGACGGTGAGGTGCAAACTGTGTCCAGGCCAGAAGCTGTTATCCACTGCTGTAAACACCACGTGGTCAAACCTCAACACACACCTGCAAAGAACACATGATAAGGTGAAGCTACCGCACACGCTATTCGTTGTTTGTTTATATCACGTAGTCTGTTCTTCTTCTCTGTCTTCCGGTTGTTGTCTGTTTTGAATGACAAATACACACTACTGCTGGTAAGGAAAGTTATTGCCACTCACGCATGTGCTCGGTGAGTAAAGTAACGAGTTACTTTATGTAGATAGTAACGAAGTAGTGTAATAAATCGGCAAAATATTTACAATAGCACATGTTTCAATGCTGATTGCTGAAATGTTACATTTATCATTTGTAGTTCAGGACCATGGACAATGCAGCTTCCTTGCATTGACAGTTCTCTGTGCTGAATTTCTGCTGAGTTTCCTTTGCCTCATTTTTTATTTTGTGACCTGTCTGGTTTAAATGAGTATGTTGCTGCTTTGATGAAGCCTAATTTGATAAAGTTTCAAATTAATTTCTGAAATATTTCGTTAATAAATATTTCATGAGTAATATAGTTGTCTTTGTCACATTTTATTTAGCATTAGTAAATAATTATGCACATTTACAGATATTTTACATGATATGAGTGATAACACGTGTTATAAGGGCTATTTTGCACAATAGGTTTGCCTTGAGATTTTTACTTGTCCTTTGGTGTGCCTTGGGCACAAAAAGTTTGGGAACCACTGATCTAGGGTCACACCCAGATTCCTTGCAGTCTGAGTCGGGGAAACAACAGAGGGGCCGATGTTGATTGTTAGGTCAAGAGTGGGACAATCTTTTCCCGGAAGAAAAAGCAGTTCAGTCTTGTCAAGGTTGAGCTTGAGGTGGCGAGCAGACATCCACTGAGAGATGTCAGCTAGACAAGCAGAGATGCGTGCGACGACCTGGGTCTCTGAGCGGGGAAAGGACAATGAATTTAGTATCATCAGCGTAGCAATGGTATGAAAAACCATGCGGGCTAATGACCGATCCGAGCGAGTTTGTGTACAGAGAGAAGAGGAGGGGACCGAGGACAGAGCCCTGAGGGACCACTGTAGATAATTGACAAGGGTCAGACTCGGACCCTCTCCAAGTGACCCTGTAGGTGCGGTCTTTGAGGTAGGAGGTGAGGAGGGAAAGTGCAGAGCCTGAAACTCCATGTTCTTGGAGAGTGTGAAGGAGGATCTGATGGTTCACCGTGTCGAATGCAGCAGACAGGTCCAAAAGGATGATGACAGAGGAGAGGGAGGCTGCTTTAGCAGTGTGCAGTTCCTCAGAGACAGCAAGGAGAGCAGTTTCTGTGGAGTGGCCTGTCTTGAAACCAGACTGGTGCGGATCCAGAAGGTTGTTCTGATTGAGATAACAGGAGAGTTGTTTAAAGACAAGTGTTCAAGTGTTTTAGACAGGAATGGGAGGAGAGAGACAGGCCTGTAGTTTATAACATTGGACGGGT
Source organism: Gymnodraco acuticeps (assembly GCF_902827175.1). Lineage (NCBI taxonomy): Eukaryota > Metazoa > Chordata > Actinopteri > Perciformes > Bathydraconidae > Gymnodraco > Gymnodraco acuticeps. The sequence continues at coordinate 664,162 of NW_022992001.1, read as the reverse complement.
TGAGAGTAGGTTTCTTTAGGAGAGGGTTTACTCTTGCCTCCTTGAGACTGTTTGGAAAGTGACCAGAAGTTAGAGCAGTATTGATGAGATGGGTGAGAAACGGTAGAATATCAGGAGCGATAGTCTGAAGGAGGTTTGAGGGGATAGGGTCCAGAGGACAGGTGGTAGGGCGGGCAGAGGTAATGAGGGTAACAACCTCACTTGGAGAGAGAGGGGAAAAGGAGGTTAGTGTGTGGGGGAACGGTGGGACTGGTGACCCAGTGATGACTAATGGTGAGTCGGAAAATGAAGAACGAATATCATCAACCTTTGATCCCATGATCCCAAGCTACTTCACAAAATAGCAACATCTTATTTTATGGTTATGTTTGAGAGACCCCTAGTGGCAGAAAATACTTTATTTATTTAAACATTTGCCCATTGAATAACTTATCTTCTGCTGATGCTCCTATGTATGTTGAAGACTTCAGTAACATATTTTATTTTCTTCTTGTCCACTAACAGTGCTCAAAGACCTGTGGCCGGGGCCTGAGGAAGCGGACCGTGTTCTGCCGCAGCACTGATCCCGGGGAGAAAGCGGTGGTGGTGGTGCCTGACAGCATGTGCAGACAGCACCACAGACCCAAACCCCAGGAGACCTGCGTCCTGCACCGCTGCCCCAAGAACGACAGGCTGCAGTGGCTCCCGACTCAATGGGGAGAGGTAGGAAGAGATATGAGGCCTTAGCACGAGTAGTGATGGAAGGTGTTTAACTGCCACCACGACAAATAAATGATCCCTATCATTACCATTATTTAACGTAACGTGATAAGATCATTTTCTTAACAAGATATGACAAGGGTTTGGGGTTATATCTTATAGAGAGGATTCAGATAAGTCTGCTGAAATGTTCACTCTTTGTACCATGCATTGCTCAGCCATCTTGCCAGTTTACTCCTGGGATTATAAATGCTTCCATGCCATCAAATAAAATTGAGAGAATAAACTCCATAAAGGATTTGCTTACCATTTTCAAGACATGTTCGTTCTCTCCAAAGCTTTTAAATGATTACGACCCGCTACACATATTTGACGGCCTCATCATATATTCTCTTTGTGTTTGTGGCAAAGATTTTTGAACTTGTACCTGCCTCTGTGCTGTATATTCATATTCCTTTCTGTTAAGTACAGCAGTTTGAGTGAGATAGAGGGCAATCGGTTACAGGCTGAATGTTGCTGAATATGGAATGAATGAAGGTTAGTGTAAGGGTGATGTTGCAGTACAAGACTAGCAAGATAAGAAGACACTAAGCTCCCAGATCAATGGTTATGGATTTATAAAAAAAGAGCCAGACACGGACAAGATACTCATCACATAAAATGACTGGTTAATACACAGTAGAGCACTTTTTACTCTGGTAGTGTCTCCTGCTATGGTATCTCGTAGTATTGCACTAAAATGTTCCCTTTCGCCTGACCTCTGTTTCAGTGCTCCAGGTCTTGTGGCTCAGGCACCCAGAAGAGAGAGCTTCGCTGCGGGGAAAGAGACTCACAGGGAGGGTATGTTCCGCTAACTGCACATTAAGACACTTTAATGGATCTGCACGTATAGCTGTGTCTCAATTTGAATACTTCCCAAAGTACACTGCCATGTTGTACTCTATAAACATTTGTGTGTGAATTTACAGTGGTCTTGGTTTTGAATCCCACATTCGCTGCTGTGACCTCACCAGAAGCGACGATGCTGCTAGCTTCTGTTAGCTAGTTAGCTAGCTAGCAACATTTGTTTGGATTTTTACAAATCTTTAGGCTACAGACTGCTTAACCCAATCAAAATAACGACGACTTATTTTTGACACCAGTATCCAGTACGTGTATTACATTGCGAAAATAAAACCCACATGTATAACTTTTATTTGTATATTATTGTTGTGTTCACTGGAGCAATTGTGGCTGGAAGCCAACCACTGGACTCCCCTTTTAGAGCAACACATGCCTTCCTGCTGACACTTCCAAATTGTAGCTTTTATTTACACAACTTCCTTTATGTAGCCAATATTTTTGCTATCCTTCACATTGGGGCACACTTATGCTTTTAAGTACAGCATTACGCGATTTGAGACACAACAGTAGTTAACTGTTTTTCAGACTGCTTTAACCTCTCCTCTGCCTTTCAGGTATGTGGAGTTCCCCATACGGAGGTGCAGAAACATGGCCAAACCCCTAGTGGATCTCCAGCAGGGCTGCAACCGAGGCTCCTGCCCGGAGGTCCCTCGGGTGATCGCCGGCAGGAGTGGCCCTGTGGTCCTCGGCTGGTACTCCTCTCCCTGGCAACAGGTATGTTTTTGCTCAGCTTTGATCCTAATCTGTTTACCTGAGAGACTTTTAGTGCTACACATGCTTTCCAGCTGACACTCTTCCAATGTGTAGCTTTCCTCCCACACATAGTGCTGTAGTATTACTACACAGATGATAGTTAGAAAATTCAACAAGCGGAGAACTTGAAATTGTCCTCAACAGCCATGAAGACACTTAGCTGAGGAAAAATGTATGTGTAAATAGAATGTGGCTGAAGTTATTAAAAACGTTGTATGTCTCCAAGTCTCACTACAGACTCCTAGTGAGAGAGATACTCTGCATTTACTGTGGAGGGTCTTTCTTGCAATTCTTCCTATAACCCCAAACAAAGCAACAATTCAAACAGTGTTTGACTTGCTTATAACAAAAGACATTGTGCAGTTTTTCCTTAAAAATATACATTTTGCCAGACGGCAAACTATTTATTTTCTTTCTTCCAATTTAATTGCAAAGTGGAAAATAGCCATTGTCGCATTGGACCACATAACTTTGGTGTTTGCAAAAATACTAGATTAAAGTGTGAGTTGAGAAAGATCTTTCCCCCTCAATGAATAAGAAACCATTGCACCCCTGATATAATAAAAGATTTAACAGTAAAAGTTGGATAATTTAAAAAAGCTGTGGTTTGAACAGTCTTTGAATGTTATACATGTTTTGAATTCATTAGAAAAACAAGTCTTGCTTGCTTATACATAATACATTTATAGTAGTTTATACAAACTGTAGACTTTTTCGATCTACATAATTAACATACACGTGTTTTTTTTAGTATATCACTATTGTACAGATACTGATGGTTGCTTTAAAAGTCAAGCAGCATATCATCAATGTACTGCATTCGTTTTCTGGTTAGCAGCATTGTATTTATTGGATTTTGGAGGTGAGGTTTGATCTTCTTTTAGCAATATATTGCTAATATTCAGTATCCCATTGAACAACTATCTCATTTAGCTGGAGGTATTCAGCCAGGGAAGGAATATTCAACCAATGAAACTAATATATAAAGTTTAAACTAATAATGTCAACTAGCTAGCAACAGCCAACAAACTCTGTCACAAAGAGCTGTGTTTGAAAGTAGAAATAGCAAACGAGAAGCCTTTTTGACTACCTCTGTTTGAAATGAAAGACACAGTACCATTACTGGTATTAATTTTAGGAGGGACTGGTGTTAACTAGAACAAAAATGTTGACTTAAGGGATGGCACAGAAGTCTGTTGGTTTTGTTAACCAAGAATGAAAATGAAAACAGAAACAATTAAACATCCAAAGAGCAGAAAATACAAGCTGCTTCCAACAAACATCCTCCTACAGTCCTCGCCCTTATTGGACTAAACCACTAGTAGGGGTACCACATTGGACTGAACCACATGGGGTTTACATAAACCAGCTAGGGAAATGCCCACTTAAACCTGTTCCTTACACTAACAGAGCATTGGACTCCTATTCATTTTATACTCCCGACTCTTTACCTGTAAAGAGGAAGAAACTGCTATAAAATCCTCCTATTGTGCCAACAGTTGCCTCTAAACTATCACATCTACCAAATAAAGAGTTTCATTTATTTTCCACCTCACACTATCACTTGCTTCATTGATTTTAGTTTTCCAGGCCCCCTCTTTCTGGGAGGCCCCGGCATCATGAGCGAGGCAACACAACTTCTTAAAACAAACAATCAATCAATACAAAATATGTAACTATGGTTGGGTCTTCTCATGTCCCAACATACCTCATAGGCAGAATGAATAGTGTAGAGGGTGTTAGTTCACAGGCATATCATCGTTCTTGTGTGTGGAATGGGACTCAGATGCAGTCCAAAAGCTCCATTCTGTCAATCGGGGCAGGTTGTGTGGCGATGGGTTATATTATCTATTTTGCAAAAAAGTCTTGAGGGCAACCTCTTATACTGTAGCACAGTGACGTATTCTGCTTGATATGGGGCTTGTGATCTGTGTATGTTTCCACCAGAGAAGATATCTCCTGACAGCTTGCTGGAGGGCATGTACATGCTGGATGGGATGTTTGTTTTCTTCATCTCTTCTTTGTCCACCTCTCGACTTTTCCTCCATCCCTCGACTGCTCCTTTTCATGACAATTCCTCTTCCTACAAGCTTTTCAAAGCTTGATCTCCAACTCTATATCTCTGTGCGACATTCTCATGTTGTATTATTTGTTTCTGTCTCAGTGTTCCGTTTCCTGTGGCGGGGGGGTCCAGACCCGGTCCATCCAGTGTCTCCGGCAGGGCCGCCCCGCAGCCGGTTGCCTGCCCCACCAGAGGCCTGTCACTTCCAGGGCGTGCAACACACACTTCTGCCCCGCTGCTCCCCCCGCTACGGCACAGCGCCCGAGCCGGGTGGCAGCTGCTGGACCAGCACTGAAAGGTAAATGCCTCTGAGGGGATATTAAAAAAATCATTCCAGTGTAATTTATTTATGACTGTGAAACTAGAGTTCTGCTGGGAGTTTGAATTCCTGATGGTTTGGTGAATTTTCTGCTCTTTTTTTTTTAATACATTTTTCCTGTAGTACAATCAGAAGAAGGTCAAGTTGATCTTTAAGAGTACATTTGTACAGTAGGCTATGTGTTTGCATATATTGGTTGACTTGTCCAGCTGCACTCATCAGCCACCCTTTTTTCCTTTAGCTCCAGATAACACAGAATAGCTGAGGATAATAGGATACCTACGCTGTCATTGGAGGCAGTCGCAATTTCTACTGGCTCGCACTTACCTGTTAGCATCTGGCATCTGTTAGCATCTAGCTCTCCTGCTTACAAACTTTTAGCCATCCCTGCTTATACAAGTAGTAGTTTTAGTTGTCTGCGAACTGTGGAGGCCTACTCCCACCTGTCGAGTGCGGCTGTACTGAGGTGTTTTTCCTCCGGAGACGTCGCGAAGAGACGGAGCGGCTCCACCTGTTGCTGCATGCGATCTGCGATTTACGGAGGCCTGCTCGTCGCGAAGAGACGGAGCGGCTCCACCTGTTTGCTGCCTGCGATCCACGGAGGCCTGCTCCCACCTGTATAATACGGCTGTACTGGAGAGGTTTTTACCCCGGAGTCGTCGCGGAGAGACGGAGTGGATCCACGCTTCGGGCTTGGCCTGCTTCCACCGGGCGTGTGCTGCTGTGCGGAGGAGGATTTTACCACCGCTGGGGCCTGCTTTCCACCTGTCCTGGTTCTGCTGTTGCAGAGGCCTGCTTTCACCCCGGGGATACCACGGAGGGACCGGAGCACTTCCACGCTGCTGTTTTCGCCTGTCCTTTGCTGCTGTGCTGATTTTGCTCCAGGAACATCGCGGATACTGTGTGCTGGTCTGGGAAAATGGCCCATATCGGGATTCTGCTGTGCCTGTTAACTATTTTGGACTATGAGAAGATCTCTATTCATTCTGAGAAGACTACTGGATTCAGGTCTGTTCTGCCACCCGCAGTGGGCATCCCCTGCAAAGGTTCGGATGTGTTGCTCAAACAATTACCGGTTGCCTTGTCACAGTCAATCTGCTCGACAAAATATGTTTGTCTTTTTTATTTTCCTGCGATGATGGTTCTTCAGGACTGCTTCTTAAGCTCAAATCACACTCTCGCAGACTTTTCCGGTGTTTCTAAATTAGATGACAATGTATTTGTGTCGTTTAAGAGGAAAAGATGCCTGTTTTTGTTGTTGTTATTACTGTCAGGAAATATACAAACTAACCCTGGTCCGCCCAGTAGTGGTAGTCAGATCGCTACTCCTGCTGATTTTAAAGCTAGGTCTGGGTTGGGTTTCATCCACTTGAATGTGCGCAGTCTGTTAGGTAAACTAGATTTTGTCCGTATCTGGGCGAGCTCGACTGACGCTGACGTCATTGTCTTATCAGAAACATGGCTAAACAAATCAATTTTGGCCTCTGACATTGCCTTAAATGGTTTTAATGTGTATCGTACCGACCGGCCTAATAAAGGTGGTGGCGTTGCCATTTATGTTAAGAATAAGTTCAGTGTAATCAAATTAGTTTCCAAATCGATCAGTAAGCAATTTGAATTTTTAGCCATAAATATAGAAGTGGCAAAGGGTCAACAGGTCATGGTAGTGAGTTGTTACAGACCCCCCTCAGCTGTCAAAGACTCCTTGTCTTCACTAGCAAATCTTTTATCACAACTAGACTACAAGGAAATAGTGCTACTTGGAGATTTTAACTGGGATTGGTTAACTGCAGTGTCAGAGGATTTAAAAAACCTTTGTATCTCTTTGAATGTTACTCAGATTGTTGACAGTCCTACTCGCCCAAATATTAAGTCCCCTAATAAATCCTCCCTAATTGATCTCATTTTAACTAATGTTCTCCATAAATATTCATCAGTATTTGCAAATGATCTGAGCGATCACTGTGTTGTAGCCACAATTAGGGACACTAAGGTCCAAAAGGTTAAACCTCGCATTATCATTAAGAGAGACGAAAAACATTTTGTTGAGCAGGGTTTTGTGCATGATCTGTTTGGGTTTGATTGGGGAAAAATCGATCTGTGTGCTGATGTGGAAACCGCATGGTCTTATTTTTATCTTGGTTTTATGGAAGTCATTGATAGACATGCACCCCTGCGTAAATTTAGAGTAAAGGGACGAGACAATCCTTGGTTTTCTGCTGAGCTGTCTAGTCTCCTTCATGAGAGAAACAAGGCCTGGGCAAAGGCTAGGAAATCAGGCTCAGAGGTAGAGTGGCTGCGTTTTAGGCAGCTAAGGAATAGCTTCACTTCAAATGTCAGAAGTGCAAAGTCGAAGTACTATTTGTCAGTTACCACAGAAAACCTAAATATTCCTAGGAAATTTTGGAAAGCAATAAAATCGATATCCACCGGTGAGATCCGTAATGAGCTACCTCCATGCCTTACCACAGTATCTGGCACTATATCGGACAGGGCCACCATGTTAAATTGTTTTAATGAGCATTTTGTGTCCTGTGGTTCTCTGTTTGATTCTGTTTCTAACTCTGCTTCTGTGAACACCCCAATCCGTGACTCTGAACAATGTGTTCTGGAAAACCCTTTCAGTTTTACTCCTTTTACTGTCAATGTTGTTCATGAAGCCTTATCTAAGCTAGATCCTAAGAAACCGGCTGGCCCGGACAACGTAGAACCTTTCTTTTTAAAGATAGCTGCAGATTTTATTGCTCTTCCTCTTACTACTCTTTTTAACCTCTCCCTCAGCACAAATGCAATTCCAAAAGTATGGAAGTCAGCTTATGTCTTGCCTTTGCTAAAAGGAGGGGAGGCAACTATTTTAAATAACTATAGGCCAATCTCTAAATTGTCAGTTCTGGCGAAGGTGCTCGAACGCCTAGTGAGTGAACAGGTAAAGGAGTTTTTATGTAAAAATGATATCCTGTCTAAACATCAGTCAGGCTTCAGAAAGCAGCACAGCACCATCACTGCCACAATGCAAGTGGTGAATGACATTACGAGTATTTTAGACAATAAGCAGAGTTGTGCAGCTCTATTTATTGACCTTTCCAAAGCGTTTGATACCGTCGATCATCGCATCTTAAAGCAGAGGCTACTCAATATCGGCATATCCAGCCATGCAGTGGGTTGGTTTGTGAACTACCTCTCTGAAAGGTCCCAATGTGTTCACTTTGATGGGCTGTCTTCTGAGTGGTTAAACATTGCTAATGGTGTTCCCCAAGGTTCTGTTTTAGGTCCACTTTTATTCTCCATATATATCAACAGCTTAGGTGAAAATGTGGATGATGCTACTTTACATTGTTATGCTGATGATCCCGTGATGTATTGTGCAGGTCCCTCCATTAAGGAGGCTGGTGTTAAATTACAGGCTGTTTTTAACATTATTCAGACTCAGCTTGCTGAACTTAAGCTTCTTTTAAATGTTGATAAAAACCAAGGTAATGCTATTTTCAAAAGCTAAAAAGACACCAGAGCATGTTTTGGATATTGTAACTATGCAAGGACAAGTACTTGAAGTGGTTACCAGTTATAAATACCTAGGTATCTGGCTTGATGATTGTCTTACTTTTAAACTTCATGTCAATAACCTGCTTAAAAAGCTGAGGGTTAGACTAGGTTTCTTTTTCAGAAACAAGTCCTGTTTCTCTTTTGAAGCCAGGAAAAGGCTAGTCACTGTGACCTTTTGACCTGTGCTGGACTATGGTGATTTGATCTATATGAATGCACCTGCCCATTGCCTGGAAAAGTTAGATGCCGCCTATCACAGTGCCCTGAGATTTGTTACTAACTATAAAGCACTTACTCATCACTGTACCCTGTATGCCAAGGCAGGTCTGCCTTCACTAACTGTACGGAGGCTCAGTCATTGGTACATGTTCATTTACAAAGCCATGTTGGGTAAACTACCTTTTTATATCTGCTCTCTGATCTCTCGACGAATTGAAAGTACATATTGCCTGAGATCTCATGATGTTGTTTTATTAAATGTGCCAAGTGCTAGGACTGTCTTAGGGAAGAAAGCTTTTAGTTGTGCAGCTCCACTAAATTGGAACAGTCTGCAAACATGTTTAAAACTGAGCACTTTGGTTCCCCTGCATCATTTTAAAACTCAGCTGGGTGACATGCTGTTTGATACTCATGGTACCTGTCTCTGTAAATAGAGTTTGTAAACTGTACCCTGCACATTATGTTGTATGTCATCCTTATTGTTGTTCTGTTGTTTTTATGTTACATGTGTAACTAATGTCCTGCAGGTCACCCTTGAAAAAGAGATCTTTTGATCTCAAGGGGCTTTCACCTGGTTAAATAAAGGCTACAAACAATATGTATTAGTTTTCTAGTTTGAACTTGGCATTACCAATATGATGAACATGCTAAACCTTATGTCTAAATGTCTGCCTGTTAGCATTGGCACTGTGAGCTTGATAGCCTGCTAAGATTAGCATTTAGCACAAATAACATCCTCAGATTGTGTAACACCAGTAGTTCTCAAACCTTTCTACTCCAAGTTCCACTTTTTCAAACTTATATAATGATAGGGCCCTTTAAATATAATATAAGTGTATTAATTAATTACAACAAATCAACTGCCTGTCATACCGATGGGATCCCTGAAATTAAATACATACAATTACAACAAACAGGTTATTTTAAAACCAAATAAAGGTGCTAGATGCAAAAATACTAGTGCTACCATTATTGTTGTTGCTTCACTTCCATTTCAAGCCACACCATAATAAACTGAGCAAAGATTTGTCCTTTTTATACTTCCTTATACTTCCTTAAACTAGTTTTGAAATGATTAGTTAATTAAATGATGATTCAAAGACACTAAAAATCAATCCTCAAGGTAATTATTCAAGTAAAAAAAATGCAGGTTATGTATGTTTAATATGTACCACTGGTTTGTATATCCAGGGTGTCCGCGGGGTCTTAAAAATTATTAAGAATTGATAAATGAATTTAGCGAAATTAAGGCTATTAAAAATTATTAAAAAGTATTAAACTGCATTTTCCAAGGTATTACATTTTTGTAGTATATCAATTGTCCAAAGAGGTTGTATTCTACAGTGTGCCTGAATGTAATCATTGCGTAGGTGTGTAGTGTGATTCTGTGTAGTTTATTTATGGCATCCCGTTGGGTTTGACGTCATCTGAACAGGACATTGCACGCTCACTGCTTGATAGCGCGAAGGCCCGTTTACGCCGGTTGTTAAACAACATCGTTATGGGGAAATGCAAGCCTGTGTCCAAATGGTTGGAAGACAAGGAGGAAGGACAATCAATACTGTATAGTAAATGTGAGGTTAAGTGTGTCGCTAATATAACCGGTTAAAACTCGAAGTGGCGATGAGGTCTTAAAATGTATGAAAAGGGTCTTAAAAGGTATTAAAAAGGTATTAAATTTGACTTCAGGATTCCTGCATATACCCTGATATCATTGTACATAAAGTATGCTTTGGTATTAGACTAAAGGTTGGATGAAATAACCAATTTAAATATTTACCTCTGGTTTCTGGGACATTATTTCTTGGCAGAACTACTTATCAATCAATTAAAAAAAAAAATCCACTGATTAATTTTGGTTTAAACTGCTTCTTAAATGTGCCTTATCTATTTTGTTTTATCAGCAGATGAACACTGCGTGGACCACTTCAGCTGGTGTCACCTGGTTCCCCAGCACGGCGTGTGTAACCACAAGTTCTACGGACAGCAGTGCTGCAAGTCCTGTGCCAGCAAGAGCCAGTAGAGCTCCGTTACCTCTGTGGCTTCAGGCCTCGGAGGAATACACCACCACAGAGGCCCTTTGGGGGCGATTACTCACAACAACACACAGAACTATGCTCCACACTTGTGTGTTTTCTTCCTGGAGTACTTGACTAATACATTTCAAAAAAGAAGAGAAAGAGAGAAATCATGGACCATGAGTCCATGGCATGAACTGTCAAAGTCATAATTTCAATGACCACATTGTAACTGGAAAGACAACGCGAAAAAAATACTTATTGTAATATATATATATATATATATATATGTTGTTGTTTTGTTGAGTGTTCTCCTTTTGAAACCTCTAAAGCTACAAGCCATCAAGAGAACAGGAAAGGACAATAGCGTTTTAGCCTGCTTACATGTTGTATTTTTAAAAGGCATCTGGTTTCAAAAGCCTTTTATTTAAGTTATTATGGTCCGTAATATTATGATTTTACATTTTTGTCAGGTGTACAGTGGATCTGTGACATGTTATTTCGATGTTTGGATATACTATAGGATTGTGCCAGTCACCCTTGGATCCACGTTTTTATGAGATTTTATTTGAGGCATTAGTAATCAATGGTCATATGCCTTCTGCATTTCCTTCTCCCCTCACATACTTTCCGCTTGTTAAGTTTACTGCTGCTGAATCATTTGGAACAAGCTGGAGAACACTTTTTCCTGTACATTCCATTCATGTTAACGCTATGAAAATATCTGTGTACGTCAAACATTTGATCCAGTCACGTTGTAAGTGGTTGCTCTGCTGTACGGTTATGGTAATACAACTTGATAATCTACTTTGTCTTTCCTTTCTTTTCGATGGATCACAGCAGCATTGGAGGTGAATTTGACATGACAAAGCAACTTACAATCAAACATAAAGTGCTACTGCAATGGTTTTAAACTGCTTTTTAATTATCGGCCAATGTATAGGGTCGTTTTCAATTAACGAGGAGCCATTCCACTATTTTTTAGCCATGATGGCAACCAAGCCATACAATAGGATAGGATAATATGTTATTGTCAGACCAAGGTTGACATTTTTCTTGCATCTCAGCAGCTCTGCTTGCCACATGAACACAGACAAACAGCAAGACGAGATTCACTGAAGAGAAGATGATCAAGACCCTCTAACGTACATTTAATCTAGGATTTATCCCCTGAAATAATGCATGGAGGATTGAGTGACGCACAAAGGAGTACTTCAGTCCAACCTATTAAATTGTGAGACCCCATATCTCCGATATGATGGTAAGAATACATATTCCCTGCTGAACATGGTTGGGGTCAGAGATCATGTTGTTGACGGATACATGGGCCCAACTTGCAGTGAAAGAATAACAACCAAATTAACCAATTCATACCGAAATGCACATGTTGGAGTGTGTATGGTTTAACAATGTCCTGGGTGTGAATGACTAGATCAAATCACAGCATGGGAGGCCAGTGCCAGTTTTTTTAAGGAATGATGTGGAAAAGGGTAAAGAGGGAGAGGAGAGGATGATGCAGAGTGTGGGTGCAGTCTAGATAGTGCGAGGTCACGCTTTGTTGAGAGAGAACAGTGTAGGTTTGCTCTTCACAGTGTGAAGGGGTTTGGCTGGAGGACTTCAGAAGAGCAATGACAATGCCACTTTTAAAACCAGACTCGCAGAACAATAGCTTAAAGGCTTTACTTGACTCATCCACACCAACAACCTGGTCATCAAAATATTAAATCAGAAGAAAATCTTAGAATATTCTTCATGTTCCAAGAAACAATGTTGTCGGTACCAAAATGTGTCACAGCAAGTGGATCAGGGTGCACCCAAATGCAGGGAACAGGAACTTTTAGCCTTCATTTCAGGCTTTTCCCAGCGGCAGAACAGAACAGCACTTTCAGATAACCAACACACAAGAACCTAACAAAAACCAGGACTTAAACACAAGCAGAACTGAGGAAGAGATGAAGTGCAGGTGTTCAAGAGGTCAGGTCATTGTAGGGCTGATGGGGAACAGGTGAAACTAAAAAGGCCAGGACTGACAATCAGAAAAGGCAGGAAAACAGACAAGGACAGGAAGTAAAAACAGATATGACAAAATGTAACCAAAAGCCACTCATAATTGGGCTTTTTGTCAATGTTAGACGTTCGATAACTTTTTCCCCCCTCAAAAACTTTCATAACATAAAGCATGTGCTCCCAAACAGTGTTTTCGTACGGTGATTATTCCACCCTTTCTCGCGCCACGGGGACAGCGATTGCTCTTTAATCAACCCGTCTGCATGAATCATGGCGCCTGGAGTCCCCCCATCGTCTCGGCTGCATGCTGTTTACCGGCACGCTGTGAGCCAGACACCACAAGCTGGGAACCACGCACACACAACAATCATGTCGGCTAGGCTAACATACACAAATATAACGTGTTCACTGAGCATCAGGATGGCTGTGAAGGAAGGTATGTGTGTGGGTGAGAGTATGCTTAGAGCAATTTGAGCGTGCATGCATCTTTTCCCAATGCAATGGATGAATACATGCCGTGTGTGTGCGTGTGCGTGTGTGTGTGTGTACACAATACATACGGTATGTTCCTTATGCTGCCTATCTCTCAGTGGGGCAGCAATTTTACTGCTGAGCTGAAGTAACCATTTATATTTCTCAACTATTGCTTTGATTTCCAGATGGGACTCGATATCCCCCAACCATATTGGTTCATAATGACATATTTTGATTATCCAAGCATAGGCAGCCACATCAACACCAAGCATTACTGCAGCAGAGAGACCAAGACATAAAGAGACAGGAGGTTATATCTTACACAGGCTCCGCCCTCTACTGGACTCTATGGGTACTACCTCTCAACCATACTATGCAAGCATTCACCAAGCCCCCAGGAAGTGTGCCGGAGTCTGATGAGAATATTCGTTGTGGCCAAACGGCGGTACTACACTTCCTTTAGGTTGCTGGGCCCGGAAACACTTTTTCCCATTGACTTACATTGGGAAATTCGTTGGATAATTTTTTTTAAACTAAATAAACAACCCAGTATGAACACTTGTATAGCCCTTATTAAAAACATTCGTTCCTCAAGTTGTAAAAATGTGCTAATAACGTTATTCTGAGAGTTATTTCCCTCTGCATTATGAACGCGCATCTAACCCACGGGACCGCGCCGCCCGGCACGTTCATGTTACGTGTTCAGCACTACATGCGTTTATCTTTACCCATGGATGCACAATAAGAACGGACCCATATCGCCTTACTGCCATCCCACGGAGCTGTAATAATGGATATATTGCACATGTTTGCTGTAATTCATCATTTGTAAAATATTATACTACATGGGCTGTATGATTAAATCTTGTACCGTAAATGTTGTATTAAATAAAGTTAATATTACCGACGTTAGATTAACGTCCCTGTAACTTATTATTGCACTAAGAAGCTTATTGCACTGTGTATATATATACAGTGCAATAATTATTCCATGCTAAATGAAGCTCTGTTGGATATCACTAGATCCTGTTACAGCGTAAATAAGTACATAACGATTGATGTGTACATTAGGGTTGCCAACCGTCCCGTGGACGCCCCGTATTTGAGCCAAAAGGTGTGTGTCCCGTACGGGACTTTGTTTGTCCCGGACTCCCGTGTAAAGGGAAAAATAAAATATATTTTTCTGTTTGCGCGCAATGCAGTGTGTCTGGCTCATAGGTCTGGCTGCGTGCCTGTGTGTTTGTGTGCTGTATGCGAAGGGCGCTAGGACCGCTCAGTTGACAGGGCAGGCACAATGCTCACACGTGTGTGTGTGTGTGTGTGTGTGTGTGTGTGTGTGTGTGTGTGTGTGTGTGTGAGAGATTTTCTCCGGTGGGCCGCGGGCGCGGCATCAATCAATCAATCAATCAATCAATGTTTATTTATATAGCCCAATATCACAAATGTTACATTTGTCGCAGTGGACTTCACAGTTTGTACAAAATATCAGTATGACAATACGACACCCTCTGTCCTTAGACCCTCACATCGTACAAGGAAAAACTTCCGAAGAAAACCCACAGTTTTAAAGGGAAAAATGGGAGAAACCTCAGGGAGAGCAACAGAGGAGGGATCCCTCTCCCAGGACGGACAGACGTGCAATAGATGCCGTGTGTAAATTGAAAAGATAATACATTTTACAACATAGGTAGTCCAAATGTTTGGAAATGCATGTGTGTATAATAGGAAGATGAATCCACGAGGATATCCATCCAGGACCTATGATCCAGGACCACAGCCACGACTCAAGATCCAGGGCTCGCGATGCAGGACACAGGACCGCAGGATCATCCATGACTCCGGATCCCAGCGTATATAGACACCAAAAAGAAATACATTTGGGGAAGCTGGGTTAATCGGAACATGAGAGTACACAGGTATAGACAGAGAGAAGGAAGAAGTAAGATGTCCCCCGACAAACTAAGCCTATATCAGCAAAACTAGGGGCTGAATCTAATCAGCCCTAACTATAAGCTTTATCAAAAAGGAAGGTCTTAAGCGCACTCTTAAAAACGGATAGGGTGTCTGCCGCCCGAACACAAACTGGAAGCTGATTCCACAAATGTGGAGCTTGATAAGAAAAGGCTCTGGCTCCCATTGTACTTTTAGAGACTCTAGGAACAACCAACAACCCTGCATTCTTGGAACGCAATGCCCTAATAGGACAGTAGGGTATAATGAGTTCTTTAAGGTAAGATGGCGCCTGCCCATTAAGGGCTTTGTAGGCGAGAAGAAGAATTTTAAATGATATCATGTGTTCTATAGGGAGCCAGTGTAAGGCAGCCAGAACAGGAGTAATGTGGTCCCTTTTCCTAACTCTGGTTAGTACACGTGCTGCAGCATTTTGAATCAGCAGAATGACTGACTGACTTCTTGGTACTCCCTGATAATAAAGAGTTATGAAGCCTGGTTAGTGTTGCCTGACTTTATAAGTGTGTGGTTGCGTTCTAGTCACTTTGCTCAGCACTACTGCTTGTTACAACTTTTATTTGCCGTACTCGCCTTTAGCTGTTAGCTCAGGTTAATATCGCCCCCCTCCGACGTAAGCGTGATGTATGCGGTTTTTGATTCTAGGCCGACAATTTTTTGGTGCTTGAAACAAACCGGATTCCGGAGCTTAGAGGCGGCTCTGCTGCGGTGTGAACAAGAAAAAACAGTGCTTTCAGGCTCTAGCTCCGAACCGGCCCTGGATCCACGTTGGTGTGAAAGCCCCATAAGTTATTTTTATTGTATTGCTCGAAGTGGAGTCGAAAGAGATTAAGGGCTTTGTAGGCGAGAAGAAGAATTTTAAATGATATCATGTGTTCTATAGGGAGCCAGTGTAAGGCAGCCAGAACAGGAGTAATGTGGTCCCTTTTCCTAACTCTGGTTAATACACGAGCTGCAGCATTTTGAATCAGCTGAAGCGACTTGACTGACTTCTTGGTACACCCTGATAATAAAGAGTTACAATAATCCAGCCTTGAAGTAACAAATGCATGGACTAGTTTCTCTGCATCGTTTTGAGGCAAGATATGCCTGATTTTTGCAATGTTACGTAGATGGAAGTAGGCGGTCCTTGAAATTGATTTTATGTGGCCGTTAAAGGATAAATCCTGATCAAATATAACACCAAGATTCCTTACAGTCTCACTGGAGGCCAAATGAATGCCATCCATAGTTAGTATATCTTTAGATAATTTGTTTCGTAGATTCTTCGGGCCAAGTACAATAACTTCAGTTTGGTCGTGTTTAACATCAAAAAGTTTAAGGTCATCCACGTTTTTAAGTCCTTGAGGCAGTCTTGAATTTTATTTAGATGATTAATTTCATCAGGCTTGATTGATAAATATAGTTGAGTATCATCCGCATAACAATGAAAATGTACAGAATGATTCCTTATAATATTGCCTAACGGAAGCATATATAATGTGAACAAAATAGGTCCGAGCACTGAGCCCTGTGGCACTCCATGGCTAACTTTGGTTTGCGTGGAAGATTCATCATTGACACGTACAAACTGAGAGCGTTCAGATAGATAGGACCTAAACCAGCCTAAAGCAGTTCCCTGTATGCCAACTAAGTGCTCTAGTCTTTGCAATAAGATATCATGATCGATAGTATCAAATGCAGCACTGAGATCGAGCAAAACAAGAATAGAGACAAGTCCCTTGTCAGAGGCTATTAGAATGTCATTTGTGACTTTAACCAGAGCTGTCTCTGTGCTATGATGTGTTCTAAAGCCAGACTGAAAATCTTCAAATAAATCATTGTTTTTTAAGTAATCACACAACTGTTTTGCGACCGCTTTCTCAAGATTTTTTGAGAGGAACGGAAGATTAGAAATAGGGCTAAAACCTCTGGATCGAGGTTGTGCTTTTTAAGAAGCGGTTTTATCACTGCTACTTTGAATGATTGTGGAACATAGCCTGATAATAAAGACATATTCATAATATTTAATAAAGAAGTGCTAATTAATGGAAAAACTTCCTTCAACAGCTTAGTTGGAATTGGGTCTAACATACACGTTGATGGTTTAGAAGAGAGAATCATTTAATTTAATCGTTCAAGGTTTATGGCTGAAAAGCATTCTAGTTTACTATCTAGTGTAATATTAGAACTTACGTTTCCGGGAGCTGTTGATAACACTATACTGGTCAAATGCAAGAGGTCATTAATATTGTTTCTAAGAGTAACAATTTTATCGTTAAAAAAGCACATCAAATCATTACTACTGAGTGCTATGGGAATAGAAGGCTCAATCGAGCTATGGCTCTCTGTCAGTCTGGCTACAGTGCTGAAAATAAATCTTGCATTATTCTTATTCTCATCTATTAATGAAGAGTAGTAGGCTGCTCTCGCTTTACGCAGTGCTTTCTTATATTCATTGAGAGTAATATGCCAAATTAAACGAGATTCTTCAAGTTTAGTGGAACGCCATATCCTTTCAAGTTGTCTCGACTTTTGCTTTATTTTGCGGGTTTCGGCATTATGCCATGGAGCTAGTCTATGTTGTTTTATTTTCTTCTTTTTCAAAGGAGCAACAGAGTCTAATTTTATTCGCAACGCATCTGTAGCACTATCAACAACATGATCAATTTGGGGTGGTGTACATTTTGTATAAGTTTCCTCCCCTACATGCAGACATGCTATCGAGTTAAGTATTGGTGGAATCTCTTCCTTACATTTGGCTATAGCACTAACAGATAGGTTTCTGCTGCAGGAGCTTTTGACTAATGCTTTGTAGTCTAGTAACAGTACTTCAAAAGTTACTAAGAAATGGTCGGATAAAGCAGGATTATGCGGTTCGACTAATAGTTGCTCAATTTCAATACCATAAGTCAGAACAAGGTCGAGAGTGTGATTATAGCAGTGGGTTGGTTTATTTACACTCTGACAAAAACCAACAGAATCTAATATAGAGTTAAATGCAACAGTAAGGCTATTTTTATCATCATCAATATGAATATTAAAGTCACCTACGATAATTACTTTATCTGTTTTAAGTACCAAAGTTGATAAAAACTCAGAGAATTCTGATAAGAATTCTGAATAAGGACCTGGTGCACGGTACACTGTAACAAATAAGATTGGCTGCAAAGTTTTCCAGGTCGGATGCGTAAGACTAAAAACGAGACTTTCAAAGGAGGTATAATTTAATTTTGGTTTAGTATTGATAAGTAAACTTGAGTCAAAGATTGCTGCAACTCCACCTCCTCGGCCCACGCCTCGGGCAATATGAGTATTGATATGGCTGGGTGGAGTGGCCTCATTTATGCTGACATATTCTTCATGTCTCAACCAAGTTTCAGTGAGACAGCATATATCAATATTATAATCTGATATTAAATCATTTACCAATATTGCTTTAGATGCTAGAGATCTTATGTTTAAGAGACCACATTTAATATTCCTGTTTTGTTGCACTGTAGTAGTTGTTACATTTACTTTTATTATGTTATTATGTATGACACCTCTATTAGGTTTTACCTTAACTTGTCCTTGGGCAGACACACACACCGCTAATATTGGGTATTTTATTGGGTTCGGGATTCCTATGGATGACTGCCTAGGAGAGAGCGCAGAGAAGTGTGTAAGACTGCGACTCCGCCTCCTGGTCTCAACTCCAGTTTGTCATGGATTAAGTCCACAAAGCCCTGAACTGTTTGCCGAAATGAGATTTGCACCTTCCAAAGTAGGATGAATGCCGTCTCTCTTAATCAGACCAGGTTTTCCCCAGAAGGCTGTCCAATTATTTACGAAGCCCACATTGTTTGCTGGGCACCACCAAGACAACCAGCGCTGAAATGATGACATGCGGCTTTACATGTCATCATTGATCAGATTGGGGAGGGGACCAGAGAAGATTACGGTGTCCGACATTGTTTTAGCATAACTGCACACCGACTCCACATTAAGTTTGGTGCATTCTGATTGGCGTAAACGAACATCATTACCACCGACGTGAATAACAATCCTACTGTATTTACGTTTATTTTTAGCCAGCAGTTTAAGATGCGCCTCAACGTCGCCCGCTCTGGCCCCCGGAATGCATGTGACTGTGGAGGCTTCGGTCTCTAAATTCACGTGTCTCATAATAGAGCTACCAATAACCAGAGTTGGCTTCTCAGCGGGTGTCTCGCTGAGTGGGGAATATCTGTTAGATACGTGAATGGGTTGGTGGGGACCTGCGGGTTTCGCGTTATGCCCCTTCTGAACAGCCACCCAGTCTCCCTGCTGCTCGGGAGTTGCCGGGGGACGGCTAATAGGAGCTACCATTTGCCGGTCCGCACCGGCTAACATGGGCTTTACTGTAGCTGAGTTACTTTCTAAGATGCGGAGCCAGGCTTCTATGGCTATGATTCCCGCCTCCAACCTAACAACTATACTACATTTAACACATGTATCGGTACCAGTAAAGGAGGTAGGGAAGTAACCAAACATGAGACAGGAAGAGCAGGAAATAACACCCGAGGGTGGGGAAGGAGCCATGGCTAGCTATCAAGCTAAAGTAGCTACCGTTAGCAAACCCGAAAAGAGTGTAGACAACTGTGGAGTTACAGTCGCTAAGAGAAGGAGAGTTGTGAGTGCTTAAGCTGTAGTAACGTGTGATTACAATGTCAGGCAGTTGCCGTGATCAAGAGTGTTAAAACGATCGATTAAGTTAAGATAATAAGCTATCAGCAACAGAACAGGCACACGGGATACCCGGAGATGACAATGACAACAACAACCGGAAGTTACAACATGCTTACCGCAATAGTGGTCCGTGTAGAAACCGCAGCTCACACATCATTGTTTGTGTGGCATGTCAGCCTGTTCAGTCGTGTGGGAAAATGAGCGCTGCCGGTGGAGGAGGTGATAATGAAAGAGGAGAAGAGAGAGAGGATGTGGTTCTGGGCCCTGGCCCTTCTGAAAAGAAAAGACTTGTGTCTTACAACAAACAGTGGGAAGAAAAACACAGTTGGGTAAAGCCCGTGAGTGGAGATCTGTCTCGGGTCTTCTGCACCTTGTGTCGGAGGGAGTTTTCAATTGGTCACGGTGGAGAAAACGACCTGAAACAGCATGCTGGCACAGAAATGCACAAGCGAGCAACACCAAATAAAGGTGCATCAAATATAACTAAATTCTTCGGCAGTTCAACTGCAGAACAAGACAAAGTTGCTGCATGTGAGGTAACATCAGTGTATCACACAGTTAAGCATGGTTTGAGTTATAACAGCATGGACTGCAGTAATAAGCTGGCAAGTGCCATGTTTAGTGATTCGAACACTGCAAAGAAAATGCAATGTGGAAGAACAAAGGCTGAGATGATAACAGCCAATGTGCTTGGCCCCAAAACTGTTCGGGATATTCTAAAAGAGCTGTGTCCTCCTCCCACCGAGGTCGCAGCAGGTGAAGAGGTGGATGCAGCCCGTGTGTGTGTGTGTGTGTGTGTGTGTGTGTGTGTGAGAGAGTCAGTCAGCTGATTGATGGGAAAATGGTTGGTTGAAGGATAACATTAAGTCTAATAATGATGTACCGTGCATATTCACATCATGTATACTTTGCATTACTTAATACCATTTTTCAAATATTTTATTTTTTAACATTTTGGACAAAATAGCCAATTGTACATGGAGGTGCCCAGATGTCCCTAGTGCCCACTTATCCGATTTGAACATGCTGATGTACAATGTGATGTAGTAGCCTAATGCAGGTGTAAGACCATTGTGTTTGTATTGTGTTATAGGTATGCATAGTTTTCTATGCATTTTGAGGGTTTTGGGGGGGTTTGACCCCCAAAAACATTTTCGAACCCTAGGGGCTGGCTCCCCCAAAATAATTTAATAACATAACCCTAACCTAACCCTAACCCTAACACCGAAATAAAGTAACAAAAAAAAGTAACTAAATCCGCCGTCCCGTTTCTCCATTTCTGGAAGTTGGCAACCCTAGTACATTAGCATAATTACTAGCTAGCCGCTAGCTGCTAACTGCCGCCTCGTTAATATCAAATCCATCATAATAACAATCCATTACCATGGTGTCATGAACGCACGGTGCTGTTACGTGTACGCAAATTGACGTGCTTGATGTGAACGAGCATTTTGGTTAAAGTTGCACATGCGCTATGAGCGCACATACGGGTACTTCTCAGGCATGCCGGGTAATCTGTGACGTTTCACTCTCTCAAAAGTTGGGCCATTTTATCATCATGCGCTAATGAGCAACTCTCATAGGAATGAATGAGGCCCCGCCTCCCACGCTGTATCCAGTTCTTATTATACATCCATGGCATTCACCTACTGAGATATCTATAAATGTAGCCGCCCCCTTGGGGCGGGCCTACCTGAATGTGCGCGCAAGCTCACCGTATAAAAGGCGGCCTCGTCTCCTGACTGTCATCCTTTTCTCTGCAGCGAGCAGGATAAAACAACTGAGACGTAAACGAGAAAAGAAAGAGAAATAATTGAATCATGGACTCACCACTCCTTGAGCCCCGGCCCTGTCCTACATGCCCTGGCTCAATCGCAGGTGCTCATCCCCACCGCCTCTGTTTTGAGTGTCTGGGGCCTGACCCAGTCTCCGTCCTGCAATGCCTGCCGTGTGCTCCCACGACTTAGCCGCTGGCGCCGTCTGGAGCACTTTTATGTCTCGCAGGAGGAGGCAGAGGACCAGGACCTCGAGGTGGTGAAAATTGAGGAACAGGATGTCGCCGGGGAGGTGTCATTAGTTTTCGCCATTCCGGCGGGCTGGGCGGCCCCGTTCGTCAAGGAGGAAGACGACGAGGACGCCTCGATGTCTGGTGCTTCCGGGTCCGGCGTCCAGGAGTGCATGTCAGGACTTCCCTGCGGTGTAGGCCTACCGCTCCCCCCGTCACTGCCACCGAAGCCGGTTAGCCGCCTCCGTCAGGGGTTCTACGGCCTGTTTCGCCCCCGTTGCCAGATATCTGGCAGTGTGTGGAGGCGACGTGGCGACAGCCACTCCAAACAAAGGCTCCAGTGGCAGCTATGTCGGGAATACTTAGGGTGCAGGGCCGCCCGGACACAGTGTGTCCTGGCGTGCCCGTGCCCCCCCTTGATGAGAGCCTGGCGGCCCATCTGCTTCCACAGGCAGCTGGATGGGCGGAGGGGAGGTAACTGCTGCCCCCACTGCCTCAGGACGGAGATATCCTGGAATATTTGGACAAAATATTCCGGCTCGGAACGCAGATTGTGACGGCGGCCAATAATCTCGGTGTGTTGGGTGTCTTGCTGATCACCCCTCAGCAGGACACCCCCGCCTTAGGATGGGAGCGATTATTCGGATCGCTGCATTGGTCAGATGAACAATCTGATCCACGTGTAGCCGCAGCTGGACGTGTGATGTCCCTGGCCACAGTGGCGTCATATCACATGTGGTTGGGACTCACTGCGCTGTCCAGGAAGGATTGAGATGATCTCCTTGGGGCCCCCGTATCCAGGGAGGAGCTCTTTGGATCGATCACCTCGGTCACACAACGCTTCAGTCGTCTGGAGGAAGAAAGGGTGCAGCTCAGCCGCATGCTGCCGCTGGCTCTTCCTCGGGCTCCTCCTCAGGGGAGAGAGCGCGGCGCTACGGTGAGAAGGAGAGAGAGGCTGAAGTTGAATAGTCCATTTAGCTTAGGAACCTTCCTAACTGAGTGAAATAACCCGGAAGTCCCTCAGTGGCAGCCATCATAAGTGCCGTTCGAATACTCTAGTCTAGTCTAGATGATAGGAAAGGAGGTTTCAAACTTCCTTTATAACCTCCTTTAGCTTAGGAACCACTGGACCTCGCTTGACGAAAGGAGAGGAGAAAATGCTGCCCCACCAGGGGCGGCGGGTACTATAGGCTAGGGAAGGCTAAGCCTTCCCAAATATTTGTGTCACTGCATCCTGGTAAAATAATGTTTGTGTCTTTGACATTAGCGCTGCTATGCAGCCACCTGTGCCCAGGCCTACTACGAAGCCAGTTCAACAGACCCTGGATATGTTTGAGTTATCTTAACTAACCCTAACAAACGAGATCTCGCTAAGCGGTCCTACGACGCTGGTTATCAACTCGGTAAATCAAGCCAGGGTTTCTCTCTCCAGCTGAGAGCGCGTTCACATGAAAGGGGCGGGGTTAGCAGCATTTGACCAATCACAAACAGGGACAAGTGTACTGACAGCGCAGCGTCATACTTTATTAATGAAAAGTAAATTAGACAAATATGAACTTTAAACATCCATTTACACATACAATCCAGGATACAAGCCACATAGTTGCACCTGCAAGGTGAATATAGAACAACTGGTTAAAAAATAACTACTGAGTGTTTGAAAGCGTACAACAGTTATGATATCACTGCCCCGTCTAAGACACAAGTGGATCTGACTTTAATTACATTTGACTCCAGTGTTTCGTCAACTTAATGTGTTTTTTAAATAATACTTCTGCATACAGTATGTGACACTGTGAGTGTTGCACGGCCAGATACGGCTCAGCTGACTCAGATAAGGAGATATATGATACATTATGATATTATATGATCGATGATCTGATTGATGATGTGATATGAATGATAAGTGCGACACATCTGCGCCTTCTCTGCATACGGCAGTTTAAACCGTATTTCCTTTCTCCTGTAATATGACTTGATAGATTTAACTCCGCACACTGAGCTCTGGTCAGCAGGCGGTGCTTTCACTGAGTTATCTCTTTTCTATAGACGCCGGAGGCGGGCAGCGTCAGGTAAAAAAAGTTATTTAGCCTTCCCAAACCTGAGCCTCACGCGCCGCCTATGTGCCCCACAATGCCTTGCGGCCGCAGCATTTGCCATCACACAACAGTCGGCCGTTCACGGAAACAACCGATTATGACCGAGAAATGATATCATGAAAGTTACGGTGCTTATTAAGCATTTTAAAACGTATGTGGTAAGTTGCCAAAGTGCTTTGTTTTGAACGTTCATCAGTATTATAATCAAAGAGAAATATGAATGTTAGTTTTGACTGAAATTATTAAATAAAATCAGCATTTCACAGTGTTTACTGAGCTGTGTGGGGTTTGTTCAACTTTTAAAAGATGTTTGAATGGTGATATACACAGTGATAGATGTTAAGGACTTACGTTTGTAATAAATACATTTGTATTGATTTTAAGATATTTTCATAGTTCATACAATCATACGTATTGGGATCATTTGTATTAATGTGGACCGGAGGGAGAGGGTGACGACGCGCATAAGTTTCACTTTCCTTTTTTATTTAAATTCCAACTTTGGTCATGAAGAATATGTTTCTCTGTTGTCCACGTTCATAAAGCATAACACAACAGCATCAGAGCACGGTGCATATTCTCTAGATGAGTTTACAGTAGTCCGTCATTCTTTTTAAACATCCATGTTGTAGTCCGCTGTATAGAAAACTGTAGTTTCCCCACAGCAGCAGACGCACATTTATGACGTCCGCTGGCGCATCATAAATACGTCGGATAGTGAAAATGCATTCGGATTATAAGGCCCAATCCCAAACCACTCCCTCGACCCTACCCCTCCGTGACGGAGTGAATTCCGTCTGTAGCCACACTCGCAGCTCAACGAGGCTCCCTCCTGTCAGATGGACGGAGTAAATACAGCAGCAAGCTTTGGGATGGCCTCCCCTCTCTCCGGCAGAAACAGGAAATGCCGTAACTGTATGTAACAACGGTTTCAAATCTCTTAGACAAAAAGTTTAGATGAATAACTCAAATAAAACTCCAAACATCCCCTTACGAAAATGAACTATAGTATTACTACTATAAGAGTTGTGTAGTATCCTATAGTAAGTTTGTAGAGTTCTATAGTATTTTTCACCAGCTATCGTATTACTATAGTCTTTTCTGTAGTGCCATTTTACTAGCTATAGTAGCCCTATAATATTTCCATAGTAATACTATGTATCTAGATCTTTGTAGTATTCCTATATTATTTTAAATATTATAACTATAGTATAATATATAGTGTTTCTGTAGTTGTTTTTTGAACACACTATAGACCACTCCTATAGTAATATGATATTGTCATAATGAATGCATATTATTACCATAGTGTTTGTAAAAGTATTACACTCCTAGATTTGTGTCATTTTTTTTTTTAACACACTGCTGTGTCAAAGGCAATTCAACACATTCAGTGTAATTTCTGAACTATTTTACACACATGTGTGTACGTAGAAAAAATAAAAATGCACATAGTCAACACATTAGTTTTGACTAACACGCTAACATTGGGCACTGTCATTTGGCACTGTCCTGCCCAATCACAGGTGAGTTATTTCAAATGTATCATTTTTCAACTGTCCATCAAATGTCCCAACTGCCATTTCACCTCTGGCTGCTGTGGAGGATGGATGTCAGCGGAGGAGAGTCTAACTCTAGGTAAGTTACAGAAACAAAACGTTTTTAACAAAGAGAGCAGATATATTGTCATAATGTGAGCAAGCTAGGGGTCTAAATACATATTTTTAAACTTAAATAAATATGTTTTGCCAATGTTGAACAGCTAACTATTGTTTTAGTTTAGCTGCCTGGATGACAATTATTTTCCTTTAAGCCGTTCTTCTTTTTTATTATATTTATTTTATCTTAACTTAATGTAGCTTACACTCTTTTCTGTGACCATCATTCTTCAATCGGCATTATATTCATAGCATTAGCAGCTATATGTTTAATGCTATCTAGCTACTTTGGCTAGGTTTCATTGTTCGGCCAGATGTGGCGGGAAAGTGCGAGTGAGAAGACCGACAGAGGCTGCGTTGATATACAGTCTCTTACAGTGCAAATACGTAACTTACTCGCACTAAAGTTATTAGTACTACGTGTACACTACAGTTTACCTGTTTCTGACTAAAACATCAGCCACTACTCTATACTTGCAAATATTATATTGTGTAGAAGGGAGATTTCATATCTGCCTCTTGTCGCTAAGGCAACTTGTGTATGTGAGATGCAGCGTCACGCACGGCACGTTAGGCCTTCCCTTCCGATTATTTGATTGGTCGGAAGGGAATACCCAGCCTCCAGGAGAAAACGCCACTGGAGGCTGAGCAGAATATCCCCTGTGCTTCTCTAGAAGTTGTCTTTATGGGTGAAGTTAATTAACTTAAAATTACCATACTGCTTATAATTTATATAAGGTGTGTATTAATGGGTTTAACTAGAAGATGATAGATGATGGCATTTAATTTAATCTGGCATAATATGATTAGTCAACATCAGGATGAATTTGTCTTTTTCTTATAATTACAGGAAGCGGGAATGAGCTGCAGGAATCTGTTAAAGTCCTAGCAAAAAGGAAATTAAAAGAAGAATCTACAGTGTCCAAAGCACAAACCATCTCCTGGAAGTAACAGGTGCATTTGGATTTGTCCTGGATAGGATTTTAAAATACAACACAGACTTCAAAGAGTTTATAGATGTTGATAGAAGTGAGAACATCAGTAACTTTGACAGATTCCAAGTGCACTTTTCTGAAGCACCGGATCTTCAGCCTGTCCTAAGAGAAGTCTGTCAAACTCAGGTATACATGTATCATGCTTGTTAAATTGTGTTTCAAAAAATCACACAGGCCAGAACTTTACTTTGTGCTGTGCTTGCTCTTATTGTTATGTTCAGCCAAGAACCAGTTCTTCTGAATGGCCTAACTGATCTACTTAAGAAGAAAATTCCAGAAGTATTTGATGAACTGCAAACTAATGCCATTCTTACCGAGAAGACCAGCCTCAAAGTTGTCAAAAGTTTGCATCTCTGACTTGGTGGAGAGGCATGGGTTGTAAGTATATGAATGTGAAATGTGTTTATATATAGGGGTTGGGACACTTTTTCCCTTGATTTCATTGCCCAACCATTTCTGTTTTGGGCCTGAAATTGTTCTTGTACATTTTTTACATTTAAGTTATTCGTATTCATATTCTGTGAACAATGTATTTTATTTTGTTAATAAAGTCCCTATCTTTCAAATTGAAACTGCTCTGCTTGCTAACTTGTATTTGTTGATACCATACTTACTATAGGGATGAATACATCATTATTAAAGCTAATTAACTATAGATTCACTATAAGACACCATAGCCAACTCTATAGTATTACTATAGTAATTTTCTGTAGTGTGTTCCAAAAAACCATAGAAATAATATATAAAGCACTATAGTGATACTACATAAAATTCAATAGTATAGCTATAGTAATTTCCTATAGTGGCCGAAAAACCATAGAAATACTACAGGAAACACTATAGTATAACTGTAACTTCACTATAAGATCACCATAGCCAACTCTATAGTATTACTAAAGTAATTCTCTATAGTGTGTCCCAAAACACCATAGAAATACTATAGCAGTTTTTTGTGGTATTTCTATAGTAATTCTCAATAGTAATACTATAGTGTTTTTTCGTAAGGGTCTTTCATTGTGTTTCAAAGCTCTTTTAGTTTTAAACCTGATGTTTATAAGCTTCTTAGTTTTTGCAACGGTCTGTAAATATACACAACTTTATAATAAAATGCACAATTTTACCTTTTTCTAGACTAAACACAGTATGATCCTAAGTTAAAAACATATGAGGTCATCATGAGGTTGTTAACATCGTAGTTTATCAGTGGATGTTTGCTGGAACTTTTTAACAGCTTGTTTCCCGACGGACACACACAGCGTGACTCCGGTCAGGTAGAGACCGGTCTCAAGTCAGCACCGCTGCAGACTCGCTGTTTGAGGGAGCCCACTCCCCCTCCACACCGCTCCACACTCGTTGCTTTGGAACAGCCCTTAATATGGCGGACCCTCCGCGTGAACGCACAAACGAAGGGGTAGGGTGTAGGGGTAGGGTGTAGGGGGCGGTTTGGGCCACCAAACCACCGTAGGCCAAATAACTGGATACAGCGTGGGAGGCGGGGCCTCATTCATTCCTATGAGAGTTGCTCATTGGCGCATGATGATAAAATGGCCCAACTTTTGAGAGAGTGAAACGTCACAGATTACCCGGCATGCCTGAGAAGTACCCGTATGTGCACTCTTAGAGCATGCGCAACTTTAACCAAAATGCTCGTTCACATCAAGTACGTCAATTTGCGTACACGTAACAGCACCGCACATTCATGACAGCATGGTAATGGCTTGTTATTATGATGAATTTGATATTAACGAGGCGGCAGTTAGCAGCTAGCGGCTAGCTAGTAATTATGCTAATGTGACATCAATCGTTATGACATTCTGTCTTTAGACTTCTCTGTTTCAGTGTGTGTACTCTGTATAAATGCTCTGTAGTTGATCTGACTGAAATTGTGATTTTAAATCTCAAAACCGCTACAGTATCTGTCAGGCAGAAACTTGGGACAAGTAATTTGACTGAAACCTTAAAACTGAACTAACTGACTGCTAGGGTTAACTTTGATTTAAACATTTGTAGAATACTAAGAGCTTTATTGAGTAGGTGTAACTGTATTAAGGGTTAAACTCATAACTTTATAACTTAGGGTTTAATGTAATTGTAAAACCATTGGGCCACTGAAAAGACACAATAGCAACTCAGGAGGGAGCCAGTCTCGATTGAGGCCCATCAGCTCTGATCTGCGGGCACTTCCCCCCCAGAAACTGTATTTAAATCTCATCCTAATCACTGACCTGCCAGTGTGCAACTCGATTTTGACAGGATAACAACTGGTGACTTCTAGAATTGTGTGAGTAACATTCTGTCTTTAGACTTCTGTGTTTCAGTGTGTGTACTCTGTATAAATGCTCTGTAGTTGATCTGACTGAAATTGTGATTTTAAATCTCAAAACCGCTACAGCATCTGTCAGGCAGAAACTTGGGACAAGTAATTTGACTGAAACCTTAAAACTGAACTAACTGACTGCTAGGGTTAACTTTGATTTAAACATTTGTAGAATACTAAGAGCTTTATTGAGTAGGTGTAACTGTATTAAGGGTTAAACTCATAACTTTATAACTTAGGGTTTAATGTAATTGTAAAACAATTGGGCCACTGAAAAGACACAATAGCAACTCAGGAGGGAGCCAGTCTAGATTTCCTTTTGAGGGCCACCAGCTGCAGAGAGTTAACTAATTAAAGGGGCGTGGCCCCACATCTGTGAGAACTCAGCAACCTGTGTCCATTTTTAGGTAGCACTTTCCTGGAGCGTCAGACAGACGAAGACTGACAAAGACAATAGAGTCCTGCTGGAGTCACGAGGGTGGCAAAGAGGAGGTAAATCCTACTTTGATTGAACTAAGTATCGCTGGTGTTTTATTTTATTTGGTTGTTTAGCCCCTCATGCTATAATCATGTGTATTTTTTCCATTCCTGTTCATGTGTCTTCTCGCAATTATCACTGGCCCCGTGTATCTCGTAATCGATATAACCGGCCTGCTCTCGTCTATCCCACATGCTCCACTGACATCCAACATCTAGTTTCAGGCGGCCTGTGGAACTGCCAGTCAGCTGTTCCTAAGGCTGACTTCATCTCTGGCTACGCTTCCCTGCAGTCTCTGGATTTCCTTGCTCTCACTGAGACGTGGATTACTCCATCCAACACATCCACCC
The DNA here is from genome assembly GCF_902827175.1 of Gymnodraco acuticeps. NCBI lineage: Eukaryota > Metazoa > Chordata > Actinopteri > Perciformes > Bathydraconidae > Gymnodraco > Gymnodraco acuticeps. The sequence continues at coordinate 634,606 of NW_022992001.1, read as the reverse complement.
CAGCAGCTCTCTCCACAGCATATTCCTTCTCCCATACACCCAGACCCACTGGCAGAGGAGGTGGCACTGGTCTCCTGCTCTCTCCCAAATGGAGCTTTTCCCTCTTCAAGCTACCTAACTTCACTCCTTCCACCTTTGAATTCCATGCCGTCACAGTAACCCATCCTATACAATTAACCATTGATGTTCTCTTCATTTCATTTCATTTCAAACCTTTATTTAACCAGATTGGTCCCATTGAGATCATAGATCTCTTTTTCAAGGGAGACCTGCAGCATATAGGTTCCACATGAAACATAAAACAATAAAGGACATTATACATTATATTTACAGGATACATTTACATAGTTATAGACATTTACAAGTGGCCATAGTATCAACGAGCATTTCATTTAGCCTAGCTTTAAAAACATGCAGAGGAATGAGATTGCTCAGTTTCAATTCTTGCTGAAGACTGTTCCAAGCAAATGGAGCTGCGCACATAAAAGCTGTCTTACCTAAGACAGTCCTTGCTCTTGGCATCTAACAATACTACATCTAACAATACTACATCATGCGATCTCAGACAATAGCTGCTTGCAACTCTCTGTGTTATCAGAGAGCAGATATAATATGGGAGTTTACCCAACAAAGCTTTATAAATAAACGTGTACCAATGACTGAGCCTCTTTACAGTAAGTGATGGCAGACCTGCCTTGGCATACAGGGTACAGTGATGAGTAAGTGCTTTACAATTTGTGACAAATCTCAGTGCACTGTGATAGGTGGCATCTAACTTGTTCAGGCAATAGGCAGGTGCATTCATATACAACAAATCACCATAGTCCAGCACAGGTAAAAAGGTCACAGTGACTAGCCTTTTCCTGGCTTCAAAAGAGAAACAGGACTTGTTTCTGAAAAAGAAACCTAGTCTAACCCTCAGCTTTTTAAGCAGGTTATTGACATGAAGTTTAAAAGTAAGACAATCATCAAGCCAGATACCTAGGTATTTATAACTGGTAACCACTTCAAGTACTTGTCCTTGCATAGTAACAATATCCAAAACAGGCTCTGGTGTCTTTTTAGCTTTTGAAAATAGCATTACCTTGGTTTTATCAACATTTAAAAGAAGCTTTAGTTCAGCAAGCTGAGTCTGAATAATGTTAAAAACAGCCTGTAATTTAACACCAGCCTCCTTAATGGAGGGACCTGCACAGTACATAACGGTATCATCCGCATACAAATGTAAAGTAGCTTCATCCACATTTTCACCTAAACTGTTGATATATATGGAGAATAAAAGTGGTCCTAAAACAGAACCTTGAGGAACACCATTAGCAATGTTTAACCACTCAGAAGACAGCCCATCAAAGTGAACACATTGGGACCTTTCAGAGAGGTAGTTCACAAACCAACCCACTGCATGGCTGGATATGCCAATACCGAGTAGCCTCTGCTTTAAGATGTGATGATCGACGGTATCAAACGCTTTGGAAAGGTCAATAAATAGAGCTGCACAACTCTGCTTATTGTCTAAAATACTCGTAATGTCATTCACCACTTTCATTGTGGCAGTGATGGTGCTATGTTGTTTTCTGAAGCCTGACTGATGTTTAGACAGGATATAATTTTTACATAAAAACTCCTTTACCTGTTCACTCACTAGGCGTTCGAGCACCTTCGCCAGAACTGACAATTTAGAGATTGGCCTATAGTTATTTAAATTAGTTGCCTCCCCTCCTTTTAGTAAAGGCAAGACATAAGCTGACTTCCATACTTTTGGAATTGCATTTGTGCTGAGGGAGAGGTTAAAAAGAGTAGTAAGAGGAAGAGCAATACAATCTGCAGCTATCTTTAAAAAGAAAGGTTCTACGTTGTCCGGGCCAGCCGGTTTCTTAGGATCTAGCTTAGATAAGGCTTCATGAACAACATTGATAGTAAAAGGAGTAAAACTGAAAGGGTTTTCCAGACCGGCACATTGTTCAGAGTCACGGATTGGGGTGTTCACAGAAGCAGAGTTAGTCACAGAATCAAATAGAGAACCGCAGGACACAAAATACTCATTAAAGCAATTTAACATAGTGGCCCTGTCCGATATAGTGCCAGATGCTGTGGTAAGGCACGGAGGTAGCATTACGGATCTCACCGGTGGATATCGATTTTATTGCTTTCCAAAATTTCCTAGGATTATTTAGGTTTTCTGTGGTAACTGACAAATAGTACTTCGACTTTGCACTTTTGACATTCTCTACCGTCCACCAGGCGCCTTGGGGGACTTCTTGGAGGAATTAGATAATCTCCTCTCACACATCCCTGAAACTGGCCCTCCCGCTGTACTTCTCGGAGACTTCAACCTCTAGACAGGGAAGATAGACAAACTAACATCTCTGTTAACCGCCTTTGCTTTCTCACTGTCTCCATCCCCACCAACTCATAAAGCTGGCAATGTCCTTGATCTCATATTCTCAAGGAACTGCACTACTTCTAACCTCTCTGTAAACCCGCTCCACACCTCCGATCACTTCTTAATTTCATTCTCTCTACCCCTTTCCAAACATAACAAACTAATCTCTTCTCATCCTGCACCTGTCTGCCGTAACCTTCGTTCCCTCTCCCCCTCTACCTTTGCCTCATCGGTGCTCTCAGCCCTCCCTTCCTCTGACTCGTTCCAACTCCTACCTCCAAACTCTGCTGCAGAAACTCTCCTCTCTACTCTCTCATCCAAAGCCCCTTCCCCCTCCTCCCTTCTGTCAAGCGACTTTGTTAACCACTTTGAAAAAAAGGTTGATGATATTCGTTCTTCTTTTTCTGACTCACCTTTACTCACCACTGGGTCACCAGACCCTCCTTTCACCCACACACTGACCTCCTTTTCCCCTCTCTCTCCAAGTGAGATTCTGACCCTCATTACCTCTGCCCGCCCTACCACCTGTCCTCTGGACCCTATCCCTTCAAACCTCCTTCAGACTATCGCTCCTGATATTCTACCGTTTCTCTCTCATTTAAAGGGATAGTGGAAATGGAACCTCAAATAGTTTCGTTTTAACTTATATACAAGCATAATTACGTACCAAAACAATCACACCTGATTAAAAAAATATAATAATTGCCTTACGCATGTTAGAAGCACTTTATTGTAGCTTCCCCGAAGTTTTTTAGAAACTAAATGTTCGACTCAGCCAAACCGGAAGTGACGAAAACTCAGGAAGACGATACGATAACAAACCATGGCGTCTATGCAGAATGAACGTGGAAGGGCAAATATACCAGACAAAGAAGAAGGATTGTACGAGGTATCCAGTGATGATAGCGAGTCAGAAACATCCTCTCGTCTTTCCTAAGAAAATGTCGTTTTAGGAACTGAATCTGAATCCGGTTCAGTAAGCGACGATGGTGACAATATTGAGCCAGACGATGGACCATTACGTCCTTATTTGTTCGAGCCCGAGCCCGAGGTGATGGTTCACGGCATGGGCAATGGCGAGGATGACCAGGACCAGGCGCCAGATGATGCACCCCTACGCACAAATAATCTTGACTGGTAGGTCCCTAAGCATAGCTCACGCATCTTAAGATCACCTGTAGCCTTTACAAATATTAATCATTGTTAACCAGTTAAGGCCGAAGGTCCCCCCAGTGGATCCCTCCCACAGTTTTTTTTCTCTCACATGTCTCAGGGCTTCTTAACATTTATGAAACTATTAATGTTTCATACCCTTTTAAAGGTAAGAAACTCCGCTAACTGACAATAAGAACAATTGTTAGCTAGAAAAAACACAAGCGTAATAGCAAGCCTTTGAATTAGCATTGAGCGAAACAATGCTAACTAATGCTAACGCTTTTTTACACACAACACACGGTAGAAATGCCCTTATTACTATCTTAACTGCACAAACAAGATATACGATTTAAAGCTGAGACTCCACAGATTCCACACATGTAATGTCATCACTGTAAGACCTCGAATTCCTATAGCTATCAGCCAGAAAAGAGAAAGTAAACAACATCCGGTTCCAAAAATATTACAATAATTACGTCTTACCTTTTTTGATTTGTGATCAAAAGTTGTGTTCAACGGAATAAAAACGCATCTCAAGGTTAATCCAATGTCGTTGTGTCACGTAGAATTTTTTTACTGATAATCAATCATCATATTTATGGCAATATACTCGGCTATTCACATGCAAATGCTATTGAATGTCCGCCATTGTTTGTGCCCGTCTTCCTATGCTCTCGTCATCACCCGAAGATTCCCGAAGTATTTCGTTTCATTGAGAGGGCGCAGTAAAATTGAAAATAAAATGAAACTAGGCGCATGAAATTAAAAAAAATTGTTTATTATGCTTGTTTTTAATAAAAATACATAAGTTAAACCCAAAATTCGCGGATTTCCACTATCCCTTTAATCAACACTTCTCTAACTTCTGGTCACTTTCCAAACAGTATCAAGGAGGCAAGAGTAAACCCTCTCCTAAAGAAACCCACTCTCAACCTGTCTGATGTTATAAACTACAGGCCTGTCTCTCTCCTCCCGTTCCTGTCTAAAACACTTGAACGCGCTGCGCTGTCTTTAAACAACTCTCCTGTTATCTCCATCAGAACAACCTTCTGGATCCGCACCAGTCTGGTTTCAAGGCAGGTCACTCCACAGAAACTGCCCTCCTTGCTGTCACTGAGGAACTGCACACTGCTAAAGCAGCCTCCCTCTCATCTGTCATCATCCTTTTGGACCTGTCTGCTGCATTCGACACGGTGAATCATCAGATACTCCTTCGCACTCTCCAAGAACTTGGAGTTTCAGGCTCTGCACTTTCCCTCATCACCTCATTCCTCAAAGACCGCACCTACAGGGTTACTTGGAGAGGGTCGTAGTCCGACCCTTGTCAATTAACTACAGGGGTCCCTCAGGACTCTGTTCCTGGTCCCCTCCTCTTCTCCTTGTACACAAACTCGCTCGGATCTGTCATTAGCCCGCATGGTTTTTCATACCACTGCTACGCTGACGACACCCAATTGATTCTGTCCTTTCTCCGCTCAGAGACCCAGGTCGTCGCACGCATCTCTGCTTGTCTAGCTGACATCTCTCAGTGGATGTCTGCTCATCACCTCAAGCTCAACCTTGACAAGACTGAACTGCTTTTCCTTCCGAGAAAAGATTGTCCCACTCTTGACCTAACAATCAACATCAGCACCTCTATTGTTTCCCCGACTCAGACTGCAAGGAATCTGGGTGTGATCCTAGATAACAAACTGTCCTTCACTGCAAACATCGCTGCTACAACCCGTTGCTGCAGATACACGCTTTACAACATCAGGAAGATACGTCCCCAGCTGACCCAGAAAGCGACGCAGGTTCTGGTCCAGGCTCTCGTCATCTCACGCCTAGACTACTGCAACTCCCTCCTGGCTGGTCTACCTGCATGTGCCATCCGACCTCTGCAGCTCATCCAGAATGCAGCGGCTCGTCTGGTCTTCAACCTTCCTAAATTCTCCCACACCACGCCGCTCCTCCGCTCCCTCCACGGGCTTCCGGTAACTGCTAGAATCCACTTCAAGACAATGGTACTTGTGTACCATGCTGCGAATGGATCTGGCCCTTCCTACATCCAGGACATGGTTAAACCGTACACCCCAGCACATGCACTCCACTCTGCATCAACCAAACGGCTCGCTGCACCCTCGCTGCGAAGGGGACCCAAGTTCCCATCAGCAAAAACACGTGGGTTTGCTATCCTGGCTCCAAAATGGTGGAATGAGCTCCCCATTGAAATCAGGACAGCAGAAAGCTTACACACCTTCCGGCGCAGACTGAAAACTCATCTCTTTCGACTCCACTTCGAGCGATAGAACTATTAACAAAGCACTTATATACTAATAAAGGACTGGCTTACCTAAAGCCAGTTGAGTAGCACTTGAAATGTTTTTGCTCTATGAAACCTCATGTGCTTATATGATTCTGTTTTCTTCAAGTTTGTATTTTGTTGGTCGAACGCACTTATTGTAAGTCGCTTTGGATAAAAGCGTCAGCTAAATGCAATGTAATGTAATGGATTTGATATTAACGAGGCGGCAGTTAGCAGCTAGCGGCTAGCTAGTAATTATGCTAATGTAACATAAATTGTTATGTACTTATATTACGCTGTAACAGGATCTAGTGATATCCAAGCAACAGAGCTTCATTTAGCATGAAAGAATGATTGCACTGTGTGTATATATATATACTTATAATAATAAGTCATGTTACCTTTATTTAATGCAACATTTACGGTACAAGATTTAATCATACAGCCCATGTAGTATGATAATGAATTACAGCAAACATGTGCAATATATCCATTATTACAGCTCCGTGGGATGGCAGTAAGACGATATGGGTCCGTTCTTATTGTGCATCCATGGGTAAAGATAAACGCAACTCACATTGGTTTCTCAAACAGCATCTCTGTAAACTACGTGTATTCCAACCCAGTCTCATTTCGTGTTCACCGACACGATTTTTAATCTATTGATTCGTGTTCACCAACACGATTTTCCCCTTTTTTTAGTGTTGCATAGCACGATTTTAAAAGCAATGTATTTCTACTGGTAATGACGCTCATGGAAGCATGGCATCCGTTTGTGTCGGCTGCCCTTAAAGGCAATGTGAGCGTCCATTCTCATTGGATAACGGAGAATTGTACACCCGGAAGTAAGTATTCCCCTTACTGTCGATTGATTTTACAGTGATATCTGCACTAGGGCTGCACGGTATTGAAAAAAACTGACATCGCGATTTCCCCCCCCCCCCCTGCGGTATATATTGCATTTTTTTTAACCTGTTAAACCCCAAAGTCCCGGCGGGTACTTTACTTTTTTTTTTCACGACAGTGTCTCAGGGGATCGTAATATTTAAGAACCTATTAATGTGTTATACCAGATTAACGGAAATAATCTCAGCTAACTGACGATACAAACCATTTTTACCAAAACAAAACACAAGTCTCATAAGAAGCATCTAAATGACCCCTAAGCGAAAAATGCTAACGCACTTTGGCCCAGAACTCAAGATAAAAGTAACCCTTATTATTACTTATCGTAGCTGCATTTACAAGATATCCGATTAAAGCTGAGGTTCCACAGATTATTTAGGTATATAGTATCATCACTGAGTGATCTGAACTCGGACAGGGGAAGCAAACACAGACATCACAACACGTACCTTTACGTAGCTTCTAGGGGAGATGTCTCACCGTAGCTGTCAATCTGATCAAAAGACGTGTTCAATGGCATTAAAACGAGAAAGAAAAAGCGCGGCTGAATCGGTTAATCCATAGGTCTTTAACGTCTCTGTATAAAAAAAATGATTTAATTTATAATCCATAATTCAATTTGTATGTTAATATCGCAGAGCAAAGGTTGGCTGCTAATGGTAGCCACCAGAGTGGCTACTGCTTCCGGTCTTGGCTATGCGGCAGTCCAGCGCAGACACACATTACCAAATAAGGAGTAAGAGTGACGCGTAGCCAAAAGCGGAAGCTGCATACACTCTGGTGGCTACCATTAGCAGCTAACTGTTGTGCTCCGATTTTTACATAAAAATGGAATTATGGATTATAAACAATTGCTTCAAAGCCACAGATACATTATCAACCTATGGATCAACCGATTCAGCCGCGTTTTTTCTTTCTCGTTTTAATGCCATTGAATACGTCTTTTGATCAGATTGACAGCTACGGTGAGACGATCTCCCGTAAAAGCTCCGTAAAATGTACGTGTTGTGATGTCTGTTTGCTTCCCCTGTTGCGAGATCGGATCGCTTAGATACTATACTTAAATAATCTGTGGAGTCTCAGCTTTAATCGGATATATTGTATGTGCAGTTTCGATAAGTAATAAGGGTATCTTTATTTTGAATTCTGTGCTAAAGTGCGTTAGCATTTTTCAAAAAAATTAATAAAACCGCACGTCCCTGCGGTGTGAATAACGCGCATGCACATACCGCGGTTATCGCCATGACACGGTATATCGTTCAGCCCTAATCTGCACTACTCATCGACTAAAAAACACCAGATTATCCTTGTTAATTACACAACATTGATTGGTTTAAATTGTGTGCAATGCTTTTGTATTTTTCCCCTTCGATTCGGAGAAACACATATTTTTTCGGAGTAAAGGATAGCAGAAGACACTACACTACCCAGAATCCCCAGCTATCGTTTGGACTACACCATGTGCTCTATTTGACAAACCCCGTGATAGTCCTCAAGCTCTGTGATTGGAGAGTGTGCTCCGAGGGTTACGCCGAGCCTCGAACAGCACTTGAAATGGGATGGAACCACGGCAGACTGTCCAAAACTGGATTTGAACGGATCCACCGCGTCCCCCCCTACCCCACCCCGTCCCCCCCTACCCCACCCCGTCCCCCCCTCCCCGTCCCCAGAACTACACATGCTGGCTGTTCTGTTTCGCAACATGTTCTCTATCTATGGCACGTCTCTACTGGGAGTTGTAGTTTTAAAAGACGTTTTCGTATTTCCCATAATAAGAAATTGCCAGTATTAAACTGTGTACATCCCTGGAGGTTTAGGGGATAGGAAACACTCAAATTTAAAACATATAATTAATAAATGGGTGAAAATTGCTTGTGCCCATAATGGGCAGCATTAATATATATACACACATGCCAGAAGAGCTTTATATAACAGCTGGTCTTATGTTTGTGACCCCTGTTGTTAATTGATAACATTACATTACATTAATTGATAAGCCTGAAACATGCACTTGTCAAGGTTCAGAGGCACATTTTGCAAATATGGCAGTAGCCATCGATCAGCTTAAGATAAGATATACTTTATTGATCCCAAATTGGAACATTTGCGTTACATCAGCATGTGTAACAGTTGTACATATGCAGTGGTGTTTATTTGTAAATCATTTAGTATAATCACACACATTCTGTGTTTTATATGTAACAATACTGTGTTCTTTATTTATTGATTGTTCAATACCTGACAAGGCCGGAGATGAAATATCTACATACATCTTATAAGAGTATAATACATTATGTATAATATCAGTTAAAATAAGTGCTTCAACATAGTTAAAATTGCTGGAGGTATGCACAAATATTGATAGACGTCTTGTAATGCACTATTGAGGAACCTGCGACCCAAGTTTTTCATTCAATGCATAACTACACCATAGTTGTGTAGGCCTATATGATATGTCAATAACCTTAGAAAATCTTGAAATCTTGAAAGGGATGTGCAAAATAGTCATTATATACAGTCTTTAATTAACTATTAGTAGAGAATAACGAGTAATGAATATACTTTATAGGGATCCTATTAATATCTAATAATAAAAATAATGAAATTAAATAACATGCTTTAACCACTAGGTGTCCCTTTATATCAGCTGTGCACCTTTATGGTGTAAATACAGCCTATCTACCAATTGGATCAAATAAAGTCAGCCAAATTAGTGTTGATACTGCAAGGAGACGTATTGTGTGAAAATAAATGTAAGATGTTGTTTAATGGCTGATATATTTATGATCCACGTCACGTTTTCAGTTCCTCATGTTTGTCTAGAAGTCTTCTCATCAGGGCTCTATAAATACAGAACTATGGCAGATATGTAATATTTAATGCAGCCGAACCGTGTATTACAATGCCGTTATGTGATGACTTTCAAAGAGAAAAGCAAGCACACTCGGAATAAAGTATTATTTTATTTTAAAAAAATGTTTTCGGTCTGTTTCCGGTATTTGTTAATGACGATGTAATGTGAGATGTGAGACTTGAATTGCACAGGGGAAAATAACGTAGGCTATCTTTAGATGCAGATTTTGTTAAACTAATATGTTTGCGCTGTGGACCAACACTATACATTGACGGGGAAGGGGGTAGCAATAAAGATAACACCATTAAACAGTTACACAACATAACATAACTAATATCAATAGCAGCGTCCCTAGCAACCACCTTGGTAACAATGAAAACGTTTTTTGGACGCAATTTCCTGAAGTAATCTTCATAATAACTAGCAAACTAAAGATCATGTACATCCACTGCACACATAATCTGAAATAACAACTCATATTTCTCGCATCAAATGACATCAAAACGCATTTTAATGGCCAAACTAACTTTAAAATAGGCATTTTCCACCGAGAATAAAATGAAGTTCGGCCATGTTTTTTTTTCTGCAGGGAGAAATTTGACATCACATGACATAGACGCCAGCCATTGGAATGAATGGTGAAAAAAATGGGGTTTGTCAAACAGAGCACATGGTGTAGTCCAAACGATAGCTGGGGATTCTGGGTAGTGTAGTGTCTTCTGCCATCCTTTACTCCGAAAAAATATTTTTTCTCCGAATCGAAGGGGAAAAATACAAAAGCATTGCACACAATTTAAACCAATCAATGTTGTGTAATTAACAAGGATAATCTGGTGTTTTTTATTCGATGAGTAGTGCAGATATCACTGTAAAATCAATCGACAGTAAGGGGAATACTTACTTCCGGGTGTACAATTCTCCGTTATCCAATGAGAATGGACGCTCACATTGCCTTTAAGGGCAGCCGACACAAACGAATGCCGTGCTTCCATGAGCGTCATTTCCAGTAGAAATACATTGCTTTTAAAATCGTGCTGTGCAACACGAAAAAAAGGGGGAAATCGTGTTGGTGAACACGAATCAATAGATTAAAAATCGTGTTGGTGAACATGAGACATGAGACTGGTTAAATGCCATGAGACTGGGTTGTGTATTCACTCTCTGCCTTTAACGGCTCGTTGTAGCTCCAATAGCTCCAGCCCCCACCATCCCTGTGAGCACAGTGTGCTCTGATTGGTCGGGACACGTAACATGAACGTGCCGGGCGGCGCGGTCCCGTGGGTTAGATGCGCGTTCATAATGCAGAGGGAAATACATCTCAGAATAACGTTATTAGCACATTATTACAACTTGAGGAACGAATGTTTTTAATAAGGGCTATACAAGTGTTCATACTGGGTAGTTTATTTAGTTTAAAAAAAATTATCCAACGATTTACAGACCACTCTTTCCCCATGTAAGTCACTGGGAAAAAGTGTTTCCGGGCCTGGCAACTAAACGGAAGTGTAGTACCGCCGTTTGGCCAGCACGAATATTTTCATCTGAGTCCGGCGCACTTCCTGGGGGCTTGATTCTCTAAAGTACCGCAGTCTCTTCTCCCAGAGCCCTAGAGAGATCTAGGGCTCTGTCTTCTCCTAAATCCTTTTGAATTCTCCTATCCACTATTCCTTAACCCCGTGACGTTTCACTCAGAGGTCAAGGAATAGACGATAGGGTTAGACGTTAGGAGCTGAATTTTGGATTATCCGACCGCAACCAGAGGCTCAATACCGGCATTCGCGGGCTGCCCAACCCCGGCAGGCTCCATCTCAGCAGAGGGATTCTGGGTGGGGTGTGCCGTCCTCCCGGAGCTGACTGACGTTCGGAGGAAGTATCCCGGCGGAGAGAGTGGCTTTCTCCACCCAGGACGCAAGGGCGAATCCCGCCTCCTCCCTCTTCGATGCAAACATTGTGAAACATTCAAATGTCAATAAAAAATATTGCATGTATCCCAGTCTAAGTGTAATTTCTCTCCACAATTCCACATAATGTTAACCGTACAGATTCCCCACTCGCTGCCCCAGTTGTAACTCAAGTAAAGGAAGCAGCTAGTGGGCATGCACATGTGAGAGTGATAAACCGCAGGAAATGCTATCAAAGCGCCATGCGGGTACAGGGGCATTATGGCCGGCGTGTTATTGTTAGGAGGCTCACCGCGCCTAGCGTAAAGACTCCAATTAATGCATTTTACCGTCTGGGTGAGGGATGCATTATGGCGGAGCGCGCGCGCTCTCTTGCGGTGCGTTCAGGGAACTCAGTACAAAATCTGCCCTTTCTGTGTCGACTCTCCATGGGCAAAACTTCCCTTCACGTGGGGTTTTGCGGTGGGACGGGTCACATAGCTGGGGCCCCACAGCTGAGGGCTTGTCCCCTAACACTATTGGGAATGGAAACTCAGCTGTGTGTTAAGTGGATGGACAGGACGCTGAGACGGGGTTATTCACTCCAGTTTTGCAGCATCCCACCTCCATTCAAAGGCATGCGAGAGGTAAATCTGTCATCCCAGGAGGAGATGAGTTTCCTCTCAGCAGAGATTCAGGCTCTGGTGCAGAAACAGGCGGTGTCTGTTTGTGCACCCTCAGCACAGAGAAAAGAGTCTGTAAAAATGTACTTCCTGGTTCTCAAGAAGACAGGGGAATTCAGACCTATTCTAGATCTCCGCAGCCTGAATCGGCACATTGCCTGCAGAAAATTCTGCATGTTAACTATAAAACAGTTAATGGGGCTAGTGCAACCGGGCGACTGGTTCACCACCATCGACCTGAAAGACGCATACTTTCATGTGGAAATTGTTCCGGAGCACAGAAACTGCTTTTTGCCTTCCAGGGGATAGCCTACGAGTACAACAGATTACCGTTCGGCTACTCCCTATCCCCACGCATGTACAGCAAATGTGTGGCCACTGCACTCCATCCACTGCGCGTCCACGGCATGAGAGTTTTATTTTACCTGGACGACCTCATAGTCATGGCCAGGTCCAGGGAACAGGCCATGCTTTGCACAGCACAATTGATCATACACCTGACCAAGTTGGGCTTTGCGATCAATTGGAAAAAGAGCACCCCCATACCTCAGCCAACAGGCGTTGCATTTGGGAGTGGTGCTCGATGCAGGCGCGCTGCGCACCCTGTCAGGGAGCAGACGTGCGTCCCTGCTCCGGGCGGTTTGCAGGCTGCGACAGGGCGCAACAGTGACAGCTTTAACTGTCATGCAGACTCTGGGTCTCATGGCGGCTGCTCACGTTGTGGTCCCGCTTGGGTTACTGCATATGCGCCGCCTGCAGACGTGGTTCTCCAGCCTGCGTTTGGATCCCAAGAGGCACAAACGACGTCTGGTGACCATCCCCCCATCAGTGGAGGGCAATCTCCGGTTCTGGGGGTCCCCGGATCACCTCCGGAGGGCGTTTCCACTGGGACGGATGACCTCCTACATCACAGTGTTCACGGACGCGTCCAGAACAGGATGGGGAGGGACCTGCCTGAAGAGGGCTATAGATGGGCGCTGGTCTCTAACGGAGACACGGCACAGCAACGTCCTAGAGCTAAGGGCAGTAGTGTTGGTCCTCCAGCATTTCATGCCCCTAATTCACTGGAGACATGCACTGGTCAGGAGCGACAACAGCACCACAGTGGCATACATCAACAGGCAGGGCGGAGTCTGCTCCACCGCCTTGTTGGCCACAGCGGTGAGGCTGTGGTTATGGGCTTCAGAGATGGTGTTATCTCTGAGAGCCCTCCACATCCCGGGACTGGAGAACAGGGGGGCCGACCTCATGGCGAGGGGCGGCCCCCTGCCAGGCGAGTGGGAGCTTCACCCGGAGGTGGTGAAGCAGATCTGGGCCCAGTTCGGGAGAGCGGAAGTGGACCTGTTCGCCAGCCGGTGCAACAGCCACTGTGCCCTGTGGTTCTCCATGGCTCTGAGCGACGACCCGCCCTTAGGGGTGGACGTGTTTGCACACGAGCCATGGCCAAGGAAGCTGCTCTAAGCCTTTCCACCGCTGCATCTCATTCTCCCCCTCCTCCGAGAGTTAGGCAAGAACGTCTGGCAGTCATCCTTGTAGCACCGGATTGCGTCGGGGCACCGTGGTACTCAGAGATGACGCAGATGAAGGTGGGCCAGCCCTGGGTGGGCGATGTCTCAAGAGGCAGGTGCAATCGGGGCGTTACCCACTCTGGGCCAACCTCTCCAGGCTTGGCTCCTGAGAGGGACAGGCTGAGACAGGGTTGATTATCTGACAGTGTTATTCAGTCTATCCAGGCAGCTAGAGTGGGATCCATCACAGCCTGTTACAGGCCGAAGTGGCTGGGATTCCAGCGATGGTGTGAGGAGCGGAGAATAGAGCCCTTATCTTGTGAGTTGGGCTCTATTTTATCCTTCTTACAGTTATTGGTGGACAGAGGGCTTGCTCATTCTACAGTAAAAGTGTATGCAGCAGCAATCTCGTCCTGCCATGAGGGATTTGACAGCAGGTCAGCCTTTTCTCAGCCACTGATGTCGCGGTTTTTACAGGGGGTGAGGAGGCTGCGCCAGTAGTGCACGCCTCTGCCCCGCAGTGGGACCTGCCGTTGGTGCTCGAGGCTCTGGTCACAGAACCATTTGAGCCTCTGGAGCTCTCCTCCCTGAAAGCACTGTCGTGGAAGACAGCATTGCTACTTGCCTTAACGTCAGCCAAAAGAGTGTCCGAGTTAACTGCTCTGTCGATGCACCCGAGTTGCTTGTTGGGGTCGGCAACAGGGGGACCGCGTTCCGGATCCGGACGCCGACCTATACGGACCCGGACCTATAATCAATACATTAATAGGGGATTTCAATTTTGACGGGGCGATTTTTTTATTTTATTTTAACCGCTGCCAACAGGGGGCGAAAGAGACGAGTGATCAATACAGGGAGAGAAACACAGAAGAAGAGACGAGAGCGCGGCAGAGAGAAGCGGAGAGGAAAGTGAGTGAAGAGAATAATTAGCGATACAGGGAGAGAAGCGGAGAGGAGAGTGAACAGGCGTGTTATGAGGCAGACAGGGAGAGACAAATAATTACACATGGCGCTCTCCAAGAAGAGGAAAGTGAGAACAGAGCTTTGAACCCTGAGTGGACGGACCCATTCATGTTCATCCTGCCCACTGGGAGCACAGAACTAGTGTGTCTCATTTGTTTAGAGACCGTGGCGCTCATTAAAAGTGCCAAAACGCCACTATGAGACAAAACACAAAGTGTTTGACCGAAACATTCCCTCTCAAGTCAGAACTGAGGTCACGAAAAATAAATATTGTTCCAGGGCAGGCTAACCGAGGCCAATGAGCACCTGCATGTGTGTATGAGAATGGCCCTGACACCATTTCAGCCCAGATTTAAACTCCTGGCAGGACAAGCTCCAGCTCAATTCTCGCACTGAATAAAGAAAAGTGAGTGAGGGACTGCAATATAAGAGGGAAAGAAAGAGAAACTTTAAAACTGTTCAATTGTTATGATGTGTAAAGACTGATATAGTTCTATAATCGTCTGAAACTGTTAAGTCATGATGTGAAACGGTTAACAAAGAAGAAGAGAAAATCAAGCTGCTGCTACACTTTATTTTATTTATCTAAAATTAAGCACTTTTATGATGCACACATTTTCAAAAGCTATTTTATTTATTTTTAAATGCAGCCCGAGAGGAACATTACACATATCCACAGTATTTTACTGTATATCTGTATATTTCAATGTTTACAATAAATATTGTTGTTTATGAATTGTACTTTCTTTATTTGATTGGCAGTCAGTTGTTGATTACATGCAGACGTTGATAAAGCTACAGGCTACTTCAATATATATCACACTAATTCATAAAGCAAGTTAGACATTTTGATGTTCCGGACCTTTGCATGGGGAGATTTTCATTGGACGTCGTTGAATTTCAGTTGAATACCCCTGGCCTAAGGAGCGTTCAGGTCGAGGGCTATTCAGTTGGGGGGTTTTAGTCTTCCATCCCATAGCGGGGCCAGTGAAGCTAAATTGCACCTCCTCTGACCGGTGCGAGTGCTAGCATGTTATGTGGAGCGCACGGCTGCCCTTAGACGCACTGAACAGCTGTTTGTGTGCTTCGGGGGCGCACTCAAAAAAATAATTTCTTGGACTTACTTAATAAAGTTATGTCAACAAATTCCACGAAACTGAGTTGAGTAGGTTAGAATTAAATAACACTAGTAAGAAGAATATAACTAACTTATGTTCAGCCAACACGACCGTGTTAATTAACTTCAACAATACCCGGTCACCCTGGATTTAATTAATAGCTCTGTGTCCAGCTAACTTAACTGAGCAATATGACGTCAACACAGTGCAGTTTCTTTAGACATACTTGATTTTTTTATTAATGCCAACATAAAGATATTATATAATACTAACTTAACTCACCTGTATTCATTTTACTTAAAAGTAAGATCTGCTATACTCAACTGTATTTAGTAAGATCAACTTAACTTTAATTTGTAGTTCCAACTTAACAAACTTAAATCATTTTGGAAACTACTGCATTCCGTGTTACTTAACTGGTATTCATTGCTATAATGGAAGTCATTTTAAGTTCACTTACTAAACCAGACTATGTCAACAAATTCCACGAAGTGTAGTTAAGTAAATTCAAATTAACTGACTTTTGTTCAGTGAAAAAAATACATTTATTTCACATCAAACGTGATATAACCATAGGCAACCAGGTTTACCAAGTTTAAAATCATGGAAACCCTTAAAGACTTCTTTGTATCATGCCTTATCAACAAACACAAAAGGTTGAAGTTGCACAACATTTAGCTAGCAACAACAATTTTCAAAAGAGCACCATCTTTTAACCACATAGCCCAAACTGCAACTAAACATCGCATGTAAATCGTCACAAAAATAGAAAAGTAAACTACAAAATGTGTAAAATGTTTATAAATGTCTCTTGTCATCAACTGTTGCTATGGAGATAATGAAAACCGGAAACCATAGTTTTCTAGATTATTGCTTTGGTTTTATAGCATATTTTCTGTTTGGTGTTGTCTAATTCTTCACATTAAATCCAAAAAAATTCGGCAAGCCAGCTCTGATAGACTCTCAATTCCCTCCACGTTTATCATTAAGCAGGCGACGAAGCACCTGGCCCCCAACGTTAGCAACAAGCTGGAGAGGAAAACTAAACATCCAGCAGCCGAGGAGCGAGATTAACCTTCAACAGTATTGAGACCAAAACAGAGCTAAAAGATGAGTAAATATTGGAAACACACTTGTCAGAACAGACATGCTAATGTTGCTCTTATAGTCAGGTTCATTATAACTTGATTTTAACTTTCGTGGGATTTTTGTGGGGATTTGCTAAACTATACATTTTTGGAAAGGGTATTGTATAAGGATTCAGAAAATCCATGTTTCCATTTGCCCAGATGTCTATATGGCGGCCATATTGGAATTTCCAAAATGGCCGCCGTAAAATGTAGGTTTTGTAATATCTCGGCTTCTAAATAATCTGGAACATTGATTTTAACTTCTAAACCTACATTTTCAGGGTCAAGGAACCCAATGGTGGTAGTTACAAAGGTATCACATTTTACAACATTAACCCTTTGATGCATGAGTCGGTCGAAAATGACCTGTGCTAAGTTTTTTTAAGTATACAAAAAAAATTGAATTGATTATTTTTCATAAAATACTCTATAATAGACCATTATCTTATATCGATAAATATAAAATATCTATAAATTCAATTCAGGCAAAACAATTAATAATCTTATGCAAGGCCCTGTGCGACCACAGTTTTTCGTCTCCTATGGCAACGGCCCTGTTCTTCAGACTTCTGATATTCTTCTGATATTTGTTGTGGACCACAAATAGCCTACTATATGAGAAGTGTCATCCTTCAAGGTTATTTTACACATCATTTGATACATGTATAGTAAGTATTATCTTCATTTTTACCTCAGAAAAGTTCAACAGGTTTTATGTCCAATTTCATTTAAGCTAGCTAACATTACTATTGTGTAATTCATGATGTCATGATGTTATCATCTTGTATCATCGAATTAAAATACAGTAGTTTGCTAATACTAGTTAGCTAACTAAATATGCTAGCTAACAATACTGTATAGTTTGTGTCATGACTGTTGTTGAGAGATGTGTTATCATCCAATTAGCCTACTTTATAGTTAGCTAACACTAGCTAGCTAGCTAACTAACTAAGCTAGCTAACATTAGGACTACTGTATCTACAGTATAATGTGTGTGTGTGTGTGTGTGTGTGTGTGTTGTATCATGTGATGAATATGTGTTATTGTTCCTCAGACTTCTGATGTTCTCCTGATATTTGTTGTGGACCACATCGGCCCTACAATATCAGAGGTGTCATCCCAAGAAGATTATTGTACACAGCTTCTGATACATGTACAGTAAGTATTATCTTATTTTTTACCTCAGAAAATATGTAATTGGCTAGATTTCAGCAACATACTTGCACATGTAAGTATTGCTACTGTAACTAAGCTAGCTAACATGAATTATAGTGTGTCATTCATGACTATTGTTTGAATGAGTAGCGTATTAATCATGTATCAATTTAGCCTGTCAACTAGCTTGACAATATTTTCTGTCTTTGCAGTTTCTAAGCATGAGTGGAGAGTCACAAGGTAGAGAAGCATCATGTCAAGCCGAGGAGTCCGTTAGCTGGAAGCAGTGCATTATCTGCCAGTCTGATGATGACAAGAAAGGAGTCCTGGTGCAACATCCTAAATTAGAGTCCTATGGACTCGTACTGCAGGCAGTTCAAGAGAGGGCCAGTTTGAATGATGGGGACTACGTCCAAGTCCAAAGGCGACTGCAAAACTGCACACTAGAAACATTGTGCACAGAGCAGGCAGTCTGGCATCGCTCCTGTCACTCAAATGCAACTAACAACGACCAAATACAACGTGCAAGAGACCGCAATGCACACGCTCTAACTAGAGGACACTACACTGCCAAAAAGCGTGGACAGAAAAGAGGAAGCACAGAAATTGATGATCCAGACCTCTCAACATTTAGTTTTTCATCGCCATTCACACGATCCTATACAAGTCCACTGAATAAGGAACAGTGCTTCTTTTGTCAAAAGGACGATGGCCAACAACTGTACCAGGTCAGGACTGAGAATGCTGGTAAACATCTTAAAGAGGCTGTGGAAATGTCCCATAATACTGCACTGAAGACCAGGCTGAACACCTGCATCTCACCAGGTGATGCACATGCGATTGATGTCCAATACCACAACGTTTGCTGGAGAAAAAATGTGTTCCATGCTCTTCGAGAACCTAGCACTAGCACTAGCAAAACTGCCAAAGAACCTTTCCTACAAAAGTCAAGTCTGCTTGAGCTGATTAACCTTATTGATGTAGAAACACAAAACCAAGCATACCTTAGCATGGATGACATTGAAACCACATATATCAATATGCTTGGTTCAGAAGTATTGGAAACTCATCTACCTGCATTCAGTAGAAAGTGGCTGAAAGAAAGAATCCTCACTGCTTTGCCACACCTGAAGTCTGTTCGTCAAAAAGACAGAAGGAAGCCAGCAATCCTCTACTCCCCATATGCATGTGAAGAGGACATGGTTAATACTATGACAACAACTGATAAGAAGAAGGAGGAGAACAGCATGAAGACAATCTACAAAGCAGCACAGGTGATAAGGAAAAGCATTGCAACCTTCACCAAGGAGAGAAATGTCTTACAGGTATCTAGTGACATTACCGATGTTCCAGCTGAACTATACACCATGATCCATTGGATAATGGTTGGGCCTGCTGAAAAGTGAAAAGAGGACCAGAGTTGTTGACCGAGTCATACTGACGGTGAGCCAGAATATCATGTATGGGTTCAAATCCAGTGCACAGGTAAAGTACAAGGCAATCAGTGAATCAGCATCATTTAGGTCACCCCATGCACGAGAGAACCCACAGGTTTTGGGACTGGCACTGACTATCCACCATGACACACGCAACAAGAAGCTGATGAATCTGCTCAATGCTCATGGCTACTCTGTTTCACATGGTCGTGCCCTTCTCATGGAAACTGCTCTGGCCAATGCTGTTGTAGAAAACACCAGAGCGCACCAAGGCCTCTATGTACCACCATTCCTGAGGGAGGGGACCTTTGTATTTTTTGCAGCTAATAACACAGACTTTGCCGAGGACACTCGTGATGGGAAAGGAACCACCCACGGGACGATCACTGCAGTGTACCAGAAGATTGATCCTTCTAAAGAACCTGTTGCAGAGCCTCTCATCATAGGTGATGCACAGAGTCTATCAGTCACTCCCTACCATGTAGACATACTTCACTGTGACAAGCCAACACCGCAGCATGCCAAGAGGTCAGAACAGTTTGCCATCAGCAGGGGGATCTCAGAATCCTATCAGCTGACACATCTAGGATGGGTTGTTGCATCTGCATTATCCAGAATGAAAGCAGGAGAAACTTCCAGCAATATTCCAGGCTGGGCAGGATACAACTCACTGTTGTCTGAAAGCCTTCCCTTGACACAGGTTGGAGCCTTGCCACTATTGCCAGAGGTGGCACACGAGTGGTCAACTCTGTTGACTATAATCATGCAAGCAAATCAGCTGAGGAAGTTGGCAGTTGGGGAAGATCACCCCACAGTCATTACCTTTGACATGGCCCTCTATGAGAAGGTGGTGCAGCTCCTAGATGCCAGACCTGACCTGAAACAGATGGTTGTTCCCAGACTGGGTGAGCTGCATGTCGTCATGGCTGCCCTCAGAGCTCTTGGTGCCTCCATGGAGAACTCGGGTATAGATGATGCCTGGATGGAAGCAGATGTGTATGGTCCTGCCACAACAAGGCAAATCCTGAAATGCACACACTACAAGCGAGCTCTCCATGCCCACATCTACTCGTATGTAGCACTCTATGAAATGGCTCTGGAGGAGTTCTTCAAGGACAACCCACAACTGAAATATGTGTGCCTGAAGGCAACAGAGGGAGTAGAAGCTGCCTGCTCGGAGGGTAAAGACATCAAGGCTGAATCTGTGAAGCAAGTCAACAGGACCCTCCTGGAAGCCACTGCTGAAGTCATCACAGCATTCCAAGAATGGGAGGAACAAAAATCCCAGCATGCAATGTTCAAGGCCATGATGAGCTACCTACATCGGGTGGAAACAATCCTGTTCTTCGTAGCAGCAACTCGGAATGCTGACCTTGAACTCCATCTGCAGGCTGGAGAAGCACTGAGCAAGCTGTTTTTTTCCATGGATCGCATCAAGTACAAAAGACTCTGGCCAAGATACATCGCAGACATGCATGACTTGAGGATCAATCACCCTCAGACCTGGGAGGAACTACACGCAGGTAATATATCCGTCACCAAGAGTGTCATTCCCTTTGTGTCTGTTGGGGCAGACCACGCATGCGAACATCTGAACAAGCTGATGAAGATTCGCTCTGGGATTATTGGCATCTCTAACAATGCCAATGCCAGACAGAGATTTTTCATGGTCACACCAGAACTTTCACGTCTGTCGAAAGAGTTCAAGAGTCAATTTGACATGGAAGCTGACAGAAGCACAGAGCACCATGAGCTTGGGCGAAGTGCAGTCAAGAGGGCACATGGTACAATCGACAAGATCAAGGCAGCCATACTCAGTCATGGAAACCCCTTTACCACTGAAGGTGACAAGCTGTACAATGTAATCACACTTGCCTACATACTAGATGAGTATGTACCACAGATCTTGAATGCTGATGTTACTGGCCAGAAGTTGTATGAAGACTACGTGTCAGATCGGATCAATGGAGATGTCAGCCTCTGGGCCCCTGTGAAGAAAGTGAACAATAAGATGTTCCTGTCTGGGAACAAGAAGATTACAGTGAAACTCAGAGACAATACTGTGGATCTGAAGGAGACCAAGGACCTGTTTGCAAGGCTGATGGTACTTGCCAGGTCAAACCGAGACATAAACCAGAAAGAGGCCATAGGAAACTATGAATTTACTCTAACACCAAGGGCACTGTTTGCTTCTAATGGAACAATCCTGCCATGCCATGACAAGTCCAAGTTAATCAGTCTCCTTGAGAAGCTGACAAGAGAAGATGTGCCCCATGAAGACCATCAGCTGCCTCAAACTGGAAGTACTACCCACCAAGATGCAATGGATACAGGATTCATAGACACCACATCTACTGATCAGCCAAGTCGAAAGATAGCACTGGTGGACGGCATGGTGCTTGTGCAGAGGCTGAGCAAAAAACCAGCCACTGTAGTGACAGTCAAGGATCTGAGTGGCTGCTTCAATGACAGACTGATGTCACTAACAAGAGACTATGATGAAATCATCCTTGTGTTCGACACATACAGGACAGATTCTCTGAAGAGTGCAACCAGAGATAAACGAAGACAAGGAAAAGCTATCCAGTACCAAGTCAGAGATGACACCAACATCAAACACATCCCACTGAGCAGGTTCCTCTTTCATGACCAGACGAAGGCCGATCTGACTGATTATCTTGCAGCCAAAATTCTAGAATACAACAGGGGATCCTCCAAGCTGATCATCACGTCAGCTTCTGGGAACACTAGGAGCAACAAAGACCTGCTCTTTGAAGAAAATAACCACGAAGAAGCAGACACGCTGCTGATCCACCAGGCTGTGCTGGCATCACACCGAAACCCAGCTGATGCACAGTTGATGTTCTTCTCACCAGATACAGACATTCTAGTGCTAGTCACAGCAAACTATGATCTATTGCTGAAGAACACATCGATTTCGATGGCCTCTGGTGTTGTGCAGATTGAACCACTGTGGCGAGCTCTAGGTAAATAAAGAGCAAAGGCATTGCCAGCTTTCCATGCATTCACTGGGGCCGACAACACAGGCAGATTCTCCCGCATAGGCAAGGCAACCTGGCTACAGATCTATTTAAAAGCAGACGAAGATATTATCAATGCTCTGCAGATGCTTTTGGATGAAGCAGAAGTGGCGGAAGGAATGCTGTCCACTCTGGCTTCCTTTGTATGTGCAGCCTACTCACCCAAGGGTATCAACATAAAGACAATCCCTGAACTACGATGGCATCTCTTCTGCAAACACAGGGCAGAGAGTGACAAGCTCCCTCCAACACTTGGAGCGCTGAAGCAGCATATTTTGAGGGTCCATGTCCAAACCAGGGTATGGGCACAGGCAGCCATTGCTCTTCAGGATCCGCAGCTGGACCCCCTGCACAATGGGTACTTCAGAGACTCGGATGGCATGAAACCAACAACCACATAGGTCCTCCCAGCCCCAAAGGCCATCATTGAGATGGTCCAATGCAGATGTAAATCTAATTGTTCTTCTGGAAGATGTTCGTGCAGAGCTAATGACTTAGCCTGTACTGATATGTGTCATTGCAGTAGCCAGTGCCAGAACGACGATGATTCCCATGCCGTGATGGATGAAAGTGTTGATGATGATAGTGATGATGATGCATAGATGTGTATACATTTAGATGTCTAATTAAGAAGGTTGCTTATTTTCTGTGGTCACAAAATGTGCATGTCATGATGATACTGAAGTTCACAATTTTAAACTCAGTTTAATCAGTTATTGTCAATTATCTGTTAAGTCCTCAATAAAAGTTATGTTAACATGCAATTTAGTGAGTTCTACCTCATTATTGTTGGCACCATTGGATTCCTTGATCCTGAAAATGTGGGTTTAGCAGTTAAAATCAATGTTCTAGCTTATTTAGAAGTCAAGATATTACAAAACCTACATTTTACCGCGGCCATTTTTGAAATTCCAAAATGGCCGCCATATAAACACCTGGGCAAATGGAAACATGGATTTTCTGAATCCTTATACAATATCCTTTCCAAAAATGTATAGTATTGCAAATCCCCACAAAAATCCCACGAAAGTATATAGTGAACCTGACTATTAGCTGGATACGGTATATTATTGACTTGGTAAATATACAGAATTAGTTTGCTATCACCTTAATAGAAAAAGTTGCACAACATTTAGCAAGCAACAACAATTTTCAAAAGAGCACCATGTTTTAACCACATAGCCCAAACTGCAACTTGTACTTACAAACTGTCCGACATGTAACATTCCTATTCAGTAACATTCAGTTCCATAGATACAATTCCCTCTGAAATATTTGGATAAAACCCCTGCTCCAAGATTTCCAACGTGACGTTTCAAGGCGTTCCACTTGTAGTGTTCAAATAGTTCATTCAAACAGTTTGTTTTTCAGCACTTGAGCCTTTGTTGACAGGTGGCGAACATCCATTTCCATCAGGATTTTTTGAAGAACCTCAAACGTGCATCTCAGTTTTTTTGGATAGCTCAAGTCCAATGCATATGTGCGTCCAAATAAAATTGCCAGTGCGTTCGCAATGTTTTGAAGATCGTTCAGCACTTCCACACCTTCAATTACAATCCCCACATCTGCGAGGGAATCTGTTGGCTCTGCACCTTCCTTCTTTATGGCGAAGATTCCAAAGACCATCTCATCTACACTCTGGACAGTCTCAACATCCTAAAAGGCAGAAAAAATAGACCATTAGCCAGACTTACACACACAAGGGAAAGAAGCAACACTTTTGCTAAGTAACATATATACAGCTCCCAGATAAGCATACCTACAGGCTACATTGGGTGTAGCTTTTCTAGTTGTTGACAGTATCTGCTAGGGCAGGGGTGGCCAACCCACGGCTCTCGAGCCGCATGCGGCTCTTTGCCTAGTTTCATGCGGCTCTTCAGTTCATATCGAATTGTATATGTGTGAGTTTGGGGGAGAGACATTGACTCCTGACTAGTGTTGCACGGTGTACCGATACTTGAAAGGTACCGCGATACCCTGCCTTTAAAAACGTTACGATTCCGCCGTTTCATTAGTATCGGTACTTTAAGAATGACGGGGAAAAGTACTCCGGTGAGAAAGCGCCGTTTTAATAAGAGCCGTGTGTGTTCAGCGCTCTGCTTCCACTCCCTGCACTGCAGCCTTGCCTGCAGTCCCTCCCTCTCAAGCACGCTCTAAGTCCCTCCCCTCTCAAGCACGCTCTAAGTCCCTCCCCTCTCAAGCACGCTCTAAGTGCCTCCCCTCTCTCGTGCACGCGCTAGCTGCCAGAGCATGTGAGAAAACGAGAAGCATGGCTGCAAGTGGGAGTGCAGCTGCAGCTGCGCCTCGGCTTGTTGACAAAAAAGACGCCAGAAGCGAAATTTTGAAGTATTTGAGCTATATCTCTGACAGTGAGGGCAAGCCTACGGACACCACGAGGCCTGTCTGTGAGACATGTATTAATTTTATTTAATACGAATTCTTGTCATTTATTTTATTTATTGTTCTCATTGTTTCAAAGTGTGTGTTATGGTTATGGTTCTGGTGTGAAATAAAGCACAATAATTACATTTAAGACTGTTTCCCTTTTTTTAAGAAAAGTATCAAAAAAGAATCGGAATCGCAATTCTTGACTTGGTATCGAAACCAAAATGTTGGTACCGTGACAACACTAGCTACTCCTGACAGTTAAACATGATATTTAGTAGGTCTGTTAAGTATTGAATGCTGATAATTCTGACGTAATTTGGCCGGTCAAAGTTGTTTGGGCTCGGATAAAATCGCTCCGTTACTTTCGTCCCGTGTTACTTTCGTCCCGGCTCTCCCTACGTGTGTATGTGTGGTGTCAGGTGTCAGTATGAGAGGATGACAGCGCGTCTAATTTTGATGTGACCCAAGAGCCAATCACAATAATACCTGCGATGCAGTGAACCAATCACCTTTGAGGGGGGGAAAACCTATCGTTGATTAAACACTATCCAGTGTTTCCCCTACCATTGTGTTGGAGGAGCGCTGCGCCCCGCCAACGGAGCCCCGCGCCCCCCCCTGAAATTCAAGGTGTTTCAAAAATATATACAATATATATTTTTTAAATATATATATAGCACCAAATTGCAAATAATCTATAACTACTGTCACTTTTCACATTGAACATGTGCTCTTTTATTAAATAAACTAAACGCTTTCATTTTAAGTTGTGAGTTTAGTGTTTTTGACCCTAAGAAACACTGATGCAATAATCAATAACAATAATCCACAGCTCCTCTCTCTGCTCCAGAGGATTTAAAAAAAATATATCCCAATGCCACAAAGATGCATCAGTGACGTGGTTGAAATCTTGTCTCCAGAAAACAAAAAACTGAAACAAGCGGTATCAGTGACTGTGTGTTTGATGTGGCTCTTTGCAGTAACATAGAAAAAATGTGGCTCTTAACCTCTGACTGGTTGGCCACCCCTGTGCTAGGGGCTTGTGGGTATTTAATTAACCATGGATATGAAAATGGTTTTACAAAACTTCAAAATTTGAGAAACTCAACAGTTTCAAGCAACGGTCAACAAACTGCTGTTGATAGTTTGTTTGAAAAGGGAATTTTACTATGCATGCATATGGGTTATTTTCCGATTGCTCTTTCAAACCTGTGGTGCCATTAGTTTGTTTAAAACCAGCTCAAAAAAGTACGAAATAAATCACTTTTTTTGTTTCCAGAGCAGAGGCACAAATACTTACGAGGTACTCTCTAATCAGGCTTTCGGGGTTAGCACAATTAGTGCTTTTATAACGCAGGTTCTCCTTGTTTCGATGGCGTCATTCTGTAACAAAGGACAAGGGAAATTCCGTAAGTGGAGGAATAGTATTTTTACATTGTGCAGCATTTAACACTAGATGCATTAATGCACAAGCTAACTATTTTTTTTACATGCAACTTCATATCATTTTTTACATTTACAGGCAGTGTCTAAGTGCATTTTATTATGAAGGGCTGAATGTGCATTCAACTGGAGTACAAGTTCTAATACTACAAGAAGCACCTGTAATGCAAGTGTTTGGTTATTACTAGGTAGTGAGTTGTACTTTAAAAGTATTTATGTTATAATCCAAGACACTGTATTTATTTAACTGGGAACTAAGCATTATGATAATCTTAGAAATATGTTTCAGTATAATCATGTTTTCACTACCATCGACAGCACAGTAAATCAAATTATTGCAATTCAAAAAAGCCAAACTTCTGCTTTAAAGACTAACTGATGTGAATTTACATTCATGAAACACTATGTATTACTACATTCCACAGAAAAGGTACACAAATATGCAAATCTATTTAGATGAAAATACAATTAATTTATTCATTTTCATTTTGAAAATGACTTGATCAAGTACATTTTAAACTTTGTGTGAACATGACTTAAAATGTCTTCCATCAGCCACATGTCTCCAATATTTTACTGCATGCTTAAGTAATACAACTGCACAATAAATACAATAAAATGAATTTAAACAAAACAAATATTCTAATAACCAGGCATTTGTGAGATAACACACCTTGTCGTATTCTGCCATGATATTCCTTATTTTCTGCCCAGCGGCACCCCCTTTTTTCTGGAAAATCCTTAACAGCTTGGAGGAGTGGTGATCTAGCTGCTGCATGAACTTAGATCTCAGTGGGACAGTGGTGATGCGAGCAAACTCGGCTTCCACCTACAAACATTTAATAAAGACAAACACATAGATCAAATCATAAAATCAACACATTTTCTCGTTGGCTGCAGCACCACAGTAAAAGTTAATGGAATAATTCAGCCATGACATTTTTTTTTTACTTCCTGATGATTTTTTGTCAAAGCATTGTAAGAATGATAAAATAATGAAAATATAGAATAATTATTCTTCTCAAAGCTATCATTTAACATGAAAGTTAGGTTAATTTCTTAGTATGATTCTGTAGTCAGGTTCCAATGACAAACATAATAAGTGTATGTGGCCAGACTTTGGACGCATTTGCCCTAATGTTTTCTGGCAAACTGCATCACATGTACAAGGAACGTTCAAATTGATTTATAATAAACAATATTCACTATTGGTCAAATGTTTTTTTAAATTGAACCCCCTTGTCAAATATAATAATTAAGTTATTAACAAAATATATGACTGACCTCACGCTCAGAAAAGAGAGCCGGCCACCTTCTTTTGAATTCGGCAATGAATGGCTTGTCTTCAATCACCTCATGACGCCTATAGGCAAGTGTCCTCTCCATTTTATCCTTCACCACCTGTTGGTTATTGTTCTTATGTGCCTCGGACAGTAGTGCCAGCCTCTCTTCCTCTTGGCTCTGTTTGGTTTGTCCTGTTGGATAGTCTGGATAGTAGTTTACCTCCGCTCTTTTAGGTTTCTTCACTTGATTGCGAGATGTGCGTTGATCATCCTGTTGACGCTTTAAAGAATTGACAGTCAGCTCTGAACATCCAATGTTGCGCAGCTTAGTGCGGTAGTTTCCCATCTTGAATTTCAAACTGATCTTCCAACCCCCTCTCTGAAGAACCAGCACCTTACCGTGGTAGAGATGTTTGTGTGCCCTGATGAACCTGGGGGCTGTGTTGTCTGGAACCTTGTGTTCCTGGTAGGGTCTCCCATGGCAAATTGGTCTCAGGCAAGGGGCCAGACTAAGATTGGTTCAAAAGACCTCATGAAAGACGATACAAGAAGTGAGGATACCCGGCCCGGAGGAAGCCCGGGGTCCCCTTCTGGAGCCAGGCCCAGAAGGAGGACTCGTCGGCGAGCGTCTGGTGGCCGGGCCTGCCACGGAGCCCGGCCCGGGCCCAGCCCGAAAAGGCAACGTGGGCAACACCTCCGCTTCTCCGTCCCGCGGGCCCACCACCTACGGAAAACAGCAATGGGGTCGGGTGCGCTGCCAGAAGGGTGGCAGTGAAAGCGGAGGGTCTCGACGGACCAGACCCGGGCGACAGAAGCTGGCTTTGGGGACGTGGAATGTCACCTCTCTGGGGGGGAAGGAGCCGGAGCTTGTGCGGGAGGTGGAGCGTTACCAGTTGGATCTGGTTGGGCTCACCTCTACGCACAGCGTCGGCTCTGGAACCTTACTTCTGGATAGGGGTTGGACTCTATTCTTCTCCGGAGTTGCTCAAGGTGTGAGGCGCCGGGCGGGTGTGGGGATACTCACAAGTCCCCGGTTAGGTGCTTCGTTGTTGGAGTTTACCCCAGTGGACGAGAGGGTCGCCTCCCTACGCCTGCGGGTTATGGGGGGGCAAACTCTGACTGTTGTGTGTGCTTATGCACCCAACAGCAGTTCAGAGTATACAGCCTTCTTGGAGACCCTGGAAAGAGTCCTGTATGGGGCTCCTGAAGGGGACTCTTTAATCTTGCTGGGAGACTTCAACGCACATGTGGGCAATGATGGAGACACTTGGAGGGGCGTGATTGGGAGGAACGGCCCCCCTGATCTGAACCGGAGTGGTGGTTTGTTAATGGACTTCTGAACTAGTCATGGATTGGCCATAACAAACACCATGTTCGAACATAAGGATGCTCATAAGTGTACGTGGTACCAGAGCACCCTAGGCAGAAGGTCCATGATCGATTTCGTTATCGTATCATCGGACCTGAGGCCGTAAGTTTTGGACATTCGGGTAAAGAGAGGGGCGGAGTTGTCAACTGATCACCATCTGGTGGTGAGTTGGGTCGAGTGGCGGGGGAAGCCTCTGGATAGACCTGGTAAGCCCAAACGTGTAGTTCGGGTGAACTGGGAACGTCTGGAGGAGGCCCAAGTTCAGGAGGCCTTCAACTCACACCTCCGGCGGAGCTTTTCGGGCATTCCTGTGGAGGTTGGGGACATTGAACCAGAGTGGTCGGTGTTCAAAGCCTCTATTGCCGAAGCCGCGGCGGGGAGCTGTGGTCTCAAGGTCCTAGGTGCCTCAAGGGGCGGTAACCCTCGAACCTCCTGGTGGACACCGGTGGTCAGGGAAGCCGTCCGACTGAAGAAGGAGGCCTTCAGGGATTTGTTATCCCGGGGGACTCCCGAGGCAGTTGCAAGGTACCGACAGGCCCGAAGGGCAGCAGCCTCATCCGTGGCCGAGGCAAAGCAGCGGGTGTAGGAGAAGTTCGGAGAAGACATGGAGAAGGACTTTCGGGCGGCACCAAAGTTGTTCTGGAAAGCTGTCCGACACCTCAGGAGGGGGAAGCAGGGAACCATCCAAGCTGTGTACAGTAAGGATGGGACGTTGTTGACCTCAACTGATGGAGTGTTAGGGCGTTGGAAGGAACACTTTGAGGAACTCCTGAACCCGACAACTCCGCCCTCTATGTTAGAGGCAGAGCTGGAGTATGACGGGGGATCAACACCAATCTCCCGGGGGGAGGTCACTGAGGTCGTCAAACAACTCCACAGTGGCAAAGCCCCGGGGGTGGATGAGATCCGCCCGGAAATGCTGAAGGCTCTGGGTGTTGAGGGACTCTCATGGTTGACACGTCTCATCAACGTTGCGTGGAAGTCGGAAACAGTACCAAATGAGTGGCAGACCGGGGTGGTGGTTCCCCTTTTTAAAAAGGGGGATCAGAGGGTGTGTGCCAATTACAGAGGCATCACACTACTCAGCCTCCCCGGGAAAGTTTACTCTAAGGTACTCGAAAGGAGGGCCAGGCCGATTGTCGAACCTCAGATTGAGGAGGAACAATGCGGATTCCGTCCTGGTCGTGGAACGACGGATCAGCTTTTTACTCTCGCAAGGATCCTGGAGGGGGCCTGGGAGTACGCTTATCCGGTCTACATGTGTTTTGTAGACTTGGAGAAGGCGTATGACCGAGTTCCCAGGGAGTTACTGTGGGAGGTGCTGCAGGAGTATGGGGTGAGGGGGTCTCTACTCAGGGCCATCCAATCTCTGTACTCCCAAAGCGAGAGCTGTGTCCGGGTCCTCGGCAGTAAGTCGGACCCATTTCCAGTGAGGGTTGGCCTCCGCCAGGGCTGCGCTTTGTCACCAATCCTGTTTGTAATATACATGGATTGGATTTCGAGGCGTAGTCATGGGGGAGGGGGTCTGCAGTTCGGTGGACTAAGGATTGCACCACTGCTTTTTGCAGATGATGTGGTTCTAATGGCTTCATCGGTCTGCGACCTTCAGCACTCACTGGATCGGTTCGCAACCGAGTGTGAAGCGGCTGGGATGAGGATCAGCACCTCCAAATCTGAGGCCATGGTTCTCAGCAGGAAACCGATGGACTGTCCACTCCAAGTAGGGAATGAGTCCTTACTCCAAGTGAAGGAGTTCAAGTATCTCGGGGTCTTGTTCTCGAGTGAGGGAACAATGGAGCGTGAGATGGGCCGGAGAATCAGAGCAGCGGGAGCGGTACTGCAGTCGCTTTACCGCACCGTTGTGACGAAAAGGGAGCTGAGCCAGAAGGCAAAGCTCTCTGTCTACCGGGCCATTTTCGTCTATTTCATCATCTATGGTCATGAAGGATGGGTCATGACCGAAAGAACGAGATCGCGGATACAAGCGGCCGAGATGGGTTTTCTCCGCAGGGTGGCTGGTGTCTCCCTTAGGGATAAGGTGAGAAGTTCGGTCATCAGGGAGGGACTCGGAGTTGAGCCGCTCCTCCTTCGCGTCGTAAGGAGCCAGTTGAGGTGGTTCGGGCACCTAGTTAGGATGCCACCTGGGCGCCTCCCTAGGGAGGTGTTCCAAGCACGTCCAGCTGGGAAGAGACCAAGGGGTAGACCTAGGACCAGGTGGAGGGATTATATCTCTTCGCTGGCCTGGGAGCGCCTTGGGATCCCCCAGTCAGAGCTGGTTGATGTCGCCAGGGAAAAGAAAGTTTGGGGCTCTCTGCTGGAACTACTACCCCCACGACCCGACCATGGATAAGCGGGAGAAGATGGATGGATGGATGGATCTTCCAACCATAAAAGCCAGTAACAGAGCCTTGCTCCCTTAAACATGGGTGCTTTTTCACAAGTGCTTCAGCTACCGAATCAAATTCAGCACTTGAGGGATATGCTTTATATTTCACAATCTGTGATGCCAAAGTTTCAAGAATATCTGACTTCATTCTTAGATTAGGACTGAAGAGGGTACCATTACTTTGAAAGTCACTATTGGCACGCTGGAGTTGGATCTCAACATCATAGACAAACTCCGGCACAGGAAAGGCGTTTGGCCATGGCGCACTTCTGAGGGATGATGTTGACGAAGAATCAGAAGATGAGGGAAGATCAGTGTCCACAGATGAGATTGAATTGATCTCATCCTGGCTGGATGTCCGTGCAGAGAAGCCAGGACTGCTTGTAGATAAGGCACTTGGGGGGTAAATTACTTTGATTTTCCCCTTGTTTTGAATGTCTGAGGTGGAGGTAAGGTTTATAAACTCATCAAAATCAAGGTCCTTGTATTGCAGTCTAAAGTCTCCAAACACCTCACATTGTCTCTTAATCTCACTTTGAAGTTCCTCAACAGAGCTTGGTATTCCCAAAGGCAGGGTTACTTTTGCAGTCATTTTCTCCTAGGATGATGCAAAGCACTGCAGAAGTGGCCATACTTGTCAACAGGTTACTCTAAAGAAAAGACAGAAGAAGATATATATTTTTTAAACAGCAGGTAATACAATTCGAGGCAGATCCAGTCATCATCAGTAGAGGTATCATAGGCATTGAAAGCACTGGGTTAGTGTGATGGAAGTATTCTTTAAACTTTAGTAACATATTTAATGATGTGTTGTGTAAATATTTATATTTTAATGACTCTTGCACGTGTGTAGTAATAAAGCCAAAGTAAACATTAAGGCAGCATTATCATTTTTGGTAGTTCAATTAAACTGCAGACTGATTTGAATTGTCGGCAGTTTCAAATTTATATTGCAAATGTTACAAAATGCAACTTGACTTGATTAACTAGCATGCATAGATTTAGTTAGGGAACACCAGCATCCGTGTAGTTGTGTTTTATTATTTCTGTAAACCTAACCTCACTTGTTTCTGACTCCAAACCCCAGATGTTTTTAATTGATATTCTGTGTCTTATTTTACCCACATTCCCATGAAGACATTCAGTCAAAGTCAAATAAAAATTAAAGGATAATTACCTGACATGTGTATGTATCTTTTAAGGGTGACCATTCGGAGGGTTCCACACTTGTAGTCACTCAGGGGATAGTTGTCAGTCAGTTCACTTAACTCTGCCAACACAATCTCTCTGGCTGAAGATGACTGGAGCTCAAATGCTCCGTAGTGCTCCCTGTACCATGAAGACAATTTTCTGCATATAAAGATCAATGTGTTTTTCAATATACACATTTGAAGTATTTCTGCAAATTCAGGCAGTCCACCTACTGATCCATGCACAAGAAGCATTCCAATTCTATATTCAATGCCATTGCTAGAGACAATGTGTCCTAGCGTGACTGTTGTGAGGTTAGTGTATTTCTGACTTAGTTGAAGTGCTATGTCTTCTTTCATGATATCTAATGGAATTCTTGAGACGTTTGACACGTCAAAGGCTGACCTCTCATTACTCCTTGTGTGCATGTGATAGCCAATCATCAGCTGGTGCTTATTTGCCAGAGACAGTGTAATGTTCTTGAAACACTTTGTGTGTCTTACAACCTGTTTGAAATAACTGTGCTTGGCCTCAAAACGCATAGTCCAAAACATCACAATGGGGCCGAACAGCTTAATCATTTCTGGGTAATGCTCCAAAAAGTGATGTTTTGGCAAGAGTCGCTGATCTGGAAATACTTCTTGGTATCTCTGTCTGTGCTCTGAGATTTTAAACTCTAAACATGCCACAGACTCCTCACAGTGGATAGGTGCAACAACAAGCTCTACAATATGTTTCAAATCTAGAATCACTTTCCAAGCTGGTTCGTCTTCAGGGATCAACTGCCCAATCATAAACGGCAATAACCTCAATAAACACCAATTTCCGTGCGCGTTACCACCAATTATTTTGTTTCGGACAAAATTAACTGGGACCAAATGAGGTCGGTTTTTTTTGTCCCCCCACTTGTATGGAAAGTTTGTGATGCTCTTGTTGAGGTTTTCAAGCGGAAAAAACTTTTTGGAAATAAGCACACCAAGGCACAGTGCAAGCTCTACTGGGACTATGCCCTCAAAAAGATCATGGACAACATCAGGAGGATACCCTGATGTGACACTGAAATGGGCAAGTCTTTCTGTGAAAATACACGCTTTTTTTACACCAAAAAAGCTACCTCCTTTTGCCTGTGCAGTATTAATATGGACTTGATGAAGCTCCTTGTTTCTTGGGGTAAATGCACGCGATTTCACTTCTTTAACCTGAGTTTCAGCTCGCTGAGCTGTACAAAACCTACAGGCATATGGGCCCGAGAAACTTTCCACAAATCCAGCTATTCCATGTGCTGCAAGGTTGTCTGACACTACACACTGAAGTGTCCCTTTCACAAATGTACCCAGTTGTGAGACAAAAACACCCTGCCGCTCCAATGTAACAAAGTCTTGGAGTAATGGTTCAAATACTTTGCAATAGCCAAAGGTCTTCACGTCATCACTTCTACATAAAAGAGCCAGGTATATTGAGGTCAAAGAGGAATGGCTGCCAGGAGGCAAATTTCCCAAAATCCAATAGACAGCACAGAGTTTGTATGTTTTACGTGAAGTACCGAGTGGGTTGCAGACTTCAAAGTCATCTACGTATAGACAGATGGAGATTCTCAGTTCCCCCCCTGACAGAAAATCATTGTTCTTGAAGTACTGGCCATCTTCAAAAGATTTATAGTGAAGGTGGTCACTCACTACCTGTTGCTCTCTTCTCTTTTCAACAACCTTGCTAAGCACATCATTTTGATTAAGTAGCTGATATAAAATCTTTAGCAAAGGGACATACTGAAAACTTCTTTTAGTCTTTGCATCAAGTATGTACTGAACTGGATCAACAATATTGAAATGATCCTTGTAGTATTGCTTTCTCTTAAAAGCAGTGGCTAAAGGTCCTTCCTTTTGTAAAGCTTTTGACAGAGGGTTGGACGTACAACGTGTACAGCCTAACTCATTAATGAGCAATTGGTCAACTTGCAAGTTATGGTTACTGAAGAAATCAGCTAGAATGTTGTTGGATACTGGCACCAGAGAAGAACTAATCAAATAGTGCAACTCGTTTAGCAGCTCATCAATGGCAGAGCCTGGTACATGGAAACAGTTTTCAAGTTTTAATAAAATAAATGCCAGTTTCTGTTCTATAACTTTATGCAAGTTCTCTGACGTTTGGACCAATGCACCAACCTCAAGTTCATCATCGTGAAGTATCTCATCACTCTCTGTCAAGCATGTATCTCCCAATGTACAACTCAATGAATCTGCCCTTCCATTTTCCACAATTCCAGCTTTGAAATTGTTCAGTGTATGTGTATTGTGCTTTCTGTTCTTGTGTGATTGATATGTTCCGTAAATATTTGTTGAAAAGGAACAAGTTTCAAACACAAAACAGATGGTTTTGTGTCTTTTGAGATGGTTGAAGATGGTTGAAGATGGTTGTAGAAAGGTCCCATTGCATGGTCCTTTCTACTGATCATAATACCATTGTTGAGGGATATTACAATAGAAAAATACTGTGCAATTTTCCAAACTCAGATTGGTTTCTCATACATTATCTCTGTATAGTATGAGTTTTCACTCCCTGTGCTAAACGGCTCGATGGAGTTCCTGCCCCCACCCTCCTGTGCGTCCAGTGTGCTCCGATTGGTCAGCTCTGCCACTCTGTTCTGATTAGTCAACCACCAGAGAGGCTCTGCCCCTGTTGACATCTGCCGTAAAGTGGTTTAGCGGGTACTTAGCAACATAGCAATACTAGATTTGAGAATCGATAGATAGATAGATAGCTTACATATAGCATACAATGGCGTATGGAGCATACAATTTCGAACCTCCGTTCGATCCTAGAATAGACCAAATCGCGAGTCTTGCCTCGCCGTTCACTAGAGCAGACCAAACAGTGTCATTGTGGTACGTTTTTATCTAGTATATGTCTTACATTTCAGATGTCATCAGATGTACCTACAACTGTTGTTATTTAGGTGCCGTTGTGGAAACTGCGCTTTGATGCCAAGTGACGGAGAAAACGTGTGCTGCAATAGCATAAGAAAGGTAGCCTAGCTTAGTTACATTATGTCGGCAGCTAGCTGAAAACACCAACAGTAGCACACATATACCAAGATATACAGCATACATGTTTTTCAAGTCAATAGACTATTATATCACGCATGCTGCAAGTTCCAGAACCCATTAACTGCATGGTTGACCACCCAGGACTAGAGCCTAACTGCTTGAACCCATACACCCTGCAGAATCTCCACAATATTTATAAATACAGTTTCGGACCTTTGACAAAT
The DNA here is from genome assembly GCF_902827175.1 of Gymnodraco acuticeps. Lineage (NCBI taxonomy): Eukaryota > Metazoa > Chordata > Actinopteri > Perciformes > Bathydraconidae > Gymnodraco > Gymnodraco acuticeps. Next base: position 598,785 of record NW_022992001.1, on the reverse strand, counting down.
ACAACGGAAGAAGAGTAAGTTATTGTTACCTGTAATAAACTACTACCGTTTGATGAAAAATCAAATCATGGTTTGCTATATATGAATGATATGTTATAGGAGCAAATAATTCAGGAAACAAAGGCTACTAAGTATTTCCATCAAACTTTTTTGTGTGAATGTATATTTGAATGTAATGTACATCATCCATTCCTCTCCCGATAGGCGTTTTCGATATCTTGCGTATCGCAGCTTTGTAAGCTGGTGCTGGGGATATTTAGGGCGAGGCATCAGAGTGGTGATTCCGTCGTGTGTTGTGCTCCGCCAGGAGTTTCCAGATCTGGCTGGACAATATGTAGGATTTCGACCTCCTTTGGGGGGACACGGGAGAAACGGCTGACAATCATTTCCTCCTTGGGGGGCCTGTCAAATTGAGTTGACAGGTCCTCCGGGACGTGGATTCGTTTCAGCTCGTCCACAAAGGGTGTAGGGTCCAGAAAGACTTTGTGAAACACAAGCTTCGTCAGCTCATCCACATAGACTGAAAAAGAAAGCATTGTATAAATAATGTTATTGTTATTCACCTTTTGTATTTAATGTAATACTTTTATTGTTCATTGTATCTTTAATCATTTGAAATGTAAGTTCTGTTAATAATAATAAAAACAAATATTTCACAACTTACTGTATGTAGGGTCGTTCTTAACAGACTTGACCGTACACTCTCCCCTCTTTGATTTTGGATAAGCCAATTTGAAGACAAGTTTTCCTGCAGCAGTTGTCGCTTGGTCACGCCCAGCATTCTCGTTGTGATGCATTGCTGCTAGACACAACCTATAGAATAGCAAAATAAAATGAGACTTTGTGTTATGACAGAATAAAACCCTCATGCCACTAAACAGTGACTGTGTTATAAGATGCTACAGAATAAAGTATACAGTGTATTACCTGCACAACATTCCAATGAAGGGGAAAACCACCTATTTTGGGGTAAAACGCAGAATTAAGTTGTGGAAGGACTCTAGGGATGAGGTCTGGTAGTGATGGCTTAGCTTTAGCACATCTTTGAGAACTCTCTTGTTGGTGAGTATCGTTTCAACTCTGGCGAGTGTTATTGAGCCTTGAGTAAAATGACAAAGACATTAGGTAAATCACCAGCACATTAGAACATTACAACAATAATTTGCCATAACAACAATGTTATATTTACATTCTATATTGTTGATCTTATGAAGGAAGTGAAATATTGAACTTACCACCTTTTAGGTAAGGTTTATTTGCATCGCTTGCGGCTCCTACAGGATGTGTGCACTTGGGGAACAGGGGGTCATCATGCACGTGAACGTTTTGTAGGTGGTTGACCAGTGACGTCCACCTTGCCACCTTCTCCGGCCCCGAGGTTGTGCTCGTCGCACTCCAGTAGACATGGTTTTTTATGCTGCACAGCCACCTCTTCAACTTCGTGTCACAGTCCTTGTTCTGTGTAAGTTTCAGAAGTTTCTTGGACAAACCTGATAAAAAAAAAGCACATGCACAAGTTAATATTCAAGCCATAGTGTGGAAATGACGTGCTGTGATGGACAACATTCAAGGGTGTGGTGGAAATTCCACACTTCATATATCATCAACCATAACATACATATGATAATTGCCTGTCAGTGCGACACCCTTCTGTCTGAAAACATTTCATAGCCAGGAAACCTCCATACATATTCATATCACTGTAAATTCCCATTCTAAAGAGTACTCACATTATCCTAGGATTAGTGAGTGAAATGTAATTTACAATGAGAAAAGGTGCTGTGATCAAGTGGTCTGGCAGGCCAAATTGTAGGAGATATAATGAATGTATTCAGACATTATGTCATGTCTGCTGCTGATTAGAAGCTCAGGATAAATTGCATAGTAAAACAAAGGAATATCTTAACAAAGGACAGTGCCTCTGATTTGGTATTCTTCCATTACAACATATAGGGATAAATACCTTTTTCAAAGTGCCACACATCATAGAATTGTTCGATGTTGCGTTCCCTCAGGTACTTCTGGATCTGCGGATGACGGTCAGTCACAATGTACTCAACCGCCAAATCCTTTGACTCCAGATGATCTAGGCATCTTTTGAGTCCCTCCTTTTCCATGTGGTAACTACCACCTACTTCATTGCTCTGTTGGGGAATAACAAATAGGGCATAAATACACAGAAGCATGCATCAACAGCCAGCAAGCCTAAAATGATAGCACCCAGAAAGAGAATCACACCTGAACAAGCTGGAAGTCTAGAATGGTGTTGCTTCCCAGGTTCATGAGTGTGTAGCTCCCGAACTTAGCCGAGTGTCCTGAAGAAAATATAATACAGGAGGTTTCAAGGCTTTTCAAACGAACTTCAATGGATAAGTAGATGAATTGTAATATACACCAGTAACTCTGGCACTAGACTGTCTTGTCTGTTTCTGCTTACCTGGAGAGTCTGCTCTCATATCTCCTGCAACTGCGACCTTTCCCCCCTGTTGTTGTAGATTATCGAAATTCTGCTGCTGATCAGTGTTCCACTTGTGGATAATAGCAGGCTCCAGGTAACTCTTAGCATGCCTCCTGAAGGTCCCATACCCGATGATCTCCAGCTGCATGGCTCTGCATATCTATGAATAAATAGAAAAAAAGGAAACGTTTTTGAAAAAGTCCACTGCTGTCATTTTTCATATGCTATAGATGTTAGAGATGGTAAAATACCTTTCGTAGTTGGAAGAAGGAACCCCCAGTGAAGTATGTAGCAGCGGATAATTGTAAATTGCCAACCGGGGTACTTCCGATGACGGGCTGGCTCTCCCATTTTCTGAAGTAACTGCAGTTTGAACAACGCTGTGTGAACGCCACATAGGTCCCCACTTTTCTTGTTTGGACATCACAGTCTGTCTTACACACCGGACATTTTTCAAACAGCTGTCTGAGGCAGCTTTAAAAAACAATGTACTTTACGTCATGGTGCGTGGATCGGGTCTGAAGTCTAATGTAACAAAAAAAAATTAACAATAAGTTTTAGATTTCAACTCTGAAAAACAGTAATAGTAATGTGTACCAAATGTACCAAACTTACGATACGTCGCATTCTTCTACAGTATCATCAGGGTGGTAACTCAAACCCAGAGTCTCCTCAAATTCTGTCAACGTCTCTGCTTGTTCCTCCTCCAACTCTAGTCGAGGTCTCTTGCTAGGTCCCAATCCTGGGCCCTTTATTGGTGTAGAGGACAAGGGGATTTCTGTGTAGGTGGAAGTTTTAGTGCCAACACTTTTGAAAGACACCGTGCCCTGGATGCCTGTTAATAAAAAGGGAAAAGTGCATAAATACTATGTACATTAGATAAGACACTAATACATTGTAAAAGGCCAACAACTTGTGTACATCTGACAGATTAATTCATGAAAAATGTACAAACTACAAACAGCACTGTATTTCTTGTAGTCAACATAACAGTATTTCTGTGATATACAATAATATCAAATAAGGTTTTATTTATAGAGCACATTTAAAAACGATTTTTGGTCGAGCCCAAGTGCTGTACATGTAATAAAAGCACAATTAAGGTAATGTATCTGTGATTTGTCAGTGTTATAGTCTACCTTTGCTTCTCACGTATGCCGATTTCAGTGTTCCCCGGGCCAACTGTGTAGCAACAGAAATGGCGGACACTTTACATTCCACTGTCTGTGTTCCCACAGACCGTGTCTCAACCCTCTGAGTTCCCACACAAACAGTCTGTGGACGGTCTGTTTGACATCCGACTGTACCGGAGCAGTTGGTATTGTGTTCCTGCTGTGATGTACTCTAAGAAAGATACACATAGTATTCATACAATTAATTGTGTATCCGAGGAAAACAGTCAATTTCATAAAAGCAACACTTTTACAATTACAATGTTCTACAGATAGTCTGCTACGTTTGGTCATTCATTGTAGCTGGCATGAAAACAATGTTTTTCATAACATCTCTAGGTTAGAGCTTCTAGCTTAGCTTATTAATGGTAGCTCGGTAGAATACACGAAGGGCAACTGTAATTACTGACCGTACGGTTAAATCACCCGGAGTATACTGTCTGAGTATTTCGTGTGTGTTTGCAGACATTCTCCTGCTATGAGATACATGTAAGGCCATGTGCTAACATCGGTGTTGAGGTCTGGGAATGCTAGGTAGCCCTCGTGTTTACCTCGGTAGCATAGCATTAACATAGCATAGCATTTACACAGTCGTGGTAGATACATTGTTTGTTTTAAACAGAATAAATACACAAACCACAATGAATACTTACAGGTTGTGTACCCGAATCTCCCGCTGGTCCAAACAAAGTAGGAACAGCATCGTCCTCCAATATCAGCTTAGCAAGTCCGAAGCTAAACATTGTTACGTTTTTAAAGCTTTGGTCCGTGAAATGCCGCGCACACACAACAGTACCGGCTGGTAAATCAGCTGGAACAGTGTTAAAAAGGAATGTCAACCACTGACTTCGTCGTGGTTCTGCCTTCGGTACTGCAAACATTGTGGATTTCTCCACACAATACAGGCAACAGACCCTCCGCGACATGACTGGATAGAGCTTTGAAAAGAAGCAGGTTTTACGACACTTAATATGGTCGGCTGGCAGAGGAAGTGACGTCACGCGGTGCAGCTACGTCACGCGGTGCAGCTACGTCACGCGGGGCAGGAAGTAAACAATGGAAACTGAGAAATCTCCAACAAGGCTTTTGGGGGAGGTATTTTCTGTGTTAGAGTTTACTCGCTACAGGGTGTACTTTGAGGGTTTTGACTTTGCAGACTGTTTACATGCATAAAAACCTTCATAACACACAAGGAGACGGGCAATAACCGGAAAAGCATGACATGGGACCTTTAACATGAACGAAAAACTCTCTCAATGAGACAATGCCACTACAAGAACAATGATGGCAGGTAAATGTTGTTACATTTACAGATTTTTGTGATGTTTGATCAAAATGTGATCTGGATAGATGACTTCGAAGGGCATTCCAAGTTTTAAATGTGCATGGGCATTTAGAATATGTGCATGGATAAGGGTGTCTGCGGCCAAAGTGGCCATGTTTTAACCTGTAGTGCTTCAATAGCTGAAATCTTGAGGTTTCCTCTGCAGCACAGTCTTTACACTTCCACATGTAACTGAAAATAAAACAAACAAAAATATTAAACAAAAAATGACAATCTGAATATAGATATACGAGTTACCAACTTTACTGTAACCACTTTAGTGTTAATCTAAGATAAACCTTGATCCTTTTTTTAAAATGTTAAACACCCATGCATTAAATAGTAAGATGACCATTGTACTTACTGCTAATGAGGAGCCATATTATGTAGAACATCCACCATTCAAGCTTTGGAATGTTTCTTCATAAGGAGACCTCCTGTAATTAAAAATGTATCAGACATGGTTAAATAATTTTTTTAACTAGAAAGTAGAACAAGCACTCTTTTGGTGTATATGAAATATGAACATGGATTATAATTCAATACATGCGAACATCTGGGTTTGGTACAGGTCTGGCTACTTTCACTCAAATATTTACTTAATGGTAAAACAGCATATAGTTTTTAAAAATGTGTTGCCACCAGCACATGAATTGTCAGTCAGTCTTTGCAATATATTGTCATTCACAGGAGCTAGGGTGACCAGATGTACCGCTTTGCGAGGGACTGCACAGCATTTTCACGACTTTAGGTGCGTCCCGCATATTTCATTTTGATTGGCTAAAACGCTTTTCTAAAATTCAGAGATCGGCCGGCTCGGTTCGCTGATGGCCGGCACCGCCCTTTATTATTATGTTTTAAACAGCATCATGTAAGTTGCGCTGACAGGCGACAGAGGTCCACATTGTCCCCCCCTCCCATAATGTCATCTATTACTGTCTGTCATCAGACCTCTAGGGGGCGTGCTCCCCCGGGAAGATTTTTAATTAAATATTGAAGTTAAAAGCATCAATCTGGTGCACTTTGAGAGCAAAATGAAGAGATCTATGGATACATCTTTCAACACCCATATAAAACAGAACTGTAGGCAGATTTTTCTTTTTGGATATTTTACAAATCACTCCCCTTTTAAACTCTAATCTTGTTATTTTTAACAACTTCTTTGTTACTGTCATATAGTATTTTATACCTGTTTTTCATTTAGTCTCTAATGTCTCATTAATAACTATAATGATCATATCAAGGTGTGCCTTAACCTCACTGAGCTGAGGTTATTTGAGCCTCTCAGGGGAGAGCTCTCTTCCACCTGGTTGTAGAAAAGCTCTTTAAATTCGTTAGCATAGCTAGCTAACGAGATGCTAATAACAACAGATCGCCACTGTGCTTACAACTAAAGACACAGCCACGCAAACACTGCGGTATGTGTACGGCTCCTTATGGGTACTGCAATATTTGAAGAGCTGGAGCGGCGTTCCGGTGCTCTCCGTCAGAACTCCTTTCAGACATATACCACGTGAAGACACGTTACGCACGTGTTGTGTTTAAGGAACCTGTCATTGGCCAGGAAAAACTGGAACTCGCTGGTTTAATTATTTTGCGGTCTAGATTTCTTCTTCTTTTTTGAAGTGAGAAGTTGTCGTCCGTCAGTCCGACTCAGTCCGTCAGTCCGACTGACGGACGACAACTTCTCACTCCAAACCCCCCCCCCAAACGAAAACTCTTCGGTTCTCCACGAATTACACAAGTCACCCAAATCAGCGTTAAAAAAGCGGGAGGCGCCGAAAAGCGACTAATTTGCATCACATCATTTGCTCCCTCTCTCACTCGCCCAACCACTAGCTGGTTTGCCGTTAGCAAGCTAGCCCTCACACTGTAACATTAGTGGTGCCTAAAATAACTGCTATCACACAGTCTGTTCTTTATCTGCAAGCTTCTGTCTTCCCCCGCCACAGGCAGCTCAGTTGGTTAATAGCCGGTCCTGCTCACTGACAGTCAAACACATACCCCTAAACCCGACCAACAGCCATCTTCGCGCCACTTTCACAATATTAAATTAAAATGTCACAACACACAAGTCTGAACCACTTGGGTATTCACTTCAGTCAAAACGTACTTATTTCAGTCAGTCATTTCTAATTCAATTTAAAATGGTTTGGTTGCTACTGTGATGTATTCCTGCTGGCTAGCATTAAGTTAGTTAGCAGCTTTACAGCTAGCCATCCTTAGCTGCCATATGCTAAAATATTGCAGATATTTCTGCGAGTTACAACACTCTCAATTTCACATTCTAACCGTATGTTTATAAACCAATTTAAAATGTTGCATAGGAAAAACATACTCACTCATTCATTTGGATGTCGCTGAGGTCTCTGCAATAGACCTATCGCTAAGCCACGCCCCCTTTGAAAACTCGGACAAACAAAGCCGACCGTGAATGACTGTTGACAATGGCCGCGGGGGGAGTTCAAGTTAAAAATAACATTAAAATAGAAGAAAGAGCTAATAAAAGCAACAGCAGATGAAAGTTAACAGTTAAAAGCAAGAGTAAAAAGGTAGCCATGTATTTCTTTATATCAAATATCTAATCTTGTTGCCTGTCGTGTGTAGTGGTGACTGTTGTGTAACCATTGAAATTATAATATGATGTTGAATGTTAGCAGTGGTGGTCACTACATTAAATCTATAACTATAACTGTCCTTGTTGGTCATCATTTTCACTGTTATGCACCTGGCTGACTGTAACGTTACCTTTTTTTGGGTGAGGGTCTGTGTCTTTTCGGAGCAGCACACACGAGAGCCCGGATGGGATCTGGATATTCCAGAGTTGGCTTCCCATCTCTGAAGTGCTTTGAGGTGAAAAGACAGTTAGCAAAAGTTAGCTAAAAACACCAGCTAACTAGCGAGGACGAAAAGTCAGATAGCAAACGTTGATGTTGATAACACTAGCTAGTTAGCTGGCTAACAAGTTGGCAGCTAACGTTAGCTAGCTGGGCTGGATATACGCTAGCTAGTTGGCAGTCAAAGTCAATCGTTAGCAAACTAATAGTTTGGTCTACGTTTCTAATATATGCCGTCAAATATGATGTCTTTATGAATTGACCTTACCTTTGAGCAAACATAAGTGTCCTTGGTAATTAGGCTTGTTTGAGACACATTGCGGCTCGCCTCGAAAGTAGACGAGAGTAGCCGATCGCAGCCGGGGGAGGGTCAAAAAGCTCGTCTTAAGTCGGACAGCTCGGAGTCGGAGTCGGCTTGACTGGCTGGGTTTGCAATGGTGGAAATTGCGTTGGCGTTTTCCGTTGCAGATGAAGTGGATGCAATAGAAATCCCACAATTATTATATCACTACAAATGAATGACTCAAGTGTCAGTTCATTTTGAAACAAATCAGTACAAGGGGGGTTGAATACATGTAAAAGACAGAACCACTTATTACTTTTCAAAACTACTTCCGTCAGTGGTCTTGACAAGTTTGCATTTATAAAGAATGCACAAATGTGTATATTCGTTAATGTCAGATATGTACTAAGTAAATGCATTTGTTCCTGCTCAAGATTAGATTCAACTTTATTGTTATTGCACATATTACAGGTACTGAGACAACGAAATGCAGTTTAGCTTCTAACCAGGTGCAACAAGCAGTAAAGTGAAAAGTAATGTACACAACCTACAGAATAAAAATGAATTGAATGATGAATAAACAGTGAGGGGTATGAATACACTAGATATCAGCCTGTGAGCAGCATGAACAGTGTGTATGAATATGCTAAGATATATAAAGTATGAAAACGGTAAGCAGTATAGTATAAAATATATAGATATTAATTTCATGATGATAAACATTGTGGAACAATGATGAAAAATGGGAATGGATGTGGCGACGTAAAACTGACACAAAACAACAACAAACTTTTGCCAGCCAATTGGAGAGTTTCATCAGCAGCACGTGGTAAAAACCACCAATGAGCGCTCAGCTCGAGATACCAGCGAGACGTTTCCCATCAAGCATTTCGCTTCTGCAGCCCGTGGAGAGCAACTGCGCCAACTCGCCTCGCCTCGCTCTCAAGGCTGCGGGCGTCTTTGTCCCGCGAAATTTCAAAGTCTCATGTGGGCGGGCCTCTAGAGCAAGTCGGACAAAATGACTAACCATCATGCAACGCACTAGCAAGACGTTGATCGCAACTGCGCAGGTCTGCGCAGGTCTTGCTTGTCTCAAACAAGCCTATTGTCTTCACATTCAGTTGTGTATGTGGTCGACGACACAGCATAATCCACCGCTTTCATTTGTCGAGTTTTGTTTTGGGCTTCGGAAAAGGTACGAAATATACTCCTCCATCCAGTCTTTCAGGGTACCTGGTGTCCGAATTACAGGTACCCCACGCACAGCGTTTCACCATCAGATATTAGCTAGATAATAAACATAGACACTGAACTCTTCACAGTGGTTTCGATCACAGACGTCTGGTTTTGGTTTGATGCGCCCCACAAACGGCTTTTCTGGTGATGTCCGAGTTTTCTGCCAGGAGGGATTTTTGCTGTGATATGATTGGACAAATTCTATTTGGGGCGTGGTTTAGCGATAGGTCCATTGCTTCTTCAGCTTCTCCTGTCCTTCCTCACAGCAAAAAAGCCCGCGTCACAATCATATCCCTGATGCGAGCCTCTGCGCATGCGCAGAGGCATGCGATTTACACAGCTGTGTTGCGTTGGATTATCAAGCTGCATATGTGGCTTCAACAGGTATCCATTTTAAGAAGACCCTACTTAAATCAACTAGGTTTAAACAGCTAACTCAGATATATCAATTAAATTGGGTAAAGATGCATTCATTAGATTCAACAACTCACAGAGTTCACTTTTTTGAGTGCGGGGTGACCGAGAAAGATCTGTCTAAGAAACGCCTGGCAGGCTGGCTCTGCGAAGGCATTACACATGCCTACGGACAGGTGGGGAGAGCCTGCCCCGCGGGGGTCCGTGCACACTCCACACGGGCTGTGTCAACTCACGGTGTGAGTGTGGAGGATATATGCACGGCGGCGTCTTGGTCAACGCCAGGCCCCTTCATAAAGTTGTATCTCTTGGACACGTCTGGCTCTTTCTCCTCGTCTGTGCTTGCTGGAGGGCTCGCCTCACCTGCCTGGGGGCAGGAGGGGAGAGCCCTCCACACTATAGTCTGCACACACTCTGCACAGGGTCAGTGTCTGAGTGTGGGGGACATGGGGGCACTTGCGCTCTCCCCGTGCTCCATAGGGACGCGGGAGAGGTGGTAAACCTACACAGGGCTGGGGACTTTCTCTGTCTGCTTATAGGCGGACAGGGGGGAGCCCTCAGCACTGTTTCCGAGCACACTTTTCTCGAGGAAAGCGCGTCAGGTCGCAGCCCAGACTTCTCCACGGTTACAACCGAGGGAGAGGTGAGTGAGGCGCAGCGGCTGCTAAAGCTGGTCAGGGGCAGTGAGGTGGAACGATGTGCGTGAGAGATATAACGAGGGGTTACGTATGGTAACCTTTGTTATATAAGCACAGGCGGAGCCCTCTACTCGGGGCACTGTCTCTCCTATCCCGCTCGCTGAAGAGACACCCAAGGTCGCCTTACAGTGCATTTAAAAGTTAAAACAGCTAAAACTAAAACGGAACACAATTTAATCGAACGGACAAGGCAATACAGCAGCATAAAAGCATAAAACAGGCAAGACAAGAGTGTGGAGTGATGGAGTGAGAGGAGGATCCGTGATAGCAGGTTGAATGTGTTTTAGAGTGAGTAGGCCAGTTTAAATAGGTGGGTTTTGAGGTGGGATTTGATTGTCGTGATGGAGTCAGACTGTTTGATGTGTGGAGGCAGAGAGTTCCAGAGCCTGGGTGCGGTGCAGCTAAAAGCCCTGGCTCCCATGGTGCTAAGGCGGGAGGTGGGGACAGTCAGGATTCCGGCTGAGGATGAGCGCAGGGAGCGGGAGGGGGTGTATTCCTGGAGGAGGTTTGAGAGATAGGTGGGAGTGAGGTTGTTGAGGGCTTTGTATGTAAGCAGAAGGTTTTTGTAGTCAATCCGGTGCTGAACAGGGAGCCAGTGAAGTTGGGTGAGGATGGGGGTGATGTGGTCAGACGATTTGGTACAGGTAATGATCCGGGCAGCCGAGTTTTGAATGATTTGGAGTCTGTTGAGTAGTTTTGTGGGTAGGCCAGAGAGGATAGCATTACAGTGGTCAATCCGGGATGTGACAAATGCACAGGATTTCGGTGCTGGATTTTGAAAGCGATGGGCGGAGTCTGGAAATGTTGTGGATTTGGAACAAGGCAGTCCGGGTGATGTTTTTTATGTGTGGTGCAAACGAAAGGGTGCTGTCCAGGATGACGCCAAGGCTTTTGACTTGGCTGGTGAAGGATACAGGGAAGCCGTCGATCATGATGCTTGGGGGTGGGGTAGTTACGATTTTGGAGAGGGTGTTTTTTGAGCCGATTAGCAGGGCCTCAGTTTTACTACCATTTAGCTTCAGGAAGTTCCTGCTCATCCAGCTCCTGATATCCTGGAGGCAGGTGGTGAGGGAGGTGGGCGGGAGGGCGGTGTTGGGTTTGGTTGAGATATAGACTTGCGTGTCGTCAGCATAGCAGTGAAAGTGGATGCCATGGTGACGGAGGATTGTGCCTAGTGGGAGGAGGTAAATGATGAATAGGAGTGGACCCAATACTGACCCCTGGGGGACACCCAGTGAAACAGGAGAACACCCTGACCTGTGGTTCCCCAGCTGGACAAACTGTTGTCTGTTGGTAAGGTAGGAGGAGAACCAGGAGAGTGCAACACCAGTGATCCCAATGTCAGCCAAGCGTTCCAGGAGTAGTGGGTGGGAGATTGTGTCGAAGGCAGCGGTGAGGTCGAGGAGGATGAGGATGGTGAGCAGTCCAGAGTCAGCTGCACGGAGGAGGTCGTTGGTGATTTTAACCAGAGCTGTTTCGGTACTGTGCATTGAGCGGAAACCAGATTGGAAGGGTTCATGGAGGTTGTTTGAGTCGAGGTGGGACTGGAGTTGAGCGGCAACCACCCTTTCAAGGGTTTTTTTAAATGAAGGGAAGGTTGGAGATGGGCCTGTAGTGGTTAAGGTCAGCTGGGTCAGTATTGGGTTTTTTGAGGGTGGGTGTGATTGCAGCCATTTTGAGGGTGGGGGGTACAGTTCCAGAAATGAGGGAGGAGTTAATTATTTTTGTGATCATGGGGGAAATGGACGGCAGACAGGCTTTGATGAGGGTAGTGGGGAGTGGATCAAGCTGGCAGGTGGTGCATTTGGCTTTGCAGATGAGCTTGGAGATGGTGGCTTCTGATGCTGGAGTGAAGTTGGAGAGGGTGCTGGTGGGTGGTTGGACCGTGGTGGCCATCCAGAGTGGGTCCGTTGAGGGGGCGCCTGATGAGGCCAGCTGTAGGTGGATGTTGCTTACTTTGGAGCTGAAAAATTGCAGAAAGTCAGTGCAGCGTTCAGGGGAGATATTAGGAGGGAGGGTTCTGGGGCGCTGAAGTAGGTGGCTAACTGTTGAGAAAAGGGCTCTCGTGTTACCGGTGCCAGTGCTGATGAGGTTGGAGTAGTAGGTGGATTTGGCAGTGGAGAGGGCGTTCTTGTAGCGATGTAGGTGATCAGCAAAGATTTAGGTGTGTACTGATAGTCCGGTCTTTTCACACAGCCGTTCAAGTCGACGACCAGTTGTTTTGAGCCGTCGAAGGTCGGAGGTTAACCAAGGAGCGGTGTGGGCAAAGGAGACTGTGCGGGTTTTGACAGGGGCCAGGGCGTCAAGCGAGGAGGACAGACAGTCATTGTAGTGACTCACCAAGTCAGCAGGGGAAGAGGATGCAAGAGGGATGGAGTAGGAGTTGATCAGGGTGGTGAGATCTGTGGGGTCGATGTGTTTGATATCTCTGAAGGAGATGATCCGTTCTTCTTTAGCTTTTGATCGGGGGGCGTGAACCTCAAAGAGCACAACTTTGTGGTCAGAGATAGGAAACTCGGCATCGGTGACATTACAAGGAGTAATGCAGTGAAGCAGATCAAGTCCAGTATGTGACCTTTATTATGGGTAGGAAAGCTAACATGTTGTGTGATACTAAGACAGTCGAGGAGTGAGATGAAGTCATTGGCAAAAACACTGGATGGGTCGTCAATGTGGATGTTAAAGTCTCCAGTGAGGATAACAGTGGGGGACATTGCACAAACAGATGTTAATAATGAGGAAATTCAGTGAGAAAAACAGCAGAGGGTTTCGGTGGTTTGTAGATGGTGACAATAATGATGGGTTTGGGGCCTGAGAGTTTAACAGCTAGACATTCAAAGGAAGAGTGATGGGGGACAGTGACAGCAGTGACTTTGATGTCCTTACGGTAGAGGAAGGCGAGATCACCCCCTCTCCCGGTGTTGCGGGGTTTACACATATAGGCAAAGCCCGGTGGAACGGCTTCATTTAACTGGGAGAAGTCATTAGGCTGTTGCCAAGTCTCTGTGAGGCATACAAAGTCGAGCTTTCTGTCCACAATGAGCTCAGAAACCAGCAGGGTGAGAGATCTTACATTGAAAATAGCTAATTTCAAGTAATCAAATGGCGTATAGGTGGCTGCTTTGGGCAGTGGGGATAACACAGTGTGATTGACAGTGCAGGTGACAGTGCGAGGGGGGCGGGGCTTAGTGGACCAGAAGGAGCGAATGTTTGTGTTATTGTTGTGTTGTGTGTCCAGCGAGTTTCGACCAGATCCACGATGGACATATCTTGGTCGTTTGAGGAGAATGTCACGGTGGGCAAGCAGAACTGTGGGGGTCTTGAAGTTTGATCTGAGTAGTTCCGTTGCAGAGTATTTCAGCGGCAGGGAGGCGCTCGTGGCGGTGTAGAGTAGAGCAATCCATATGAAGAGTTTGACAGTATGCATGATGTGAAAAGGTGGGGAAATAGTATACTCAGCGGTTTGATGATCCGGTTTATGATCAGGAGGCTACAACTCCCGCTTGGTAGAGGAAGAGCAGCGAATCGGCTGCATCCAGTGGTCACAACTAACGCCAGCTAGCTTGACGGCTAGCTTGACAGCTGTGGTGGCGGTGGTCCAATTTGGCTGACAAGCTGCTGGAATCCAATGGGTCCGGTAGAATCCACACAGAAATGCAGTCAACAGAAGATACAGGGTTGAACGTTTGAAGATAAGATCCAACACAGAAAACTAAAATTTAAACTTGATTGAGAAGCGGCGAACAAGCAGCGCCAGCGTCCTCTCCCTGTTATACGGTGAGATGCGCGCGCATTCAGGTAGGCCCGTCCCGGGGCCGGCTACGTCTATAGAAGTCTCAGTAGGTGAATGCTTGCATGATAAGGAAGTACCCATAGAGTCCAGTAGAGGGCTCCACCTGTGCTTATATAACAAGGGTTACCATACGTAACCCCTCGTTTTGGCATTTTTCTGGACAGAATTATCTCAAGATCACAAAACACTTTATCACAAAAAGAATGATGTTTTTCCTTCTTATTACTTATACTTTTTTTTTTACCAGAGATCATGGCAAAGATGAAGATGTTGTTTGACAGCCCTAGCAACAGATTTGAGCAGAACATGTCAGATCAGTGAGTACCCAATATTGATCAGACTGTACTTCACTCAAGGTGCAAAATAAATTGCATTGTGTCCTTTTCATTCAAGGAGAATGCCTTTTTTCTACCTATTGCGTGTACCCCTGGCAGAGTTGGGTGTAACGCGTTACACCCATTCTATTCTAACGCGTTACAAAGTAACGCATTACAGTAACGTAACTACTTTTTTCGGGTAAAACGTAGTGTAACGCGTTACTACGAAACATTTGGTAACGTAACGTAGTTTCTTCTTCAATTCTCCGCAACGTTACTTTTACGAGTGACAGTGACACTGCCTACTCAGCTGCGTGCTTACGCATTAGGCACGAGCTCTCATTCCACACTGTACGTGCTACGTGACGTGCTCGTGGTGGCATGAAGACTGAAGAGCAGTGATGGCAACGGCAAGTGAGAAGCAGGCGCAGCCAACGCTAACATTCGAGGGATGGAGGTATTCCCATTACTTCGAACTTGTTGACAATAAGGGGAAAAATGTGAGTGTAAGGTGCACGTTGTGCCCTGGCCAGAAACTTTTGTCCACTGCCGTTAATTCAACTGCCAACCTCATCAAGCATTTGAGAGGAAAACATGCTAGCATGAAGCTAGTAGCTCAAGATCCCCGGAGAAATGAAGATATTTCGAGTCCAAGCCCAAAGCAGCTAAAACTTCAGTTTCTCCTATCTAAACAAGAGTTGGACAAACTTGTAGCTTCGTTCATCGTCGAAGAAATGTTGCCCATCAATACTGTTGAATCTCCCACTTTCAGAAAGATACTTAGCAAGATACCGATAACAGGAGACAGGCGCCCATGGTCAGATCGTAAAACGTTCACTGGCTATCTGGATGAATGCTATCTGAAAATGGAGAGTGAATTAAAGAAAACGTTCGAGAGTTTGCCGTATCTGTCAACCACTGCGGATATATGGAGTAGTCATAACAGAAGCTTTTTGGGAATCACTGTGCACTGGATCAATCCATGCAACTTTAAACGTGAGAAAGCTGCCATCGCATGCAAAAGAATAAAGGGCAGGCATACATATGATGTTATAGGCTTTGAAATGGAACAGATTCACTCAGCATTTGGCCTTTCACATAGGATCACCGCCACCGTTACAGACAACGGGTCTAATTTTGTTAAAGCTTTCAAGATGTATGCACCGCCTGAGCCTAACGAGGAGGAGGATAATGACGAGCAAGGTGTCGTTTTCACAGATGTGGAAGAGTTGCTTGGGGCCACAGAAGGACAGTTTTCTCTTCCCCCGCATTTCAGGTGTGCTTCGCATACACTCAATTTGATCTCGTGCAATGACATCGACAAATGGCTGTCCTCCAACAGTGACTCAAAATGTGTGTACAGGAGTGCAACGGCAAAGTGCGCTGCTCTTTGGACAAAGGCGAGCCGCTCTACCTTGGCCTCTGAGATTGTCGATGAAATCTGTGGAAAAAAAAATGATTGTGCCTACATCAACAAGGTGGAATTCCTTCCACGATGGCCTGTCCCGCATCAGTGACATCCCGGCCCAAGATTTGAATACGCTTTGTACTAGACTGGACATCAGAGCCCCGACAGAGCGCGAACATCTATTCCTAAAGGAATACTGCAGTGTTTTGAAACCCCTGACGGTAGCACTGGATATATTGCAAGGGGAAGACAACTGCTACTATGGGACTCTTCTACCAACCCTGGAGACCCTGATGTCCAGGACACTGGCACTCCAAAATGGACTGTCGAGGATGACAGCAAACCTACCGGGTGTAATTGTACAGGTAAGCCGATTCTTAAAGTTAGTAGCCTAGGCATATACATCATATATAGCCTACGATGTCTATGATATAAATGTATATGCCTATCCATTAACGGACATTTCTTAATAAATATTCTTAAGATAAATGCATTATGCCTCCCCTGATGGAGCTCTAGTGAGTCGTGTGTCTGAAAACTAGGCTTATTTGTTCTATATAATTTTGTCCTAGGCTATCAGGACGCGATTCGCACCAGTGTTGGAGAGCAGTGAAGCTTTATTGGCTGCCTTGACGTTGCCGAAATTTAAAGTTCGATGGATTGTGGGAGCGGAGCGGAGAGAAGCGGCGCGTGCGCTGCTCATCGCGGAGTGTCGCACTCTACCCCGTGATGAAGAGCCGGCTAACAATAAAAACCGAGAAGCCGCCGCACACAGCAGCGCCAATGAGAATGACTTTTTTTCTTTTGATGAGGAAGAGGAAGACGCAATGTCCATTAGCGCAGACTCGGAGGTATTTGAGTACATGAGATCAGGCTCAGAGTTAGAAGTCCTCAACCGTTTCCCCCGAGTGAAAGCTGTGTGTATGAAATACAACACTGCCACACCATCCAGTGCACCGGTGGAGAGGCTGTTCAGCCTGGGAGGTATTGTGCTTTCCCCCAGAAGAAACAGACTCTCAGATAAACGTTTTGAAAGACTGCTCCTGATGAGGTATAATCGCACATTTTGTACTGATGTGGAATAGGTTGCCTGCCACCCATGCTATAGACATAGCTCAAGCCTATGCCTAATGTCCTCTTTTTTTTATCTGCCATCATACTGTGAAGAAGGGTGAGCATATGCAGTGAACATAGCCTTTTAATTCTGAGGCCAGTCCTGCTTTAAGTTGTTCTTGATTTTATTTTGGCTAAAATGTCTTTGCTTCCAAGCTGTATTATGCCATTTTATTTTATTTACACAAGCCATCGATATCAAGACATTTTGAAGTTATTCTTTTTCTGTTGGATTTACATGAGGCATGTTTTATTTTGAGACACATGAGCCATTTTGAGGTTATCATGTTGTTCCTAAGGAGCCTATTGATATGATTTGCACTAGCTTTGCACCTATTTTGGGGCTAGCCTGTTTAATGATTATGATTTTATATTGATATTTGATATTGATAGCCCAATGTTTTGTTAAGTGCTCTGTGGCATTTTTTTATAATAAAGAGCACAAAAGAAATATCTGTTATGTCCTCCATATATGTAGAACTTTATGTAAGCCTACACATTTAGGAACAGAGATGGAGTTCTGCCCAAAGTCGAGCAACATAAAAGTAACGTAAAAGTAACGAGTAACGTAAAAAGTTACTTTCCTTGCAGGGTAACTAAGTAAAGTAAGGGATTACTTTTTTAAAGAAGTAACGAGTAACGAGCAAACACTACTTTTTAAAAGTAACTTCCCCAACACTGATCCCTGGTAATGTAGGCGGGTTGTACTTACATGTTTGACACTAGCAGTAATAGTATTGCCCTGGTTAGGTCATTCCAGCACCTTGTATTTCTTTCGTCCACCTCTAACTGCGATGACTACTTGGACTATTTTATATTATTACCTCGAAAAATCTTCCTTTTCTCATGATAATGGGTTTTTCATCTTCAGATAACAAAAATAAATACTATTAAAAAAAAGCTACATAAACTATACAAAAAATGTATTTTAGGCCAATCTCTCAACTGCCCTTCTCAACAAGATATACTATCAAGATATAGAAAATGTAAGCATGCTAACACACTTAAAACCAGTAGTGGCAGGCTCATAGGGACACTAGGGCGCCGCCCCACCTCTTCCCACATTCTAGATTGTGATTAAAACATATTTACATTTTTTTTTTTAATAAACGAGGTACATATTATATATAGTTGGTGTCAGTTAAATGTATAATCTACGATAAAATATTGATACAAATTGTTTTACGATGTCTAAAGTTACTGATAAGTCGGGGCGAATAAATCTTTGGCCATTGACTCTCGTTATAAGTGGTGCATGCGCAGTCCGCACCTCTTCAATGCAACAGATAGGAGCAGCTCGGTGCCCGCCAAACTGCGCCCAAAGCAGCTGTTTGCACCGCCAACAACTAGGGGGCAGCATGAGCGCCAGAGTGAGTGATTGACGTTTGAACGAGAGAGAGTTAGGCGGAGACGGAGTGTAAACAAAACTAGATAGCGAATATGGAGAAGGAAAATTATGTTTAATCACTTAAAGAAACACCCTTTGAGAGTAGGACACTGGAGGGAAAGCTGAAAGTAAAGGACAGAGGAAGGCAGTATGCGTGCTCTTTCAAAGAGCGTTTAGCAAGAAGGCAAACTACCTGTAGCAACACCACGCCATATTTTGCTTCCCCTCCCTCCTTTTTCAAATGTTAGGATCAGACCAGTCTATGGACCAGACCCAGCATGGATCCAGACCAGGGGCGGATTTAGGATTGTAGGAAATCCTGGGCTTAGCCCAGGAGTTGTTGAGCGGGGGGACCGAACATTTAGGGGGGTCCTCACCTCCTCTAGGGGGCATGCTCCCCCGGGAAGATTTTTTTTTTAAATATTGAAGTTAAAAGCATCAACCTGGTGCATTTTGAGAGCAAAATTAAATCTACCTTAATAATACCTTAAAGCGGACAAAAGGCACTGGAGAACACTTATTCATTAACACCCTTTAATGAAGCAAACTAATGCCTTAACACGCTCAAATACAGTCAGCAGCTGGTTGAAGTCACTTCAGATCACTGATCCAGGGAACATGCCTCACATCCACTGAAAGAAGAAAATATAAAACAAAAGGGGTATTAAGATTGACCATATAATTAATATGTAAAACAATAAAATAAAATGCATCTTATTCTCTTACAATGTGATCCTGACTGGCACCTCTGCTGTCTTGTACTGCTCTGTTCTTCACTCCCTTCTTCTAATTCTGCTTTCTGCACAAGTTTTATGACTCATTTCCAATTCTCTCCTCCATTATTTTCCTCACTTTGTTCTCTCTTCCTCAGTCCTTATACAGACTTTCTCTTCTTCATTAAATGTTAACTATTTAACATCAACATTATATCCATTCCACTCCTTTTCTCCTTTCTTCTTCAGTATCCATTCCTTCCCTGGCCTATATGCACCCTTTGTTCAATTTCTTCTTTGCACTCCTTTCCAACTGCTATCCCCCCCACCCCTCTTTCCCACCCCCATCTTTTTTTCTACTTTTCTTGTTGTGGTGGCAAAGTAAGGCTGTGCCGACGTGGCTTTATTGAGCAAATCTGTCAATAATGTTGTCAGGGGTTATGGCATCCAGGAAGTCCTTTTCAATAGACATGATGGCCAGGTCATTGAGCCTCTCTTGGCCCATAGTGCTCCTTAACCATGTGTGCAGACGGCGTAAGGCGCTGAAGGAGCGTTCACAGCTGCAGCTGCTTACCGGAATTATCAGGGCAACTTGGAGGACAGCCTTCAGAGTGGGAAACATGTCACTGTAAAGAATCTGGAACTTTCTCTTTCTCCAGCCTTCTCTTGAAGAAATGTTTAGCCACCAGGAGTTCTTCTGACTTCAGTTGGATTTTATAGTGGCTAGCAAGGCTTTTGAGAGCATCTTCGGAGAGAAAGGTTGCTGTGGTTGGGTTGCAGGCTTGAATGCCTGACATAAGCTCTTCTCCCACATCGGAAAACCGATGGGTGAGCTCCTGTATCATCCTGTCCAGGCACGGATAATAAAGCTGACCTCTGAAATCACCTGGGGTGGTCGGATTGGAGGTTGCCCCACAGGCTGACTCCACCACAAAACCATCCAATCTTTTTTGTTTCTGCCTGGGGCCAACAGGGAGCTGGATGTGATGTTCCTCACATATGGTCATGGTGCTCTTGAAAACATCTTCAGCCCCAGGCTCTGTGCGGAGATCTGTCAAGGTTTCAAGGATTGCCGTCTTGTACTGCGCTGCTCTGCCCAAGTCCAAACGTTCCCCCTGCAGGTACCGGTGAAGCCCTTCAGTTATGCCGAGGAGTTTGGCAAACATCACCAGCATGTAGATCGTCTTCGGCTTGCAGAGATTTGACCGGATCCCTTGGGCTGTCTTCATGGTCCCGAGACATGCTAGAATGGCAGGAAGGTTGTTCACGACAGCTTTTACAGACCTCACCTGGCTTGCCCATCGTGTTGTGGAGAGCTGCACACGTTCAGATGGCTTTAATCCAAGTTGGTTCTGGATTTCTATGGACTTGTTATGATTGACCAGGGATTTGCTGAAAAATGTGTACATACTCTCAAGAAGGTCGAAGAATGCGACAGCTTCAGGTATGGCTTTGCATGTGTGGCACAGGACAAGGTTGAGCTCGTGTACATAACAGTGTACAAACACTGCTTCAGGGTGTCGCTCTCTGAAGCGGGCCTGGACACCCCCCACTGCTCCACTCATCACTGATGCTCCGTCATATGTTTGTGCAACACACATGAGGTCCCCAAGGTTGTGAGACTGCAGCACCGCCTCTATTCCATCTGCAATGGACTTTGCATCAAATGTATCTAACTTGTGTAGCCCAAGAAAAGCCTCTCTTGGGGTACCTTCCATTGTGACATAGCGAACACAGACTGCCAGCTGCTCTGAGTGGTGATCCCTGGCTTCATCTGCCATCACTGAGTACATTTTGGAAGATCTCATTTGTTTTGTGACATTTTCACTAATTTCTTGTGCAATGCAGGTAATCATTTCATTTTGGGACGAATGGGAGAAGTAGGTGGCATTTTTAGGCGGTGTATATTTTTGGAGAAATGGATCAAATAGTTTGAGGAGTTTCATGCATTCTAGGAAGTTGCCTGGATTCCGGCTATCCTCCTGCTCATCATGCCCACGGCATGGGATGCCTTGCTTCCCTAGAAACGTGGTTACACCCACAATGCGCTGAAGGTATCGGCGCCTCTCTGATATTTCTTCTGCGCTTGCAGTATGCAGCTGCTCAACCACATCCCCATGAGTTCCTGTGCATTTAAAGCTCTGCCAACATGTCATGCTTGACTTGTGGAGGTCAGTGTTTTCATGCTCACGGAAGGAATCCAAAGCCCTTTTCCAGTTTGAAAATCCGGAGCTACTGAGGAGAGCATCTTTATCTGTGCGAATATTCTGCCTTCCAAACTGCTGACACGAAAAGCAAAATGCAGCGTTTCTGGCTATAGAGTACTCCAGCCATTTAAATTGCTCGAACCAGCTCTTATTAACGGCTCTCTGCTGAGTACCAAATTGGCTGAAGGGGTACTGGGGGAGGCACACCTGCTTAGGGCCACTTTCTTTTGTCCCTAAATGTCTAGTAGACAATCCACCTGCTGTCCCTTGCTGCTCTTCCCTACATGTAGCTGACTCATCTGTGTGACAAAAACAAAGTCCTCACAGTCAAATCAACTGAAATTGGCTAACCATCCCCTCACCAACCACAACTAAGTCAAGTCAATTCTATAGCTAAAAGTTATAACACACACACACACACACACACACACACACACACACACACACACACACACACACACACACACACACACACACACACACACACACACACACACACACACACACACACACACACACACACACACACACACACACACACACACACACACACACACACACACACACACACACACACACACACACACACACACACACACACACACAATCATGTATTTGTATAGAACTACATAATTGATGGGCTGAGGCTATTTATGTTATGTATATCAGGGCAGACTGTGCTCACCACTTATATTGTATTTACAGTCCTGCTAAGTGTTATGTGATGATATGTTAAATGTATTGTTGGCCTGTGTACAGTACAGTTACTCCATGTTTACTAGCTATAACATTAACGTTACATCACTCTTTTTCACTTGTTACTAAGTCAGCCAGAGTGCAGATATCACCATTAGCCTGTTATTCACTTTCACGTTAGAAAACCAGCAAAGTAACATTTCAAATAAGATTCACAAACCCGAAACATCATCTATTTCTTCACTGCTGGTGACATTGTTGTCAGCTGTTGCTGCTGCTGCTGCTGCTGCAGCTTGTGGTGCCTGCTTCGATGAGAAGAACTTTCTAATATCCATTGATTGATTGATTGATTGAAAAGTTTATTAACAGCTTGTATATTGGGTACAGTACAGTACAGCTCAAAACATACAATTGTTAAGGGGATGCAGACCAGAGAAAGACTTTCGTCTTGTTTACATCAGGGTCCCCCATTTCCAATTCATCATGTCATTTAAGACATATAAGACATATTTGACATACAGATGGCTTATTTACAATTTACATACAGGTGGTTTTTTACATACAGATTGCTTGTTTACAATTTTCATTTTAGATTTCGTTCTAATACATCCTAACCGGACATTTAAGACATACCAAGTCTACAGATATACAGTTAGTAACAGAGTCTAAAATGCGAGTATATACATAGATGGGGGGGGGGGGAGCTGTCCATTGAACGACAGGTTGAGATTTGTACCATTACCGGGGCCAGTTTTGCAATGCTCTCCCCCGAAGGTGCTCTTTAAGAGAGGTTTTGAAGGTAAGTATAGTTTTACTTTCCTTTACAGTTGTGGGAAGAGCGTTCCACCTTGATGTGGCATAATTGCGAAACGTGCCAAATCTGGGTTTCACATGATTTGTGGAGCTCCCTCTGGTGTTATGATCATGGTATTCCTTGACCTTTGGGAAGAATGTTGACATGTACATGGGTACCATAGAGGTGTAGTGGATCTTGTAGACCAGGCCCATTGCAAGTAGCTGTACTCTGTCGGCTACTCTAAGCCATCCTAGGTTGTCAAAGTGGGCAGAGGTGAGGTGGGTTCTAGATGAAAGGTCAAGCAGTAGTCTGACCAGTTTATTTTGCGATGTTTGAAGTTTTATTTTTAGCGCCTTGGAGGTGCTATGGTACCATGACGTGCAAGCATAGTCATAGTACCCTTGAATGAGTGCTCCTGCCAGAGTTTTCAGGGTGTTTTTGTTTACCAGAGAGGAGATCCGGTATAGGAATCTAGTTCTTTGATTGACTTTTTTTATTACATTGGATGCCATTTTGTCACAGGAGAGGTTTGCCTCAAGAATAGATCCTAGGTATGTAATTTCCTTCTTACTTGTGACAATAATGTCGCCCACTGCAACTGAGAAGTCGTCGGATTTGCTGAGATTATGTTTCGAACCGAAGAGAATGGACTCTGTTTTACCCAGGTGTAATGAAAATGTATTATCGGCGAGCCAGGTGCAGATTCTGCCGAGCTCGGAGCTGAGGGTTTTTTCAACCTGCAACCTGTTCCTGTCAGAGACCAGCAGGGCTGAGTCGTCCGCGAACAGGAACAAGTTGCAGTCACATGCTGATGACATGTCATTTACATAAATTAGGAACAGTAACGGACCTAATATGCTTCCTTGTGGAACACCACAGCTCACTGGGAGGGGGGGGGACAGAGTACCGTTTACCTCCACCATCTGTTCTCTCCCCTCCAGGTAGGATTGCATCCAGCTCGCCGATAGTTTATCAAAACCAATTGCTTTTAGCTTGTCAATCAGAATGGGGTGATTGACAGTGTCGAAAGCCTTTTGTAGGTCCAGCATCACCATGCCGCAGTACTTGCCCTCGTCCACCTCTTGTTTGATGTGGTCGCTCAAATAAAGAAGGCATGTGTCAGTGGAGTGGGATGTTCTAAAGCCAGATTGAAATTCATAGATTAGTTTCTTTTCCGCGAGGTATTTTTCGACCTGTTCATATACTATTTTTTCCATGACTTTCGAGATGGAGGTAAGTATAGAAACAGGGCGGTAGTTGCCTGGGTCCAATTTGCTGCCCTTTTTGTGCAGGTGGGTTACTCTTGCAATTTTGAAGTCTTTGGGTACTTTTCCCTGTTTTATGGAGAGGTTAATTATGTGAGCTATGACTGGTGAGATGGCGGTTGCTGAGTCTCTGAGGAATTTGGAGGGGATATTGTCGTGGCCAGTGGCCTTGTTAGGTTGGAGGGCGCTCAGTTTAATGAGTACCTCTGCTGTTGTTACCCTTGCTAGACTGAAATCATCTTTGCGTACCCCTAGGTTTTTGTAGTAGGTCATGATGTGATCTACTCCAAAAAGCCCTGAGTGGGAGGGTAATTTATTTACAAGAGTTGTGGCTATGTTTGTGAGTACTTGGCCACATCCAGTTTGTCTGTGATGAGCCTGTTATCTGTCTTTATGTTTAAGTTAGAAAATCTCGTTTTGAGTTTATTACTGCAGCCAAGCTGGTTATTGAGTAATTTCCAAAGTTCACAGGGTTTATTTTTGTTTTCCTCAGTTTTGACATTGATGAAATTCTTTTTGGCAGTTTTGATCATGGAGCTTAAGTCATTTCTTAGTCTGTTTCTTTCAATTTTGAGTTCAGTCACGTGGGCCTGGAGTTCACTGCTCGTGCTTTTGGAAAGCATTGACTGACTTTTATGAAACTCAGAGCATTTTTTGTCTCTGGTTTTCATGGCGGTCAGTATGCCGGAGTGCATCCACGGCTCAGCGCGATTTTTTACCCTGGTTGTTCTTAGGGGGGCCAAATCATTGAGTATTGCAGAGAATTTGTTTTTTAAACCAAGCCATGTTTCTTCAACTTGTGTACCACTGAGCTCATCTGACCAGTCCAGGCTCTCCAGTTCTAGGTTAAAGGCCTTGCTAGAGTAGTTTTTGAGGTCTCTAGATATGACTGTTTTGTGACAGCCGGCCCTTTGTTTTAGCTTTTTGCGGGTACAGAATATCATATAATGATCACTTAACCCGCATGCTATAACCCCTTTACTGGAGATCCTGGACTTGTCAGAGGTCAGAATGAGATCAATGGTAGTTTGTGTTGTTTCACATACCCGGGTGGGTTGGGTGATTAGCTGGCTGAAGCCGTGCAGATCACAAATCCTACTGAAGGACTTGAAGACGGACGTGTCTTTACGTTGCATATCCGTGTTCCAGTCTCCAATAATAATTGTCTCTACATCCCCCACATCAGCCAAACACCCATCTAATGTATCATAAAAGTCACTCTGTTCCGGTGGTCTATAGATTGTCCCGACTATTACAGATTTAGCATTGTCAAAAATAATTTCAACCCACACAGATTCAATATTTTCATGATGCAGGTCAGTACGGTTTTTGAAATTGGTGTCTTTATGTATGTACATGCAGACACCACCTCCATTCACGTTCCTGTCCCTTCTCACTACAAGATAATCTTCAATTTCAATCTCTGAATCTGTAATGGAATTGTCCAATTTGGTCTCAGAAAAGCATAATATGCTTGCCTTACCGTTCATGAATAGCTGCCTGAGTTCAGCGAGTTTGTGTCTCAGGCTGTTAGTGTTCAGATGAAAAATATGTAGTCAATTTTTGTTGCTTAAATGCACAATGTCGTCAGCTTTCAGATATTTGTCTTTGTCCGTTACAGCAACCGGCTTGTCGTGGTGGGGTGGTGGTGGTGGTGGTGGTGGTGGTGGTGGTGGGGGGAGGGAGGCTCC
This sequence comes from Gymnodraco acuticeps, assembly GCF_902827175.1. Classification (NCBI taxonomy): domain Eukaryota; kingdom Metazoa; phylum Chordata; class Actinopteri; order Perciformes; family Bathydraconidae; genus Gymnodraco; species Gymnodraco acuticeps. The sequence continues at coordinate 572,977 of NW_022992001.1, read as the reverse complement.
GTTGTAGCTTTAGCCGTTGATATGCTAGCAGGGTGGCTAACAACATGGTGGATATTTGTTCCCTCGGATCTCGGTTCTCTTCCTCTCGTCACTGCCTCATGCGTGTCTGTCTGCCGAGGCGTCCCCAGGGGAATCTCGAAGTCTCCGTTTATTCCTTGGTCTCCGCTGTCTCCACGGTCTCTGTTGTCGTCGCGTAGTTGTTGTTGCAGCGGAAGAGATGCTAGTTCTGATGCTAATTGGGATGCTAGCTCCTCGAGCCTGCAGGACTGGCTTCTTGTCTGCACCGGGCCCGGATTCAGATGGATGTCTCCCGCTAACAATAAGACCAAGACGATCATACTTCTTCGGTCTAGTTTGCCTGACGGGGGTAAGTACTTTCGCGTCGGGTTTGCAGTTAATAATGCATGAATGCTTGCACTTCCAAAAGCGAGGTGTTTCCTTTCCCAGCCGTTGAGAAGGTAAAAGTCATTGTGGTTCATTTTATCCCCGCTTTCATTACTCTCCTTCTCTAAGTGATGTTGCCTCATTGATGAGTTGAGGTAGGAGTCAATAATCCATATTGTCAGGAGGATGAAATATGTAAAAAATCGTGAGGAATAACCGCCAAAGCGGGAGCTCTCGAAAATGCGACCACTCATAGTGAAACCGGATGTGAGGTGATCCATCATGGCTATTTTGGTAGAGCCCCCCCTGGAGAAAAATGCTCCAGCCGCCACTGCTTAAAACTAATGCTTAAAGGTGGGGTATGTAATTTATTTCAGAAACAGTTTTTGTTATATTCCATGGAATGCTCTTAACATCCCGATAGCAATGAATATATTAAATGCTTTAACAATAAATACATAAAAAAATGTCATCTGTGGAAGCCGTAGTACTGTAAAAAGCACAACCAATCATTTTAGCCGGCCCGGCTAAAATAACTGGATGGCCTACCTGCCTGTCAGCCTTCCATCTGTGCACAAACTTATCTTGTGCCCTCATTGGTCATTCTAGCGCACTCGAGCTGGTTTCTCCATAATTACATACTCCACCTTTAATAACATGTCTATCACTACCGGACCTTATATGATTGGTTGATCAAACTGTCAATCCAGAAAAGACAAACAAATCAACGTAACACTGTAATATTACAGATTAACAACGCATATACGATTCTCATTTATTCATTTTATTTACATGTTATACCTTTTTATTTATATCATAAATCGATTTTTTTGTTTGTTTTATCTGAGTGTTTCAGGGTATTCTCTGAATACCTTGAAGGCCCTGACGGTTCACCACTGGTATGTTAGCATGCTAAGGTTAGCATTTAGCTGAAATAACTGCTACGCCTTAGTAAACCACTTGCAGAGCATGCTTACCCACTAAAACATAATGCCTTACATTACTGGACAGCATGTTAAAATTGTCATTATGAGTATGCAACCCAGTCATGGCATTTCATGTTATAGTCACAACATTTAATCTATTGATTCGTGTTCACCAACACGATTTTCCCCTTTTTTTCGTGTCACACAGAACGATTTTAAAAGCAATGTATTTCTATTAGTAATATGTTTGTGCCTGCACCACGTATTTTTGTCCGGTTGGGTCTTGGAAGACCGGAAGCTGTGTGGTTCATAAAAATATTGTCTTACTCAATATCAAGCCACGATTATTGTTTTTGTTTTAAATCGTATAATGTCTGACTTTTTTTGCTGTCCGCGAGGAAAATAAATGGGGCTCAGAGCCTCAGAATACTGAAATCTGTATTTTGTTTTATCTTTTTCTCCTTCTAATTTGTTGTTCTTTTATAAATAACACACTGTTATTTACTCAACCATAACACACAATTATCCTTGTTTTTATTTATTTGTTTAATTCTATAATCTTTGGCTTTTTTTGCCATTCCTCTGGAACTGAATTTCAAAATAAAGTCACCGGAAACAGACGTAGGCCTATAAGGGACATTTCGAGCATCATTGCAATACACACCCACTGAACTGATTACCTAAGATCCTCAGCTATGGTTGAAGCTCTATGATTGGATGTTTTAGCCGCAATGTACGTTGGGATATGGTGTTTATGTGATATGAAATCCGAAAAACATTTACAAAACAGAAAATAATACTTCATTCCGAGTGTACTTGCTTTTCTCTTTGAAAGTCATCACATAACGGCATTGTAATACACGGTTCGGCTGCATTACATATTACACATCTGCCGTAGTTCTTTATTTATAGAGCCCTGATTAGAAGACTTCTAGACAAACTGGAAGAACTGCCACCGAAACTGAATGTGACGTGGATCCAGTGGCGGCTGATGGAAAATATTTTTGGTGGGGCTGTTGATATAGTGAGTAAACAATTTTTTTTGGGAGAAATGCCCCCTTAAATTAGGACTTCTTGTGATGTAATGGCGCGTTTCCAGTGCAGCGCGGAGCTCGCTTTAATGCTGCGTTCAGACCGGACGCGATGCGAATATTCGCTTCGCTCTAAACGCTCCTATTGCATCGCTCTAGTCGCTCGAGTTTCACCGCGGCTGCCAGCTGTGTTTACTCTCATCATTCAAACAAGACGCGCTGGCTCGGGAGCTACAACTACAACAAAATGAACATATTTTACCATGATTAAATTGTAATACACGTTTCTAAATGATGCCGACGTAACAACATACTGATACCGGTTAGTAAAAACCATGAATTAATGCTTTGACAAGTCTGCAGACAGACGGCAGGCGAAAAACCTTTTAGAATGCTTGTTTTCTGAATGGAGCTTGGCTAAGCTAACGTTATATATGCTCCGACCGTCCACACTCACAACAACGGCCTATACAGACATAAATAAACCAGCGACTGTATTCTCCATGACACAGACAGTCTGTGGTTTGTACTTGTTTAACTTTTGTCTAGTTTCTGAACAGATCGTATCTGTCCCCGCCCGGCTGTTTGAAGATCAAGCATGGGAAACAAAAGATAGCATTTACCTGTTTGCATCGTTTGCATCCAGCTAGCCTCGTTGACACGTTTTGGCTTTTTCACGAGCTTGCTGTGATATATACAAATCGGGTTGGTCCGGTCCAAGGTCTTTAAGTATCAATTTATCTCCCAAACTTCTCCTTTCGAAAGGATTGGAGAGTAGCTCTTGCACGGAATTGGGTGCGGACCGAGGTCCGGCGACTCCACCTGCACACCATTCTAAATACTGCGTCACCTTGGTCACTCACGAGTCTAAAAAACAACTCACGTCACGTAAGCAACGTGGGCGCCAACGTGAGCGCCCTCGTGACCAAAATATTTGACGGCGCTGATTGGCTGAAATTATGTTTCGGCGGCACAGTTTACTATTGAGACTTTTGCAACGTGCTGGTTGCTGCTGTTTGGCTCAGGGGCTCCGCCCGGTAATGATAAACTAATGCCATGGGCAAGGCCAGGCAGGAAACATGTGACTTATCAGTAACTTTAGACATCGTAACACAATTTTAAACAAGATTTTATTGTAGATTATACATTTTACTGATACCAATTGTATGATATTTACCTTGTTCATTAAAAATAAAAATATAAAATATATATTTTTTTTAAATATATTTTTTTAAATTTAATATATTTTTTTACATTTTTTTTTTAATGTGGGAAGAGGTGGGGCGGCGCCCCTAGTGCCCCTATGGACCGGCCGCCACTGCGTGGATCATATATCAGCAATTAAACAACATCTTCAATTTCTCTTCACACAATACGTCTCCTTGCATTATCAATACTAATTCGGCTGACTTTTATATTTGATCCAATTGGTAGATTATTATTTACACCATTACGGTGCACAGCTGATAGACAGGGACTTGTAGTTTTTAAAGATATTACTGATTTTCTTTGAATATTAGAATGTAAATACTGAGTTGAGAGAATAGCCAGGCGTTTTGGGTAATGGGAGACACATCTATGGATTCAGAATTTCAATAGCTTACCATTAAATGACGGATATACCTTTCTGTCTATGATGTTTTACAAATCAGATATTAATGTGTAGAAGTAAAACATGTAACCTGTAAAATTATGTGAAAACATGAATAAAACTACACATCTTCAGATTTTATACATACATAAGTGTCCTACACTAATAATACAAAGTTATTATGGCATTGTATGCTGTGTGTAGCTGTAGACTGTTGCAGGTGTAGGTTCAAATATCAACAAAAAAAAAAGTGTGGATACTGGATAACAAAATACATCCGTCATGAACTAAGCTGGAAACGTATACTGGAAAGTATAATTTATTGTGTAACTTAACACTGTAAACTTGACAGTTTTTGAACCCGCACTGCCTAGTGGTTAAAGCACATTATTGCATTTTTTTGTTGAATATGTTATATGTGATGAAAAAAATATTAAGAGTACATACAAAATAGGGGAAAAGTAGAAGATCAATGATATAAATATAGAATATAAAAAATCAAGAAGATACTGTAATTGATCTCTACAATAAAATAGTTTAGTGCCGGATGTACAAAGATATTATTAGGAGGATGTGCAAAACAGAAAAACGAATGAACCTTTATTCAAACATTAAAGAATACTTTAGGTTATGGTCTTCTTTTAAATAAGAAAAAAGCTTTGGGGGTATCTACAGATAAATATTAAGCCTGACAAAGTACTTAACCTGTTGAACCCCATCCCTGTTTTTCATGTCTCAGGCTCAAAAATGACATTCCAGAACAAATGACCATAACTACACTTCTAAAAGGGGAACATTTATAATCTTTTTTTCTCAAAGTAATGATAAACCTGTGAGTTGGATGTAGAAAAGTCAGAATCAATATAGATGTTTTTTTATTTTAAAGAAAATTCAGATTGAACATAGTAGAAAACTGTAAATTATAGTGTCCGTCCAAAAATTATTTTGTACTTATAGTGAAAACTACCCTTGGATGATGGTATGGTAGACTAAAAGCTTTAGGAATCCAAAGTACAACATATAATAAGTACCCTGTATCAATATTGATGCAAAACAAGTGACATTTGACCTTTTTAGAGAGGTTTAGCAAAAATAACTCCACCTCTGGGGTGATTTTTGGTGGAAATGGGCGTTGTTGCCGTTTCTCTGGAACCCATTGGTCGATTTCGGTGATTGACATCTCTTTTTAACAGTTAGAGCCAATAGGACATCTGAAAACGGAAAAGTAGGTTTATTGCTTGTTGATTATCAGAAATAATTTCAAAGTCACACAGACACATTGGATTAACCTATGGATTAACCTTCAGCAGCGTGTTTATTGTTTTAATGCCATTGAAGACAACTTTTGATCAGACAACGACAAAGGTAAGCCATATTCCCGTTTTTGCTACCTAGCGCCATGTGTTGTGATGTCTGTTTTTGTTTATAAAGTCGCGAGTTCTTACCATGGAGTGATGATGTAGGCAGAGCCGGCCCGACCCATTAAGCGACATAAGCGGCCGCTTAGGGCCCCGCAGCCACTAAGGGGCCCCTAGCAAAAAAAATAAAAAATTCAAAAAATATATACCGTCGCCGTGATAAGTATGTTTAATTAATTGTGTTAATATGCCTAGATTGCCTACTCTCAAAGTCATGTATTATATTATTGAGTCAATAGTATAATACATTAACCGTGCTTTACCTGAACCTCATCATGACACAAGAGAGGACAGCAGGATTGTAATTTCCCGTGTTCAGTGAATGCAACAGAGGCAAGACACCAGACGAACCAGAGAGTTGAATGGAAATAAACATCTGTCTTATTGGCTGACAGGTACCTATCCTGTGAGCTGTGACAATGTTTAAAATAAACTGTCAGTCGGACTCAGAGTTTTTGAAGATGGACATAAGAAAAAATGTCTTAAAAAAGACGACAATTCTCAAGTGGTGGCTCACACAACAACCCCAGAGCCACCACTTGAGCCAGGTAAACAAGGTATGTAAATCTCAGTAAACTTCCAAGTTATGCGAACATGTAAGCAAAGCATACATTACAGCTACGTTGACGTTACTTTGAATCGCGGGCGTAAGCTAAACCGTTAGCAAGTAATTATAGCTAGCCAGATATATTAAATAAACACTTTGTCATACAATCTAAATGTAATGTTTTTTGGCATTACCTGGTGATTTCAAAGAAAGCTCTCTGGGAAATGTACAGTACACAGTTGATCCGGAGTCCTGTCAGTTAAAGTGTTTCATAGTTAGCTTAGCTAAGCATCAGCCTAGCACTGAAATATATGGATGTTATGTGACAGTATTTCTGAGAAAAAGTCAGCTGAAATGGTGGCATGGTTGCCACTGTTTTACGTGTCGACAGCACGTTTGAACGTATTTGCAGCAGTAAATGTGACTGTTTGGCCACTGACGTTGCCATAACAACACCTGAATTTAAATACCTCTTTTTGTGACAGATTTTTGCAAGAAATTATAATTCTTCTGAATGATATTCCTATTGACAGCTAGTTTCTATGTGAACATTATGAGATGGACAGCCAGAGAGAATAAATGAAAAACAGTTATGAAATAATATATGACAAAACAAGAATACAGTTTGAGTGATTTGTAAAATATCCATAAAGAAAAATCTGTTTACAGTTCTGTATCATATGGGTGTTGAGAGATGTATCCATAGATCTCTTAATGTTGCTCTCAAAGTGCACCAGATTGATGCTTTTAACTTCAATATTTAAAAATAAATCTTCCCGGGGGAGCTAATGCTAACATCATAAGACAAAAGTTGGTTCCGTGTTTTGTGTAGTGAGAACGTGCTAGAGTGAGGGGGGCCCCCAAGCCAAAGCTCGCTTAGGGCCCCCAAAAGTCTAGGGCCGGCCCTGAATGTAGGTACCGATCGATTCTGTGTCTTCTCACGATGCTAGTCGATATGTTGGATGTGCAGTTACGATAAGTAATAAGGGTGTTAAACCGTGTTTTCTGTGCAAGCGCTGTTAGCATTTTTTCGCTCGTGGCTAATTCAGAGGCTCAGTTAGCTGAGTTTCTTCCCGTTACATGGATATAAAACATTCATCGATTATTAAATATTAAGAAGCCCTTAGACGCTGTTTCCTGCAGATGATGCGTTTTCCGGGGCGGGGGGATGGGGTTCAACAGGTTAACGTCTAATATATTGCTTTCCTGCAATGTTAACTATGTTGAAGCACTTATTTTAAATGATAGTATACATATTAATTATACTCTTATGTATGTAGATAGCAGAGGTGGGGACTCGAGTCGCATATTTTTGGACTTGAGGCTTGCTTGACTAACATTGATAAAAGACTTGACTTGGACTTGATATTCATGACTTGAGACTTGACTTAAGCTTGAGACAGATGACTTGAAAGGACTTGACTTTTTAAAATTAAATATTTGCGTTTGTTTTTGTATTGAGATATTAAATTTAGTTTTTTTAAACGTGATTGGGTGATTATAGCGCCGTGCGCGCTAACCTGGCAACCCACTAGACGGCAGGAGTCTCAGTTAACATGGCAGCGGCTAGCGTTACTCCAAAAATAGTCAAGTTTGGATTCAAGGATTATTTTGTCGATGACGCTAATAAGAAGAAAACAGCGGTATGCAGGGTCTGCAGCATAAAGATCAGTGACACGACCACCACAACATCCAACTTCATTCGTCACTACAAAAAACCCCACAGAGAAAGGTGCGTGAATGTGTTGTGTTAGCTAGAAAGCTAACGTTAAGTTTAAGCTACGTTAGACTTGGTTTCAAATCGATTAAGCATTGCGAAGAGAAGACAAAACGGTAAATGAACACTAGAACGGCCAAGGGATTCATTTTGACCAGGGCTCTCCAACACGTCGATCTTTTCAGTAGCTCGCCGCTCGATTATCGATTACGGCCCGTCCACACAGCAGCTTTTGGCGATTTGTCCACCGCTTCCAGCGCGTCTCCGCCCATTGACTTTGAATGGGGATGACGTCACTTTCCCTCGCTTGTCGCCGAATTGCATTGTGGGGGGGCGAGGCGAAGATTTCCAGGATTTCCAGGATGTTCAGGATTCCAAAGTTGAACATTGTTCAACTTTTGAGGCTGAGCTGGAAGCGACAGCCAATCAGATCCGTTTATGCAAATCTGACAGTTCAAGCGCTAGCCAATCAAACCGCGTACAAGCTGGGAGAACGAGACCCGCAGTTCATTTCTATATTCCACAAAAATGGAGGAGAACTTAGTTATTGCGGTAGCAAATCACCCGGTTCTTTATGACCAGTCCCTATTTACTTACCGGGATACAAACCGGAGGAACCAGGCATGGGGGGAGGTGGCAGAGGCAGTGGGTGAAACTGGTAGGTTTTCGCTCGTTTGGGGATTTTATATCCAGTTTACTTCGTTGCTAGTTTACTTCGTTGCTAGCAAGCATAGACAGTATCATTAGCCAGCATGGAATGTAGCATAAAATAGCACCATAAACATTAATCTCATAAATGTTCAAAATGTTAAAAAAATAAATGTTCATCATAGCCCTTCCTATTTGACAATAGTGTAGAAGAACCGGGTTTTTTTGCTTTGTATGTCGGGGGCGGGATATTCATGTGATATTCATGTGATTGGTTGTTGGTCGCGAAATCCCCAAGCTGTCAGACACGCCCAGCTCCAGGATTTTCAAGATTTGGTCAAAGCTGCTGTGTGGACACACCGTTATAGCGCAGTAAGGTTGCTTCTTGATTTTTCGGCCACGGCCGGACAATAACGTTTTTTTATTTTAGAATTGTTTCTGTCACACGAATATCAAATTGGTCCGTGACGCAGTGGTCAAGGAACAGACGTGACAGTGGCACAGCGACACCACACACGGAGCAGTCTGCTTTCTCCAACAACACCAGTCCAGAACCAACAGCAGAATGACCCGCTCTGAATCAGACCCTGTCGCTGCGGCTCAGAGACACACAGGGAGGGATTTGTGGTTTTAGAAAAACACTCGTTATCATCATGTCAGGTTTTTGGTGGATTTAATCAAGTCTTAGATTGCAGAGTATGAATGTCCTCTTGCTATTTTCAGTTGATAAATACTTGTGTAAAGTTTGTGAAGGCAGGAGGGAAGCTTCCGCGATCACCGGCTGTGTCTCAATTCAGGGGTTGCATCCTTAGAAGGGTGCATTCGTAGACCGCACACGTCACTTCCACCGAAAGAAGGCTGTCCCAATTCAAAAAAAGACGAGACTCCTCCGAATGCGGCCCACGAATGCAGCCTACTTTTCCCCAATTTGAAGGATACATCTGATGTACACTCCGCGGCCTACCATATCCCAGGGGGCAATGCGCGCAGGGAAGAGGGAGTTTTTTTCAAATGAAATGGCTTCCGTTCTCCCCAGCAGAGTGGATTTAAAAGCAGCAGCATGCGGAGGAATCACTAATAAATGTGAGTATTGGGTTTTAACATACTTTAAATTAACTAACGTCACACAGGTCAAACCCAAGGTGCATTACAACGTACATTTCCGTTAAATAATACGGATACATATGTGACGCTAACTAGCTAGCTGGACGTACTGCACTGTTGTTTACACTTGTTTTTTTAAATTCAATTCAGAAGTTTATTAAAGTCATACAGAGATCTTGGCTCTGTTATAGATAAGTTATACTTTATATTACATACATAGACCAAAGTGAAAACATTTAGACCGGTATAGCCTACAGTACGGTGGGCATTATAAAATGCTACCCTGACGTCTGCTGTTAGCTTTATTTATTTTTCTGACATGTTCCAATGTTTTACTGTTTATTAAACTTTGGGACAAAATTACAACCTTTTTATTCAGCTCATGCTGCTTTGAGGTAGGGCTAAAAGAAAAGCCTATTTTAAATATTTCCACCAGATTTGATCATCTTTTATTTAGGTTAAAGTTTATTTAATTTATCCTAATCCCATAATAATAAGACAATCAAAAATAGACAGCAGCCTTTTGCTTGATTTTAGTTTGTGCTGTCAAAGGGATGCACGTGTGACTGTCATTTCATCTCTTTAGTTTTTTAAAAACCAGAACAGTACATCATTTTAAATGATCCCTTAAGAATTGTTTGTCTGAAATGCTTAGTTACATTTTGCAATAATACTTTTGCAATTGTTAGAAATTAAAATCAATGTTGGTAATTTGAATTAAATACACTATTTAATTTAAATCAGTTTTATTCTGAAAAACCGGAAGTTCACTAACTATTAACTTAATACTTTTATTCTGACAATTATTCATTTCCGGTTAGCATTAGCATGTGGCGAAATGCTGCATTTTCAAACCGTGAATCAAAGGTGAAATGACATGTGATGTTGTACACCGAGCACACTGGGTTCAGCACTCATTTATTACCGCTGAATAACGTTTATTAGGAAATAACCACAGACACCAGAATGATATCATTTAACAACAGAAAAAGGCAGAAATTGCATTGGACCCGCCCCCGACGACGCCGGCCAATAGGAGAAGACCTCCGATGACAACAGGAAGAGCAAGCCAAGGATTGACCTCTTTCTACCGGGTGACCTGGACTGACCGGGTGGATGAGGAGAGCGCCTCCACTCGCACATTTCATTTTGTACACCACCGCATCTTTTGTGTAATTAAATGCTGTTAACTTTTATAAGCTTCCCTTGACTCTTTTCAGTCTCTCCTGCCTTCGGGGTTATATAATACACTAACACAACCCTGTGTTTAATATGATTAATTCACTTTTTTCTTTTTCTCTGTAATTAGGACAATTCTGGAGAAATGGATCTGCTGGAGAAGGACCCCTAATCTGAAAAGTGCACAGCGGATCATCAGGACAGAGCTTCCATCCACCTGGACCCCCCGAGGTGCTGGAGAAGGACCCCGAACCCCAATGGATCATCAGGACAGAGCTCCATCCAGCTGGACCCCCCAAGGTGCTGGAGAAAGCAAAACGGCGATCAGGAACATCCTCCACCCAGACCTCTGCTTACTGCCGTCCTACAGACTTGTGTCTTACTTTCAGAATTTGATTTTGTATGTGTCCTTTCTTTTAATATCTAACAATTATAGCTTGAGTCTGTCTGATTCCCCAAACAGCTGCTTCTATATACTTGCTGCACATATAATAAAAATAAACAACTCCATAAACACACTTTTGCTGATATTTGTTTTACTGCTGATGATGTTAAATAACATGATTGATTTCCTCTGTCTCAATGATGAAAGTTATAATAATAGAAGACATGAAGCTGCAGAGAGAGGATGGATATATTCTTACCTCTACTTTGTGATAAGATGAAAATACAATATTAAACACATTGTTTATTTCATTTACTGAGGTTTTAAAGATTATTTACAACATGTGTATAAGCAGTGGAATAATAGGATATCTCTAGGTCATTAAACTGTCTTCAGTTTAATTTTATTAATACAAGAAATAGGTCAAAGAAAATGTTTAATTGTGTATTTCAGCAGAGCGGGGGGCACGGTGCTGCTGGACCTGGAGGTGCTGACCTGGGGTCAGTGGGACATCATCTGGGCAGGTTTAGGGGAAGAAGGAGAATATAAACTGCTATAATCACAGCTATTAAGATTAGAACACTAATATTGTTAACAATCAATCTATACAACATGCTTTTGTTCCTTTAAAAAACATATTGTTTTATTAGTACAGAAAAATTAAGACTTATTTTAAATATATTAAATAATATGATTAAATTACATCAGCTATATATAATTTACTTGTTAACTTACTAATGTAACATTACTGGGGGCTAAAGGAACAGCTTCTTCTTATTTATCTGGCCATGGTTCTCTTTATTTAATCTCCGACGGCGATCTCCAAAAATTGTAAAAGTAAAGTTTCTGGATCCTTTTCAGCTAATTTGCTAGCAGGCTGCTGGAGCAACGCAACCGAACAGCGTGTATCATGTGACGTAAATACGAAGCGCTCCGTAGGCTAGACCGTCTCATTTCGTAGGCCGCTCGGTCCAGCCTACGCGGTCTCGTCGGCCACATCCTGTGTCGACCGCGTAGGCTACGTACCTCGAAGGATACAACCCCTGAATTGAGACACGGCCACCATCTCCTCTCCGTTCCTCCAAACCCCGCCCCCTCACTGAAAATAATGAGTGACAGGCTGATAGTGACCCGATAGAAACTTTATTATTCACTTAATCACTGATTGAGATATGATGAAGCTAACTTAATCTCATACATTCATGGGATTTATGTAACAGTAAGACATAGAATGTAAGTGTGTACCCACATGCACTATTTTTGTTTTTATAATGCTGTTAATACAACTGTTGTCTGCTGTGTTCAGACTTAAGTCATGTGTGTGATGCCACATTCAGGACATTCAGTATCCTTTTTGTAAACAGAAGACCGTTGCTAGAAGCTGCAGCTAGACTGCAGAAGTATTCGTTTTTTGTTTTTGAGGAAGGAACAATTTCACACACAGATATAGGGAGGTTAGACCTATTTATTTATTTATTATATGGTTTATAATTTAATGTCAAGACGAAGAAGAAGAAGAAAAAGATGGCTGAACTGTTCAGTGTCAATCCTGTGGAGATGGAGATGGAGGTTATAAATCTCCAAAATCATGTTCAGCTTAAGTCTCAGCAAAACTCACAACCTTTCTGGAGCCTTGTAGACCCAGAAAACTATAAGAACATTCACCAAGCAGCACTGAACATGTCTGCTTTATTTGGTTCTGTTCTACATACATTTGTGAAGCAGCTTTTTCTGACATGAATGTCATGAAATCTAAATACAGAACAAGACTGACTGATGAACATTTAAATGACTATTAGAGTGAACCTAAGTGGCTCCACTCCAGCATACACCTCTATGGTGGACTCCATGCAGCGCCATTCATTTCACTAACTGTGAAAAAGAGTGAAAGCTCTTATTTTACACATGTGCCATAAGATGCTTGTCAGGTGGTGATTAAGGACATTTATGTGAATTCTCAGTGATGTACTTACTATGTGGGCCATAATAATATGTGAAGTTAAGATTTGTGATAAGCTTTAGGTATTGCAATTTCACACGTGTACAAAAGTATAGCTTAATTCAACTGATGAGGGCTATACCAATATATATATATACTATGGTAGCTCTTGGCCACTTTCATTTTGTCAAAGTAGCTCTCAGATGAAGAAAGGTTGGAGACCCCCGATTTTGACTAACCCTGATACTGACGGGCTGTCGAGAGAGAGAGAGAGAGAGAGAGAGAGAGAGAGAGAGAGAGAGAGAGAGAGAGAGAGAGAGAGAGAGAGAGAGAGAGAGAGAGAGAGAGAGAGAGAGAGTAGAGAGAGAGAGAGACAGACAGACAGACAGACAGACAGACAGACAGACAGACAGACAGACAGACAGACAGACAGACAGACAGACAGACAGACAGACAGACAGACAGACAGACAGACAGACAGACAGACAGACAGACAGAGGAGAACCATGTCTGCATTAGGCCTATACATTGTTTATGTGCCAGTGTGTCCATGGTTTTGAGTCTGTGTGTGTGTTGACCGCCTAGCTAAAGTAGGACTAAGCATACCGGTAGTTTCTGTGGACCTGTCTGCCCGTTTTGTGAGTGCACTGTGCGCATGCGCACTTGTGTGGCATTGTTTGGGATTACCTAATTAAAATAGCGATAGAGAGAGAAGTTACTGTAAACTTTTGAATAATGTAGTTCATCTACTTTTAATGGTTTGTTTAAATGTTTTAATTATGTTGTTTTTGTTTGTAGAAGTGCATCATTCCTTGATTTATTGTAAAAATGAATCTGAACTTTTTTATCTGTTATGATGATAAACTGAAGCAATTTCAAAATTAACTCAATTAACTGAGTTTGAAATCATCCTACTTAGTTTATAAGGACATTATGAAGAGGAACAAATTAAATGATTTGAAAATGATATCTATGTAGGTGCTGACGCTGTTGGCGGTTCTAGTGTTAACAGACATTTAAATTAAATATGTGTAATGGCAAATGCCATATATGATTTTCTTACCTGGAATTCTGCCTTTTTGAACAGACTTTTTGATTGAGTCCTAGCTATATTGTCTGCAGTTCTAGGGTTAATATTGATCTAATATGATTGTCATCGGTCTAAATTAGATTTCAAATAATTAACTGTGTATGTAATGAAGATCATAGTGTGGGTTGAATCCATTTTCATAACTTCTGTATTTTAACTGATTTAAATGCGGAAACTGGGCTTATTCATCAGAATTTTGTATGACTTGACTTGCTTGACCTGAGCAATGACTTGACTTGATTGACTCTCACCACAGTGACTTGGGACTTGCTTGATACTTGTAGGTCAAGATTTGAGACTTGCACATGTAGGACTTACTCCCACCTCTGCTCGATAGAATAAGAAATGTGCAGAATATGACAGTTTAATGGTGGAGGTATACACACATATTGATAGATGTCTTGTAATGCACTGTTGAGGAACCTGCGACCCAAGTTTTTCATTAATTGCATACACCGTAGTTGTCTATATGATATGTCTTGAAATCTTGAAAGGGATGTGCAAAATAGCCATTATATACAGTTTTTAATTAACGAGTAATGAATATGCTTTATAGGGATCTGCGGATAAATGTTTAAAAAACGGGGGCAGGTCCGAGTCCAGTTTTGGATAGTCTGCCGTGGGTTTCATTCAATTTCAAAGAGCTGTCTGACACTCGGCGTAATCTTGGCACACTGCCACTCCAACATCCAATCCCAGAGCTTGAAGATTAATCACAGGTTTTTTAAAGAACGGGACTGTAGTCCCAAACGATGGTTAGTGTAGTGTCTTCGGCCATCCTAAACTCCGAAATGTTTTTCGGATTTCATATCGCATTAACACCTATCCCAACGTGCATTGCTGCTAAAACATCCAATCACTGAGCTTCAACCATAGCTGAGGATCTTGGGTAATCAGTTCAGTGGGTGTGTATCGCAATGATGCTCGAAATGTCCCTTATAGGCCTACAAAAAGCCAGAGATTATAGAATTAAACAAATAAATAAAAACAAGGATAATTGTGTGTTATTGGTGAGTAAATAACAGTGTGTTATTTAGAAAAGAATAACAAATTAGAAGGAAAAAAATATTTTAAAAATACAGATTTCAGTATTCTGAGGCTCCGAGCCCCATTTATTTTCCTCGCGGACGGCAAAAAAAATCCGACATTATACGATTTAAAATAAAAACAATAATCGTGGCTTGATATTGAGTAAGAACATGTTTTTATGAACCCCACAGCTTCCGGTCTTCCAAGACCGACCAGACAAAAAGACGTGTTGCAGGCACGAAACATACTACCAATAAAAATACATTGCTTTTAAAATCGTTCTGTGTGACACGAAAAAAAGGGGGAAATCCTGTTGGTGAACACGAATCAATAGATTAAATGTCGTGACTATAACACGAAATGCCGTGAGATTTATGGTTGGAGTAAGTTAGCATTTAGCTGAAACCACTACTGCGCCTCAATATCCCTTAAAGATCTTAAGCTTCAAAATACCCTTTTCATTACATATTTTTCATCTTTCAACAACTTCCTTCTATAAAAAAAGCTTGTCTTAAACACAAGTGCACCAATTGACCCTTTTCAGAAACAGGGTACACAACGTGCAGATTGAGCCAAACTAGATGCCCTGGTCTGTCAACTTCAAAATAGTCCTGTCACTTGTAATACCCTCCCCACCCCGGCTGATCGATGCAGGTATTTCTATCCTGTTGTCAACATGCTCTCCAGGACCATCTTTTTTATTTTCGACTTGGAAAAGCACCCATGGTTGTCGGTCCAAGTGCAAGTCAGGGCCGGCAGTTATTTCCAGCTCCAACATCCCTCTACTAGCCGAATGTCAGGCAGCTAAGGCGGCCGTTTGTGTGCGTTCAGTGAACCCTGATAGGGCCCTTCACGACTGACAGTCAGCCTAATCACGTCTTAACTGAGCTTTATCTAAGTGTGTGTGTTAGAGGACTGAGGGAATGTGTGTGTGTGTGAGTGTGTTATAGAGGACTGAGAGAAAGTGAGACTGATCTCTCTATTTCTTGCTGGGCTTACTCTGAGGGCAGGCTTCAGAACAAGTAAGAGCTGTCATATTTCAACGCTACCTCACCCGGCTCCCTCCAGACTTCAGCGAGCGTGCCCATACATAAAAAAGAAGATAACACACACACACTCTAACCCTTTTACTCTGACTTTTTCCTCACCCAGAGAATACATGTCTCCCTGGGATTTGCTACAGGGTGATTGCAGGTGGATCCGGGCCTCGGCGGGGCTTTAGAGGTGTTCAGGTAGTGTGGGAGTCACAGTGTCACTCATTTGTTGCTGCCGGGCGTCTCCTAACCAGACGTTAAGAGATCTGGCCTGCGCAGATCTCGGCGATTAAAAGCTCAAAAGACGACTGACAGCTCGCCGTCAAACCAAGCCTTTGTGCCTCTGTCACGCTGGGTGATTTAAGAGTCGGGGTAAAGATCCGTGGATATCTTGTTTTCGCCTTACTGAACCTCTTCTACTCTTCTGAACCCATGCCCTCAATCCTTGCCTATCACATTCACCGACTTTCCTTTCAATCCCTTCCTTCTTTATCATCTCCGTCTGTTTTTCACCTCTCCTTTTCTGAGTACCACGGTCCTCCTACTCCACTTTGATATCTGCAACCCTCATCATCTTTTCCGCACTCCTTTCATCTCAATACCTCTTGTTTATGTTTTGGTGAACTCCGATAGGTTTGTCGGATTTTAGAGCTTCAATATCACCTTATAACCCCACCTGTGTTTGTTCTTCTGTCTGCAGTCGATGTTATGTGGCAACCCAGTCTCACGGCATTTCGTGTTCACCAACACGATTTTTAATCTATTGATTCGTGTTCACCAACACGATTTGCCCCTTTTTTTCGTGTTACACAGCACGATTTTAAAAGCAATGTATTTCTACTGCCTGCAGCACGTCTTTTTCTCCGGTCGGGTCGAGGAAGACCGGAAGCTGTGTGGTTCATAAAAACATGTTCTTACTCAATATCAAGCCACAGTTATTGCTTTTATTTGAAATCGTATAATTTCGGACTTTTGTTGCCGTCTGTGAGGAAAATAAATGGGGCTCAGAGCCTCAGAATACGGAAATCTGTATTTTTAAATATTTGTTTCCTTCTAATTCATTATTCTTTTCAAAATAACACACTGTTATTTACTCAACAATAACACACAATTATCCTTGCTTTTATTTATTGGTTTAATTCCATAATCTCTGGCTTTTTTGGCGTCCGTCAGGAACTGAATTTTAAAATAAAAATAACCGGAAACAGACGTAGGCCTATAAGGGACATTTCGAGCATCATTGCGATTGTCAACATTTCTGAGTTTAGGATGGCCGAAGACACTACACTACCCCTAATCCCCAGCTATCGTTTAGGACTACAGTCCCCGTAAGGTTACGCAGAGCGTCAAACAGCTGTGTGAAATGGAACGAAACCACGCCAGACTATCCAAAACTGGAATCGAACGCCCCCCCAGAACTACACATGCTGGCTATTGTGTTTCGCAAAATGTTCTATGGGACGTCTCTACTGAACGTTTCGTTTTTCCCACAATTAGAAGTTGCCAGTATTAAACACATTGGTGTTATCAAATGTAAAACATATAATTAATAAATGGGTGAAAATCGCGTGTGTCCATAATGCGCAGCATTAATACCCACATGACAGCTCATTGTTACTTTGTAATTCTACTCCACTACAATTCAGAGGTTAACCTGGTATTTTTACTCCACTGCATTTATTTGAGTTACTTTGCAGATTCTGATTAATTATGTGAAATATAAACAACCCTTAAATCAGACTTTAGTTACACCTGAGTAAAATTCAGGTAAGGTGATTGTCAAGTGCCAACAATCAGGAGAGATATTTGATAGTTGGTGCTTGAGAAGACTAAACATGCATCTGCAATTGACATGAATGGAAACGAGTAATAAAGTATATTCATTACTCGTTATTCTCTACTAATAGTTAATTAAAGACTGTATATTATGGCTATTTTTCACATCCCTTTCAAGATTTTCAAAGGTGTATTGACATATCATATACACAACTACGGTGTAGTTATGCAATGAATGAAACACTTGGGTCACAGGTTCCTCAACAGTGCATTACAAGACATCTATCAATATGTGTGTACCTCCACCATTAAACTGTCATATTCTGCACATTTCTTATTCTATCTACATACATAAGAGTATAATTCATATGTATAATATCAGTTAAAGTAAGTGCTTCAACATAGTTA
Organism: Gymnodraco acuticeps; assembly: GCF_902827175.1. Classification (NCBI taxonomy): domain Eukaryota; kingdom Metazoa; phylum Chordata; class Actinopteri; order Perciformes; family Bathydraconidae; genus Gymnodraco; species Gymnodraco acuticeps. The sequence goes on along the minus strand of NW_022992001.1, from coordinate 554,771 downwards.
ACATTGCAGGAAAGCAATATATTAGACGTTAAGTACTTTGTCAGGCTTAATATTTATCTGTAGATAGATACCCCCAACGTTTTTTTCTTATTTAAAAGAAGACCTTAATCTGTTATTTAATGTTTAAATAAAGGTTAATTCGTTTTTCTGTTTTGCACCTCCTCCTATTAATATCTTTGTACATTCTGCACTAAACTGTTTTATTGTAGAGATCACTTATCTTCTTGATTTTTTATATTCTATATTTATACTTTCCCCCTATGAAAGTATGTACTCTTAATATTTTTTTAATCAAATAAAACACAATAATTCAATAACATGCTTTAACCACTAGGCGGTGCACACAAGGTACACACAGCCATAATAACTTTGTATTATTAGTGTAGGACACTTTTGTTTTCGTACAACATCTGAAGATGTGTAGTTTTATGCATGCTTTCACATAATTTTACAGCATATTGCTATACTATTTCAGACTCAGCATTTATATTCTTACATTCAAAGAAAATCAGTAATATCTTTAAAAACTACAGTCCTTTTATATCAGCTGTGCACCGTTATGGTGTAAATATAACCTATCTGTGAATTAGATCAAATGTAAAAGAAATGGAAGATGTTGTTTAATTGTTGAATATATTTATGATCCACGTCAAGTATTCAGTTTCGGCGGCATTTTCTCAGTTTTTCCAAAGGTCTTCTCATCAGGGCTCTATAAATAAAGAACTACGGCAGATCTGTAATATACAATGCAGCCGAACCGTGTATTACAATGCCGTTATGTGATGACTTTCAAAGAGAAAAGCAAGAGCGCTCGAAATTAAGTATTATTTTATTCTTTTAAAATGTTTTCCGGATTTCATATCATATAAACAACAAATCCCAGCATGCATTGCGGCTAAAACATCCAATAAACGAGCTTAAAACCATAGCTGAGGATCTTGGGTAATCGCTCGAAATGCCTACGTCTGTTTCCGGTTATTTTTATTTTGAAATTCAGTTCCTGACGGACGCCAAAAAAGCCACAGATTATGGAATTAAACCAATAAATAAAAGCAAGGATACTTGTGTGTTATTGGTGAGTAAATAACAGTGTGTTATTTTGAAAAGAATAACAAATTAGAAGGAAAAAAAGATTTAAAAAATACAGATTTCAGTATGCTGAGGCTCTGAGCCCCATTTATTTTCCTCACAGACGGCAACAAAAGAAGAAATTATACGATTTCAAATAAAAGCAATAACTGTGGCTTGATATTGAGTAAGAACATGTTTTTATGAACCACACAGCTTCCGGTCTTCCTCGACCCGACCGGAGAAAAAGACGTGCTGCAGGCAGTAGAAATACATTGCTTTTAAAATCGTGCTGTGCAACACGAAAAAAAGGGGCAAATCGTGTTGGTGAACACGAATCAATAGATTAAAAATCGTGTTGGTGAACACGAAATGCCGTGAGACTGGGTTGTAGCCTATGTGGAAGGCAGCTACAGTTTTTTAATCCAGTTTCAAGGAAAAGTGTCATCTTATTGGAAGTTAAAATAGTTTATAATTTACCTTTTGACCTCACCAATTTGACTCTTGATGGAGAATCTTTTTTTTATTGATTACTTTTTGCACTAAGAACTCTGCATCAACCCTGTGTGCGATGCTGCACCTGAAGCAACACTATTCCTTTTGGTTACTCTTATGAACGACACACCACCTTCTCATTTTCTATCGACCACACAAATAAAGAAACCAGCTTTACAGAGCCTTTTTCCCTCCTATCCCTCGGCACATATCCATGTTCCCCACCTTGACAGTTAAATAATTCTCTCTTTTGCTCATACAATCTCATTCTCATTCTCTAGAGAGCATAAAGGTGGACACACCAGCTGCGTCATTGAGCATCCCCGCTCAGATAAAAAAAAGAAGCTTTTGCTTAACGTATTTTCTCCTTGAGGCTATGAAGATTATTGATCTGTGTGTTTGCAGAGACACTCTCTCATCCATCTTGCTTTGAGCGGCCGGTTTCTCATAATGTTCCCCCTGAAATGTAAGAATTGATTAGGATTTGAGGCCCCCGTCGACACCAGCTGCAGTCGTGCCCCCCTGCTGGTTAACCCTCCGACCTTGAGGAAACCGCACCCGCTGCCAAAGGGCCCCGCTTGTCACTCTCTCTGTCTGCCCTTTGTGTCTTTTCAGATTTGAGTGTGTATGTGGTTTGATCAATGTAAGGCAGAGAGCTCTTTTTTCTCAGGGGAGTGTGTTTGTCCCTCGTCCTCGTCGCTGGAGACAAATTGCTTTGCTTGACACAATTTATTCATAGCGTTATATACAGTACAGATATATAAACATGTATATGAGTGTGCACGGAGGCTTTGAAATGGCATCCTGCTGTGTTTGACAATGAAACAGGCTTTTTAGCTCCAGGAGCTGCTTCAGAAATGAGATCCAGCCCTCCTCAGTTCCTGTCCTGTCCACCAGAGGGCACTGCTCACTCATAATTCCACCATGATGTTGCTTTCATCTTCCTCCTCCTGCACATTTTAAACCACATTATAAATGCAAACGACAACATAAACAAAGACAAGCAACATAAATCACACTATGAAACACCAAAGACCAATGCAAATATTTCCCTTGATTTCCTCGCTGCCACCAAACAAAAACGATTGACTTCTCTGACCTCTGTCGTCTGGTTTAACTTCCCCGCACCACCACTGTGTGCACATTCCCTAAACTTCAGTTTTGACAGGCGAATTTCCAGTATTTGTTTCTCAGACAGTCATATTTGATTGATGAACTACAAGCTCACGCTGGCCACAGGGAATACCATTGCCCAACGCACATTTAAATTCCAAACCTATCCATTTTTCAGATTTTTTTTGGTCCGGGAATGCCAGCCAAAATCTCTGAGGTGATCCTTCATTTTACACCCCTTGCGGGTAAAAAGATGAATGGGCGAAAACAAGCCAGGGTTGATTTTGTTCGACCACCATTGATTTCCTAAAGTGCTCTCCGTTGCGTTGAGGGCAAAACTGAATTACAAATAATCCATGGGAAACATCATCAGACGGAAATAAACAAGGTCGGAACTACTACCAAATAAATACTACTTTTCTTTTAGTGCAAGGCAAGCAACAAAAGTGTAGAAAAAGGGGGGGCAGGTGAATTGTTCTCCTTCACAGTGCAAAAAACAGCGTGTTTGTAGGTAATTGGCCAAGGTTACAAACCTCGATAAATCAAAGCATGGCTGGTGCTTCAAACAAGGACACAGCAGTGGTCACATTAGAGCAGATACATTATTTTCAGACATACTTTATTTGCCGATGTCTTCATACATAACCACCGCCCGGCTAGCACTCCGTTACTTGACCTCCCACGGTATGTTCTGTTGTATCGAGTGGCACACATAGTAGATGAAGAGCCTCCACATCAGGCAGCCTTCAACGAGACTTTCATCTAATTGAGGCCTTTATGAGACTGAACAGATTGCATTTTGAAAGTGAAAGGCCCTGCGCTTGAACAAAATGCCTGAGTCTGAAGTCATTTTACAGAGAGATTCACTTTTACTCGCTGCGGCTATTTCAACTCAATGCAAAAAGATGTTCCGAATCATTGTTAAAGGACAAAAATGATGCTTCGCAGAGTTGATCCTCGCACATGAGTTTAATGGATCAGAATAAGTTGATAAAAATCATCCTTCAAGCGGAGAAGAGTTTAGACTAAGTCTGCCTTAACAACTCAGCTCTCATAAGCAAAATGTTTATAGGGAGCTTCAGAAAATTGGTCTAAAAAGGCACCAAAGCAGTCCATCTGTTTTCTGTCTGCTGATTTAAAGATGCAAGCTTTACTGTCCACGAAACGGGCATTGAAGGTGGTGTTTTGTGACGGCTCAAACGGCACGAGCAGAAGCAATTTACCACGGTTAACATTGTGCACGTGCAGCAGACACGTGAGTTAACATGCACGCAAAGTTGTGTATGAATACATTATATACCATAACTTTTCTTAAGTCAATAGTGACAATTGCAGGTAGATCTCAACCCTGCTGAGGAGTCTGTGGCTGTCAGAAGTAGAACGATTTATATTCAATACCGACAGAGACAGAGTAGGAGAAAGGAGTCTGACAGATTTCAGTGACAATGTGCCTTTCAGCCAACTTCTCAGTGCTTTTTTACCCAGCGCCTCTGGTGAAGTACACACATGAAAGTGAAGGAGGCATCGCGGGTGAAAGGCACCATTACGGGTACAAAAAAACTGTCACCCAAATCCGGAGTCAGCGGATATGACGGCTTCCCCCACCTCACTTTAAGTGTGTTTACAGTGAAGTTAAACGGATAGAATACGATAAGTTCTCTGACATACAACGCGATAATGAAATCCCCTTTTTTCTCACAAATTACTCCTTTCATTAGGCGCCTGGAGTATTCGCTAAATATATCCCCACCTTTCTTCTGTACTCTGGAGTTATATGATCCTCCTTTGACAAATCCAAATGAAGCAAATCAATCAAAGCATCTCTTCCCCCTCCCACCCACGTGCCTCCCACCGGCAGGGTAGACAGCTGCCGTTAGAGTGGAGCTAAACATGGGAAAGTTTACTTCCATTCGGGGTCGGGTATCCTTCGGAGAGCAGTGGGGTGTGAGTGTGGGGGGGGGGGGAGGGGAAGAGGTGGGCAGGTGTGTCTGGCTGTGCTGCCGAGGTTCAGTTTCCTAGTTACCTTTGCTACACCTCGCCTAATCATCTAACTCAGTGGTCGGTCCGCCCGGCAGGACCCTCAAATGCCTCACCCTCCCTCACCCCTCCCTCTGCCCCCCCCCGAGTTGGCCTCAATTAGCAGGGAATTAAAGTCCTGCTTCACGGATGAGATTCTTGGGGGACGCTGCTCCTTAATTACAGCAGCTCTCCACGTGCTGCTGGGGACTGATTGCAAGGTAAGACATCCCCAAAAACCCAGTACCCCCCCACACTGTTGAAACAGCAGGCAGATGCAGATTAGTTATTCAGCTGTTATAATGGTGCAGAGCTACAAGTGTCACTTTCTTTTCATTTACTCCTCCGGCTGCCTACAACAAGTCAAGAGGGAGAATAATGTTTTTTTCTTTTTTTCCTAATGCAGAAACAACAGCACAGCTGTGAAAGACGTTTCTTTAGAGGCCTTGTTTTTGTAACAGTTTGTACACAAAAACTTGTGAACAATTGTTAACAGACTTTTGGAGAGTACCGTTTTTTCTCCACCTACATTTGGGCTTAGTGTCTGTGGTTGCTTTCTCAGAAATTCACTTCATATTGCTTACCACATTTCAATTGAAGCTCTGGCTTTTCTTCTAACCCTTTTGAACCAATTGTTCTAAATCCTGGCAATGTACGTATACTATGATACTTCATAGTGCTCATCTACCCCTGACTCAATCCGCCCCTGACTTATGCAGTAAGTTGAAGACATTCTCAAAAAATGATCTGGTTGACATGTTTTTTTGCCACAAAATGAAAAAAGAAAAACTCATAGGAATTCACATTGATTTGGTTGTGTTGTACTGGATTACATGTAAACAGGATTATGTATCACATCACAAAAGATAAATAGCCTGATACATTTGATAGAAATGTGACAAGATGATAGTAACAAAAACACAAGCAAAAGGCACATCAATGTTCTTTTACTGAAATCAAACTGAGGGTATTATGAACAGAACAAAATGAGCTTTTTTAGTTTTGCCAAGTTAAGTTAGATTTATCAGTATTTTTTCAACTAAATACTAGAGACAAACTTGATTAATAATTTGATTAACTTAATGTTTGATTAGAAATGGTGACCTGAAAAACATAATTGTTGTTCTCTTGGTTTATGGAAACTGGAGTTTTTATTCTCGTTTTGTTTAGATTGAAAATGGAAGATATGAGAAAGTCATGCTCTGGTATTACAGGTTCTCTGGTATCCTTTGATTTAAAACACAGAAGCAATGCTAAAAAAACGCATCGCACATTTGGCAGAACACACACAGGACACAAGTGTATTGTGCAATTACTGTTCTTGTAAGGCTTTGATTTGACCAACAGTGAATGCCAAACATGCTAAATGCCATTGGATACGTTCTTTCCGAATGACAGGGTTTTATCTTTGTCATCCAGAACCAAACCATTGGGTTCAGTTGAGGGTGCACAGCTCCTCTTACATCTGGCCTACTTTGATTTAGGAGTCACCTTTGAGTAATTGCCTCTTGCTCTAAACTAAAACTCCTTTTATCGTTCGATCGGGTTAATCAAGTGTTCGACAAAACAGATCCAAGGAGGCTTGCTTTGCAGTTCGGTGGGTCAGCTACTCAAACTTACTTGCATACAACTCCTTAATGCTAGGATGTGTTGCATAATGACACATCATTTTTACTTTTCTAATTGTAACTAAACTTTAAAACAATTAACTTAAAGTAGGGTTTGGGACAAAATACCTCAATATCAGTATTGTTACGATATTGTAATGTGCTTTCACAGAATATTTACACACTGAAAATGAATGTGGATTTATAAACTAAATTGGTAAAATTCTGGTAAATTCAGAAAATGCCATTGCTTTGCTTTGAGCAGCTTTTAAAACAAGGAAAAGACCAAACTACAATATTCCAAATGAAGAGTTTCTAGGCTCGTATAACAACATTGATGTAATATTAATTTAGACTTAATATTAAGTTAATTAATTATGAATAATTGTATGGTCTTAATACTGAAACAAAATCTCTATTTTAAGCAACCTCATTAAATATTAAGGTGACCCCATTCTAGGATTTGTCCATATTAATCAGAAGTAATTATTAACAAGCATTCTCCTAAAATAGATTAAAGATTAAACATGCATTTCTTGAATAATAGACATACTGAGTCAAACAATTGTCTTTTATGTTAATTTTTCTGTGTATGAATTAGAAAATATCAAGAGTTGAAGCCGAGTTTTGTGTGTCATGTTGTCATGGCTCTTTAAACACAAAGTAAAGAGAAAAGAAAGGGCAACAAATTGAGTACTTAAAACCGTGTGATTACATTTGACTCTTTTCATCTCATATCTGCAATGGGAAATAAATGCATGAATCCAACATGTAATTTATTCCAGCAATAGCTTTCCGCCTTTATCTTCCATTGACTTTGCTGCTTCAAATGGATACTCGATATTGTATCCTAAAATAAGGCATCTACTAAACCTTAACTCGTGTCCTCACAGGGCCTCAGAGCCTCTGAGGGTTTGATATGCATCCTTTATTTTGGAGGGCAGAAAATTACACAGCCTGTTTCCACAACCCACGTCCCAACATGGCTTTTTGTGAAAAGGTTGGAATAATTGCTCTTTGTCTCTGCACCTGTGTGATACCGAAAAGCCAGAAAAGCCTCCTTGAATTTCCATGAAAAAGGCCTGTAAGAGCCACTTGTGGCATGGGGAGCAGCATCGGGCTGAAGTGGCTGCAATATTCTAGAATTAGCAATGATAGCTGAATACTCAGGGAGGCAAGTGGGTACACATCTCCTTATGTTATTTGTACCTTTATTTGGAAAGAAGTCAAAGGGAGAAGAGTGAGACAGAGGCATCTATAAAATGTACCATTTGAATCAAGCTAGCATTGTAAGTGTCCACCTTGCATTCAATCTGAATGTCCAAAATAAGCTATAATAGTTGTCTTAATGCAAGAAACGCCAACCTCCAGCATCACACATTTGTATTCCGAGGGAGTATTTCCCGTCACAGCACATATCCTTTGAATGGAATAGCCTTTGGTGAATTAACTAAACTATTTCAAAGGAAAGGCTCAGCTCGAGCCTCGCAAACAACAAAGATGGCCTATTTCTCTTTTCATTGGGAAACCACATGCAGACTGTACCCACTGCCTGGCTCTCTGACAAATGCCACGGGTTACCTTTCACATTGTATTTTTTCCACTTGTATCAATAGTTAGGCAGGTTTCATAAATCAGCTGAGACAAGTTTTTTCCCAATCATCTCAGAGCTTAGATTTACAGTGGTGTCAATGATGGTATGACAAATGAGGACCATTGTCACTTTGAAGGAAGAAAGAAAAAGGGAACTCAAAAGATGGATGGATACATTTTGGAAGAAGGGTGGGAGGAGGAAGTAGTGGTGTGTTGATACAGTAGCGGGTTAATTGGAGCATTCTTTGCTTTCCATAACCAACCAACCCCTGCTTAAACACGTATAGGCATGTATTGATTCATATCAGAGATTATGTAGGGTAGATGTGCGTTCACATGTGGAGTGTGTGACCGTGCCTTTAGGAGCAGTATGTCTGAATACTTGTGAGAATTATCACCACTGTGACTGTGACAGGTATAATGTGGTGGACAGAAAACCAGTAGAAAAACAACAGCTGCTGTGTTTACGTCAGAACAGCATCAGAGCTGGAAATACCTGTAAATAGTGTGCAGATAATAACTATGTTTAGTTCTGTTTTCAAGACTGATGAAGGGATTGAGGAAAAGATAAGGGAACGAAGTCTGAGAATGCTACCTGAACATTTGAAGAAATTATTCAAAAAGTAAATTTAATTTTAATTATGTAGCTCTTGACATGTAGGTTTGAGCTAGATTAATTTTAAATCAAAAATAAATCCAGTTTATTAAAAAATGTTTTGGTACTGACAATCAATAGGGACGCCCTTATTAGATACAATACCAAACATTCACCCAATTAAAGCTTGAACCCCGATTTAAGTGCACAAATTGTTTGTATTTAATACGAAAAAAGCTTGTAGTAAACAGGAATTGTCCTGTTTTTGGCACAAAGCATGATTTAACAGAAACCAATACTGCAACAGCAGACAGTCCAAGGGCATAATATAGAGGTGGCAGTATTGGCCAACGACTGTTTGATTGACAGGTGATGTCTGGGTAGAGCACAACATTCACACCACAGAGAGTGAGTGCTACACATAGTGACAGCAAAGGCTTAAGGGCCATCCATACCAAGAACCAAAACTATGATGAGAATGATATATATATATATATACATATATTTTTGTATCCAACTGAAGTGGTTGGCGTAGTTGATACCACAACACAACTACAATCACAACAGCAGTGGTAACTATATTGTTGGGAACACATTCAGAGCAATTTAATAGAATAGAATAACTCACGACCTAAGAAAATCCATTGGAATATAAACAGGGAATCATGTTCAACATGGCAGATTATATTGACCTTTTAATGACCAGACATGTAATCATTATTCGTGCAGGATTAGCCATATATTGCCTATACTTGAAGCGCACCAATGTGAATAAAATGTCAATAGTTGTGGTTGTGGAGAATGCCAGATACAACATTTAATGAGTATGTAAGTTATATTTTAATCATCGTATTAATTAGAACATGAACAATACCGATAAGAAAACTGTTGGAATGTTGCTGCTGTCGTGCATCTTTCAGCACGAGAGAGGGGGGATCAGGTGATCTTTCAATCACCTGAAAGACCCTAAACGTCCTGTAGAGCCGAGGCATAACCTGACACACCATGACAGGTTGTTTTACAGAACCATCAGAATCTATTAGGAAAAGAGCAGTTATTTTAAAAAGGTATATTTCATTGGATGATGGTTGTCCTTACCCATTGCAGACATGTTTGTCAATTATTATCTATCCAGGAGAAGAGCAAAATCAACTGTTTTCTTTGAGAAAAAACATGTTTTGCTCTTTTTTCATTGCCCTCCGGTTCTGACATATCTGAAGTTATTGCAGCATACGCTAACTTCTTTAGTAGCCGCCATTTTTGGTGCAGTGTAATGTAAAAAAACTGCAATGACAGAATCAGTTGGTAATTTAACTGAATGTGTCACTAGGAGCGATGCCTTTCACATTACATGTAATCATTTCATTCAATATTTAATTATTGATTATAGCAGCTTTAAAGACCAGAATTACTTCACATAAAAGCCAGTGAAATACATTCACCTCGTAGTAAGGCCAAACCCACTCAGTGTAGGTTTAGCTTGCTATGGTTTTGAGATATCCAATTCTTAAAGTTCTGCCAACACCCTGATTGAGGTGAATTGGATTTAGTTTGAGCTGTTCAGAGCTTTAAAAAAATCTATTTGATTCAATTTCACCTCCATTGTGTTCGAGGGGCAGTCGAAAAACTCAAAAAAATGAATATCTCCAAACCACGGCAGATAAAACCAGAACTACGTGCAAGTCTGTAGATGGCCAAGTCACCCTTTGGGGACAGAATGCAGTTGAATACTTGAAATTGTCAGAAAAGTATCAGAATCATCGAGGCTTCTGCTGGCTTCAATCACAAAGAGACACACCAATAGACCACCATCCACCATTATTTAGTTGGAGCAGAGTCTTTTTGAGCATTAGCCAGAAAACAATCACATTTTAGTCCAAGAATGTAATGTTACTCTCACAATCTGCTGTTTGACACCCTCTGTTTAACTCTGGAAGCATCAATGTTGAAGCTTCGGTAGTTCACACAAAAATCGGGGGGAAGGGAAGCAGCGGGTTTGTTAGCAGCACAAAATTAAAATGTCATTATGTATCTCTATTCTTAGCCAAGACTGCTGCAGGGATCTCCCACATGTCGAGCTTTGTTCAGAGGAGTGGTATGTGTTGTTTCACAAAAGCTCACAATTTTGTGTAAATCCCAAAAAGGAACTAATGTGACACTGTAACATTACATCAAATTCAACAAGGTTTTAATACTGGTTTTGAAAGTTTAATATGCATAAATGCAGAGGCAAGAGGTGTGAAAGATCTCCTGACAAGATAACAGCCAAGTATCGAGCTGTCGGAGTGAGGTTTAATAATACAAAAGTGATATTTTTGTTGAACTTGGAATGTTTTGCTGTAAAAAATTGTAAAAAATACCAGGAACTGGCTTGTAGTTGATTTCCATATTTTTTTGGATAATTCTTTCTTCAGATGGTCAGCGATGTTGATTTAGTGCTTATCCATTCTAATCATCATGGTGTCCACAAATAATGAAATAAAACATGTGTTTTCATATTTGAAAAATCGTGTTTCGATAATGAGTTTGTATTTCTGGGGCACTTATCACTTAGTAACGACTTTGCAGGTCAATCACTTTTCTTAAAAATGTCATGCAATTATAATTTCCTTCAAAAATAAGGCAAGGCCAGGCAAGTTTATTTATATAGCACCTTTCAACACAAGGCAATTCAAAGTGCTTTACAAAAATGAAAGACATTCTGACAAAGGCATTTAAAAACAGTAAACAATAATAAAAGAAACATTAAAAGAAAGAATACATGAATAAAAAGTACATGAATAAAAAGTTACAGTGCAGTTTAAGATATTAATAGTTCACACAGAAGTTCCACTTTACTGATGAACACAACGGCTCAGTTTCAATTAAAAGCAGCGACAAAAAGAAAAGTCTTCAGCCTGGATTTAAAAGTAGTCAGAGTTGCAGCGGACCTGCAGGTTTCTGGAAGTTTGTTCCAGATATTTAGAGCATAATAACTGAACGCTGCTTCTCCATGTTTAGTTCTGACTCTGGGGACAGAAAGCTGACCAGTCCCTGAAGACCTGAGAGATCTGGATGGTTCATCATTTAGCAGGAGGTCAGAAATGTTGAGAACAGTTCATCGGCAGTGCTTTGACACAAATCGTTTGTTTCTCCAACTTCTGACAAAAACCTCTTCACTGGAATTGTTCTTGTATTTTAATGGACAGGAACATTGAGGAGTATCGAGGATCCATTTGAATAGGAACTACACTGAACAAAAATATAAACGCAACACTTTTGTTTTTGCTCCCATTTATCATGGGATGAACTCAAAGATCTAAAACATTTTCTATATACACAAAATAACCATTTCTCTCAAATATTGTTCACAAATCTGAAAAAATCTGTGATAGTGAGCACTTCTCCTTTGCCGAGATAATCCATCCCACCTCACAGGTGTGGCATATCAAGATGCTGATTAGACAGCATGATTATTGCACAGGTGTGCCTTAGGCTGGCCACAATAAAAGGCCACTCTGAAACGTGCAGTTTTGCTTTATTGGGGGGGGTCTGGGGGGGTCTGAAAACCAGTCAGTATCTGGTGTGAGGGGTAGGGTTAGGGTTAGGGTAATGTTGTGAATCGAGTGGCCCATGGTGGTGGTGGGGTTATGGTATGGGCAGATGTATGTTATGGACGACGAACACAGGCCACTCGATTCACAACATTACCCTAACCGTACCTTGCACCCCTCTTTCTTTGCATCCCTCATCATCAGAAGGGCCAACAACATTATCCTACTCATTAGCAATTGTGAAACTGGCACGACTGACTCTTTTCACTTTGACATAGGCCTTCAGCAATGTATGACTTGAATGAATACCGCTTGATTTTCTTACCACTTGCTCATGCCTGTGCCTTCAGAATCTCTTCAGAACAGCAGCCAGGTGGTAACGGTAATCATATCTGGGAATTGGAACACCAGCTGGTGGTACCACTTCTTCGGTCTGATTTTGTTCCAGCACAGTGCAATCAGTGAGCCAAGCAGATCAACCCCACCCATATTCTTGTTGTATTCCTTTACCACAGCAGGGCAGGGAGATGTACTTCTTCTTGTGTCCCACCCATGCACAGAGTAAGGCGGAGTCGGCACCGCCAAGATGGTTTCGACCAGAGACAACCACATCGGGCTTCACAGTGGCTCAGAATACTGTCCATATTGAATATAGTCAATGGTCAATACCAAAAGAGCATTGGAAAAAAACTGGTTTCAAGTTCTCACTGCGTTTCACGACGGCTCTTGAGAAACCAATCGGTGATGTTACAGAGACTACAGCCATGTTTAATACAGTCTATTATCTAATACAGTGATTCTCAAACTTTTTTCAATAAAAAAAAAATTCAGCCAAGTACCCCCTGATCAGCGCAAAAACTATTTGTTAGGGAAGAAATGCCTATATAAAGAGGTACAGTACAGCGCTGCGCCATCAGTGTCTGATTTATTAAAACAACAACATTGTAACTGATAAACACTTAAATGCTACATTTCAAATGTTTACAATCCATCACTAAATTCATGGCAAAACAATTTTAACATCATGCAATAACACTAAGACGACATTAGTGCATTGAACTGATCTTTTTAACAAGTTGTACTAACAATGTAGTGAGAAACATGGGCTTGTGCTTCACTGAGGATCTTTGTCATTCTGACAGGGAGGCAAACTGCAGTTATTACACTTTACGTTTTGAAATACGTGTAACTCTGTTAATATAAAACCCACACTGCTCAAACTTTGTTACTTTTCCTAAAATTGGTATATTTATCTATTTAAAACAAATTATAATTCATTAACATAAAATAAATCTCACGTACCCCCTGCAGTACTCCAACATACCCCTAGGGGTCCGCGTACCCCCATTTGAGAACCACTGATCTAATACACCATACCATGGAATCAGGCTGTCAGTTTAGGCCTTGTACTTTCAGCTCTAGTTGAATTATCCTCTTCCTCCCTCTGTCCTCTAGGCAGTGTCACGGGCGTAAAAAGCCGCCTGTTGAGCAGCCATCAGTCTGCTGGCATTTGATCAATGCCCAGGTCCCTTTGTGCTGCTAAGCGACAGATAAAAGAGACTGTTATCAGCTCCACAGCTGCAGATAGCTACGTTGCAGTGGCAGAGCGGGCAACCGGAGCTGAGAAGGAGGGGAAGGGGGGGCGGTTACACTTCAGAAAAGTGTCGAAGGGGCGAAACGTAGAGGGAGGGATGAGGGGGCGAGGGGCAGAACGCTGTAGGTCAACGCCTTGATACAAGATTTTACAGCTGTCACAAGCCCTCTGGAGAGAAACAGGGAGGGGGGAGGTGGTGATGGGAGCGATGGAGAATAAAAGGGAGGCAAAGATTACGGGATAAATGTTGCAACAAACACCTTGAACCTGCAGCAGGAGGAATTGGACGCTGTTGTTCGGTTGAACTAAGCCTTTGACTGTGGCTGCCAAGAGAGGTCGGTGAAAGCATGAGGTTGGAAGCATCAAAATCAAGCAAGGACACACAAGTTTAAACAATTTGCAAAGCATTTATTCAACCACGTTATGTGCCTGCCTTGTTATTCCTAAATAAATACGACCCAAGTCACGTTCATCCCATCAAATATCCCTTTCTGCAAACCTTCCCACATCAACCGCTGCACCCTCCTCTTTGAAGAGTCAATAAGGAGCATTGATCGGTATGTTTTCAGATCTCTGTTCAGAGTGATTTTGTTGATAATTTTGTCAACACCTTGCTCTGTTTGAAGGAGTCCAATATATTACATTTATGGCACCACTTCGACAAAAGCAAACAGGAAAACGTTCTCCTCGTAAACAGACTAATGGATTGAAGTGTCCAATTCTGCACAACGACGCATGGTACAAATGAACGACACTGAAGAATAAAACGGATTTTGAAGCAGCGCGTGACAAGCAGAGTAATGACACGATGCTTGGAGGGCTTTCTTTTTTGATGTGGATTAGTGAGAGCGACAAAAGAAAACAATGGTATGACAAAAGGCTGACAAGACGGCAGATATCAGCTGCTATTAAAGACCCTAGAGCGCAGGCAGAAATAGTTTCTCATTCTTCTCATTTACTCAGGATGGGAGGCGAGGAGAAAGTTTTTTAGAAATTATTTCACAAGATATCTTCTTGTTTAAACAGCCGTAGGATCAAGTTGGGAAATATGTAGTCAGAAAAACACAATAAATGTAAATTTACCTCAAATGCTTGCCTTACCATCAGGCAAGGTAGGCAACTGCCTGGGGCTGAGGCACACTTTTGATGAATGATGGTAAAAAATGATCTAAACCTCACTGGTAACATTGGTTTCATGTGATTGCTTCACAATGAGAGATACCTTGTTTTCCCCCAAGTTGAACACTAGAAATTATTGTGCAGTACAATATCTCTGGTTTTCACTACAGTAAATAATTAGAAATGCTACTTAAAAAACAAACAAATGGCAACTATACTCATTTCAAAAAGTGAAAAGTTAATCTTCTTAATTTTTGGCGTTCAGTGCGTTTTCTTTCTGTAACGTTTTCTCTAGGAAGTATTTCTTATTATTTCTGGTGCTGGCCTGAAGATTGAATTCACAGGAAATTATTAATTTAAATTATACGCTAATGCTTATCCCATCAAAATCAGCCTTGTTGCTTTTTTGTTTTTAATAATACAAACTGCTACTGCTGCACATTAAATGTGTTTGGCTAGCAAAACACTGGCTACCATTGTGGACCAGCCACAGGAAATGCTAGGTGTTTTGTTATGTCGGTTAGCATTTACCGCCATCGTTCAACAAACATGTAACCAACAAATGGTACTTGGATTACAGAAGTAAAAGTACTCATCAAATTGACTACTTTAAAAGTGTTGAATTTACAGAATGTTCATTTTTAACTTGAATTAATAAAAAAGTTCAGGGTTAGCGACAAGCAAAGCGTAAAACACAACCACTTTGCACACTCGCCTAATGATATGTCTTCATCATTTTCTTATTTCAGTTTTAGCAATCTGCTATGAGTGTAATCTTACATATTTCTTCATATTTTATAAATTAATATAATTTCAGTGCTGTTATGCATATATTTACTGTGTATTTTGCGTTAGTCATGCTGCCGATGTAACACAAGTATCTGTTCAAATGAATTAAATGATTCTAACTTGTTGGTCCAGTGAGGTAAGAAGCAGGTAAAAACCAAGGTTACATGCGTGATGATGATCAGCAATTAAATAGTGTGGTGTTCAGTTACATAAAAACAATCTGATGAAGTTAATATTATTCCTAGAAAAATACAAATAATATCCTTTACAAAATGTAAAGATGGCTAATCCTTTCCACCAGTTCAGGCAGTTCTTCTCATTTGTTGAGATGCAAGTTTGGTAGAATGTTTTCTTAAAGGTCTGGGGGTAGAAATAGGACGAGGAAGGAGGTAAGGACAGGGGGTTCTTATGTGTTTGTTTGTGTGAATTGCGAGGTAGGAGGGTCTCTAATTGGTGGAGGTATTTTTGCTCCAGGGCAGTAATGGCCTTTTTGGAGCTTTTGTTTCTGTTTTTGCCTCCCTCTTGTCTTAGTCTCCCTCATTCCTTCTGTCTCTCTCGCCTCTCATTGTCTCTAGCTGTCACCCTTGTTATCTGTTTTCTTCTCAGAATATTAAATGGCCTTGTCAGCAGGGAACGCACACTTGCGTGACTCCGTGTGTGTGTGTGTGTGTGTGTGTGTGTGTGTGTGTGTGTGTGTGGTTCAAGATTCAGGGTTGCTTTATTTGTCCCAATTACAGAAACAATTATAGTGCAGTGACCGGCGTTCACAGCGCATTCACAGATTTAATGAATTAACACTAAGTGTAGACATAAAATGCGCTCTCACTTCACACTCTCCTTATTTCCTCAGTTGTTAAGATCCACTGAATGGAAGCAGTTTGAAAGCAGGATAGGGAGGGTTCAGAGATAATTTTACAAGCCTGTTTAATAGGACTCTTGTCAAAACTGTGTGTTTTAAAGTGAGTGTGTGCTCTTCATACTGTGTGTTGCATCGCAGATCAGTCGTTAGATGATGTGCCCATGAAACAAGCAGAGGGATTAAACTTACAGGAGGACGGCATCATTAAATGTGTATAGTTAAATGTTAATGGGCGTGCTGCTGCCTTTGAGCACAAAAGGAGGAAGGTATAATAGAGCAGGAGAGGGGTGAGGAGAGGGGAAGGCTCACCGTTTTACCTTATGCAAAGGAAGCCCGGCTGATGGAGATCTTTTTCAGCAACCTTCGACTTCAAACTCATTCACGTGTTTAGAACTGGGAGCTGCCCCACATCTGCTGCTGCTGGCAGCCCCCACTGCCTAGAGGCATGTTAGTGGTGGTGAGAGGGAAGGCATTGCAGTACTTTATTCACTTGCCCCAACTTTAAATGTTCTCTCCTTGACAGGATATTCCCACAAACTCACTTTCAGGTCACGGGCTTCCTCTAAAATGTCAAGCCAAGTCCAAGTGGTCACGCTGGTAGCTTTCTCACCTTCAACGCCACATTCAACAACATTCATTTTCACCTCTGTAACATTTACTGAACTTTCGGCTAACTTTACAGGATAATGGTGTAGAGAAAGTCTGTAAGCAAACTTAATCAGACATTTCAGTGCAGAGCCTAGTATCCTTAAAATTATGTTCCTAGGTCAATAAGGAATTATTTTGTCTCAGGTTGATAAAGAAAAGAAGAGGAGTATTGCAGTTACATTTCTAATCATGTTATGGATACATTTTAAGATCTGGATCCTAGACCCAAATATGGCATATTTAGCCCAATGAGAATTGCTTTCATGGTGCAAATGCCAAAAGTTACTATCTTCCCAGTTAGCTTGCTGGTTATCTGGCCCACTCATTATGCACAGTATTGTTTCTCCTGCTGGCCTCGCCCCCAAATTCACACAATCAATACATTGCACTGACATCACATATTTTTGAAATCACTCAAAGAAAGATCTGCAAATATCAAACCTCAATGGATCATCCAAAAACTATAATAGATAAGAGTCATATTTGACCATGTCGATATATTTAATTTGACAGACCTCAACATTGCACTAAGCACACAGTACAGCTGAGGCTGAATGTTTTGTGGATAGACATCCTGGTTATAAACTAAAGTAGTGGATCTTTAAAAGGTGTCACTTCACCAAAGTCGTTATAGCTCATCCTTTGGGGAGTACATTTCCTCGCACCATATCCTATGCATTTTCATATTGTGGGCATCCCAGACAATTTGCTATCTACGGGGACCATTTTGTAGCTTGTTGGAGGTTAGAATGTGTGTGTAGATGGAGGAAGATGGTCTGAAGAAGGATATGTTGCAGTCAAAGTGTCAGCTGTGTGTGTTTGGGGAGAGAACTTTCTCTAACCTACAAGTCTGGCGTGAGGAGGCCTGCAGGCTAAGAAAAACAACTGAGGATGATGTGGGGTTAAGACAGGTTTTTTCTTGTCTGTGTGTTTCTGTCTGCTGCCTCGTGTGTGTGTGTGTGTGTGTGTGTGTGTGTGTGTGTGTGTGTGTGTGTGTGTGTGTGTGTGTGTGTGTGTGTGTGTGTGTGTGTGTTAAAAGGCCACACATCAGGCAGCATGGCTAGTAACGTTGCCTTGGAGATTGACAGGCTTTATCGTGTGTTGGTGAGCTCCCATCCACCACTTGTCCACCATGTGACATGGCCTGTCACACCACTTTGTCACAGTGGGAGAGTGTTTGTAGCGCACGTGCACGCACCAACACACACTACATTTCAAGGTTTTGGATCAGGGTGTGAGAGAGGGGGGATAAAGATGCAGAAAGACAGATAAAGAGAGAAATATATTTATCATTCACTGGGGAGAAAACTGAAGTGTAGTTCACAGATTCGAGGGCCATTTATAAGAAATAGCCACATCAAAAATGAGCTGTTTTTTTATTCATGAACTGAGCTCCCAATGTGAAGGGCAGAAAAAAAGTGCACAGCAGCTTACTGACATGCAAGGATTCTTAACACAAACACGCACACACCAAAAATAATAATAATCACCGAGCCCTGCGTCTCCCTCCATGCTCTGTTCTGTGTTCTTGCCAAAAGTCAATCATGACTGCCGCTGGAGAAGCTTGTTGTATGTGTACATCTTAATGTTTCTGACAGCATAGTATTTTCATCCAAAAGAGCAACCCACCAAAAGTCAAGTGCTAACAACACCGTTGTGCTTGTAAACGGCTCTGTTTTAATGCCAAATACATGCAGCTCATCTCAAAAGAGTACTTATTTTAAAAGACTCACTTCTTAAAATGGGCTTTATGCTAAATGGCAACAAAGTCACTATTTGAAATGGGTAGAATCGTTTTCTGGCAGTAGACTACTGGGAGATTAAATGCAAAGTCATGCTTTTCAATGGAGGAAAAATAAAGAGTTTTCTATGACAACAAACTGGCTGCTTCAGAAAGCCTTGATAAACAAATAAAGCGGCGCTGAAGTTGGAGGGCTGATGTTCGCAGGAGGCGAAGAATAGCAACAAACAAGGTCAAAGATACAATGGTGGTTTTCACTTTGATGTATGCATTGGTAAAACAAAGAAACAAAGAAAGTTCACTTTGTTCACACAGTGGGATTTAATGATATCCCAACAAACTGGACATGAATAGGAATAAATAAGGGTAAGGGTCATTATAATGTGGTCTTAACTGAGTATTCAATATTACCTGGATGTTTTTTCTCAGCAAGCCGTGAAATCCAATAATGGAAACAACAATATCTGCAATTGTTTCATATGGTTTACTTTTAAGCTTGTGGTCAATGCTCACTCTGTTATATTCAAATTACAGTAGATATTCTAGAAACATCCACCGTCAATGTAATTATTAAATGGTGTTTCAATACCTTTTTATTAGACAGCTCACATATAATTCACTTAAAGCTGAAACTACAGGCTCTTCTTTCAGCCAAGAACCTTTTAGTGGTATAATGATTTACTGATTCAAATCAATACGGTGATCTTAACGTCTGAAATGCAGCTGCATTGATTCAAACTGCTGAGCTAAGACAGAACTGCAGGCTTGGTAATACAGTGACAGGTGAGTCTTCTCTATTGTCATATACTGGTGGCACGATCTGTATCTGGCGTTTCATGTGGACTAATGAGAGTTGTGTACCCTTTTTTTTGTTTGAAATATAAAATCGTATGCTTGGGATTTGATGGACTACACATTTATTAACAAATATACTAACCCCTCGATTCCACCGGGTCCGTCTGCGTCGCGGTTTTGGTCCGGCGTCATACCCTACCAGGCGCGTTTCAGAAGCATTTCAGAAGCGGAGCGTCTTGCCTGCCGGCTCGCAGTTTTTGTTGATTTGGGCATATTTCCTGGACAGGCTACTTTGTACAGACAAAGTTAATAATAATTGTATTATTCCAGTTATAAACGACATGAATCAAAGATGTGTTGCTGTATTTTAGTCGTAAAAAAATTCATTTATCATCATAATTATTCTAAATATATAATTTACACAGTGCCTGTAAACCGGAGGAGTACACTGGCATTTCTCCTCCTACTTGAATGACTACGGAGGGATAGGGTCTGCAAAATTAGTTTATTTGGGGGATGGGCCGTATGCTCTGACCGGTCCACTTCCTGCACGCCTCTGTCACTACCCGATCCGTCCCCCTGCCCGATCTGTACTGCGCATGTGCGAGATGGTCCGCCATATTGCAGAACTCCGGACAGCAACCCAGGAAGGACACTTGACACAGTGGCTTTTAGCAAAGCTAAAAAATTCAACGAGAGAGAGATGAGTTATTGTTATTACAACGTGACTTCACTATTATTTAACAACTCTTTTTATGGGGTTCTTTTATTTGGGGTTAAGTACATTGTCAGAATAAGTGAGAAATGAATTTAACTTCTGACAGCTATCATACTGAATACATATTTACTGTGAATGTATGCAAACATGTATGGCATATGGCTGTCTAACAGAAGTTAAATTAATTTCTCACTTATTCTGACAATGTACTTGTAATAAAAAGTGTTGTTAAATAATAGTGAAGTCACGTTGTAATAACAATAACTCATCTCTCTCAAGTTTTATTTTTCAGCTTTGCCAAATATCGATACAAAATATCTGTTATCGTTCTTCCACAAAACGTTCACATGTAATGGCGCTTTTTCACTGCAGCGGGTAGCTCGCTTTAAGCGTGCCGAGCCGTGCGGGGCCCGTTTTTGGTTGCGTTTCCACTTGGCCTAGTTTTGGCCCGGGGCTACTTTTTCACCTTTTTTCTGGCCCGACTAAATCGTGGTTCTAGGGCCAGGAACAACCAGGCTGAGTCGGGCTGAGTATGCTAAACTAGAGAGAGAATCGCTGGCAAGGGGGCTACAACTACAACATGATGAACATATTTGACCGTGATTTAATTGTAATACACGTTTCAAAATGATGCCGAAGTAATAACATACTGATACCGGTTAGTAAAAACCATGAATTAATGCTTTGACACGTCTGCAGACAGACGGCAGGAGAAAAACCTTTTAGAATGCTTGTTTTCTAAATGTAGCTTGGCTAAGCTAACGTTATATATGCTCCGACCGTCCACAATCACAACAACGGCCTATACAGACATAAATAAACCAGCGACTGTATTCGCCATGACACAGGCAGTCTGTGGTTTGTATTTGTTTAACCTTTGTCAAGTTTCTGAACAGATATGAGGAGCTGTGAGCTCTGAGTGCTAAGAGCTAACGGCTGTGTTGTTTTTCTGGGGCTCTCATTGAAGATGACGTCACGGCTCCGCCTACACTGCGTTACTATAGTAACTGCCCCAGTTCCTAAACTGTAATGGAAGCGCAGCATTAAAGTGAGCCGGGCCTAATAAGGCCTAACCAAACTGAGCGAGGCCGAGCGAGGCCTGCAGTGGAAACGCGCCATAAGAGGTTCATCTCTCATTCAGAACAATGAAGCCTTTGAAATCTAGGCACCTCGTTAGCTCAACTATAAACACCTGTGCAATGGAATACGATGATGTCATCACTCCAACTGACAGCAGTTTCTTCTCCGGCTGCAGATAGAGACCAATGTAACGTGTCCAGCTCGGAGGACGGCGAGTATTGGCTTTTTTTTTATCAAAATGTGATTGTAGTTCGTTGTCAACCTTACCACGGTACTTAGGAGACGTAATTTGTGTCTGAATAACGTTTTGTTCATGAGTTATTGATCCGTGAAATCAGAATCTCCCAATATCGTTCCAACTTTACTTTATTTGGACGAAAGCTTAGCGTGAGGAAAGGCAAGTGTGGCGTGAGTGCGTGAGATATGGGTTAATTGCGTGACTCTCACGCTCAATGCGTGAGTGTTGGCAGCCCTGTTACAATCTTTCAGGGAACATCCTCTAATAAGCTCACGAAACACATATCAGTTCACAGACATTTTATTTAATGTTTACAAGTGGCATGTTTGTAAGGAACAGGTTATTTAACAGTGGAATACAACTATTTTAAACTATTGGAAAGCACGAAAAATGTGTGTGCATTGAGATTAACCATTAAGAAGACATAAATATGAAGTCATGAACACTAACCCAGACATTAGTTGTCTAACTTGAACCTAAGACACTTGTAGTCTCTGACGCACAATAAGGGTAATGTCCACACAGACACCTGTCAGCCCGCACTCTGCTGTTCCTCAGCACCACTCCCCCTCCCTCCCGCTGAAATTATGAATGAAAAGCGTAGTAATCATAGATAACACGGCAGGGTCCGTGAAAGTTTGTTTTCATCTGATTTCAAATAAACAAAGTTTTGGTTTTTAGAATATTAAACTTGTTTCGCCAAATTCAGATGATAAAAACAACTTAAAGGCATAATTACAAGAGGCAACTTAACGTCACAGCAGGCAGAACAACAGCCGGTGTTTCTTGTGAGTGTTTTCCCGGCAAACAAACACAATACACACAAACTTGTCACAGATTATTTTGCTGTATTTCAAATCATGTACGCACTTTGCGATGTAACTAGTAGTCTAGTGGACGGTATTAGTACTTTTTAAACATTTTATTAATTAATCTGAGGGCCGCATGCAGCCCTGGACCGCCATTTGCCCATCCCTGGTCTAGGGTAAGAGTAATTTTAGGGGAAAAAAATGACGTTCATGTACTGCAAAAACAGTAATTATATTTAAATACATTTGTGTGATTATGTTTATTTTGCATGTGTGTCTTTATTTGCCCATTATAACTTGTAATCATTATTAAATTAATCGACCCATATATTTAGAAAAAATACATGGATAAAAATGTAACATGGAAAATGATAACCTGAGCTGTTTTGCCTATTTTTTTTTTTAAATATGGTAATGAGTCAAATGTAATATTCCAGAATTTAGAAACTAATCTTTACCAGCCTCATATCTACATTTTCTCACGTGTTTCTTAGTGTGATACAGTACTACAAAAAATATGTTGATAGACAATAAACCACACATGGCTTTTAAAAATAAAACACAACCACCATCATGTCATAAAACATATGACATCATTCATCATCACAGGCTGTTCTTTTTTGACAGGCCATGACAGCGTAAGTGTCTCCCTCCCTGGTCAACATCTGCTACTGTACAGTGTACTGTATTATTCTTCATGGCCTGGAGCAGCGTGCTCCGCTTCTATGAGCTTTTCATCACCAGGATGAAAACAAATCCTTGACTAAATTCCATAATAGAGGCCACGTTATAAAACACCAACGTAAACCTCCTAGGGAAAATTAGTACAAGTATTTTGCTTATAACTTAAGAAATCTTTCAACTGCTTACTAACATGAACACTATGGCAATGCTAACATTCGCTAACATATTTAATATGATAAACATCTTAATTTAGCGTGTTAGCATACTTTTTTTGCTCAGATTTTTACAATTGGTAGTTGAATAATGATAAAATCTAGACACACACTGATGAGTAATGATAATAATTGGGCACATCATATAAATCCAAAGGCCAAACTCGGTTGATTGTTTATAAATGAAAAATGTGTTTAATCATTTAAATGGAGCCATGTAAGTCTGAAGGATCAGCCAACAATAACAAAAAGATGGGGGACGTCTGGGCCAGCCACACAATGGGCCGTCAGATCCAGAACTTCCCCCCTAAACAAAAAAACGCATTAACTAAACTAAGAAACAAAGCCACGAGAACTGAGGCCTGTACTACAAATCCAGTTCAACATACATTTGAGTTATCTGGCTTAACTAACCCAAAACAAACGCGATCTCACCTACGACACTGGTTATCAACTCGGTAACTCAAGCCAGGGTTTCTCTGTCTGGCTGAGTGCGCGTTCACATGAAAGGGGTGGGGTTAGCAACATTTGACCAATCACAAACATGGACAAGCATATTGACAGCGCAGCGTCATACTTCCTGGATGAAAAGTAAACTATAATATTAGTCAAATATGAAGAAGTTAAACTTTAAACATCCATGACTTAAACACTTTATCCAGGATAAAAGCCACATAGTTGCACCTGCAAGGTGAATACAGCTGGTAAAAGAAAAAGTGTTTGAATGCGTACATTAACAGGTTTATGATATCACTGCCCCGTCCAAGACACAAGTGGATCTGACTTTAATTACATTTGACTCAAGTGTTTCGTCAACTTAATGTGTTACTTAAAATAATACTTCTGCATACCGTATGTGACACTGTAAGTGTTGCACGGCCAGATACGGCTCAAGAAGCTGACTCGGAAATATATGATACATTATGATGTGATATGAATGATAATGGGACACATCAACGTCTGCACTCACAGTGCCGCGGACTGTACGTAATGTTACTCTGATCCGGTTACTTATGTTGTGGCAGATATTTAAGTAAGCTTTCTTAACGCTAATGTTATAATAGTCAGATTGCTCTGAAGATGGGAGGTGATATTCTATTAATGTTCACGTTCACACAGTCAGTTGATTTTTGCCGGCCGTCTTTCCTGCAACGGCAGTTTTTCTGTATTTCCTTTATCCTGTAATATGACTTGATCACTTTAAACTCCGCACACTTTCTCTGATTGGTCAGCAGGTGGTGCTTTCACTGAGTTGATCTCTTATCCTGGAACCTAACCTTCTCCGGAGCAGGGGGGTATACTACGAATCTAGTTCAACCTATCCTAGATATGTTTTGAGTTATCCGGTTGACTTAATCCAAAACAAAGCCGCTCTCGCTAAACTGTCCTACAACGCTGGCTATCAACACGTTCGCTCAAGCCAGCCGTGTCCTATCTAGTTAGGTGCGCGTTTACATGAAAGGGGTGGTATCTGGAGCATTCGACCAATCACAAACATGGAGAAGCGTACTGACAGCGCAGCGTCATACTTCCTGAATGAAAAGTCAACTATAATATTAGTCAAATATGAAGAAGTTAAACTTTAAACATCCATGACTTAAACACTTTATCCAGGATCAAAGCCACATAGCTGCACCTGCAAGGTGAATACAGCTGGTAAAAGAAAAAAGTGTTTGAATGCGTACATTAACAGGTTTATGATATCACTGCCCCAAGACAGGGGTGGATCTGACTTTCATTACATTTGACTCGAGTGTTTCGTCAACTTAATGTGTTGCATAAAATAATACTTCTGCATACAGTATGTGCCACCGTGAGTGTTGCACGGCCAGATACGGCTCAGCTGACTCAGATAAGGAGATATATGATACATTATGATGTGATATGAATGATAATGGGACACATCGACGTCTGCACTCACAGTGCCGCGGACTGTAGGCAACGTAATGTTACTTTGATCCGGTTACTTATGTTGTGGCAGATATTTAATTAAGCTTTCTTAACATAATAGTATAGTTATAATAGTCAGATTGCTCTGAAGATGGGAGGTGATGTTATTCATTTTCACGTTCACACAGTCGGTGATTTTGGCCGGCTGTCTTTCCTGCAACGGCAGTTTAAACTGTATTTCTTCCTCCGCACACTGAGCTCTGATTGGTCAGCAGGCGTGGTGCTTTCGCTGAGTTGATCTCTTATCTTGGAACCTATCCTGCATCAGAGCACAGACTTAGGTTCCAGGATAAGTCACCATGGAGATCTAGCCCGCTAAAAAGTGAACCAGCTTCGTAGTAGGCCTACCGGAAATCCCAGAAGTTATATTGCTAAACGAAAATCCTGCTTCGTAGTATACCCCCCAGGTTTGCCGTTCAGCATAAGTTACCATGGAGATCTACCCCGCTAAAAAGTGAACCAGCGCCGTAGGACCGGAAACCCAGAGTTAACCCTGAAGTTACCTCGCTAAGCGAATCCGGCTTCGTAGTACAGGCCTCTGGACTGTCAGGTCCTCCATACTCAAGAAGAAAGAAAATGCAAACAATTTTGAACCAAAGTTCACTGAGGACTGATCAGTCAGGCAGCAAAACAAGATCCCACTCCTCCAGCCTTCCTTATATGGGTGATTGGAACATATCTGGATCACCTGAGCAAGGCTGAACCAGGTTCAAATCAGAAGCACCTGAGCTAAGGGAGCAAAGAGTAGAGGAGAGAGAGAACACGAGGAGGAGCACATAGCAAGGTTATTTGCATTGGCAGTTGAAACATTTGCAAATGGCAAATGCTTTAATTGAATGGGTAACCCAACTTCAACAACTTTATGAGTCCAAAATCATGGCAACACCAAGCACTGTACTAGCTGCATACATCATGTGACGTATAGTCAATGGCGTTTCTCTATGTACAAAAGTGGTGGGGCACAAACAACGTAGATGTCTATATATAAGCTTCTGCAGTAAGGTTCATGGCTGGCGAGGCACTGAAACTGACTCTTCAGGTTTACAAATATTATATTTTGACCTAAATCAAAATATAATATTATTTTCAAAAGCTTTTTTTGTCTGATGCTTCAATTAATTTTAAACAGACAGTTCAACAAAAGGATACACAAATAATGTAATTTTATCATTTAAATATTGAATTGTTCTCTCTTAGTAAGATCCCATTTTCAATCAAATGGTGGTCTTACCTTGACTTGAAGATGAAGTCCATTTGCCTATCCTTCTGGACAAAAATCTCTTACTTTTTTGTAAAAGTCCTCCCTATCTTCTTGTAGTTTCAAAAGTCTATCATAAATCTAATCGATAGATTTATGATTCGAAAATGATAAAAGTAGGATCCCACAGCTCTTATTTTGAGCTATTTTCTAAAATCCTATGGAGAAATCTCCTTGCTTTTTTGTGGAGGGAAGCCATGCGCAGCTTACTTCCTGGTTTTAGGACGCGTCTCTCTCCTCCTCTTCACACACCACACTTTTCGCGGCACATGTACTTACAGCCAATCAGCTCTGAATTATGTGAGATGACGTATGTTGGGGATGGCAGCACTATGCCCCTATGGTCATTATTTTTTGCCACACACATTAAATAGGACAATACTCTGAACATGCGCAGTGTAGTTTTTACAGTCACCGTTCACTTAGACAGTGAGAGGGAGGGGCAGGATCGGGTTTTGTACCACATGGCTCTAAACAGCTCAATAGGCACACACTGTAGACACTAATTAGAAGAACACAGACTAAAACAGCAATGTACAGACGAATCAGATGATTAAACATGATCTTAAAATATATTTTATATTTTAATTTATTTTTTGCATTTTGTTGTAATCATTATTTTAATACTTTCTGCTGACACTAGGTGGGGCTGTGCCCCTAATGACCAGTCGCCACTGCATATAGTCATTTATAAACTATAACCATATGTAATTGCACTAAGGCTATTGACAAACTTCCGAATGACCTTCAACTCAAGACATTTATGAAAAAGTAATGACAGCTCTTTTTATTGGGTTTAGAACAAATTAATTCTGTACAAAAAGTTTTCATCAGATCATTTTGCACATGCTTTATGTCTCTTTGGTGTTTAATTTCATATACAAAAATATTTAAAATGTCTCTTCCTACCACAGATAATGTCTTCAGAACTACATCCCAGAACTCTAGAAGACTGAATTAAAAGTTAAAAGACACTATGTGCTACTTTGCTTCTCAATTTTCAAAGGGTGGCAGAGATTAAATCAAATCTTCTCTGTGATGTTTCAAGCGACACTTGATTATGGAAGACTACACTAATCCACAAAAGTAAAGTGGTAATCTCCAGGTACCGAATTATTCGTCTTGATCTGATTTTTTGATATAACGAGGCAATCTCCACACACACACACACACACACACACACACACACACACACACACACACACACACACACACACACACACACACACACACACACACACACACACACACACACACACACACACACACACACACACACACACACACACACACACACACACACACACACACACACACACACACACACACACACACACACACACACACACACACACACACACACACACACACACACACACACACACACACACACACACACACACACACACACACACAACACACAACTCAGGTACTACTCTCATCAATGATACGCGAGCGTTCACACACTGAAGTTGTATAAACGTAGCCGGCCAATCAGGGCGAGCCTACCTGAATGCGTGCGCAGGCTCACAGTATATAAGGCGGCTACGCCTCCTGACTGTCATCCTACACCCTCTTCAGCGAGCGGCATAAGGAAGACAGGGCCCCTAGGTAGAGGGCTCTGCCTGTGCTTATAGAACTAGGGTTACAATACGTAACCCCCCGTTCTATCTCACACAGGCTGCGCCCTCTACTGGACTCTATGGGTACAGTGGGTGGAGCCCCAATGAATAAACGCTTAGTCGCCCCACACATCGACCCACCACACTGCCCGACGTCTGCACTCAGTGCCGCGGACTGTACGTAATGTTACTTTGATCCGGTTATTTATGTTGTGGCAGATATTTAAGTAAGCTTTCTTAAAGCTAATGTTATATTAGTCAGATTGCTCTGAAGATGGGAGGTAATATTCTATTAATTTTCACGTTCACACAGTCAGTTGATTTTTCCTGCAACGAACGGCAGTTTTTCTGTATTTCCTTTATCCTGTAATATGACTTGATCACTTTAAACTCCGCACACTAGGGCTGAACGATATATCGTGTCATTGCGATAACCGCGATATGCGCATGCGCAATATTCACACCGCAGGGACGTGCGGTTTTATTCATTTTCTTTAGCACAGAATTCAAAATAAAGATACCCTTATTACTCATCGAAACTGCACATACAATATATCCGATTAAAGCTGAGACTCCACAGATTATTTAAGTATAGTATCATCACTAAGCGATCCGATCTCGCGACAGGGGAAGCAAACACAGACATCACAACACGTACCTTTACGGGAGATCGTCTCACCGTAGCTGTCAATCTGATCAAAAGACGTGTTCAATGGCATTAAAACGAGAAAAAAGGCAGCTGAATCGGTTGATCCATAGGTTAATAATGTATATGTGGCTTTGAAGCAATTGTTTATAATCCATAATTCCATTTTATGTAAAAATCGGAGCACAAAAGTTAGCTGCTAATGGTAGCCACCAGAGTGTATGCAGCTTCCGGTTTTGGATACGCGTCACTCTCACTCCTTATTTGTTCATGTAGTGTGTAGAACTTCCCCTCGATTCCATCGGCTCTAGCGGTTATAAAGAGATTTCATTCGTCAAAATCGACCAGAGATATGGAAAATCAACCCAAATGACCCCAGAAGTGTTTTTTTGTTGCTAAATCTCTATAAAAAGATCAAATATCACTTGTTTTGCATCAATCTTGATACAAGGTACTTATTATATGTTGTACTTTGGATTCCTAAAGCTTTTAGTCTACTAACCCATCATCCAAGGGTAGTTTTCACTATAAGTAAAAAATAATTTTTGGACGGACACTATAATTTACAGTTTTTTACCATGTTCAATCTGAATTTTCCCTAAAATAAAAAACATCTATATTGATTCTGACTTTTCTACATCCAACTCACAGGTTTATCATTACTTTGAGAGAAAATATTATTAATTTAACCCTTTTCGAAGGGAAGATATGGTCATTAAATGACCATATCCCAGAACAAATGTTGTTCTGGGAATGTCATTTTCGAAAAACAGGCTCAGTGCTTAAGTAGGTGAATTAACTCAAACACGTCATGTTACAATTATTTTGCTGCTTGCTACAAAAGGAAAACTTGCGCGGCTCTCATGTCAGGGGTACTTGAGTGAGTGACATGCAGGCTCTGCATGCACAGCAAACCACCAATCACAATCATTCTTGATCAGATCACAGCAGGCCCCGCCCCGCTAGTTTGCAGACCATCAAAACACCGGTAAAAAATTAGCGAGGCACAGGAGGACAATACCTTCATCCGGTTAAATATAGTTAAAAAAAACGCAATATATATCGCAGGGGGAAAAAAATCGCAATGTCAGTTTTTTTCAATATCGTGCAGCCCTACCGCACACTGAGCTCTGATTGGTCAGCAGGTGGTGCTTTCACTGAGTTGATCTCTTATCCTGGAACCTAACCTGTTCCGGAGCAGGTTAGGTGCACCACACTTCCCCTGACCGCCTTTGGTTAACAGCCATCGCACCCCAACTTCCTATCACCCGGTTGTGACCGTGGAGAAGTCGGGGCCGCAGCTTACTTGGCTGGGTGGAGCCTAATTGGTCTGAATAAGCCCATAGCTCCACCCTGCAGGTGCCAGCGCAAGTGACTACACACTGCGCACCACGTTTCCCAGGTCCCTAAGGAGCATGGGAAAACGTAAGTGTACTATGTCTTCCACACTCACACGCTTACCTCGTGTAGAGTCTGCACGGACCTCAGTGGGGAAGGCTCTCCCCGCCCATAGGCAGGCGGGGAGAGTCTTCCAGCCCTGTAAGGGGCTTACTGCGCACCACGTTTCCCAGGTCCCTAAGGAGCATGGGAAAACGTAAGTGTATTATGTCCCAGGAGGTCAGATACAGCTTACCGACCCACAGCCCCCCTCTTTTCACCAGTCCTGTGTTGCCCCAGCAAGCACTGACAATGAGAAGGAGCCAGACATGTCCAAGAGATAGAACCGTATGAACGGGCTTGGTGTGGACCAAGACGCCGCTGTTCATATGTCCTCCACACTCACGCCGTCGAACAAGGCTGTCGACTTTGCCACACCACGTGTAGAGTGTGCACGGACCCCAGTGGGGAAAGGCTCTGCCCACCCGCCCACAGGCAGGCTGGGAGAGCCCTCCACCCCTGTATGGGGTGGAAGACTAAAGCCGTCTAGCTGTATAACTTTTCAGGGAGAAGAGCTCCAAAGGCTCAAACAGTTCTGTAACCAAAGCCTCGAGCACCAATGGCAGTTCTTATTACGGGGCGGAGACATGCACCACTGGGCGCTGTCTCCTGATCCCCTGCAAAAAACGCTTCATAAGCGGTTGGCTAAAGACTGGGCTGCCATTCGCAGCATGGTATGCAAGTACCATTGTTTTTAAGTGGATTCTAGCAATTACTGGAAGCCAGTGAAGTGAGCGGAGGAGCGGAGTGGTGTGGGAACATTTTGGAAGGTTGAAGACCAGACGAGCCGCTGCATTCTGGATGAGCTGCAGAGGTCGGATGGCACATGCAGGTAGACCAGCCAGGAGGGAGTTGCAGTAGTCTAGGCGTGAGATGACGAGAGCCTGGACCAGAACCTGCAAATGACAACATGAGGCTGGCTCCAAACGCGATGTGTTTAAATATCCAACTTCACAGGAGATTAAATAAACTGCTTTTCAGCCTATCAAGTCCCTTTACCTAAAATAAGTGCCTGCCCAAATGATAGCATTGAGTCCAAACAACATGGAGATGAAGAATATCTGCTAGCATGGCTTTTGACTTGTTTCAAAGCCTTCCACAGCAAAGTCTTACATTTTAAAATCCTACTTATAATGTTTTTAATAAAGATATCACTGTATCATTGAAGAAAGCAGCAGCAGAGTTGTTTTTCATAGGAATTATCTTGAGACATTTTAGGAAATGGAGGCAATCCTTATAAAGAGGTACTGTAGACAAGACAGGCCAAGTGACTGTTAACCACAAAATGGAATCATACCTCAATTTTTCACAACTAAATACAGTGATCTCATTGTTTAGGGTTGATGGTGCTCCCCTGGAGATGATATAAAAGCATCAGGATCTTAGGGTCTTCTATAGTCTTAAAACTTTGGTTGAGGAAAAGCCTGTCAAAGCCATTGATTGCATTGCTTGTCACTTTTTTAAAAAGTAAGGTTAAGGCTGCTGAATAAGAGTAAAAGCTGAATTCCAATCAGTGCTGAACAAAGCAATTTTCTGTGATATTGCTCACTTGCACTGACTCAACCCAACCTGTTAATAATGCATAATGATTGCAGGGAAAATCCCCAGAGATTAATGTTAACAGTATTTGGCTTTGCAGCTCATCTGCAATAATTATATTAATGGCTAGGCTGGGAGATGCGAGAGTAAATTCTCAAATCAATATTCTTTTCATTACCTATCTCGTGTTCAAACCCATGCGTCCCCATCTACATGCAAGCGTAAACACATGAATCTGGAACGAACCCTGTCTCGACGTTATCTTCATTTCCATCCCTGTGCCTCATCAGCAGCACATATATTCATCATGCTGGAAAAAAAGGGCATGACGTAAGGGCCATTTTCCTAATTATGTCGCACCCCCATCACCCTATGATACACTTCAGGGTGTGAAAAATTCGTTCCCTACCTCCCACACACACGTCCGTCGTCCCTTTCCACTTCCAACCTCGAGCATCAATTTTTGCGTGGCGGTTAACACTCAGACTATAAAGACCCTCATTCCTTTTAACAATTACAGATAACAAGATGAACATTGGAAATGAAAAGTCATCAGGGTTCCCTTTCATCCGAGCGTGAGTGACCGTATCGGCCCCCTCCATCTTTGTGTTAACCTTGGCTTTGTGTGTGCCCAAGCCCGCCATGCCTTTATTGGCATTGAAATCAAGGTGGCGGCGGGAGGGCAGTATTGGGAACACCCCCCTCTTCACACACACACACACACACACACACACACACACACACACACACACACACACACACACACACACACACACACACACACACACACACACACACACACACACACACACACACACACACACACACACACACACACACACACACACACACACACACACACACACACACACACACACACACACACACACACACACACACAGTGGTAATGCTTTCCCAGCCATCTCTCATTTTGTCCCCAGCTCCATCTGCTGGGGTTGAAAGCGTTTTAATTTCCGATCCAATCGCCGCTCTTTGGCTCGTAACGTGGCAGCATACGGTAGCCATAAAGAGCAGGGATGTAGTGTTTGTGTGGACTGGGTGTTAAATGCTACCTGTCCCTGTTAAGCCTGTCTGGCCATGCAGATAGCCTCCACTCACAGGCATTAGGCACAACTGAAATGGTTCTCATCTGCTGCAGGGAGCATGGCGGCGTCAGATAATAAGGTGTTGATAGAGGGCATTAACTTGATGGCTTCTGCAGCCCGATATACCAACAGACAAGGGTATAGGCTCAGGGAGAGTTAGACAGACAGCAGACAGGAGTAACCCGTCAATTCACATATCAATCACCAGATGACCGCGTTGAATTGATTTACTTGCGGATCTGGATCGGATTTTTAAAGGAGCCTCTGTCATGTCGGGCTATGTTCTGTAAGGTGTGATTAAAACTGACATGCATAGTAAATCAAAATGACATTGTTTGTTGGCTCCAGTTAAAAGAAAAGTAGAGCTCAAAGCAGAGAAATACATGACATTCGCTCAAAAAAAGAAAGTTAACGCCACAACTTGGCAAAGACTTTAGGGTGGATTATTGGACACCAATTTAAGCACTTAATGCTGTTGGGTGATAAATAATAGCTATTTTGTTATTAAAAAGTAATATTATTTGATTTCTTCAGGAAACTGAAAATTAGAAATAAACTAATTTCTGTTTTCATTTATGAAGTCTCCAAGGTTTATGATGACAGAGTTATCTTCTCATAATAAAACATGAATACACAATCTGGAGGGATACAATCTGAATCACATGTGTATCTTGAATTGCTTTTCAATAGGGTGCTTTATATTATTACAATTATTTTAAAGAGGACATCTTATGCTCTTTTTCAGGTTCATATTTTGAAAATCAGTTCACAATGCCTTTAGGAATAAAATATGATATAACACTATGTATGATAAATTAACAAACCCCCTTTTAAAACCCTCAGATCGTTGGCTTTACAGTAAGTGCAACAGAAGTGGAGATGGCTCAGAGTATGAGAACATTTTGTTTGAAAATATCATACATTTTGCAAGACATTACAGGTAATAGGCTTTTCCCTTGGATGACTAACATACATTTTGTTTTAATGTTGTGTTTGTAAATGAAGCAATCTTTATTGCTAATTTACACAAGTAGACAAAGATGGCCAAATGAACACCGAAATGTGCATTTTTTCACACTCCTCCAAGTAAGACATAATATTGAAGCAAAATATCCCAAACAAAAAAAATAGACCAGTGCATGAAAAAACCTGTATTGCCACTAGTATCTTGCATTAAAAGTTATTTCCCCAGATCTTGTCTCAGTTTTCCAGAATTTTGAGGCTCAGTCGCCTCATGGTATTCCCACACATCTGTATTGGGTGATCGGCCATTTTGATATCTAAAATGAGTAACTAGAGAGCAGAAAAATGTATTTAGTCTAAACTGTAGACCACCAGCCCCAAAGTACACATCAGAGCAGTGTGGAGAACAAATGGACAAGAGAGGAGTTTACAAACAAGATAAAGCAAATTATATTAATACTACCCTTTCCAAGTTGATTCTTTGTGTTAAGGAACTATTAAATGACATTGACACATAACCATGCTATTTAGGAAAGCAGCAAATGTGCATACATGGAAATAATGACCAGAGTTGGAAGAACAGAGATCCTTTACTTAAGTGGAAGTAGCAATACCTCAAATTCAAAAGATAACTTGAGTAAAGTAAGGTATTGCCATCAAGATAAACTAAAAGTAAACAAAAACATTCATCATGTATAATGGCCCATCTCAGAATCATTATGAAATGACTGGATTATGATCATTGATGCATTAATGAGTTGATTGCTGCTCTTAAATGTGGAGATCATTTTAATAACTTAATACTGTATACTGCTGCTGGATATCGTAAACTATAATTATGTGAATTTGTATTTATTTATATTTTTTACCTAATAATCTGAATCTGTAAAGTAGCTAAAGTTGTCAGATACATGTAGTAGAGTAAAAATAATTGTATAGTCTTCCAAAATGCAGTGAATAAAAGAATAATGTAGCATCAAATGGAAAAAGTACAGCATTTGAGTACATTTACGTCATTATATTGCTCCATTGATGAAGACCATGGTCCAGCCAAAGCTCTGAGGAAATGCAAAGTGAGGCACAAACACCCCAAACATACAGAGATCACATTTAATAAAATGTGTTCCTGCTTCTACCATTTCCTTTATGGAAGTTGAATTGACTAACTCAAGAAACTAAACTAAAGTCAGCTTCTTTAAACATTTTATTTAGTAATACATCGAAACTATGTTAATAACATAAACAAAAAAAGACTGGTTACAGTGTGCGAGATCTGTTGTGTTTGTGGAGATTTACCTGGGATTTATACATTAGGCTGGAATTATTATTCGACCACGTCCCTGTATACAGCCATGGGTATTTAAGCTGGCTTGCAGTATGTCATTATTTTTTCTGTAATGCTCGATCTACCTTGTTTACACTAGAAAGAGGATGGAAGGAAACAATTATTGGATTACTGTTGATGTAGTATATATTGTATTTTCTCATTATGCTTCAGTATTGGTTATTTTCAGACAGAATTTACCATTACCTTTATTTTGATTCATTGATTTTCATGAGTGTCCTTTTATCCCAATCTTGTATTCCTTTTCCCTATTTACCCCTTGTATATGTCACGTTGGTGCCACACATCTTGAAAAAGAAAGTTAGAAAAAAAGAAAGAGATGTGTTCATTAATTCAGTGAGTTTGCATTATTTCTGGTGTTTTATCTTCTGCATGTGTTACCAGATCAAATCCAATTTCTCAGGGTCAATTCAGGACTTTAAGATAATTGCAACCTGCAGGGATGAATTGGCACTATGTTCCAAAAACGAAAAAAGACAACAGAGAAGAAAAAGAGCCAAGAGACAAAGAAGTCAAATGAGACAAAGATGGGGAGTGAATCTTGGGGAGGACATAGTGAGAATGATAAAGCAGATGGCATAAAACACCGGAGAGCCATGGAGCGTGGACAGTACAGAGAAAAATAAATCAGAATATAAGACAAACAGAGGGAGAAAAAAATGAATCCACAAAAGGGCTTGGTGAAAAATGCTCCTCTTTCTTTTTAGTGTCTAGGCCATTCGGAAATCTGATAAGCACATATCCTCCAAAGCACTCCCGCCTTCCACTGCCATCGCGGCAGACTTAAGGGAGAACACGGCGTGCAGTGTTTATCACCCCATTGCCGTCATTAGGAATCACACAGATTAGCCTTGACATTCTCGCAGATGATATGGGTAACAAAGGGAGCGAGCTATTAGCATGCTAATGCACATCAAAAGAGTTCAGAGTGGTCCTTTCATCCATGCTTAAGCCCTTTATTCTGCTGAAAAGCGCAGAGATAATACATTTCTTACTCACCTGTGAGCACAAGTGTATAGATCTTTGCAAGTGTGCATATTTTCAGCGCATGTTAAAGGTGGGGTAGCTCATTTTGGAGAAACCAGCTCGAGTGCGCTAGAATTTGAAAATACACAGCCGAAAAAAATCTGCCACTTCCTTCAGACTTCCTTACAGAGCCCCTCCGCGCATGACCAATGAGGACACGAGATAAGTTTGTGCGCAGATGGAAGGCTGACAGGCAGGTAGGCCATCCAGTTATTTTAGCCGGGTCGGCTCAGATGATTGGTGACAAAGCACTTAAGATATTCATTGCTATCGGGATGTTAAGAGCATTCCATGGAATATAACAAAAAGTGTTTCTGAAATAAATTACATACCCCACCTTTAATATCAGATTCTTACAGTGCTAATCAATGAGGCTACATTTGAGCTATAGCCGTAGCAGAGACAATGCTTAAAGACTCAAAGGCAAAAATGCTCACAACCAGCTATATGCAATGATCATTAGGCAGGCCTGTCTTTTATTATTTCCCTGTTACTGCTCAGCCTTCCTTTCCCTCACAAGATGGCAGTGTACCGCCTTGGTTTGTTTCGCTCTAAAAGGAAGAGACACGGCTCCTGGACACTTTTAAGACTCTTTTCTCTAGGAGTTTGAAGGGAAAAGAGGTATAAGTTGAAAGCATACAAAAGCTGAAAGTAGCCTCTTTCAATCCTAATAATGTGCTACAAAGAGTTGTGCGTGGTCTTATTGATTGGACAAGTTAGGCTGAATGAGAAACAATGGCTTTGGTAAGTGTGTGTGTGTCGACTGGAAGAGTTGAGTGCCTGCGTGTGCATGCACAGGCACAGTATTTGTGGGTGCCCATGTGCTTCAATTGTCTTTTGAGTGATACACAAGTACCATTGTCTCGTGTTACTTTGCATTAATAATTTCAGCCTCATCCTTTGTTCATGCAGCTGCATGGTTTGTTGGAAATGAGGACAACATGCCTCAAATCCCTTGAACCCCTCAAACGGAGACACAAAAGAAAGAAAGAGGATGGCATATTAATAAGAAAGCCCCAACATGCAATTATTTAAGTCGCAGTCTAATCCTGAGCCTATTTCTCATTTTCTGAGGATAAATGGGCATTAAAAGCCTTTAGTCAAATGAGTGCATTATTTAGTCCTCTTAACGACAATCCTGGCCTTTGAACATGTCTGTCGCGGCTCTCCACTGAGAGCATGTGATCCATATTGCTGCTGAATGACACTGATATAGAATGGGAATGCAAGTGTAGGGATGCACATCAAGCCAGGGAGATAAGGCACTCTTGAGACAGATCAAATAAGAGTCTGAAAGAGCCAGCAGCTAAATGATAGTCCGTCGAAACAGGATCCGTACACTATCTGCCACTCACAATTAAGCCTAGCATTTGCCAACTTTAGAACAAAGGTCCCAGCAACAAGGTGTGTTTTCTACTGTGAATTTGGCCTGTATTTTATTGTTGATAATGACTGATATACAACAAGCTGTCAGAAACTGTAGCGCATTTACCTCAGCAAATAGGGATGGGAAATCATAAGCTCCAAGCAAACCCACTCTGCCTATCGAAAGGGGACAAAGAAAGCACATGTATCCTTGGCGTTTGTTTTGACTTGTTGATTTCATTGGTCAAAATTGTGACTGTGAACAACACAACATGCCCATTTTTCTGTCTCGTGATTAGTGTTCATGCTGTGAATGTTTGTGGTACTGGCAATTTGATTGGTGCAAATGCTGAGTGGGTGGCCCTGTAAACAGTAGTATCACTTTAATCCCTCCAGCCACATAAACTGTTTACCAGCTGGAGGGCTAACATCGTTAGCCGTTGTTGGGACTCCCTACCTTTCATTGTGACTCCATGAATCTGTTGGGATTTAAATCATGGAGTAAGATCCAGTACAAAGATCTGATGCTACAGTTTATGGGACTTTCACATTGGCTTCACTAACGGCCCGTCTACACTACAGGCATCAAAACATCTTGAAGCTGGGCGTGTCTGAAGCTTGGCGATTTTTTGCGAGCAACGCGACCAACAACCAATCACATGAATCTCCCGCCCCCGACATACAAAGCAATAGCAATGTTAAAACGAAGTAAACTGGATATAAAATCCCCAAACAGGCGAAAACCTACCAGTTTCACCCACTGTCTCTGCCACCTCCCTCCATGCCTGGTTCCTCCGGTTTGTATCCCGGTAAATAGTTCTGGTCGTAAAGAACCGGGTGATTTGCTACCGTAATTTCTCGTTTGGAATATGAGGAAATGAACTGCGGTCTGGCTCTCCCTGCTTGCACGCGGTTTGATTGGCTAGCGCTTGTACTGGCGGGAATTGCATAAACGGGATTTGATTGGCTGACGCCAGCTTCGAGCAAGCATCGAGCCTCAAAAGTTGAACATTGTTCAACTTTTGACACCGATAGACGCTCGCGATGCTTGCAACGCCTTGCCATGCTACCCACAATGCAGTTCGGCGAAGTTTGAAAATATCCTACGTCACCCCATTCAAATGAATGGGCGAAGCGTTGAAAGCATTTTTTGACGCCTGTAGTGTAGACGGGCCGTCAAGGTTGTCCCTTGGTACGAATGCAAGCCTCCGTCCAACCAATCCTCTGAAGTTGTCATCACATACAGTGCCCAGTATTCCATCCACAGACCTTTTTAAGAGTGTTGCTTTAAATTCCATCATTCTAAATCCCATAATTTAGATCTCAAGCCAACTCTCCTCACCACAACATCTAGTGTCTAGACTCTGGGGGAATATATCATCACTACTCCCTTATTATTACTAAGTCATGATGGGGTCTAACACTCTTCACTATTCAAATTTTATTTTGCACCATATAATACATTTATTTACTCTAATAAGTCTCTACGGATTTGATGTACTGTGAACTATACATATACTTTGCTGTGCAGGCTTTTGTTGTAATACTCTTGTGTGTATATGTGTATGCTATGCAAGGTTATGACATGCTCCAATCAGTAGCATACCAAGGAAGTTAGCAGGGGTCTGCAAGTAATGCTATCTCTTTATGTCAGCTAACCTCTGCCATGGGAAACACCCACTCAGAGACCTGGATCTTAGATTCTGTTTATTCAAACACATCGAAAATAGTTTGATGTATCACTGTTTTAAAATGTGCACATTATCTGTTGTACCATTATAGCTTCAATGACTGAACACAAAAAAGTATGATGGTATTTTTAAACCTACAGTATAAGCAAAAATACATTGCAAACGGCAACTTTCTCTTTAAAAGTTGCTCCACTGTGGATAAGCAGGTGATCTCCATTAGAGGATCTGAAGCCCTATACAGGTGAATATAGAACAGTGAGAGATAAAAAGGATAAACCTGCGGTATTATAGGAAAAATACAGCAGATGAAGCAAGAACCAGAGCTAAAGGAGGGATTGTAAAGGGTTGACTGTTATCTATCTCCCACATATCACGCTCCAGATGTTGGGATCTTTTATGAGGCAGGCTAATCATCTTATCATCTCTCTCTGCCCTGGTATTTATGTCCTTTTCTTTCCCTTCTGCCACTTTCTGTTGAGCTCAAAAAGCCCACCACCTCACTGCTGGTTAGCCGCCATCAATCTGGAACCCAAGTACAAAAGTATCGACTTTTCCTTGTCAACCTCTGTAGATAGATGCTGGCTTATTATTTTGGTTCAGCCCCCAAATATTGAGACATAGTCCAGGGACTCTTGCCTCTATTGATTAACCATTAAAAGGCTGGCCTTTGGCTGTGTGTCCTGTAGAGTGTAAAGACGCAGAACACACACAGAGGTGTCAATGGTGAAAGCCGCTTCCGCCCTGCCTCCGCTGTGGAGCTTGACCTTTCATCTGGAAAGGGTTTAGCTCTTCATGTCCTGGAGGAGCTCTCGAGGAGCGTCTTCTGCTTCTTCTGGAAGT
Source organism: Gymnodraco acuticeps (assembly GCF_902827175.1). NCBI lineage: Eukaryota > Metazoa > Chordata > Actinopteri > Perciformes > Bathydraconidae > Gymnodraco > Gymnodraco acuticeps. Next base: position 514,677 of record NW_022992001.1, on the reverse strand, counting down.
ACTCAGAGTGTTTTCAGTATATACACCAGCTATTTTAATCAAGACTCAATGCCTGTAGTCACAAGCCCATGTGACGATGCAGCAAAAATCACAGATTAAATAACATACTTACCTCTACCTAAGTGTCACTTCTAAATCAATGTTTAGGGGAGTTCAAATACAGATGGATCCCTATATTCTTTCAGAATTCATCACTAAAGCAATCCTGTACCCTGTATAGTAAGTACTCTAAATAATATTACCGCTCTTCGTATCCATATCTTTTTGGCTTTATTTAAAGGCAGTTCACAGCTAGGGCTAAGGGTTGGGTAAGGCAACTGACCAGCTTGCTGATATCTTGTCTCACAGTAGCTACAAGGATTTGTTGGGTCAACAATGAAGACCAATAGTGAGTTTTTTAAGACAAAAAGTCCACTTATTAAATCCAGTTCATATACTTATGACCTAACCAAAGTTACAAGAAAGGAACATGGAAATACATGAATACCCTTGCCTTTTCCTCTCTTTTCAAGTGGCTGATAAATGGCTTATCCATCAGTTTTAGTGTTGCTGAAATGACCTAAAAGTTATCCGCCTCTTGCTACAACCTGAAATGCCTTTTATTTAAATTAACCAATCTTAAAAATGCAGTTAAAAATGTTACTAGGAGTTAAGAGAACCAAAGCGAATCACTATTACAGTTTAAGGTTTTACATTTACTAATGTTATTGATTTACAACATAAGTATGAAAATATATTTAGATAAAGTTAACATAAAGACAAAATTAACATAGAAATAATATAACTGCTATTACAGTGTTACAGGAATGACCAAGTAGCAAGCAAGGGGAAAACAGTCATATATATGTGTTTAAACCAAACCGCAGTATTGCATTTTTATGACACGCATAAGAAAACAATTTTTTGTTGTCTGGAATTTTTTTTTAGCTCTCACACTCTCTGCTCCAAATAAAAACAAATGATGTATGCTACATGCAGACGACATTGGATTAATTGTTAAACACTGAGTCTGTGGTAACAAAAGCTGAAATAAACACAGAAATGCTGTACTGATGAAGCTTGCCAATTCCCCAGAAAAACTGTTAATGAGTTGACACGGGCAGAAAAAGTAGTTACGCCCTGGCTGACAGAGACATCACATCGGAGTTCGGCCAAAGCCAGCGGACGATCATTTCACACAGCACCTCCGACCGATGGGGCCGGGGGGGAATATAGAAGCCATCACATCCCATCTATTCCCTTCAGCCACACTCCTGCCTGCGACTTGGCAGACATGCAAATGATCCTGTCAATATCGCCCTGGCCCCACGCTCCACAGCCCCCAAACCTGCAAATAAGTCATGCCCATTTGCTGAAATGGGGGGCCAAGACCCAGACTGGCTGTCACACCAAATACTGCTTCTCCTCCGTCACTTTGGAGACAGCACTGACATATCAACTAAGGGATTGAGAGAGAGGGCTAGAGATTTATCGTTGCATTAATTCATGGGATAATAAGAACTACTTTGGCAGCCTTTAGGGGAAACCATTACAAATTCCATGTCTATACAAATGCATACGTAGAGGAAAACAATGGCGTTCACATGTCTGTTCCAGTTTTAACTAAGCCGGGATGAAAATCGATATAGATTTTTGAATTGTATAATCTTTTCCTATGGAGACTTTACTGTTCGTATGTCACTTTTTATATCCTTTATCACTTTTATAATGACCTGTAAACTTGCCAAATGTTTAGTTAAGTTTCCTGAATTCCTCAAAAAATGACATTGTTTGTTCTACTTATTGAAAATAAAGTACAGAAATACTTTTAATATGGTTTCTAGCCCTTAGTCAATATTTTGTTGGAGTACCAGTGATTTCCACCATCTACTCCTTGTGGGTATCAGCATACAAAAGTTCTGCACATAAGATTTTTGTGATTTTCTCCCATCTTGAGATGCAGATGTGCTCAAGCTTACCTGGATAAGGAGCATATGTGATGATGTGTCTAAATTATTCTGGAGATTTTCATAGGGATTTAACTCTGAGTTCTGGCTGGGTAACTCAAAGATGTTTCATATTCGTTGTCAGAAGCCATTGGAGTGTATATTTAGTTGTATGATTAAAGGGACTGTCCCAGACATGAATTGTTCCCTCAAATCATGTTTTTCGGCAGATTATTTTCAAGGCATGGTCTTCCATTCTTTGTTCCCACTTTCTTTTACCAATCTCCCTGATCAATACACCAGATCTTTGTGTATAAGTGAAGATAGCATCCAATCGCTGGGTGTCAATTTGCACTCTCCCTACTATAGGAGTCATACTGTATAGGCTGTGGACACCGGGGACATATTTTGACCGCGCCACTTTAACAGTACAATTTGTTAAAAATAAACTGAAAAACAGTGTGCTCAAAGAAATGTCATAAATGAGAACACACATGTACAATCTTGAAAACAGTTCCTCCGTTCACACTTGGTGAATGCATATTTTAGGGAAACGCTGCAATTTGGACATGTGACATGTTAAATATTTTTAACTTTGTTTAGATAAAAATAAAACAAAACACTGTCCTGCTGCAGTGGGGCGGGCTGAACAGAAGGTGACACCGTAATCCAAACTTACTCTTGTTATTTTTTAGTGCATATGTAAGGCAAACTGCAATGCACTATGGGTAATTGATAGTGCACTCAGGATAATCACAGATTTTACTCTCAATGGTCGCCATCTTGTCTATCTAGCGGAAGGGGAGGGAGATAAATTGTGTTTACTTTGGAATATGTTTCATATTGTCTAAAAACAGGCATATAAGCAAGTGAAAGATAATACACTGACATATATCTAGTTTTTGTACGATTGTCACGTGAGCAGACGGATCTGTAGATATATATATAGTATATAATAAATATAAGGATTATTATTATTATTATATATATACTGTTTCCTGGGTCCCCGAGGGTGCTGGCGTTGTTTGTTCGCCGCTCCTCCGCCCCAAATCTTGTTCTTTAGTCCAGATCAGAACCTCTCCTGTCTGGCTCTCTACTTTTTAAACGTCAGTCATCAGCAAAAATAGCAGCATCTATATATCGAATCGACACAGGACTTTGTGTTGTCATCTCCTACCTGCTGGCTCTTTCCTGCTCACCGGTCCCTAGCCTGCTAGCTAGCTAGCATTATCGGACCTTGCAGGCTGCTACCTAGATGCTCCTCGGCTCCCCGAAGTCTGCTGAGCTAACATTTCTGTCTCCACCCCAACTCTGCGGCTCGTGTGGATCTTCCCATCCCGCTGCGATCAGCCGGCTTCCCAGCTGACATCGTCTCTCCCTGCCGCCTACACATACTTGCCAACCCTCCCGATTTTCGCGGGAGACTCCCGATTTCATTGCCCTCTCCCGGTTTCCTCCCGGGGTCATATTTATCCCGCATTTCTCACGATTTCTGACAAAATCAGATTTACTCACGACTGTTTCCACTCTGACTTGAATACAGCTACACCATTGTTTGGTTTCCATGGTAGCACGTCTCTTTAGTAGCGCGCAACTGAAAGTCTGAGGGTGAGGAAGATAGTCACAGAAAACTGAACAAGAATCGACAACTCCACCCTCTGCTCACTCCTTTCCTGTAGGTCCTGCCCACACAGGTGCTACAGGCTGCAAGACATTGCCACTTACAACTACAATAAGCATGTTAATGTTAATCTACATCCAATCCAATACAACGTCACCTCAGAGCAGCCCTGCTCAACACACGCTCCATCCACAATAAAAGCCACATTCTGAATTAATTAATTAAAGACAATAACCTGGACTTTCTGTATCTGACCGAAACGTGGCAAAAACCCCTGGACTATTTATCAAATCATCCCAGCAAGATTCACATACATTGACAAACCTCGCCCACAAGGGCGGGGTGGTGGTATAGCTGCTATTATCAGAAAGGAAATAAAAACTACCATAATCCCCATTCCACACCTGATCTTCAAACTCTCTGGTTCCACTCCCCTGGTCACAGCCATCATCTACCGTCCCCCGAAGCCAAATTCTCTTTTCTCCCCGACCTCTCTGACATTCTCACTCAGCTTTCTGCCATATCCCCATCTGTTCTCCTCTTAGGTGATTTTAACATTCATGTTGACGACCCGACCTGCAAATATGCCTCTGAATTTAAGGAAACCCTTCACTGCTGCAACTTCTCTCAACACATCAACTTCCCAACACACAGCTGTGGTCACATCCTGGACTTGGTCTGCTCCACTGGTCTCACCATCCATTATCTGTCCAGCCTCAATCTCCACATCTCTGATCACCTGGCCATCATCATGGACATCAACATCCCCATCCCCGCCCAAAAGCAAAAACGCACAATAACCTACAGAAATCTCAAATCCATCTCACCTTCAGCAATCACTGCCTCCATTACCTGCAAGATGTCTGTCTCCCCCCCCCACTTTCTGAAAACCCATCTGAACTTGTGGACTATTATAACAGCACCCTCTCCTTCTGTCTCAATTAACTGGCCCCCACAAAAACAAAAAAATGTCTCTTTCATACACTCCGCCCCCTGGTATACCCCCGAACTCTGCCAAATGAGATCAAGGAAACGTCAACTTGAACGCCAACACAAGAAAACCACACTAACAGTCCATCTTCAAATCTACAAAGACTATCTCCAGCAGTACAGTAACACACTCAAAGCAGCCCGGACTAATTACTACTCACAACTCATTCAGTCTGGCTCCAGCAACCCCAAGCGTCTGTTCTCCACCATCAGCAAACTTCTCAAACCCTGTGACAACGCCACCTCGCCCTTCACCACCGAACAGTGCAACTTCTTCCTCTCGTTTTTCCAAACCAAAATCAGCAACATTTACAGCAATCTGACACCCTCATCAGCACCCCCTACCTCCCCTCCTGGCCCCCCCCCTTCACCTCACAGCCCCTGTCCCACTTCTCCCCTGTGACCCCCATGCAACTGTCCGACTTCATGACTGGAATTAACTCCACCTGCACACTTGACCCAATGCCCTCCAAATTTGTTAAAGAGAGCCTCCCTGCCATCTCCCAACTCATCGCCACCATCATGAACTGCTCCCTCAGATCTGGATCAGTTCCCCCCCTCTCTCAAACTGGCTGCTGTCACACCCATTCTCAAAAGACCTGGGCCGTGTCTAGCTTCTGAGATTCCCCTCCTCGACTCCTATCCTCAAGACTTAGTCCCGCCCACAGGAGATGCGAGCGGAGGAGCCGAGGAGGAGAACCGAGGAGAGAGGAGGGGAAGCAGCAGGCAGTTAGAGAAATGAGAACTCCTCTCCTCTGAGCGGTCATTTTAAAGAGACGTCCATTAATGATGACAGGAGGCACAGCAGCCCTCTGTCTGATGGTCAGAACTGTGTTCATGACGACTTATATATTTACTTTTAATTCATTGACAGTGCGGTATAATGAGACAATAACAGGCTACAGATGCGGACACACACACACATATTTATATAAATATATACAATTTCAGAATCAAACAAGTATGAGAGCACTCTCATAATAACGTAACACTATCAGAGACTGGATCAACACATCCTCACTCCCAGGTCGGCCTATGTTGACGTTATGTCAAGTCCCCTGTGTCGGCTTTTTCCAACGCAAGGGGGGGGCCCTTATCGTCCATTTTCAACGCAAGGAGGGGGCCCTTAGCATCCATTTTTAGCTTTCCGGGATGTCCATATGCTTCTATGGACGCTCATGGAAGCACGGCATTCGTTTGTGTCGGCTGCCCTTAAAGGCAATGTGAGCGTCCATTCTCATTGGATAACGGAGAATTGTACACCCGGAAGTAAGTATTCCTCTTACTGTCGATTGATTTTACAGTGATATCTGCACTACTCATCGACTAAAAAACACCAGATTATCCTTGTTAATTACACAACATTGATTGGTTTAAATTGTGTGCAATGCTTTTGTATTTTTCCCCTTCGATTCGGAGAAACAAATATTTTTTCTGAGTAAAGGATGGCAGAAGACACTACACTACCCAGAATCTCCAGCTATCGTTTGGACTACACCATGTGCTCTGTTTGACAAACCCCGTGATAGTCCTCAAGCTCTGTGATTGGAGAGTGTGCTCCGAGGGTTACGCCGAGCCTCAAACAGCACTTGAAATGGGATGGAACCACGGCAGACTGTCCAAAACTGGATTTGAACGGGTCCACCGCGTCCCCCCTCCCCCACCCTGTCCCCAGAACTACAAATGCTGGCTATTCTGTTTCGCAACATGTTCTCTATCTATGGCACGTCTCTACTGGGAGTTGTAGTTTTAAAAGACGTTTTCGTATTTCCCATAATAACAAGTTGCCAGTATTAAACTGTGTACATCCCTGGAGGTTTAGGGGATAGGAAACACTCACATTTAAAACATATAATTAATAAATGGGTGAAAATGGCTTGTGCCCATAATGGGCAGCATTAATATATATATACACATGCCAGCTAAGGTCAGACGAGCTTTATTTAACAGCTGGTCTTATGTTTGTGACCCCTGTTGTTAATTGATAACATTACATTACATTAATTGATAAGCCTGAAACATGCACTTGTCAAGGTTCAGAGGCACATTTTGCAAATATGGCAGTAGCCATCGATCAGCTTAAAATAAGATATACTTGATTGATCCCAAGTTGGAACATGTGCGTTACATCGGCATGTGTAACGGTTAAATATGCAGTGGTGTTTATTTGTAAATCATTTAGTATAATCACACAAATTCTGTGTTTTATATTCAACAATTCTGTGTTCTTTATTTATTGATTGTTCAATACCTGACAAGGCCGGAGATGAAATATCTACATACATCTTATAAGAGTATAATACATATGTATAATATCAGTTAAAATAAGTGCTTCAACATAGTTAACATTGCTGGAGGTATGCACAAATATTGATAGATGTATTGTAATGCACTATTGAGGAACCTGCGACCCAAGTTTTTCATTCAATGCATAACTACACCATAGTTGTGTAGGCCTATATCAGGGGTATTCAACTAAAATTCAACGAGGTCCAGTTAGAGAAAATGTCCTCATGCAAAGGTCCGGAACATCAAAATGTCTAACTTGCTTTATGAATTAGTGTGATATATATTGAAGTGACCTGTAGCTTTATCAACGTCTGCATGTAATCAACAACTGACTGCCAATCAAATAAAGAAAGTACAATTCAAAAACAACAATATTTATTGTCAATTAACATTGAACTATACAGATATACAGTAAATACTGTGGCTATGTGTAATGCTCCTCTCGGGCTGCATTTACAAATAAAATAGAGAAAATAAATAAAATAGCTTTTGAAAATATGTGCATCTTAAAAGTGCTTAATTTTAGATAAATAAAATAAAGTGTAGCAGCAGCTTGAGTGTCCCTTTTTCTTTGTTAACCGTTTCACATCATGACTTAACAGTTTCAGCCGATTATAGAACAATATCAGTCTTTACACATCATAACAATTGAACAGTTTCAAAGTTTCTCTTTCTTTCCCTCTTATATTGCAGTCCCTCTCTCACTTTGTTTTATTCAGTGCGAGAATTGAGCTCGAGCTTGTCCTGCCAGGAGTTTGTAAATCTGGGCTGACATGGAGTCAGGGCCATTCTCATACACATGCAGGTGCTCATTGGTTACAGTGATGCAAACACAGGTATGGTGAAAAAAGAGAGAACTATTCGAAGCAGGAAAAAAACAGCGTAATACCATCTGACAAAGGCCTGTGCTATAATGCTTCAATTAACTGCTATTCTTTATAATATACTCTGATCAATAGGAGACAGAGATGTTAAGTTATAAATCAAAGGTTTTTATTATTATTTACAGCAGGGGTGGGGAACCTTTTTCCTTTACATTTTTACAACATCCTCAGAGGGTCGTACAAATGATTGAACTCAACCTCTGCTTAAAAAAACTAAAATCACAGCCCATTCATTTGGCCTTTCTTTCATGATGTGCAAAGAAAAAGCAACCTCTTAATCCAGATATCTCACCATGACTCGCACATGCATGTGCACGGTGTGGCGTGACCATCAAAACAGAAAGATATGGACACAAGATGTGTGTAAATGTATTTAGTATCCTATCCATGACCATGTGAACATGACTTAAGTGGGGGGGGGACCTAACCTCCTCTAGGGGGGTCCGGGGGCATGCTCCCCCGGGAATATTAAATATTGAAGTTAAAAGCATCAATCTGGTGCACTTTGAGAGCAACATGAAGAGATCTATGGATACATCTAAACACCCATATGAAACAGAACTGTCAGCAGATTTTTCTTTTTGGATATTTTACAAATCACTCCCCTTTTAAACTCTATTCTTGTTATTTTTAACAACTTTTTTGTTACTGTCATATAGTATGTTATACCTGTTTTTCATTTAGTCTCATTAATAACTATAATGATCATATCAAGGTGTGCCTTAACCTCACTGAGTTGAGGTTATTTGAGCCTCTCAGAAGAGAGCTCTCTTCCACCTGGTTGTAGAAAAGCTCTTTAAAGGAATGGTATGCTCATGACACTCATTTTTAAATAATTATCATCCGATAAAACAGACCAGTCTCTGCCAGTCTTTTTTTTTTTTTTTAATCCGATGATATTATCAGTGATTTTAAACTGATTAATTACCGAAATAACATCAACACTGTGGGCGGCGCCATTTTACCGGACGTGACGTAAACCATGCGTTTGGTTTCGAGGACACGTTGATGTTCATGTTATTTACTGTAGTTACTCTCTTCAAATATGCCTCATTGTATCGCGAAACATTGCCACAATTCTGATAGGAACAATCCACGGAATGCTCGGTTCCATCTGTTGCCAAAAGGTAAGCGTAGGAAGTACGTTCGGAGGCAGTGGCTAGCGAAATGTGGCCGGTGTTGCAGTATAACGTGAGTCATGACAACTGGCGACATTCTATTATTTTCGTCATAGGAATCCGGGGCGTGTACATTGAGGACCCATTGTTGATTCACCATGTCGATCGCCTCGTTTGTCCTTTACGTTCATCTTTTGCTATATCTGCCTTCCTACGATCATTTTGATGCACATTCAGTACTCGTATGTGAGGTTGTGGGTGAGAGGTGGATATCGTGACGCTTACAGGGAGGTATCGAACATTACAAAGTAGGTGACTGTGTGGATGCCTGTTCAAAATATTGCAAATTTGAATAAATAATTTAAATTATATATTTGTGTCCGACTTTCATTTGGACATCGTTCTTAATGTGATGTATAGTAGCTCTGATAGCTGTCCATACCTTCAGACAGCCTAAAAGTAAAACACAAGTTGTTTATTCACAGCACGACCGCTCATCAACATGACTGGATCACTCATGACAAGTTGTGATCAGCTCCGATTAAATTGTGATATCAATGCTGTAGCTATTCTCCAGGGAGCACGTTTTTTTAATGAAATACCTGTATCCCTCTCATCACAACAAGACTCTACACTGTGCAGGAAAAACAATTACATACATGAAAATAACCTTGATGCATGGGAATGAATCACACAAACTATCTTCCGTGGCTATACTGATATGTCACAGTAACGGTCAACCACAGAAAAGTAAGTCCAGCGGGGCACACGTTGAATACATATAATACAGTAGTTCTATTATGCCTTAAGCCTATACGTTTAACCCATAAGAACCCGGACCCATTTATACTTTTGGGGAAATTAAGGGGAACGTCATTTAGACTAAATAGACCACCGAGAACACATTTCTGACAAGTAACCCCCCCTAGTGTCACATATCTGAAATGTGACATATGTGTCACATTGGGCTTTAATGGTAAAGTAACTCTTATTTATAACTTCATTAATGAGGATGATTTTTTGGTTTACATTTGTTTGAACATACTTGAATTGAATAATAAAGAATATGTTAACTAAATATAATTGAATCAGCTAAATTAACTGAGCAGATCATAATCATATTTGTAATTGTGCATATATATATATATATATATGTCACTCCGGGTTTACTGTGAATGTTTAGGGTTAATGTCCCGATGTGACATAAGTGTCACATCAATATTTATGGCATTTGTTTCATATCAATTTCATCAATAAATGTTTCTACAACAGGTTATATGTAATCAGAATCAGAAAAGAGCTGAAGACAGCTTAATGTTTAACAAATGACATGTCATGTAAGCATTTTTATTCTTAAATGGCTTGAATGTTAACTTTAGCAACAAAAAACCTTTCCAAATGTAGATACATGTGTCATGGGCGTCGCCTGGGGTAGGCATCCGGGGCTTTAGCCCCGGATGTTTTTTTCTTTAGCCCCGGACAAATTCTCCCTCAATAATATAATACATTAACCGTACTTTACCTAGAGGATGGCAGAATTGTAATTTCCCGTGTTCAGTGAATGCAACAGAGGCAACCACCAGACCAATCCGAGAGTTGCATGGAAATAAACGTGTTTTATTGGCTGACCTCTCCTCTGTGACAGTGTTTAAACTTTAAACTTTCAGCCGCGGACGCGGAGTTTCTGAAGATGGACATTAGACATTTTTTAAATAAAAAAGACAGCAATTCTCAAGTGGTGGCTCACACAACAACCCCAGAGCCACCACCTGAGCCAGGTGAACAAGGTATGTAAATGTCAGTAAACTTACAAGTTATGTCAACATGTAAGCAAAGCATAAATTATAGCTACGTTGACGTTACTTTGAATCGCGGGGGTAAGCTAAACCGTTAGCAAGTAGCTATAGCTAGCCAGATATATTAAATAAACACTTTGTCATAAAATCTAAATGTTGTGTTTTTTAGCGTTACTTGGTGATTTCAAAGAAAGCTCTCTGGGAAATGTTGACTTACTGTCAGTGTTCGACATGAAGCTAGAAGCTACCTTACATTACACAGTTGATCCGGAGTCCTGTCAGTTAGTGTTTCATAGTTAGCTTAGCTAAGCATCAACCTAGCACTGAAATATATATGGATGTTATGTGACGGTATTTCTGAGGAAAAGTCAGCTGAAATGGTGGCATAGTTGCCACTGCTTTACGTGTCAACAGCATGTTTGAACGTATTTGCAGCAGTAAATGTGGCTGTTTGGCCACTGACGTTGCCATAACAACACCTGAATTTAAATGTGCAACCTCTTTTTGTGACAGATTTTTGCATGAAATTATAATTCTTCTGATTGATATTCCTATTGACAGCTAGTTTCTATGTGTACATTATGAGATGGACAGCCAGCTAACAAGCTTTCAGATCAAAGCTAATCAAGTGGGGCTCCTGAAAGGGGGCAAGGGACACTATGCTCCCAAATATTAAGCCTTGACCCCCATCTTAAAATGGATATGATCACAAAATGATCTGCATTGTCGGAGGCCTTTTTTCCTCATTATCATGTCAAATTGTACAGCTTTCCTTAGTGTTGAATGCAGAAAGATGACTATATTAGAGTATCAAGTGAAAATGAATATATTAAAATATGAAGTGAATATATTAAGTGAATTACTCAAACTGCATTTGTATAGGAATGATTATGTCCTATTGGCAGATAACTACTCTAACAGTGATATCTACAAGAGATGTACATTTAACTATTTTCAATTGGTTAGTATTACATTGTGTGACAGTGTGGTGACACTCATTTTAATGAAGACAAATTTGTGTATCTTGAAATTCATTTATTTGACAGAGCTGGAAACTGATTGACTTACATACTTGTTTGTGTTTACCCACAGTCATCACAGATGAGCCAAACAGAGTAGAGGATGAAGAAAGGAGAACAGGAGAAAGGGACACATAAGAAGGAGATACAACCGATAAGAACGACAATGGAGACGACAATGAACAGGAACACCAGAATAGACAAGAGTCAATGAGTAACATGACTGATTTAGGGACTGCAGATACAGGGCCAAGGCAAGTGAGACATCACTGCTTTCCATCCAGCATGTTTGGCCAGCAAAAGAGATCATTTCAACCGCAAACAGCAAGTGATGAGGGATTATTATTTCCTCCTTCCATCCCTTTTTTCTGTTTAATCTGATTACTAACAACTTCTAATCATTTGACATAGTTTATGATTTAATTGGAAAATAAAGTGTTTTTAAATAATAAACCCGTTTCTGATTCTGATTCTTTGATTTTTGTTGACATATGGGTGTCGAGAGATGTATCCATATCTCTTAATGTTGCTCTCAAAGTGCACAAGATTGATGCTTTTAACTTCAACATTTAAAAAAATTCTTCCCCCTGGACTCCAGAGGAGGTGAGTTCCCTCAAAATAGCACTTTATCTCTGCTTATGTAACTCCGGTGTAGTGTCTCCTCGGCAACAGATCACTCAGAGCTGGTGATTACTTTCCTGCATTTCAATGGACAGCATAAAAGGACACGTGAGCTGGGTTCTGGTGCTCAGATTAGCTATTGATGATCACGTTGATAAATCATATACAACCAATCACACAAAAACATGTTGCTGTGACTGTGAGCATTAAACAATTAACATTAAACTAAACAAACACAACAGTACGTTATTGTCCTTATAAAATAAAAACATACATTTTGTCCCCCGAGATAATACAGGCACCTTACCCTCAAGAGATCCTCACGTGCTATGAGAATCTCCCACAGTCCATTGCCGTAACAAAGCTAATGCAGACACATGTTTGTGACACCAGATGGCGCAATTGTGCGTGTGGGGAGTCTTGCAGTAGAAAATTCGACTGTAGCACCGCCACTGTGGGCTAAGCCCCGAATGTTTCCAGGTCCAGGCAACGCCCCTGACATGTGTTAGCCTGGCACATGGACATCTTGGATATGTTGTTATGGGAACACAAAAGCAAATGACAAGGACCATAACCCACCAGACTGTTCAGTGTGTGTCACTTAGGGACTTAAAAAAGGCTAAAGCTGTATAAGGAACTTTCCAGAACATTTAAAGTTCATGTGACACCTGTGTCTAAGCAATTCTGTCTGCACCATGAGGACCCACTGATATAAAATGCTTAACTGTCTAAGTTGCAATCATGCACTTTTTGGAGGGCTAAGCGCCAGCTTGACATCTTTTTGGCTTCATTTATATGGAAAGACAACAGTGATAGTTATGTTTCAGAATAACATTTATTGGAAATTGTTAGAACAATCTCACTGGTCACCGGCTTGAGCTTCAATCTCAGGATCCATGTATTTGTGATCAAAAGTAGGCTAATATAAAAGTAGTGTAAGTCATTAAATTTCAGAGACAGTAATATTGTAATGTAACGTAGCCTATTACTTAAAAAAGATAGTAATAAGTAATGTACTGTATTACATTTTGGAAGTAACTTGCCCAACACTGCAGATGATCCAGTTATCTCGATGCTGCTTTCGGGCTGTGAATAAACAACTTGTGTTTTACTTTTAGGCTGTCTGAAGGTATGGACAGCTATCAAAGCTACTATACATCACATTAAGAACGATGTACAAATGTTTTATATGTATTCAACTTGTGCCCCGCTGGACTTACGTTTCTGTGGTTGACCGTTACTGTGACATCAGTATAGCCACGGAAGATAGTTTGTGTGATTCATTCCCATGCATCAAGGTTATTTTCATGTATGTAATTGTTTTTCCTGCACAGTGTAGAGTCTTGTTGTGATGAGGGATACAGGTATTTCATTAAAAAAACGTGCTCCCTGGAGAATAGCTACAGCATTGATATCACAATTTAATCGGAGCTGATCACAACTTGTCATGAGTGATCCAGTCATGTTGATGAGCGTTCGGGCTGTGAATAAACAACTTGTGTTTTACTTTTAGGCTGTCTGAAGGTATGTACAGCTATCAGAGCTACTATACATCACATTAAGAACAATGTACAAATGAAAGTCGGACACATTTATATAATTTAAATGATTTATTCAAGTTTGCAATATTTTGAACAGGCATCCACACAGTCACCTACTTTGTAATGTTCGATACCTCCCTGTAAGCGTCACGATATCCACCTCTCACCCACAACCTCACATACGAGTACTGAATGTGCATCAAAGTGATCTTAGGAAGGCAGAAATAGCAAAAGATGAACGTAAAGGACAAACGAGGCGATCGACATGGTGAATCAACAATGGGTCCTCAATGTACACGCCCCGGATTCCTATGACGAAAATAATAGAATGTCGCCAGTTGTCATGACTCACGTTATACTGCAACACCGGCCCGAACCGAAAGATCCAGAGGCGCATGTATGCAGCGAACATTTCAAGTTTCCGGACGACTACTCTGAGAGTATGATAAAACATAACATGGGATTTATTGAACAACCATTACTTAATGGAGATGCAGTACCATCGGTCTTTCTGGTGTCATCACCGACCAGGACACCAGTTCGGCCAGTTGAGAAATCGCCCTCTGCAAGTGTGAAGCGACGGAGGACCAGAAGTAGTGCTCGGAGTAAGAATAAGGTATGTTATAGCGCATTTCCATTGCAGCGGGTAGCCCCGTTTAAACGTCCTTTATCGTCCAGGCCAGGCCAGTTTTTGGTGGCCTTTCCATATAGCGTAGTACCGGCTAGTGGGTATTTTCCCCCAGTTTTTCCGGCCCCATAAAATCGTGGTTCTAGGGCCAGGGACAACGAGGCTGAGTATGCTAAACTAGAGAGGGAATCGCTAGCAAGGGTGGTACTACTACTGGTATGCAGAGAAGACGCCGACGTGTCACACTTATCATTCATATCACATCATCAATCTGATCATCGATCATATAATATCATCATATTTCCTTATCTGAGTCAGCTTCTCCAGCCGTATCTGGCCGTGCAACACTTACAGTGTCACATACTGTATGCAGAAGTATTATTTTAAGCAACACATTAAGTTGACGAAACACTCGAGACAAATGTAATTAAAGTCAGATCCACTCGTGTCTTAGATGGGGCAGTGATATCATAAAACGATACGCTTTCAAACACTCGGTAGGCCTAGTTATTTTTTAACTAGTTGTTCTACAGTATATTCACCTTGCAGGTGCAACTCTGTGGCTTGTATCCTGGATTATATGTTTAAGTCATGGATGTTTAAAGCTCATATTTGTCTAATATTAGTTTACTTTTCATTAATGAAGTATGACCTCTGCTTAAAAATACTAAAATCACAGCCCATTCATTTGGCCTTTCTTTCATGCTGTGCAAAGAAAAAGCAACCTCTTAATCCAGATATCTGCATGCACGTGCACGGTGTGGCATGACCACCCAAACAGAAAGATATGGACAGAAGATGTGTGCAAATGTATTTAGACTCCTGTGAACATGATTTAAGTGGGGGGGGGGGGGCTAACCTCCTCTAGGGGGGTCCAGGGGGGATGCTCCCACGGGAAGATTTGTTTTTTTAAATGTTGAATTTAAAAGCATCAATCTGGTGCACTTTGAGAGCAACATTAGGAGATCTATGGAAACATCTCTCAACACCCAGATGAAACAGAACTGTAAGCAGATGTTCTTTTTCTTTATGGGTATTTGACAAATCACTCTCCTTTCAAACTGTATTCTTGTTTATTAATAACAAATTTTGTTTACTGTCATATAGTATTTTATGCCTGTTTACTTTATTCTCTTATTTGTTTTATAACTATAATGATCATATAAAGATGTGCCTTTACCTCACTGGTTGTAGAAAAAGCTTCTTATATTCGTTAGCATAGCTAGCTAACCAGATGCTAATAACAACAAAGTTATTGACTGTATGATCAGTATGACGGATGAACAGATCGCCACTGGGCTTACAACTAAAGACACAGACACGCAGAAACTGCGGCATGTGTACGGCTCCTTATCTGAAGTGCCGAGCCACGTTCTGGTGCTCTCCGTCAGAACTCCACCCTGTCAGACGAGACATATACCACGTGATGACACGTTAGGCTCGTGTTGTTTTCAAGGACCCTGACCTTGGCCAGGAAAAACAGGCACTCACTTGTTTAATTATTTTGCGGGCTAGATTTCTTTAATTTTTTTCTTTTTTGCGTGTGTTTATAAATTACCTCGAGGGCCACACCAAATGGTCTCGCGGGGCGTATACGTCCCGGGGGCCGGAGGTTCCCCACCCCTGCTCTACATGCTCCCCCTTGGCAAAATAATTTGTTGCCACAACCTTCAATTTCACTGCTACGCCGATGACATCCAACTTTATATCTCAAGAAAAACCATCACCCCCACAACACACTCCACTCTCACCAACTGTCTCTCAGAAATAAAAGCATGGATGCAAACAAACTATCTCCAACTGAACAGTGCCAAATCAGACATCATCATCATCGGCCCCCCATCCCGTACCAAAGCCATCCAGAATTTCAACTTCACCATTGACAGCCACACTCTATCTCCCCCCTCACATCCGCAACCTCTGAGTCATCTTCGACAGTCAGCTCAAATTCAACCACCACATCAATCACATCACCAGGACCGCCTTTTTCCACCTCAAAAACATTGCCCTTCTCCGCCCATCACTCTCCTCCTCTGCTGCTGAAACCCTGATTCATGCATTCATCACATTACAACTCGACTACTGCAATAGCATCCTCTACGCAGTCTACGGCATACCATCCAACCTCCTCAATATCCAGAACTCTGCTGCCCGCCTCCTCACCCACACCCGCTCCCGAGACCACATCACTCCCGTCCTCCAGAACCTCCACTGGCTCCCCATCCGTCAAAGAATCAACTTCAAAGTCCTGCTGATTACTCACAAAGCCCTCAACAATCAGGCCCCCTCCCTCTGGAACTCACTCCCACAACCCATCAGAGACTGCACTGACCTCACCACCTTCAAAACACTCACCTCTTCAATCTGGCTTTTAATGTGTGATTGTTTTTTGTATTATTTGACTTTAACTTTAACTATATATATTTATTTGTTGTTCTTTTCTTTCACTATATCTGTAAAGCGTCTTTGAGCACCTGTAAAAACGCTAACAAAATACATCTATTATTATTATTATTATTATTATTATTATTATCTTTACTGGCCACAATCATGGTGAAATGTTTCTGGATGTCATTAAAAGAAGAAGTGGTCAAATGTTGCGATTAACATTTCCAGAAAGTGCACAAAAAGCCACTTTTGAGAAAACACTACCCTGTCAGAATTCACACTTGATGTATGTCAGTGCATTGTAAACAGTTTACAATATCAAAGTATTCTAATAGAGTCAGCAAAGGTTAAGGCAAGTGTAGTTATAAAGAACATTTCAAAAATGGATTTCAAAGTGCCTTGCCAGAATGATTAGAAGCACCAAGACAAAGTGTTAAAATAACACATTGGAGAATGACATTTAAATGCAATTAAATCAACTGTTGAAAAGACAAAAGAATATAAATCAAACAAGCCAGACAGAAAAAGACAAAAATAGAAAAGGCCAGGAATAAAATACAAGAATAAGAGTTACAGAATAGCACTGTGTAAGAAATTAATAATTATAGGAGTTAATAAAGGGCAGCAGCAAATAGTATAATTATTGGATTTTATAAAAGACAGTAGCAAATAGTAACGTATTCAGTCTTAAAAGAAGTGAGAGTTGCAGTAATCAAGTCTACTGAAGATAAATGCAGGAACACAATTTCCAATTACTGCTGAGACGCCCCTTAATCCTCGACTGACCCTAGATTTCTGGCTCTTTGTTTTGAACATTGCCAATTGAAGCTGTGCACTTATTTTTAATTGTTCCTCCTTGTTTAAATAAAACAATTAACTGAGTTGTATCTTTGTTTAATTGTAGAAGATTCAGTATAGGAATACAGTACTTGCAAGAACATTTCTCCTAGGATGTATTTGTAAACCCTCTAATTGTAGCTTTGTGACATGCTTTGGTCAGAAAGTTATCTCTATAGATATTCCATATCTATGGTATCTTTTTCTCAGAGCACAACTTGTCATGGCACTGCCATCCAGAATGTTCTATTCTGAGATATATGGGGTTGCAATGGAATTTGTTGACTTGCATCTACATGGCATGTTAAAATGCTATTCTGACTATCATCAGCAGTTTCTTAAACATTGAGCAGTTTCTCTATATGGAACCCGAAGTTTGAGTCCTGACACTTGTCAATTTGTACTTACAGTTAGACTTTCAGATAAAGGTTTTTAGTGAAAAGAAAGTACCTGCTATTGAACTCTTTCACTCCACTGAGAGATCTTTAAATGGTATAATATAGTCCATAAAGTGTGTCACTACCAGGGAACTTGGTGATTTCAGCCTTTGTAGACCATGTACATGCATAAAAACCATTATAACACATGATACAGGAAAGGGCAAACCCCCCAATAGCATGATAGGATCTCTTAAATATACAGTATTGGACTGATATTTGAAATTGGGAGTGATTTCAGACACAGCCAAGTTGGTATAATTGATATACACTCTTGTTGAGTTTGGCTGTAATATACCATACAAAAGTATCTTCCTTATATTTATAATAGCGTCTACAGTTAAGTCCTTGTGAAGGCGTTAGGCATGCAGAGATTGGGCTGCCAATGGCCAAATGAAATAAAGCTGCTATCTTACCCAATTAGCTGGTAGGCCATTCCAGCCCAGTTTGTCTGTAAATGTGACACAGGTCCAAACACCAGGACAGTAAAACGGGCTGTCCAATGACTGCTTAGCTTGAAGGGCTGCAGTCTTGGCTTTGAACGTGCTAAACAGAGCGGGGCTCCTCTAGGGGTGTGTGTGTGTGGGGCCGAGTACCTCTGTTTACCAGGCACTCTGCCTTCAGAAACAGCCTCGTCTTCACCTCGGAACAATGGGAGACATGACAGCCATACGGTCCCTCTGTAGCTGGCTAATTGTGTGCAACGTGCCTGTGGAGTGCTCCAAATCCCCCCACCCTTCCGTCCCTCTCCTTCACGGCTGTTGATGATAAAAGGAGGAGACGTGGTCTTATGTGTGCAAAGGGTCAATGGTCAGAAATAACAATAGCCAAGTTGTTATTTTTCTTCTCATATGGCACACAGCAGCTACAGAACATAATGGTATTGTCCAATATTCAGGTCTGAAATAACCCAATGCTACAACTAGTAATTTTATAAAAATATTTTAAGAAGATTTCATTTGCTTTGACCGAATCTCTTTTGATAATGCATTTTATTGTTTTAGTTATTTTTCATGCAACAATGGCAGAGCTTTTATTTTGTTTAGCCTCTCAAATAGGGAGATGTCCAAATGTATCTTTTTAATATAAAATTAAAGTGAATATCCTTTGGTTTTGGGACTTATAAAACAAGACAATTAAAGGCATACAGTAGCTTGGAGATTGAAAAACTGGGATGTACTTTTTCCCTATTTGCTGATATTTTGTTAATGTAATAACTAATTGATATTTATTCTAGAAACCCAGTTGTTAAAATAAACAGTGTAGCTGCTGTTCTTAAAAGGCAGAAGACATTCAAGGACCTCATCAGGATGCATTTTAATGATTTTTGTAAGTGCCCTGTTCTTCTTGTCCAACGCGTCCAACAGCTTTAGTCAATGACCACACATCTCAAGAACTAATAGCTTGTCGGCTCTTCAATAGCCATGTAACTGTGACTAATGTGTAGATATCCTGCAGAGATCCCACAGGCCTACTGGGGGTCTTCCTCATTTCCTTACTTCACACTAATGACCTGCTCTAGGCAGGTTTACAGAGGGGCCCCTCATATCTTATGTCAGACTTTACCGCTGTCCATTTGTTGCCTTGAAGATGTTCATGTCGTACTCCTGATTAGTACTTTTCCAACAGAGGCCCAGGTTTGTTTGAAATATTCCCTTGTCTATGTGATAGAGGCAGTGTTGGGTGTAACGTGTTACTGCTGTAACGAAGTAATGTAACGCATTACTAATGAAATGTGGGTAATATATTACCCGTTACAATGCTCAGTAACGCAGTTACAACACATTTTAACCCGAAATGAAATGGTGTTTTGTTTTTTAAGAATGTACTAACATAGCGAGACATTCCGACACCAGACAAATTGTGCGGGCAGATTAGTAAACCTGGTGTGTTTACCCTTCAGGCTTCGCGTCGGGATCTTCGGGGCAGTTGAATGTTATGCACCCTCTATTCAAAAAAGAGAACGGAGCGAAAAATACAAACAACAAATTGTGTCAGGTGCGCGTGACCTGCTCCGCTGCGCGTGCATCATTTCCAAAGTGCTTCCACAGCAGTGACACACATCTGTGGATAATCATTTATACGAAAATGGTTAAAGCAACCATCACTAAACGCCAGCAACACTGCATCTACTGCAGACAGTAGCAACAGGTCAGATGGGGACATCACGTTACCCTCCGTTGTGGACACTAGCTTACTCCCGCCTGACTCGCCGCCCTCGCCCCCGGAGCAGCAGTCTTCGTCGCCCGAAACTACGCCCTCTGCGGCCCGCAGGTGCCAGGATACCACGGCAAAACAGAGCCTGCCCAGGTATATCTAAACAAGTACCCGTCTGTACAGTGGGGTTAGGCGGTCATCTTGCAGCTCGTGGTATACAAATAGACAAGGGCTAGAATATTCATGTGAAAATAGATTCATATTCTGCCATGCCTGAAGAAATGTTGGGTCAAACATAATGCATACAATAGCACAGATGCCTTCACCACGAATGGCTACAAAAATATCTCATATCCCAAGCTTATCAACAAGCTAATGTTGCAGCTGAAATGTTCTCCAGGTCACAAAGTCAACCTCACATGATGATGTGATCCCAGTTTTCAAGCACAGTAAATATTCTCTTCCCAGAGTATATGATGGGACCAAGGTGATGATTTAGTACATGGTTTTAATAATACTTTTGCTTTTCAATGTTTGCCATTTCAAACCATGAGCTGGTTTAAATAATATGTGCCTTGATTTACAATATGTTCTCATTTGTTTTATCAGTACAGCTTTGAAGCTGTTGTGCTTTTCTTTGCCATAGTCCACTTTGGACTATATGAAATATTTCAGGATTGCACTTTTAACTCACTTGAAATGTTCTCACTTGCTTGGTTTCAAAACATAACAAATGCCATAATCTGTTCATTGGGGACCATCAATACTATTTTTCATTGCTGTTGCCGGCCACTATTGCTCATGTAAACCTACTACTGCTGCGCCCCCTGTAATCTCAGATGCACCCTGAGTCATTTTGTTCTGGAACCGGGCCTGTACACGGCCATATACTAAACACACTACAGAGCCCATTCCCTGTCCTGTTATTGTTTACTTCCTGTCTGCCTTCTTCTGGTGATTTATCTGACGTCCATCGCTCCGTCTTTTAACCTCTTTTCCTTTCTCTTTCTTGATCCTCCTTAGCAACCTTCATTATAGTCCTTGACAGTGGTCTGTACTGCTGGATTAACAACGTGTCACATGTTAAGAAGCTACAATCAGAATCGAGTATTCAACTAAGCCGTGTAATACAAGTTGTTAGTAGCCTTAAGGGCCTACACAGTTGTTATTCTACACCACATTGCCCTTCACTGGATGTATAATGAGCTGCACTAAACTACATTTTAGCATTTAAAATACCTAGCCATTCTTTTGGTGAAAGTAACTCAAAAATAACTAAAAAGTAGTGTAACTCATTACATTTCAGAGACAGTAATATTGTAATGTAACTTATTACTTTCAAAAGAGAGTAATAAGTAATATGTAATATATTACATTTTGGAAGTAATTTGCCCAACACTGGATAGAGGTAGTTGAGCTGAAAGACCAAGATTACACACATGCAATCAAAATGAAACTTGTGAAAAATAACGTTTTGTAACATTTTTTAATAGAAATGTCTGCGATTAGTTATTTGAATTTGCATTTTAGCAAGATATATTGGAAGATGTCCTTTTCCTTGGACTTGAAAAGGCTGTTCTATGCTCTATAACAATCTAAAGAATAATATACACGTGCAGCAATTTGTTTGTGGTTTACTTGATCTTTATTATTATATATATTCACAAAAACACATACACATATCAAAATAGACACAATAATAATGAACGACATTTGGAAGCACAAAATTCAATTAGATGCATTTTGTAACGTAAATGCAGATTGCCTTTTAAAAGAAATATAGTAACATGAAAACAGTGGTTATGTGTTTATCTCAATAATGTATAAATAGATGTGGATACAGCGTTGGAGGCGGGGCCCAGTTCATTCCTGAAAGTTGATCAGTGGTGCATCAAGCCAAAATGGCCTACCTCGAGAAATAAAAATGCCTAGATTTACCAGGGAACTTTTGGCAACGGGGCCATAGAGCATGTGCAGGCCATTCAAGTGTTGGGAATGGGCATTTTATTAAGCTTAGAGAAAGTTAATACATTGCTTTACAAATGTCTCTTTCTCAATGTTAGTCAATGGAAAAAAGTATTTTTGGGCCCAACTACGAAAATGTGTTTTAACAACTGTGTCACAATCTGTGCTCTTGTTTATCGATGTGGTAGTTTCTCTATGTGAAATACATGGTGGAGAACACATTTTCATAACACTGTAGAGTGGTGGAAATAAACAGGGAGAAAAGAAGAAAGAAAAGGTGTGGCCGTCCGAAGTTGCTGGTGGTTTTGTACCCGCCTCAGGTTTAACCTTCACACTAACAAAGCAAAAGACTGATCAAAGCCAATGACCTACTTTGCCTTGCCAAATTCAATCAAACCCAAATTTACCTTGAGGGTAAGGAAAGGGAGTCCCGGAAAGAGGAGGAATCCTTGGGGAGGAAGTGTGACGTTAGCGAAGATGCTATAAACATCAACAGACAGTGAAGAACAAGGCAACTGTGGCACAGGAATCACTCCTCCCCCCAACCCTTTATTCATCAGACATTAACAGCGAGGACAAATGCCATAGAGGAATATGTTGCGCTTGGAGGACGGTGATGATGAAAAGCCCCCAAATGCATCTGACAAGGAGTAAATATTGAATTGAAAGATAAACAAGGTGAATAGCCTTTATTATTCATGCCAATGGGGAGACAAAGCACTGTGATGGCACGGAAACAACATCCTTTATCTGTCTGGTCCTCTCATAAAGCAAAGCACCCTCAGATACACTGGAGGCGAGGTCAAGGGAAATTCACACAACAGCGTAGATTTACATTGTGTTATTTCCCTGCTTTACAGCGTCCAAAACTGGCAGAAAGTACTAGTATTATCAGTTTTTCAATTCCCGCTGAAATGATGGCCGTGCACATGGGGGCCTATTTATGATTGGGCCATGGAGCACACTCCATCTCTATTCATGCGCCGCAGCACCTTATTGCTAGCTGCTCTACATTCAGTGGGTCCATTATCCCCACAGATTCATGCTTGGGATGCAAGGCCTGTGTACTTTGATTTCAGTCGTCCTCCATCTTTCAATAGCTACGTTACACAGCTGAGTAAAAACCCATGTCTCTCTTTCTATTTGGACTTGGTTGTATTTGAAGGCACAAATAGATGGTTATCCCAGTGTATATATTTAAATACGTAACTAATTATGTTTGTGCATTGAGTGATTTGCATTGTGCATACAGCACATTTACTTGGGCTTTACTGAGCTTGAAAGTGAGTTTCAGCTCAGTATAAAGCTGAGAGACCAATAAAAAGAGCATACAGAATAGATGGCCAAATCTATGCATTGTTGCCCTACTTCAACTTTAAATTAAATGTGTTCCAAGCGTGCTTTCTAAAGAAGATAAGATAAGGTGACCCTATATCAATCCCCAAGGGGATATTCAGTTTTACACTCTGTTCGGCCTTCGGTTCCTTGCTCAAAAAACACCTTGCCAGCTACCAGTCTACTGTATGTTTGCTCTGATTGGGACTTGAACAGGCTACCCCTTCAGTTCCAAGTCCTTTTGCTACTACTACGCCCAAATGTATCGCCCGTTTAAATCTGAAAGTATTGCCCAAAGGACCGGCATTGGCCTCGGAAAGTTAAAAAGCAAAAAAAGTATGGTTAAGACTGATAAATGGTTCAACCAACCTGACTATGTTGGGATGCTGTGCTTTGAAATGTCTTGTCATTGTCTGTATTTTTTTGTACATCTCTAATGTTAAAGGTGGGGTAGGTAAGTTTGAGAAACCGGCTCGAGATACACTTTTTGTTATATTCCATGGAATGCTCTGAACATCCCGATAGCAATAAATATCTTAAGTGCTTTGACAAAAAATCCATAAAAAATGTCATCTGTGGAAGCCGTAGTACTGTAAAAAGCACGACCAATCATCTGAGCCGGCCTGGCTAAAGCAACTGGATGGCCTACCTGCCTGTCAGCCTTCCATCTGTGCACAAACTTATCTCGTGCCCTCATTGCTCATGTGCGCATTCGTGTGTGTTGGAGGAGGGGCTCTGTAAGGAAGTGGCAGATTTCTTCCAGCTGTGTATTTTCAAATTCTAGCGCACTCGAGCTGGTTTCTCCAAAATTACCTACCCCACCTTTAAGCGGGCAGCAGAACAGGTTGACCCAGGTGCAGACACAGGTAAATAAAAAGCATTCATATTCTTTTTCAACTTTTTTCTGTTGAATTTCAATGTTAATCTAAAGCTCATTTTACACATGCACTGCAAAGTTAAAATTATCAAAAAAATAGGGTGGTGCAGTGATGAGGTCATTGTGTAGGCCGACCTGGAAGTTTTCATCGCATTGGCTCCATTTCCAAAAAAGGAATTCAATGTTCCCCCTTGGATTTCGGTATATTGCACAAAATAAGCTTTGTGGCGAATATTTTTGTAATACTGAACACATTTAGTTCAAAAGGATTGTCTCCACGTCAGTGGTGTAAGAAATTAAAATCAATGTTTATATGGCGTAATTTAGATTAAATATTACGGTTTTAATGAAAGCTGAGAGGGTGTACACTTGAATTCTTCAACTCCGGGTAGCATTAGCATGTGGCTAATCTTACGTTTTTGAGAAAAAGTGAATTTAAGGTGAAAATGACACGTATAGTTGAACACTAAAACACACTAACTTTAACACTACATTTATTGACGCCGAGATGTTATTATTGCTGAATATTAAATGAATGTAGTTTATTTAAAAAAGCTTTATTGAAAGACAACCCCGTTGTTTACATGACGCCACTTCCTGCTTCACGTTATCAATGCATAAAATGCATTAAATAAAAAGTCATGAATGAGAATATGAGGATAAAAGGCGTGTGGAGTTATACAATAAACACACAACCTCTAAATCCTCTTATTTACGCGATATCAGACACAGAAGAACGAGGGGGGGGGGGGGAGGAGGAGGACCCCCCCCCCCCCCCCCATCGTCGAAGCAGCCAATGAGAGGAGAAGCCAGGAATCGCATATACAGACCATAGACCAGGGATCACCAACTACATTTGTCCAAGGGGCAAAATGTATCCAATAGACACTATCGCGGCCGCGGGCCAGCGATTTTTATATAGTTCAGAATTTTGAAGTTGTAGACCGGGGGGGGTATTGAGTGTTCTGTAATCAGTTACTAAATACTGAATACATGGCTCTGAAAGTAATCAGAATACAGTTACAGTTACGTGTCTTAAACGTTGGAATCGGGTCTACTTTAACGTATTCTGATTACTTTTAGAATACTTTATTTTTCCATAACAGATGGGTATGTTTTGGTGAACAGGAGACACGTATTTTACTGTTTTAATGGCTTATCAAGAACTCAAACACAACATCTTGGTGTCATTCTGGACAGCTCCCTCTCATCTGCACCACACATAAAAAACATCACCCGGACTGCATTCTTTGTACCGTCTTAAAACCTTTCCTTAGAATATGTTATGAATTGTAAGGTGTCCTTGGGTGCTTTGAAAGGCGCCCCTAAATAGAATGAATTATCATTATTATTTATTATCTGAAACGATGTTATAACTTTTAAAACTTTTTCCAGTCACTTGCCCCAGGCATTCAGCAGCAGCAGGCCATTCACTTTGATCCCGTTATGAAATGTCATCATTTCGACAATAAAGAAATTCTACATAAACGTTATCTTTCACATTTTATCTAACCATCTCCGTTTCTAACTTTCAATATATTTTAAAAGAGATCTCTCTCTCATCTGCGTGCGGGGGCGGGGCCTCACAGACGCGCTGCATCTCTCTCTCGCTCACAGACATGCTGCAGCGCTGTGCAGTGTGCACACAGCTCTGCCAGTAATGAATATTACATTTTGTGAGGACATTTTTCCACCAATAATTCCAATAAGTATTCCAAAATATATTCACTTCAGGTTTACGAAAGTAACTGTAATCAGATTACTCGTTTTTCAAATGTAACGCCAGCTGAATACAGTTAGCCTACTTGATTTTTGTATTCTGATTACGTAACGCCGTTACATGTATTCCGTTACAACCCAACCTTGCTTCTAGGCTACTGTCCCGCAGCTCCTGCCTCTCTGTTGGACTCTGTCGCAGCAGGGCTACTGCTGTGGTGCGGAGCGCACAAACCAGACTCTTCACAACGAAGGATCACTTCTTCTTCAAGGCAGGGAAGGTTTTGCAGTACGCAGTTTTGATTGATTGATTGCAAAGTTTATTAACAGCTTGTATATTGGGTACAGTCAGTGCTTGAATTGGAATGAAAAAGGTGCCAGTACTCTAAAATCAGCAACTTTTTCAAGTCAATTTTATATATACAGCCCACAAACAAGAATTTGGCTACTATAATGCTGGTGGGTTTGTCTCTTTACTACTGTATATTTTAGAAAGGTTCACTGTACTTAACATTTTTTATGATAGGCAGCGGATATGGCTAAAGCTCAGTAAGGTCAATATTAACTGAAAATATAGCAATCAAAGTCTAGATCTTCTGCTGAAGACACATGAAGCAGAGACCTTTCAGGTGAGAGCCCCTCTGGTGGTGTTCAACATTAATGACAAGGAAACAAAGCTCTGGTCAGAAGCATTTTTTATAAAAAGCTTTAACAAAATTAAGTATTTCTGTACATTTTGAATGCAATCTAACTTTCCAACTCAGAAAACGAAAAACGAAAAAGTGCCAAAAGTCTTCTTACATGGCTGAGCTGCTTTGCAATATACTTCACCACTAAAGAATGCAAATATGTATAAAGTAAACTATGATGCAATCTAACTATCCAACTCAGAAAAATGATAAAGAGCATGAACAAAGAACATGTAAAAACAAATGCAAAATGTGCACAATCTAAAATGAGAAACTGTAACTACAAGTAACAAAGTCTGAGCCATGGTAAAGAGTTACATTGAACACCAAGCTGATCAGATAACTCCCTGGTTGGTCTGAAGTCCTTCTATCTCCAGGATCTGTACAAATCGGCACATTATGCCAAAAGTCTTCTCACTGGGTGAGCTGCTTTGCAATATACTTCACATTGTTAGAAAAGGCTCCAGAAGGTCTTGGGGACATCAGTATCAGGGGCTGGAGCTGGACAGGCTCTTTCATCAGCACTTCTCCTTCCCTTTGCCAGCCAGGACCTCACATACTGTTCCGGATTGAACTGTCCTAGTGATGGTCCATTACATTTAATGAAAACCAGGCTGGACAGTCGGCTGACAGAGAGAGCATTCCTTTTTGCAGTAAGGATATCGTTCATGCAGCTGAATGCCCGCTCACACTCACTAGTGGAGACAGCGATGGTTCGGACTGCTTTCAGTAGAGGCTCCATGGCAGCAGGTGTACGGGATGCCCTGGTTTCCTTGTATTCGCGAAAGCCCTGAACAGTCTCTCTTCTGTCCACTTTCAGCACTTCAGCACAAACGTAGCACCTCTACGTCCCCATACTGTACGTCTAACTCCTCTTCAGGCCAACTTCCAGGATGGATAACTTTCATGTCCTGGATTAGCTGATTGTCCCGGGCCTCCCGGCCATGTAATGGGATTTCTCTTGTGCTGACATGAGAGGAGGTTGTGGAAGTCATTCTGTGTCTCAGATTCTCTACCATACTGCGGAAAAACTGACCTGCATGAATCTGTACAAGCCTGCCATTCTCACGCAGGGCAACACCCTTGAAGGACTTCTCAGCTAGAGCTGTATGAACTGTAGTCATGTGTGGGCCAGGCATGGTGACCATGGATTCAAAAACTCGTATTTCTCGAGTTAAGAGCCTATCTGCTGTAGGCAGTGTCATCTCTCTTTTTTGGAGTTGCCGAGAGAGGTCGCTGAGCTCTGTGAGCGCATCGTACATCAGTCCCAGATTGCTGACAAACGTTGCAGATGTGAGCACATCATCCAGGCCCTTGTACTTTGCTCTGTCTCTGGAATCCCTGCTCGTGTCGTTTGCAGCATTTGTGAAGTGATCATGAAGCACTCGGTAGTTTTCCCAGACTGCTCTGACGCTCCTTTCACTTGAAGCCACCCAGCGGATGGACAAAACACGCCCGATCACCAGGAGACGCTGTCCGACTGCTTGCGCACACTGCGCTAACTGCCTCTGATTTTTGGGGGAGGCATGGAACAAGGAATAGAGTTTGTCAAAAAAGATCTGGAAATGATTGAGCCCTGAGACCTCCTTGACCACATCCCCAACTGCCAGCTCTAGACGATGATTGGAGCAGTGCCACACAAACAGGCTTGGGAATTTACTACACAACTGGGTAGCAACGCCTGTTCTCTTCCCTAGCATGACTGAAGCCCCATCACATGCAAAAGAAACGAAACACTGACCTAAAAAGTCCTCGTTAAAATCTCTTCCAAGACACTCCATTAACACCTTTGTGATGTCATCAGCCGTTGTTCCATCCAACTCGATCAGCTCCCAAAAAAACGTTTCGGGCTCAGCATCAGCTAATGCTGAGCGTAGACACACAACAAGCACCGTTTTACCACTAATAGTGGTAGATTCATCGACCAAAACACAGAGTTTTCTGTAATGTCTTTTGCCATTTTTTTTCTTCAGCTCATGAGCTATGTGGTCGATGATTTCGCCACAGGTTTTATTGGAGTGCAAAACCCTGCCCACGTTCAGCCCATTCAGTTTCTGTACATTCAAATCAATTGGCATGTCTGTGAATGGCCGGCTATGTTTGCCAATTTTATATGCCATTCGAAAAACTCTGATAGTGGTGTCTAATTCAGATTTATGCATAGACTGCACTTGATGTTGAATAGTTTCACGTGAAGCAGATGTAAGGATGTCAGCAGCTTTTACATGGGCTTGTGATTCTTTATGTTCTTTGATTTTTTTTCTCAGGCTAGCTTGTTGTTTGCCCTTGTCAACACCGAAATGAGACACTGCACACTCACCCCATTCAGTTGACAGTTTCAGTCCTTGTCCAGTGTGTATTCCCAAAGATTTGACATCTCTGCATATCCGACATCCTAGCTTCTTATCTTTAAGAAGGAGCCATGCATTGGTCTTGCAAAAATATTGCACCTGGTCCGTTGTCCAGCAGTCAGGTGCATCGCTTTGCCCGGTGTTGGTGGTGGCAGTTGCGCTCTGGAGGAGGCGGCGGAGCTAGTGCTAATGCTAATGCACTAGAACTTGGAGCAGGAGGATCAACCAAAGAAAGCTCCCCATCAGACACCATTTCCAACACAGGCACAGCATTCTCTGTATTTGAAGTTTCTTCCGGCGACAACCGCTGTCTTTTTGCACTTTTATTAATCCACGCTAACATTTTAGAAATGCTAATTTGTGACGTGACTTGCTTTCCTTCTCTCGGGGGCGTGCCTGCTCTGTTCTATCACTCTACATGGCCACCCACTGGGTGGGAGTTGCACTGCATAAACACAACACACGTGCATCTAGGTATGTAAATTGTAAAGCATTAAAACATGGTTTTACTAACAGTTTTCAGTATGTTGTTACTTCGGCATTATTATTATTATTTTGAAACGTGTATTACTATTAAATCACGGTCAAATAGGTTAATTTTGACATAGTCGTTTCCACCACAGTATTTACATGGAGAAGATAAGCCCCGCCCCCTCTCCAGCACATTCTGTTTGAATGACAGGAGTAAACAGCTGTGAAATGTGAAATGTGAAACTCCAGCGGTTAGAGCGATGAGAATGTCCGTTCGGCACCTCATGACGCATCTACTGAGTACCGGGCGGCTGTATATATATATATGGATGTGTAATAAGAACGGCGGGAGAGTGTTGAGTACTGGCACGATGCATGAGTACCGGAGTACCGCCAGCATGCCGGTACTGAGCAAGAAGTGCCGGTACTCCATGGGTCAGAACCAGAAGTGCCGGTACTGCGTAGCGGTGAGTACCGGCCCAATTCCAGCACTGGGTACAGTACAGTACAGCTCAAAACATACAATTGTTAAGGGGATGCAGACCAGAGAAAGACTTTCGTCTTGTTTACGTCAAGGTCCCCCATTTCCAATTCATCATGTCATTTAAGACATATAAGACATATTTGACATACAGATGGCTTATTTACAATTTACATACAGGTGGTTTTTTACATACAGATTGCTTATTTACAATTTTCATTTTAGATTTCGTTCTAATACATCCTAACCGGACATTTAAGACATACCAAGTCTACAGATATACAGTTAGTAACAGAGTCTAAAATGCGAGTATATACATAGATGGGGGGGGGGGGGGGGAAGCTGTCCATTGAACGACAGGTTGAGATTTGTACCATTACCAGGGCCAGTTTTGCAATGCTCTCCCCCGAAGGTGCTCTTTAAGAGAGGTTTTGAAGGTAAGTATAGTTTTACTTTCCTTTACAGTTGTGGGAAGAGCGTTCCACCTTGATGTGGCATAATTGCGAAACGTGTATTCCCCCTTTTTTGTGCCAAATCTGGGTTTCACATGATTTGTGGAGCTCCCTCTGGTGTAATGATCTTGGATTCCCTTGACCTTTGGGAAGAATTTTGACATGTACATGTACAGTCTACTGTCCCGCAGCTGCTGCCTCTCTGTTGGACTCCGGTACTGCACACAGTAACCACGCCGCAGTCACCCCCGTCGTGCGGGCCGGATGAGAATGTCTGGCGGGCCGGATGTGGCCCGCGGGCCGCCAGTTGGTGGTCACTGCATGGATGTATAATAATAACTGGATACAGCGTGGGAGGCGGGGCCTCATTCATTCCTATGAGAGTTGCTCAATGGCGCATGATGACAAAATGGCCCAACTTTTGAGAGAGCGAAACGTCACAGATTACCCGGCATGCCTGAGAAGTACCCGTATGTGCACTCATCGAGCATGCGCAACTTAACCACGCCGTCCAAAAGGCTCGTCCACATTAAGCACCTGAATTTGCGTACACGTAACAGCACCGCGCGTTCATGACAGCATGGTACTGGATTTATATTAACGAGGCGGCAGTTAGCAGCTAGCTAGTAAATTATGCTAAATTACACATCAATCGTTATGTACTTTTATATTACGCTGACATCAGGATCTAGTGATATCCAAGCAACAGAGCTTCATTTAGCATGATACTTGTGTATGAAACCACTTGGTAATATATACAAATGTATATGTTGAAGCCTGTTATGATCAATTGTGAGTTAAAACTTTATCTAAAAAGTAAAGCTGGTGATGGATTACTGTGGTGGAGTTAAAATAACAATAGCCTATTTCTTTTTGAAATGTGATGGAGTAAAAGGATAGTAACTGTGATTATTCATGTTAAGTAGCCCACAAGTAACTAAAACAATTGCAAGTGCAATAAGAAGCTACAGGAACGTTAATCTACGTCGGTAATATTAACTTTGTTTAATACAACATTTACGGTACAAGATTTACATCATACAGCCAGTGGAGGCTGGTGGAAAATATTTTTGGTGGGGCTTTTGATATAGTGAGTAAAACACATTTTTTTGGGAGAAATGACCCCTTAAATTAGGACTTCTGGTGATGTAATGGCGCGTTTCCAGTGCAGCGCGGAGCTCGCTTTAATGCTGCGTTCAGACCGGACGCGATGCGAATATTCGCTTCGCTCTAAACGCTCCTATCGCATCGCTCGAGTTTCACCGCGGCTGCCAGCTGTGTTTACTCGCATCATTCAAACAAGACGCGCTGGCTCGGGAGCTACAACTACAACAAAATGAACATATTTTACCGTGATTAAATTGTAATACACGTTTCTAAATGATGCCGACGTAACAACATACTGATACCGGTTAGTAAAAACCATGAATTAATGCTTTGACAAGTCTGCAGACAGACGGCAGGCAAAAAAACCTTTTAGAATGCTTGTTTTCTGAATGGAGCTTGGCTAAGCTAACGTTATATATGCTCCGACCGTCCACACTCACAACAACGGCCTATACAGACATAAATAAACCAGCGACTGTATTCTCCATGACACAGACAGTCTGTGGTTTGTACTTGTTTAACTTTTGTCTAGTTTCTGAACAGATCGTATCTGTCCCCGCCCGGCTGTTTGAAGATCAAGCATGGGAAACAAAAGATAGCATTTACCTGTTTGCATCGTTTGCATCCAGCTAGCCTCGTTGATACGTTTTGGCTTTTTCACGAGCTTGCTGTGATATATACAAATCGGGTTGGTCCGGTCCAAGGTCTTTAAGTATCAATTTATCTCCCAAACTTCTCCTTTCGAAAGGATTGGAGAGTAGCTCTTGCACGGAATTGGGTGCGGACCGAGGTCCGGCGACTCCACCTGCACACCATTCTAAATACTGCGTCACCTTGGTCACTCACGAGTCTAAAAAACAACTCACGTCACGTAAGCAACGTGGGCGCCAACGTGAGCGCCCTCGTGACCAAAATATTTGACGGCGCTGATTGGCTGAAATTATGTTTCGGCGGCACAGTTTACTATTGAGACTTTTGCAACGTGCTGGTTGCTGCTGTTTGTCTCGGGGGCTCCGCCCGGTAATGATAAACTAATGCCATGGGCAAGGCCATGCAGGAAACATGTGACTTATCAGTAACTTTAGACATCGTAACACAATTTTAAACAAGATTTTATTGTAGATTATACATTTTACTGATACCAATTGTATGATATTTACCTTGTTCATTACAAATAAAAATATAAAATATATATATTTTTTAAATATATATTTTTTTAATTTAATATATTTTTTAATATTTTTTTTTTAATGTGGGAAGAGGTGGGGCGGCGTCCCTAGCGCCCCTATGGGCCGGCCGCCACTGCATACAGCCCATGTAGCATAATATTTGACAAGTGATGAATTACAGCAAACATGTGCAATATATCCATTATTACAGCTCCGTGGGCTGGCAGTAAGGCGATATGGTCCGTTGTTATTGTGCATCCATGGGTAAAGAGAAACTCATGTAGTACTGAACACCTAACATGAACGTGCCGGGCGGCGCGGTCCCGTGGGTTAGATGCGCGTTCATAATGCCGAGGGAAATAACTCTCAGAATAACGTTATTAGCACATTTTTACAACTTGAGGAACGAATGTTTTTAATAAGGGCTATACAAACGTTCATATTTGGTAGTTTAAAAAAAATTATCCAACGAGTTACAGACCACTCTTTCCCCATGTAAGTCAATGGGAAAAAGTGTTTCCGGGCCCAGCAACCAAACGGAAGTGTAGTACCGCCGTTTGGCCACTATGAATATTCTCATCAGACTCCGGCGCACTTCCTGGGGGCTTGGGTCACTGCCATAGACTGTATATATAAATGGACGTAGTGTCCGTGACGTCACCCATAGGATTCTGCAGTTGCCGAGTAGGCGGAGTCGGCCACTAACGGCTCGACAGTGACGTCAGAGTTCAACTCCCGCCTGTTCCAGCCTGCTCCAAATAAGGGCAAAGAGGCGGAGCCGAGGCGGGACCTCCTGCCACCGAGCTGGAAGTTCCAGAGCTAGCTGAAGCTACCAAGCTAAGCTAACATGCTCCCCATCTGCACACTGCCGTCGTATTTTACGTTTCTAAGGTAAACGGACATGAAACTATTCAGCAAAACTTTACATAATAATCTAAGTTATTGAGTTTTTAGCATAATACTACAGAATCTTAAAATCCCTTAACGTTTGTATGCAATTGTGCTAAATTCAACACTGGAATCAAGCAAATATTAATATGTTTGCATGACATTAGTTATTTGTATTTTGATATCACTTAACTATACGTTTAATACATTTAAGTCAAGCTAAGGTACATGTGATGGTAGCTAGTTAGTGCTCTTACCTGTGAGGCCTCCTCCAAACAGCATAATAACCAGACTGTATCATTAAAACTAAGTACCAGTTCTAGATCCTTGACTTTAGACAAACAATTCAAAAGCCAACATGTATTTAAAGACCAATCTTTATTTGAATGTGCCTCTTAACCTGAGATATTAGCAGAGATTGGGTCGTTACTAAAAAAAAGTAATATATTACATATTACATATTACTTTTAAAAAAAGTAATATATTACACTACTTCGTTACTCTCTACATAAAGTAACTCGTTACTTTACTCGTTACTTTACTTGCAGGGCCGGCCCGCCCCTCCCTGCAGGCAGATCACGCAGACTGCTAAAGTTTCAAATGTTCTCTTTAGTCAGTTTCCATTGTCGCATAAGACTGATCCAGATCCTGAATGTTTTCCTATCTGACCATGGCTGTCCTTTGTCTCCTGCTATCTGTATATTTTGCTCAGTCTATCTCTGCTCACGCTGTTGCGTCGGCGTGTTCTCCTGCGTGTTGGCCATGTGTTGCACTGGAACCAGACACCGCAAAGACTTCAGCCGAGCATGTACGAACTGCGCATGCGTGAGTGGCAATAACTCTCCTTACCAGCAGGCGGCGGTAGTGTGTATTCGTCATTCAAAACAGGCAACAACCGGAAAACAGAGAAGAAGAACAGACTACGTGATATAAACAAACAACAAATAGCTGTGCGTTAGCTTCACCTTAGCATGTGTTCTTTGCAGGTGTTTGTTGAGGTTTGATTATGACTGATTTTAGTAAGTAATGAAGTAACGCGTGTCGGGGCAATGTTAGTAACTGTAGTGTGATTACTGAATTATAAAAGTAGCGCGTTACACTACTTCGTTACCGACAAAAGTAATATTATTACAGTAACACACTTTGTAACGCGTTACACCCAACTCTGGATATTAGTTATACAGTAATAGTATTGACAATCTAAAAAAACTGTGCAACTCAACAGTCAACTTTATATTTCTTATTGTATAAGCATTTATTATTTTCATGTTTCCCTCCCTCATATTCAGTGTGGACGGATTGAGACAGCGTGGTGTCCAGAGAGCTGCAGATACTTCAGGGAGAAACCTCCATGTGATGGACGTCCTGTCTGTTGGTTTGGAGAGAACTGAGGGTCTTTCCTCTGCGAGGAGGACCAGGCCTGATGGAGGAGCCCATGCTAGGCAAAGCTGATACCAACTGCACAGGCCTAGTCTGTCACTTTATTTGACTAAAATGTGTTCACTTATATATTTAATAGGTTTACACCTTCTGTCCATATGTGCTTTTTATTTAAAACATTTTTGATTAACTTTTGGTTCACATTTCAATAAATTGTACTCCTTTCGTCCATTATTCTTACTGAAAATGTTAGATTACACATTCACATCTGACTGAAGATTGGCCCCATTTATTTGTGACATTGCAAATTCTGCGGTACAAGGCACAAGTGATGTGAAGCTCATAAAGTGAGGCAAATAGAAATAATCAGCTGATGGAGTGTAGATGTGGAAATAGGTGCATTCGATCAGCTGACTGTTTTCACAATAAAAGTAGTTTCTTAGTGAATGTCCTGTACTGGTCTTAAAATCTCATAACATCAGCTTTGGATGTTCTTCTTGAACCTCAGAGAAGGAGAAAATGTCGTGTCTTTCAGGCATGTCCTTTCCTAACATATTATTGCAGAACAAGTGTGATATTTATGAAAGCTGTGTGTGTGTGTGTGTGTGTGTGTGTGTGTGTGTGTGTGTGTGTGTGTGTGTGTGTGTGTGTGTGTGTGTGTGTGTGTGTGTGTGTGTGTGTGTATAGGGGCCGTAGATATAATTATTTCGTAATTGTAATGTTTTTTTTTTATTTCAACAGTGAGCTATAAAGACAATCAGATTATGAATGAACAGTATGAAGTTCATCAACATTGAAATATATGTTATTATCAAAATAATATTTAACTGTTATAAAAACGTAGTGCAACTGTAGAAGCTTGCTCTGTTGTCTCACTGAAAGAATAACTTTTACCACGTTTTTTTCAGACAATATTGAGAGATAAATAGTGGCAGTTCTCACTATGTGTTAAATATCTTTGCCTTCAATACATTAAAGCTGACACAATCATAGTGCTTGTTAACATCTAAATGTAACTTTTTGCATGGAAAAAACCCTCAACTTAACTGATGTGTAGGTGATTTAGTATTGTTTAATGGAATGTATATCAGTGTATTCAAGCCAATACTTCATTCATTTAAACCAATATCTTTCTTGATTCTTTGTACAGTAAGAAAAGAGTATTTGTACCTGTGCTGAAGTTCACTGCTGTGAGGAGTCCAGTTCTGTCTCTCACTCTCTGGTCCAGCCTGTCTGCATCACCTGGACACCTTAAACAAACAGATATGTAAAGTACCATGTGGACAAACAATATAACTGATTATCTTCTGTTGAACATGTTGGATTGTGTATTGTCCGAATCAGGGTCCTTTTTATTTTACTGTAACTTTGGAAGTTGTGTTACCAATGCTTACTGTTTATTTGATACCCATTTGGTAATGCAATTAATAAAAACAACAAGGTTTGGGTTCGTTCTTCAGATGACTGTGACGTTAATGTGTAAGCTCAATAATGAACTCCAGCTCAACCAACCATATTGTAATATCTAAGTAATCATCTTGAAATATGACATTAATAATTGTAATATACACACATCTTATTGTGAGGTTGATTTCACATACACTACTTCGACATTAGCTTGTCTACATACTTGAGCATAGCCAATTTAAATTAATCTTAGCGATACATACAGTTCCTACCTACATAATAAAATATCTCTAAGTTACAAGGATGACCTTATTTTATCAACCTCAAACAGAAGCCGTTTGTTCTACAGTATTATCCCACTTAACGCTTAACACTTGTCTATTTCGTTTTAACCTTTATATATACAGTCTATGATTTTAACTTGGAGGCTACGATTAGCATATATAGCACCGATGTAGCTACCACTCGCTTACACACTAACCCAAGCCTTAACATTCATTACGTAGCTGATTAAAATCATTAACACATAAATAAGTACTCAAATTTCACTTACCGCAAAACCGAGTCACAATAGTCCGATATATAAGCATGAAGAACAAACCAACACGGCCGGGGTCAAGTTGCGTTCCCTGGATGAGCTGAGCAGGCAGAGTCCCTGTAGCTTCACGGAGCTGCTAGCAGAGAGACAAGAAGCTAGCAGCAGCAGTCACTTGACAGAGCCGTCACTCAATGTGACCACGCCCTAATTTATGCAAAAACTTTAAGACCTTATATAAATAAAAGGGTCGTGTTAGAAAACAATTAACTCACAGATCCATAATCATGAAGGTTGAATCTAACTATATTCATAATAATATTTATTGCAGCCAGGGGTAGAAATATGTTTTTTTCTGCTGTAAAGTTGGGCATTTTAACATGGGGGTCTATGAAAATTGTTCCTTTCTGCAGTCATCGTCTATCGGCCAATATATGAACTGCAGTGTGTGACACTTCCGTATTGGCGTCCCGGCTCTTCCCCAGAGTTTGCCGCTTGATACAGACGCTGCACGGAGAATCGGCCTCTCTCCTTCCTCCTCCCGACACGGTGTTGTGTTTGATTTGCTCTCTCTGTTTCAAAACCACGTTACTTCATTATTAAATTACCCATTTTTAACTTTTTCGGGACATTACATTGTCTCTTTTTAAATTCCTCCTGGGTTCGAGAACAACGATCACGATCTACAGTGGCGAGCCGTGACTTTTCTACCTAGGCCTTCTGACCACCCCTTCGCTCGAAAAAAAGAAGAGTTATTACGTCACAGCGTATACTTCAGCGTAATATCAATACAACGCAAAACGCATCAATGACACACCAAACAACACCATTTATATAAACACCTATCATGACAGGGCACCCACAGCCAAGTAACAATTAAACGGCGGCCCACATTTAAAATCACTTAGGCCTACCTTTGATGATAAAATCACCTAAACACAAAGTCCATCCTCCTGTCCTTTTGTATGAAGAATTTGATGTCGTCGTCATGCAGCTGATCCTTTGCTTTTAAAGCAATCAGCAATTCCTTCTCGATCGAAATTAAAGCCAAGTCTGACAGTCGGACTTGCCTAGTCGTGGTCCTTGAGTAGCTTTTTATGCGCTTCAGTGCAGATAATGACCTCTCCCAGGGGCGGACTGGGGGGGAAAAGTGTCCCAGGGATTAATTGACAGACAGGCCCACTTAATGCGCGGCATGTATCGGCCGGCCGGCGACGAAAGTATGTTACTTAACAAAAAACCCTATGCATTTTATGTTATTTTGGACAATTATTCATATAGTAATCACATTACCTGAGCCCTTGAGTTGCCTAGAGCAAAAATAGTTACAGCATATATTTAGTGATTTTAATGTTAACAGATCATTGATGCAATAACATTTTGACCCAATTTTTCCTGACTTGACACATGGAATAAAACATGGGCGTAGGAAGCATCCTCAATGTGGGTGAGACAATTTAGGGGGTGTGGGCAGGTGGCCCACCGGTGGCCCACCGGGGAAACTCCCGGTATTCCCAATGGCCAGTCCGCCCCTGACCTCTCCACAGAGGCAG
Source organism: Gymnodraco acuticeps (assembly GCF_902827175.1). NCBI lineage: Eukaryota > Metazoa > Chordata > Actinopteri > Perciformes > Bathydraconidae > Gymnodraco > Gymnodraco acuticeps. The sequence goes on along the minus strand of NW_022992001.1, from coordinate 476,050 downwards.
TGGACACAGGTATTGTCAGGATGATGCATGAGAGGGTGTACACTTGTTTCATGCTTTCACTCAGTCCTTTTTTGAGGAAAAACTGATGAATGCCGGCTGGGCTTTTCCCCAAAAAGTCAGACATGCCGTACATCACGGTGAGTTCCGTGTGCAGTCGAGGCTGGTCGAAATATCCGCCATAGCTCTCCATCAAACTGTTCAAGGCAGCAGTTGGGAAATAGTTACGGTAATGCCCGAACTGAGCAAGTCACATATGTTTTTTTTTACACTCATGTCAACATGTTTTAGTGGATTAACAAATGTTTATGGGTTTTTAATTAATCAGCTCATCTTCTAGAGATGATTTGTCGTTTTTTTATGCAAGGCAAGGCAACATTTCTTATCAAAGTTTCAGTAAAATGTATAACTTTATTAAAACTGGTTTAACAGCAACCACCCTTGAAGTTATGTTAATACATTCACGTTGAATATTTGAGGTTTGCTGAACCGTTTATCTGACCTTTCATTTTCACACACTGTTAGTGATATCCAATAAATAATAGAAAATTAGATCTCAGTAAATGTCCAATGGGGCAGCACACGCTTTGACAACTTCCTTCACTTATTTCATTTAAAATACATGGACGTCCCACAGAAAAAATAAATCTTTTAGACTGAGAAAGAAGAACATCTTAATGCATCCATATGTCCAGTTTGCATTCCAATTATATTCGTAAGTTATATAAACAAAATTCAGTTATAGCATGAGTGCGTGTGTGTGTGCATATAATTGCATGCCGGTTGTGTGAATGTGTGGGAGTGCATGGATTGGGCGGATATTGTCTGCCAATCTATTTCTCTGATGTGGGGCCAGATACCAAGGCATCTAACAACCCCCTGACGTACACACTCTCACACACACACCTCACCCCTATCCAACTTCAATTTGGCAGCCATTTACAGAGAAGCAATCTTCCTCATCATTAGGCCGGCCACCTTCTGTGAGAATACCAGGGGCAACGTGACCCCGGCCTGTGCCAGCATCACCTTCTTCCTCCCATCATTCCCACTGCAGCAACACAGTCCAATACTCATTGTTTTTACCTGGTGCCATAGTCTGCCGCAATGTGCCCAGCAAGCATTTTACTGTCAGGGATTTACAAGAAGTGGCCAAGTTCAACACCAACCCGAATTAGGACACATTACAAAAAAAATAAGATCATGGCAGGGCAAAAACTCAGATTGGAATAGTTTTGGTAATCATTTGTTTGGAGAATATTTAGGTCATGATAGCATCAAACTAAGGCTGATAAGATCCATGCTGAACTTAAGATGAGTGAAGAATAGGGAATTCAGGAAGGACTGTATAAGGTAAGGTTCCACTCGGAGTGACGAACGCCTTGGGGTGTCAGTAAGAACACAGGATTTTTGGTAGCGGTTCATTCCTTTTACTTTTAAATATCAACACAACAGTCACAGGAGCAGGTGTAGTGTATGTATGTGTGGTCTATAACTATAAGAGAGAAATACAAAAGTAGAAGTATAATTATAATCTCTTATTTCAATATACTATACAGTGAAAATAACAAGCACAACTTTCCCTTCAATGGTACTATACAACACATTCTCCCAAGCTAATTAACTGTTCAACAGGCAGGTTGTAATAAAACCATTACACATATAAGCATGAAATATACTGCACAGATAGCTCCTTTAACTTACAGTATAACAGGTTAATATCATGGATGTATAATAAGAACTGGATACAGCGTCAGGGGCGGGGTCTCGTTCTTTCCTATGAGAGCTGCTCATTGGCGCATGAGGATGTATGGCAAGCCATTTGATTATGTATTCCATATCCTTGATATCAGACGGCAGCTGTCTAGTTGGCTCTTTGATTTCACTTGTTAGATATATGGTCAAACTAGTTTGGCACTCTGCTTTACTAGTTAAATAAAACATTATGATAGTCACTAGCAACTAGTCAAGATCGCCTTGACTTCCGTAAATATTAGTCTAAGGCAAACATAAGCCTTACTAATGACGCCAGGAGTAGCACTATTATGGCAAGCCATTTGAGTATTTATTCATTACATTACATTACATTACATTGCATTTAGCTGACGCTTTTATCCAAAGCGACTTACAATAAGTACATTCGACCAGGAAGACACAACCTTGAAGAAAACAGAATCATATAAGTACATCAGGTTTCATAGAGCCAAGCATTTCAAGTGCTACTCAACTGGCTTTAGGTAATCCAGTCCTTTATTAGTATAAAAGTGCTTTGTTAATAGTTCTAACGCTCGAAGTGGAGTCGAAAGAGATGAGTTTTCAGTTTGTGCCGGAAGATGTGCAAGCTATCTGCCGTCCTGATGTCAATGGGGAGCTCATTCCACCATCTTGGAGCCAGGACAGCAAACCCACGTGTTTTCGCCGATGGGAACTTGGGTCCCCCTCGCAGCGAGGGCGCAACGAGTCGTTTGGCTGATGCAGAGCGTAGTGCACGCGCTGGGGTGTACGGTTTAACCATGTCCTGGATGTAGGAAGGGCCAGATCCATTCGCAGCATCGTAAGCAAGTACCAGTGTCTTGAAGTGGATTCTAGCAGTTACCGGAAGCCAGTGAAGGGAGCGGAGGAGCGGAGTGGTGTGGGAGAATTTAGGAAGGTTGAAGACCAGACGAGCCGCTGCATTCTGGATGAGCTGCAGAGGTCGGATGGCACATGCAGGTAGACCAGCCAGGAGGGAGTTGCAGTAGTCTAGGCGTGAGATGACGAGAGCCTGGACCAGAACCTGAGTTGCTTTCTGAGTCAGCTGGGGACGTATATTCCTGATGTTGTAAAGCGTGTATCTGCAGCAACGGGTTGTAGCAGCGATGTTTGCAGTGAAGGACAGGTTGTTATCTAGGGTCACACCCAGATTCCTTGCAGTCTATTCAATTTCCTTGATATCAGACGGCAGCGACCTACACTAGTTGGCTCTTTGATTTCACTTGTTAGATGGTCAAACTAGTTAGGCACTCTGCTTTACTAGTTAAATAAAACTTTTCACTAGTCGCTCTTTTTCAGCAACTAGTGGCACTTTTGTCCGACTAGTTACCACGTATGCCTTACTAGTGACGCCAGGAGCAGCACGAGTAATGCCAAAGTCCCAACGTGTAAGCTTTTTGATGAACTAGTGGCCCTCTGACCGTACTAGTGACCCTAAAAGTCTTACAAGTTAACTAGTACACTGCAAAATCTCTGACATGTTAACTAGTCACACAAAAGAAGCACAACTAGTTAACTAGTGGCAAACATTTGTCTGCACTAGTTAACTAGTCGCACCCAGAATAACTCACTAGTTAACTAGTAAAGGCGAAAAGTTCACTATAGTTAACTAGTTGACGCCTCTTTTGACCTTACTAGTTAACTAGTGGGGCTCAACATGTCTACACGTTAACTAGTGAACCCTTTGCCTTTTACTAGTTAACTAGTGAGATACGTTTAAATTCCACTAGTGAACTAGTGAGGCTTAAAATGTTCACTAGTAGTACTAGTGGATCCCAAATGTGCACTAGTCACACTAGTTGCACAGAATGCTAATGAGGAGGAGGGGAAAGAACGCATCGAGGTCTCCTATTGGCCCTAAGCTTTAGAGCGCCACCCAGCCAAAATAGATTATTTAAGAGCTTAAATACACTGTGTTTTAAAATACAGTCATATTACCATATTTACACGAATATAAAACAAAAGTATTTGTGTAATTATGATCATATGATTGTATATCAAATTAGGTAAGAACATTGAAGACTTTCTTAAAATTAGAAACGTGCCTTAGGACTGCAGACAGGAATATAGATCCTCTTTAAAACATTGTATTAAGCTGCAATTTGAAAGGTGCTTGGATTAGAATTGCATTGTGATAACAGTGACATTATTGATGGATATAAAGAGGAAGTAACCCTCTTCAGATCACAGCTTTGAGAGATCGCCTTGACTTCCGTAAATATTAGTCTAAGGCAAAATATGGAGAGGTTGTTTATCTTCATACGGACCTATCGTTATCCTGATTTTAAGATCTGTCCAGTGTTTCTGCTTTATTAATTTCATGAGCACCGCTGATAAAATGTCCCACGATCACTTCCTCTACTTTTGTGTCTCGAGTGCCGGTGTTCTCACACACAAGATTTGTCCATGTATCTGCAATATTGGCTAAGATAGAGTGAAAAGTGTGAAAATTCCATTTTTGGTAATGGTGGCCTAATTTGCATAAAAAATACATGTGGGACATCCAGACAACATTTTAACATAGCTCATCATTTTCTACATACTTTTTCCACTTAGGAAACACTGATTATAAGAATGTTTCTGTGTCTGTGCAAAATACACCGTTCTTGGTACAAGACTAAAATGCTATTTTCTTGTAATGGCGGCACTAATTATCATAATAGTATGCCACAGACACATGTGATCACTTTAAGAATAGTTTTATTGTGTTCCTTGACCCTCAAAACATGGATCTGGATACCTTATTTGTTCAGTTATCTGCAATAATAGCTGAGATATAGTGAAAGGTGTAAAAAGAGTGAAACTCGATTTTTAGGGAAAATAAACACTAATTTGGGAAAAAAATATACACGGGACAATTTGTCAACTTTTTAACATAACTAATCGTTTTCCACACAATTGTTCCAATCTAGAAAAGCTGATTAGAAGTATATTTCAGGGGGATGCATGATACCCCCTTCTACCCACCCAACTATAAGGTTTGATTTTTTTCTTCAAACAGTAACATACCTGTTGCCAGTTTATCCCTCCGCGCCGACACCACGGCGAGCGGGGACGGACTCTTCTCTCCCTCACACCAGAGGAGAAGGAGATAAGAAAGATATTAACACACCAGTTAATATTTTTTAAAGAAAAATCTACCCCGTCGTTTTTTCCTTTCGGAATAACGATAAGGTTGGATTTTGTTTCTGTAACATACCTGTTACTAGCTTGTCCCTCCGCGCCGACACCCCGGCAAACGAGGATGGACCCTTCTCTCCCTCACACCAGAGGAGTCGGAGGCTCGGCTCTGCGGCTGCGGGTTTAGGATCTCGGGCACGGACTCACACCAGGTCTGCTCGTCCTGCCTTGGGCTGGAACACGCCCAGGAAGCTATCGATACCCCCGATTCGTGCGGGCATTGTGCCCGCTTCACCATCAAGAGCCTCCGCCGACGGCGAGCGCGCCAAGCTAGCCTGTCGGGACGGGACCCCTTCATGTCCGTTGATTCGTCGGCCGGCAATCGGGACATGGTGGTGACCGCCGCGGAGATTGAGCCCCGCGCTGTGTCAGGCTGGGGCTCAACAACGGCGGTAGCCGCGGAATCGGAGCCCCGCGCCGTGTCAGGCTGGGGCCCGGTGAGAGCGGAGCCCCGCGCTGTGTCCAGCTGGGGCTCCCAACTGGACCTCACCGTGGTTCCACCCGCGGAGGATGTCCTACAGCTGGATTATATGAAGAGGATGCCTCTGAGTTCCTCTTATCCGACTCGGATGAGCACGAAGATGACATCTTCGTTTCATCTGCCCAGGCTGCCAAGCCGGAGGCAATGTCCGCTCCCCCCGGCCTCAGTATGGACTTGCAGACCGTGTGCCAACGTGCTGCGTCCAGGCTGGACATTCCCTGGCCTGAAGTGGCCAAGGAGACCTCCAGATCTCGCTATGAGGGGAAGAACTTGCCCCAAGCAGCGAGGATGAGGAAGCAGCTTCTCCCAGTCTTTCCAGAGATGCTGGACGAGGTGTCGGTCTCGTGGAGAGACTGCCTGTTACAGCCGCTGCTACCTTGTGAGCTTAAGTCTGTTTGTGTATGTAAATGAGCTGTGCAGTTCCTCTGCTGTCATTGGCCGTCCGGACCGCTCAACATCCGCGGGGATTGGACAGAGGTCGCCCAACCCCTGCTCGCTTCTGCCACGTCATTCGGGGGAGGGGTATAAAGGCTGAGCACGGACAACAGTCGGGAGGCTCTGTATTTTGTGTCAGATGCCTCAACCCTATCCTTGTGATAAGCCTTCATTCTGTGGATTCTGAGATTTAGCGTGTGTCTTTGGTATTAGCTCCACTGATTAGCAGTGTCTATAGTAGGGTTCTAGGCGAGCACACTGAGTAGCAGTGTGTCGTCGGGTTCTGTGTTAGCGTAGGGATTTTGTGTGTGTGTATACTGCTTAGATCCAGGTTGATTAGCACCTGTAGACCAGCATTCCTGTGTGTTTATACTGCTTAGATCCAGGTTGATTCGCACCTGTAGACCAGCGTTCCTGTGAGTGGATATTGCGTAGAGCCAGGTGATTAGCACCTGTAGACCCGCACCAGCTGTGTGTTTCCACAGTCCCGTTTTGTTTATTGCTTGTTTCCACTTGAGTAGTGAGATTTGTTTTTCTTTCTATAGCGGGGCAACTCTGTTTTGGAGACCCTTTGTGTTGTATTATAGTGACAGATTGACCCGTGTTGTGGGGCCAATCTGTGTGACCATCATTTTGCCTAGTTTCAGTGACAATAAAACCACCGGTAACAAATATACCTAATCCAATCTGGTCGTATCGTTTCCCGTTTGTACCCTAGCCAAGTGGGAACGTAACACGTGGGGGTTCGCCCGGGATACATTTAAAACAATTCCTGGGGTTATAGGTGGGTTTATTGTGGCAGTAAACTTGGTAAACGTGTGGGCGGTACACTCAGGTATGGCATCGTTCGATATAGAGGCGTTCTTGGTCTGGCCGTCCTATGAGCAGCTGGACCGGTGTAGAAAGGATGATTTGATGGAGATAGCGCGGCACTTCAGTCTTGTGGTAAATCGGCAAATGTTAAAAAAAGAGTTGAAGGCATTGGTGGTTGATGAGATGGTGCGAAGAGAGGTACTTGTACCGGCTGTACCAGCTGAGCTCCCAGTGTCCGATGTTCCCACTGAGGGCCTGTTGCGTCCAGAGACTGAGGCAGAGTTTACGTTTACTGAAGGAAGGGGTAGTGACAGCGAGGGGGGCGAGCCGTGTGAGGCACCGCTCACGTCACCTCGCAGATGTCCACCCTCTCCTGTTGGTAGTACAGATTCCCGGGAGGGGGCTAAACTCAAGGTCCGTCTCGTCCGGCTCCAGTTGGAAGCCAAGGACAGGCAGCGTCAGTGGGAAGCTAACGACAGGGAGAAAGCCAGGCAGTTACAGCTGGAGCTACGAAAGTTAGAAATTGACAAGGAAGTGCGGATACGTCAGCTGGAGCTAGACTCCGAGCTGCGTGCCTCCGGTGCTTTTGGCCATGTCGGAGGAAGTTCCTCACCTCATTCTCATCCACCTGCCTTCAATGTAGGGAAAAATGTTGTGTTGGTGCCGGTTTTCCGTGAGGCTGAAGTGGATGCGTATTTTGGTGCGTTTCAACGCATGGCAGCGGCATTACAGTGGCCGACTGACGCCTGGGCTCTGTTAGTGCAGTGTAAACTTCATGGGAGAGCTCAGGAGGCGGTTGCTGCTCTTTCACTGGAGGACAGCCTAAGCTACGACCTGGTAAAGCGTGCCATACTTAGGGTGTACGAGTTAGTTCCCGAGGCTTATCGGCAGAAGTTCAGGAATCACAGAAAGGGGGCTAATCAAACACATGTCGAGTATGCCAGGGAGAAGGGGATGTTGCTCCATAAATGGATTGATTCATGTGACGCTGCAGAGTATTCTGCCTTTAAAGAATTCATCCTGATGGAGGACTTTAAGAGGGGATTACATGACCGTATTGTGGGGCATATAAATGATCAGAAAGTGCAATCTCTCTCCGCAGCTGCTGTACTGGCAGACGAATATGTGTTGATGCATAAAACGGTGTTTTCTCCAGCTATTGCTGAGAACTCTCGCCACATGTCGGGTGCACCTGTTGGTCAGCCCGCGAGAGTGTTTACGAGGGACAAAGAGGGGAGAGAATGTCACTATTGTCATCAGCCTGGGCATCTCATTAATAATTGCCTAATGCTGAAGCGGAAGGAGCAGTCACCAAACGTGACCAGGCCGAAAGGCATCGGCTTGATTAACACTAACTCACTCAGTATTTCCACACCTGACAATGCGGAGGAAATAGATCCCTGTTTTAAGCCTTTTGTGTTCGAGGGATTGATTTCACTAACAGGTGAGTCAGACGATCAGAGACCCGTCCGCATACTACGAGACACTGGAGGCTCACAGTCAGTGATTGTTGCATCGGCTCTACCATTTTCCGAACAATCAGCGTGTGGGTATGGATCGACTTTATGTGGCATTGAGATGGGTTATGTGCCCCGGCCCGTACATAATGTACATGTACAATGTAAATTAATTACTGGATTTTTCCCTGTTGCTGTGTGCCCAGCATTACCCATAAGGGGTATAGTTTTCCTAATGGGAAATGACATCGCAGGGGGTAAGGTAACCCCTGCATTAGAAATAATGGATTCTCCTCAGCTTGTAGTGCCTGAAGTAACCCAGGCCCACATTTTCCCTATTTGTGCTGTCACTCGCGCGAAAGCGCGTAAGAGTAACTCGGAGGTGTCTCTAGATGATACTATGTTTGGGAAAATATTCACAGAGGACAAAATACCGGAGGAAAAGCCAGCAGTCGAGGTTTCTGCATCCTCCGCGTTCCCGGCTGGAACCGCTGCACCAGCGCACCCTGCCAGCCCAGCGGTTGACGGTTCCACACTCCCGGTAACCCGAGAGCGTTTACTCGCCGCGCAGAGGGCGGATCCGACGCTTGTGAAGTGTTTCGAGCAGGTGGTGAGTAATGACAAAGCAAGGGGTGAGAAGGTGGCTTATGTGTTGGATAAGGAGATATTAGTGCGCCAATGGTCCCTCACTGCTACTGCTGAAGCTGACTGGAGTGTAGTGCATCAAGTAGTTGTGCCGGTGCCATACCGTCAACATGTGCTATCTGTCGCGCATGAAAGTCAATGGTCGGGACACTTGGGCGTGACTAAAACGTATCAAGTAATTCTGAAGCATTTATTTTGGCCAGGTTTAAAGAAAGATGTCTCTAGCTTCTGCCGCTGCTGTCATGTGTGCCAGGTTGTCGGTAAGCCTAATAACAAAATTCCGCAGGCTCCGTTACATCCCATACCGGCTATAGGTGAGCCCTTTGACCGGGTGTTGATAGACTGTGTTGGTCCTTTACCACGTACGAAAACAGGTCAACAGTATTTACTCACGATAATGTGTACGGCGACTCGTTTTCCCGAAGCGATTCCGCTGCGTAGCATTACTTCAACATCTGTAGTTAAGGCCTTGACGAAGTTATTTTCTACATTTGGAATTCCGCGAGTAATCCAAAGTGACCAAGGGACAAATATTAAATCTAAATTGTTCAAACAGGTCCTACAAACACTGCAGGTTAAACATGTGATATCCAGTGCGTATCATCCAGAGTCGCAGGGGGCATTAGAACGGTGGCATCAGACTTTAAAGAGTATGTTGCGAAAATACTGTATGGAGACAGAAAAAAATTGGGATGAGGGAATTCCTTTCGTTTTGTTCGCAGCCCGTGAAGCTGTTGAGGAGTCATTAGGATTCAGTCCCGCGGAGCTCGTTTTCGGCCATACGCCCCGCGGTCCACTTAAAATCCTACACGATGAGTTTCTTTCGGCTGATACTCCTCCAGATACGAACGTACTAGATTATGTTAGTCAGTTCCGTGAGCGTTTGCACCGAGCAAATTCACTCGCCAGAGAGTCGCTCTCCGCTTCACAAGCGGTTATGAAGCGAAATTATGACCGTGCCGCTGTCCCTAGGCACTTTGACATAGGTGACAAGGTCCTCGCACTATTACCTATCCCCGGCTCTGCGCTCTCAGCCAAATTCCTCGGGCCGTATGAAATCCGTGATTGCCTCAGCAACACCGATTACGTGATTGGTACTCCCGAGAGACGACGAAAAACGCGTGTCTGCCATGTAAACATGTTGAAGCGATATCATGCACGCACCGTCACTGATAGTACGCCAGCCGGCTCATGTAATCAAAGAGTGGCTGCTTCGGCGTTAATAGTGGTAGATAGTTCCGGCTCCTCTGACGACGGGTTGGTGATGCGCTCACATCACCAGCCGGGTGCGCGGTTATGCAACTCGGAGATGGTAGAGACACTGTTAGGTCATCTGCAGGAGAGCCAGCAGAATGACGTAACCCAGTTGGTGGATGATTTCCCGTGCCTTTTCCATGATGTCCCCACCCAAACTAATGTGATAAAACATGACATTGATGTAAAAGGTGCGAGGCCAATCAAACAACATCCGTACCGCGCCAATCTCACCAAACGCGCACTTATGAAACAGGAGGCTGACTATCTTGTAGCAAATGGCCTGGCGACACAGAGCTCTAGCCCATGGTGTTCGCCGTGTCTTGTAGAAGCGAAATCTGATGGTTCTCCGCGATTTATTACGGACTACCGTAAACTGAACGCTGTTACGGTAACAGATTGCTACCCATTGCCGAGAATGGAGGATTGCATTGATAATTTAGGTTCCGCTAAATTTGTCAGTAAATTGGACCTACTTAAAGGTTACTGGCAGGTACCTTTAACGGACCGTGCCTCAAAAATCTCCGCTTTCGCTACGCCTGACTGTTTCCTGCAATATACAGTAATGGCGTTTGGTATGTGTAACGCTCCCGCTACATTTCAAAGATTGGTGAATACTGTCCTCTCCGGAATAAGCCATTGTAACGCGTATTTGGATGACCTCATTGTGTACACGCCCACATGGGAGATGCACATGAAGATTCTGGGGCAGGTATTCACCCGGCTCGCACAGCTCTTACTTTGAATCTGGCCAAATGTGAGTTTGGTAAAGCTACGGTCACCTATTTAGGAAAGCAGGTTGGGCAAGGCCAAGTTAGACCAATGGAGGCTAATGTTACTGCGGTGGCTGAATGTGCGGTGCCCGGCACCAGGAGTGATCTCCGCCGTTTCCTCGGTATGGCAGGCTACTACCGCAGTTTCTGCCGTAACTTCTCCACTGTAGCTCAACCCCTAACTAGGTTGATAAGTCCCAAGGTGGAATATGTTTGGACCCCTGAGTGCCAGCATGCATTTGAGTGTGTAAAGACACTTTTGAGTCACGCTCCTGTGCTCGCTGCTCCCGATCTTGCGAAGCCCTTTAAACTCGAGGTGGATGCTAGTGCAGTGGGGGCCGGTGCTGTTTTACTGCAGGAAGATGCGGCGGGAGTTGATCATCCTGTCTGCTATTTCTCCCGTAAGTTCAACAAACACCAGGTACGCTACTCTACCATTGAAAAGGAGACCCTTGCTTTGTTGTTAGCTCTCCAGCACTTTGAAGTTTATGTCGGGTCTAGTTCTTTGCCGGTTGCAGTGTTTACCGATCATAACCCCATTGTCTTTTTGTCCCGCATGTACAACCACAATCAGCGTCTCATGCGGTGGGCTCTGATCGTTCAGGACTACAACCTACAAATCCGACACAAGAAAGGCTCAGAGAACGTGTTCGCAGATGCTCTGTCCAGACTGGAGTGATGTGTTCTGTGGTCATGGTGTGTGATGTGTTATGGTTCACAAAAACCCTGTGGGGTTTGTGTTTTAAGGGGGGGGGGGGTGTTACAGCCGCTGCTACCTTGTGAGCTTAAGTCTGTTTGTGTATGTAAATGAGCTGTGCAGTTCCTCTGCTGTCATTGGCCGTCCGGACCGCTCAACATCCGCAGGGATTGGACAGACGTCGCCCAACCCCTGCTCGCTTCTGCCACGTCATCCGGGGGAGGAGTATAAAGGCTGAGCACGGACAACAGTCGGGAGGCTCTGTATTTTGTGTCAGATGCCTCAACCCTATCCTTGTGATAAGCCTTCATTCTGTGAATTCTGAGATTTAGCGTGTGTCTTTGGTATTAGCTCCACTGATTAGCAGTGCCTATAGTAGGGTTCTAGGCGAGCACACTGAGTAGCAGTGTGTCGTCGGGTTCTGTGTTAGCGTAGGGATTTTGTGTGTGTGTATACTGCTTAGATCCAGGTTGATTAGCACCTGTAGACCAGCATTCCTGTGTGTTTATACTGCTTAGATCCAGGTTGATTAGCACCTGTAGACCAGCGTTCCTGTGAGTTTATACTGCTTAGAGCCAGGTTGATTAGCACCTGTAGACCAGCATTCCTGTGTGTTTATACTGCTTAGGGCCAGGTGATTAGCACCTGTAGACCCGCACCAGCTGTGTGTTTCCACAGTCCCGTTTTGTTTATTGTTTATTGTTTATTACTTGAGTAGTGAGATTTGTTTTTCTTTCTATAGCGGGGCAACTCTCTTTTGGAGACCCTTTGTGTTGTATTATAGTGACAGATTGACCCATGTTGTGGGGCCAATCTGTGTGACCATCATTTTGCCTAGTTTCAGTGACAATAAAACCACCGGTAACAAATATACCATATCCAATCTGGTCGTGTCGTTTGCCGTTTGTACCCTAGCCAAGTGGGAACGTAACACCGCCCTTTCAGCAACAAGGCCCCAATCCAGGGTGCCTCCTCTTTCGACTGTGTCGGCATGGAGAAGCTCGGCCTGCTCCGCATGCCGTCCATGGAACCGCTGGTGGCAGCCCACCTCCAACCGCGGCTGGCTTCGGCACCGAGCAGGAACCCCACACTACCGGCAAAGGCAGACCGCTTCCAGTCAGCAATGACCGAACGAGCCTATAAAGCCGCAGCTTTGTCCGCCAGGGCGCTCAACGTCTCCTCGCTGCTGACCGCATACCAGGCGGAGCTCTGCGAGGACATGCCGTGTGGGACGAAATCGCAGCGATCACGGACATTTGCCTCCGTGTGCAGCGCTGTGCAGTCCAAGCCACGGGCAAAGCACTGGGGATAATGGTGGTACAGGAGAGAGCCAGGTGGCTTACCCTGACGAACCTTCCAGACCGGGAAAAAGAGGACGTCTTGGACATGCCTATTGTTCCCGAGGGCATATTTGGCTCCGCTCTAGCTTCGAAGAAGACACGAGGCGAGGACGAGCTGGCCAAGAAAGTCTCCGGTTCCGGCAGCAGCCGCTCAGGCACAGCCGGCCCAGACTTTCAGCCACCAGACGAGGAAGAAGAAGAGGGCGGCCTGACAGCCTCCTCTCCTCTCCTCAATAAAGGAGCTGGAAGTTCCCTGTTCTCCAGCTCCAGAACCAACACACTCTCACTCCCTAAGCGTCCAGGAGCGACGTTTGGTCAGTGTCCGTGGCGTCCAGTTGTGACGCTCCTAGGCTCCTTCAGCGTCATAAAGGGACGCAAATAGCTTTCAACTGATTGCAATGTATTCCCATCTGCGGCGGGATTTGACGCTCATGGAAGCACCGCATTCGTTTGTGTCGGCTGCCCTTAAAGGCAATGTGAGCGTCCATTCCCATTGGATAACGGAGAATTGTACACCCGGAAGTAAGTATTCCTCTTACTGTCGATTGATTTTACAATGATATCTGCACTACTCATCGACTAAAAAACAACAGATTATCCTTGTTAATTACACAACATTGATTGGTATAAATTGTGTGCAATGCTTTTGTATGTTTCCCCTTCGATTCGAAGAAACAAATATTTTTTCGGAGTAAAGGATGGCAGAAGACACTACACTACCCAGAATCCTCAGCTATCGTTTGGACTACGCCATGTGCTCTGTTTGACAAACCCCGTTTTTTTTCACCATTCATTCCAATGGCTGGCGTCTGTCATGTGATGTCAAATTTCTCCCTGCAGAAAAAGAAAACATGGCCGAACTTCATTTTATTCTCGGTGGAAAATGCCTATTTTAAAGTTAGTTTGGCCATTAAAATGCGTTTTGATGTCATTTGATGCGAGAAATATGAGTTGTTATTTCAGATTATGTGTGCAGTGGATGTACATGATCTTTAGTTTTCTAGTTATTACGAATATTACTTCAGGAAATCGCGACGTTTTCATTGTTACCAAGGTGGTTGCTAGGGACGCTGCTATCGATATTATTTCTGTTATGTTGTGTAACTGTTTAATGGTGTTATCTTTATTGCTACCCCCTTCCCCGTCAATGTATAGTGTTGGTCCACAGCGCAAACGTATTAGTTTAACAAAATCCGCATCTAAAGATAGCCTACGTTATTTTCCCCTGTGCAATTCCAGTCTCACATCTCACAGCACATCGTCATTAACAAATACCGGAAACAGACCGAAAACATTTAAAAAAAAAAAAATAATACTTTATTCCGAGTGTGCTTGCTTTTCTCTTTGAAAGTCATCACATAACGGCATTGTCATACACGGTTCGGCTCTATTAAATATTACATACTGCCGTAGTTCTGTATTTATAGAGCCCTGATGAGAAGACTTCTAGACAAACATGAGGAACTGAAAACGTGACGTGGATCATAAATATATCAGCCATTAAACAACATCTTTCTTTTCACACAATACGTCTCCTTGCAGTATCAACACTAATTCGGCTGACTTTATTTGATCCAATTGGTAGATAGGCTGTATTTACACCATAAAGGTGCACAGCTGATATAAAGGGACACCTAGTGGTTAAAGCATGTTATTGAATTTCATTATTTTTATTATTAGATATTAATAGGATCCCTATAAAGTATATTCATTACTCGTTATTCTCTACTAATAGTTAATTAAAGAATGTATATAATGAGTATTTTGCACATCCCTTTTCAAGATTTCAACTATGGTGTAGTTCTGCATTGAATGAAAAATTTGGGTCGCAGGTTCCTCAATAGTGCATTACATCTATCAATATTTGTGCATACCTCCAGCAATGTTAACTATGTTGAAGCACTTATTTTAACTGATATTATACATATGTATTATACTCTTATAAGATCTATGTAGATATTTAATCTCCGACCTTGTCAGGTATTGAACAATCAATCAATAAAGAACACAGAATTGTTAAATATAAAACACAGAATTTGTGTGATTATACTAAATGATTTACAAATAAACACCACTGCATATTTACAACCGTTACACATGCTGATGTAACGCAAATGTTCCAACTTGGGATCAATAAAGTATATATTATCTTAAGCTGATCGATGGCTACTGCCATATTTGCTAAATTTGCCTCTGAACCTTGACAAGTGCATGTTTCAGGCTTATCAATTAATGTAATGTTATCAATTAACAACAGGGGTCACAAACATAAGACCAGCTGTTAAATAAAGCTCTTCTGACCTTAGCTGGCATGTGTGTATATATATTAATGCTGTCCATTATGGGCACAAGCAATTTTCACCCATTTATTAATTATATGTTTTAAATTTGAGTGTTTCCTATCCCCTAAATGTACACAGTTTAATACCGGCAACTTCTTATTATGGGAAATACGAAAACGTCTTTTAAAACTACAACTCCCAGTAGAGACGTGCCATAGATAGAGAACATGTTGCGAAACAGAATTGCCAGCAAGTGCAGTTCTGCGGACGGGGTGGGGGGAGGGGGGGACGCGGTGGACCCGTTCAAATCCAGTTTGACAGTCTGCCTTGGTTCCATCCCATTTCAAGTGCTGTTCGAGAATCGGCGTAACCCTCGGAGCACACTCTCCAATCACAGAGCTTGAGGACTATCATGAGGTTTGTCAAACAGAGCACATGGTGTAGTCCAAACGATAGCTGGGGATTCTGGGTAGTGTAGTGTCTTCTGCCATCCTTTACTCAGAAAAAATATTTGTTTCTCCGAATCGAAGGGGAAAAATACAAAAGCATTGCACACAATTTAAACCAATCAATGTTGTGTAATTAACAAGGATAATCTGGTGTTTTTTAGTCGATGAGTAGTGCACACATCACTGTAAAATCAATCGACAGTAAGAGGAATACTTACTTCCGGGTGTACAATTCTCCGTTATCCAATGGGAATGGACGCTCACATTGCCTTTAAGGGCAGCCGACACAAACGAATGCCGTGCTTCCATGAGCGTCAAATCCCGCCGCAGATGGGAATACATTGCAATCAGTTGAAAGCTATTTGCGTCCCTTTATGACGCTGAAGGAGCCTAGGAGCGTCACAACTGGACGCCACGGACACTGACCAAACGTCACTCCTGGACGCTTAGGGAGTGAGAGTGTGTTGCCAGAACACGTTCCAGTGTTAGATGCTCATGTGTTTCCGGGGTTTCCCGCCGCCTCGAGAGATGTCAGAACGTCATCCTCAAGTTCGCGCCATGAGGGAAATGGATTTAACATCAACGACAGCAAGCTCCGCTGCTCGTTTAAGTCACACAAACACATGTCATCACTATTGTCTTTTAATAAATCATTTTCCACTGTCGTTTCCAGGCTTAAAGCCAAGGGCGCAGTCAATAAAAATGAAAAGAAAGACAATAAAAACAATAAACAGTCTGACGTCTACCCCCCTTCTAAGAGTGGCTGCTACCTCTCTCAGGAGGCGGACGATGGACGGGGCTGTGAAGGCATCACCGCCACGCGCATGCGCAGTGTCGACCGGGGTTGTCAACCTGGGGTACCACCGTGTTCAGACACTAGAGGGCCCCATAACACAACAAATAAAGACACAGAGGGCAGACGACAGGGATGTGACATCTCCACTCGCTTTGAGAAGTGAAAAGTGGAGGATGCTCACAGATTCTGCTTGGGTTTTCAAGACAATAACACAGGGTTACAGACTCCAATTCGCTGTCACCCCCCCTCACTTTTCGGGCATTCTGCATTCGCAAGCCCGGGGAGAGTAGGCCCATATTCTAGAGCAAGAGATCCTCTCGCTACTAGACAAGAAGGCTATATCTATAATACCCTCCGCACAGAGCAGAGCGGCTTTTATTCCAAGTATTTCCTCGTTCCCAAACGGGGAGGGAACGGGATTCGGCCTATACTAGATTAGATACAAATTCAGAATGCTCACTCACACATCTCTGTTGCGTCTCCTACGCCAAAACGATTGGTTCACATCAGTCGACCTGAAAGACGCGTATTTCCACATCCCAGTATATTATCCACACAGGAAATATCTGAGGTTCGCCTTTCAGGGTGTCTGTTACGAGTACAGAGTACTTCCCTTCGGTCTGTCTCAGCCCACGAGTGTTTGTACGGTGTACGGAAGCCGCGATAGCCCCGTTAAGACAACAGGGTATTCGCCTGGCAACTTATCTGGACGATTGGCTCCTTCTCGCACAGTCGGAGCAAGAGGCTATTACGCAGACGAATGTCCTCGTAAAACACCTGCTCGTCCTGGGTTTCGTAATTAACACAGAAAAGAGCATGTTGTCTCCAGCCCAGACTGTACTCTTCCTGGGCCTACGCCTGAATTCGGTGGCCTTTACAGCCCGCCTGTCAGCAGAGAGAGTGAAAGCCTTCAGGGCTTGCCTCGCTCATTTCCAGCCACGCAAATATGTTCTCTTCAGATCATGTCTGCGGTTACTGGGGCTCATGGCGTCAGCCTTCCTGGTGGTACGACTGGGACGCTTACACATGAGGGAGTTTCAGCGCTGGGTAGCTGCCCTCAGACTGGACCCCGTGCGTCCTGGTGCGCGGAGAGTGATGGTCACTATGAAATGCATAATGGCACTGCGCCACTGGCTGCACCCGACTTTTCTAGTACGGGGCGTGCCTATGGGTGCTGTCCTATCGCGGAAGGTGGTCACCACAGACGCATGTCTGACAGGCTGGGGGGGTATATACGAAGGTCGACCTGTGAGGGGTCTCTGGAGCAGAGACCTCCAACGGTCACACATAAATTATCTGGAGCTTTTAGCGGTGTTCCTCACCCTGAAACACTTTCTGCCTTTTCTCAGAGGACATCATGTCCTCGTGAGGACAGACAACACGACCACAATATCGTATATAAACCGCCAAGGGGGTTTGCGTTCTCTCCAGTTACACATGCTGGCACGCAAACTGATCTTATGGAGCTGTGGACGTCTCCTCTCTCTGAGAGCGACGCACGTACCAGGAGTGATGAACCTCGGGGCAGATCTGCTGTCCAGAGGTGCACCACTATATGCAGACTGGACTCTACATCCAATAATTGTGAGTCAGCTGTGGGTGCGTTACGGCCGGACCGCGGTGGATCGGTTCGCATCAAAAGAAAATGCTCAATGTCAGCTGTTCTTTTCAATGCGCGATTTAAACGCACCGTTAGGCGTGGACGCACTCACGCACGTTTGGCCTCCGGTCCTTCTGTACGCGTTCCCACCCCTGGCTCTGATACCCCCAACTCTGGCCAGAGTGAGAGAACAACGCCATACACTGATCCTAATAGCTCCACACTGGCCTGCAATGTACTGGCTGGCGGAGATATAACAGATGCCGTGGCAGCCCCCGCTACGCAGGGACATACTGTCTTAGGCGGGGGGGACGATTTTTCACCCACACCCAGAGCGCTTGGCTCTATGGGCCTGGCCCGTGAGTGGTATAACCTGCATACAGTGGGACTCCCTCAGAAGGTGATAAACACTATTCAGAGTGCAAAAGCTTCCTCCACCAGGTCCCTCTATGACTGTAAGTGGAGGGTGTTTGAGGAGTGGTGCCTTCAAAAAGGGACACATCTCTTTTCAATGTCCTGTCGTGGTGATTCTATCATTTCTACAGGACCTGATTGATAAACACAGAGCTTTCTCCACGATCAAAGTGTACCTGGCTGCTATTGCTGCATGCCATGTGGGCTTTGAGGGAAAGACGGCTAGCCAACGTCCCTTGGTCTGCCGCTTTATGAAAGGGGCTTGCATACTCCTCCCTGTTTCCAGGTCACTGGTGCCCTTATGGGACTTGGCAGTGGTTTTAGATGGGCTCACTCGACCTCCATTTGAACCCCTGGAAGAAGCTGACATGAAACACCTGTCACTGAAGACAGTGTTGTTACTGGCTCTGGCATCTGCCAAGCGAGTCAGTGACATTCATGCGCTCTCTGTACATCCGTCATGCACTCAGTTTGCCCCGGGGCAAACGAGAGTGTTGCTGAAGCCCAACTCTGCCTTTGTACCTGAGGTGGTTGGCTCATGTATCCCCATTGACATTGAGGCATTTCTTCCGCCACTGTGTTCCTCTGAGGAACAGCGGCCGAATTTGCTGTGTCCAGTTCGTGCTTTACGCACCTATATGGACAGGTCAAAAGAGTTTCGTTGTAATGACCAACTCTTTATATCCTGGGCTAACCCTCATAAGGGCAAGCCCGTTACCAGGCAACGGCTCTCCCACTGGATTGTGGAAGCGATTTCTCTGGCTTATACGAGTCAGGGTTTTGCAGGCACCAACGTGCCTGCGTGCTCATTCTACTCGTGGACTGGCTACATCCTGGGCTTTGTTCAAGGGTGTTTCCATCCAAGACATTTGTGCAGCAGCGAGCTGGTCCTCACAGCTCACTTTTGTCCGCTTTTACAGGCTAGATGTCTCTGCTCCAAGTGTGGCCCGCGCAGTGCTGGGCCCAGTGTTGAGACAGGGTTCTACCTGTTAAGTTCTGGTTGTTTTGGTGATTTTCGAGATAAGCATGTCTAGCAATACGGGAGTTTCAATATCCCATAGTGAGACATCGAACGGAGTGTTATGAATGAGAACTATAGGTTACTTACTTAACCCCAGTTCTCAGAGTAACGAAGGCGAAGGCGAAGCGAGAAGAGGTGCTTATTTTGAATGACGCTGCGTCGTAGCACAAGCTACTTAAAGGGTGGGTGGATTCCCTGACGTTGACGTCAAGATCACCAGCCAATCAGGATTGGCGTAATGAGATTGATGCTTCTGTTTGCATACGCGTTGAGGCGCATCCCATAGTGAGACATCTCATTTCATGTTACTCTGAGAACTGGGGTTACGTAAGTAACCTATAGTTTTTGTGACTGTTGCCTTTAGTTTAGCTGTGTGTTTTGTATATATTCCCTGTGTTAGTCTGTACCACTTTTATAGTGAGGGTTTTAGTTTCTATTTAGTTCCGTTATTATCTATTTTTTTGTATGTAAACAGGCTCCCTTAGAGTCCTCCCTTTGTTTGGTTATTTGTCAACCTGTGCCCTTTTGGCCTTTTTTGTTGTTCCAGGCTGCATGCCTGCCATTTTGTTTACCGCTGCTATTTATATTAAAACCACTTATAATTATTACCAATCCCATTCTGGTTGTGTTGGTTCCCCTAGCCCAGTAGGGAACGTAATACTTACACTGAAAACCAATATTTTTCTGTTTAATTTAATAATTTGCATTTACCATCCATCCATCCATCTATCTTCTTCCGCTTATCCGTGGTCGGGTTGCGGGGGTAGCAGTTCCAGCAGAGAGCCCCAAACTTTATTTTCCCTGGCGACATCAACCAGCTCTGACTGGGGGATCCCAAGGCGCTCCCAGGCCAGCGAAGAGATATAATCCCTCCACCTGGTCCTAGGTCTACCCCTTGGTCTCTTCCCAGCTGGACGTGCCTGGAACACCTCCCTAGGGAGGCGCCCAGGTGGCATCCTAACTAGGTGCCCGAACCACCTCAACTGGCTCCTTTCGACGCGAAGGAGGAGCGGCTCAACTCCGAGTCCCTCCCTGATGACCGAACTTCTCACCTTATCCCTAAGGGAGACACCAGCCACCCTGCGGAGAAAACCCATCTCGGCCGCTTGCATTTACCTTTGTTTTATATTAAGATTGACATTACTTGAATTAGTTAATTCTATAGAGCTGTTACAAATTGCAGAACAGGAAACAGGAGTGCTTTAATTTATCTTCCATGCTACCAGGCTCACATCCCTGTCCAGATCTCTCAGATATGCTCCCAGAGAATCTGGGCCACTTTCCCAGCAGTCCCTCCAACATTCCCTCCTAGCCGTCAAATCCCCCGACAACCACCCCTTTAAAGTACACCCTTGCTATATATATTTTTCCCTTTTAACATCTTTATGTTGACTTGCTCACTGTCTCTCATTCCTTCCCAGATCGTTATATGTGTCCTTATGCTCAACTGTATGATCCTGGTGATGAAAACAAAAAAATATCGTCACTGTTAGTTTTTCATCATATCCCCACATCTCCCTTGGTGTTTCATTTGCCGCCAAGCAGAGTTTCGGGCCATTGCTTGTATGTAGTGCGGGGCTTCTCTCTGAGCAGCAGTGGGATATCCATACAGCACAGAGCTCACACTGTGTTTTGTTTTCCCCTTTTTCTACGAGGCTGTTTGCATTCATCTCCACTGCCGTAGTCAGCGCGCCGTCGCCCGGTTGTAGCTGAGTGAAAACGTACTCCTGCACCCTCTCAGGCCAACTAATTATGGACTTTGATTATTCCCATTTTGTTTTACTGAGTGCGCAGCCGTCGCCAACAGGCGGGCCGGCAGAAAGGCCAGCGCCATTGATTGTCTCAGTTTCGGGCCTAATTGAGCCAAATGGGAATGGCTGTTGCCAGAGTTCACTCTTCTCCAGTGTTTACATGCTGATCCACCAGAGAGACATTCATTACCGGCTCGCTGAAAACTCCTCCAGACAAGCTCACACACACACACTCACATTTTGTAGTCATATTGATAAAGGGTTGAAGTTCTCAGAGGGCTTCGCATACAGCTGGGCCTGCAGATGCTACTGGGAATTAATGCTGTTTTCTAATGGTGCTCGGGTCTACATCACACAACCATTATTTCTACTTTCTCTCTTACATCACAGCCTGAATGTTAGCTTCTGTTTAACCCACACTGGCTGATAATTGCATACAAGTGTGCATAGTGTAAGATTCACGCTCTGATTGAATCATTAAAATGCACGCATGTGAGGTTGCTTTCAGACATGGTAATTGTGGTCAATTTGTTTGACATAACAGACAAAGAGCTATTTTCAAGAGTTTCTTTAGGGGTAGTGCCCCTGACTTTTATTAAGATGTAGTCCTTGTGATAAGAATGCAACCACACTCCCTTTAATCAAAGCGGAAGCAATGTATTTGTACGGATTTAAATTGGTCATGATTTTTAGATAAGGGTAATTAAATCTGTTTGTGAGTTGAAAACAGTCTATGGTTGAAAATAGTTATTGTCTATTGAGTATTATAATTAACTTATATATGGTATATAATAATGTATTTCATTTTGGTTTCTCTCCATTTCTTTTAAGATTCTGAAAGATAAAACTGTAAATTGGCAGAGATGCAGCAGGGAGCATTGGTATTGAACTGTAGAGTAAAAGCACCAGTTACATTAACTACATTTCAGAGGCAATACAAGGAACAGCACTCGATTGAAAGAGATGTTTGAAGATAAACGTAATATTAAACACCTATGAGCCCTAAAGTGTGTTCAGGGACCCCATTTCACTCAGTGCCACCTGGTAGTTGTTAGTGGACACCACAACTCCTGCACACTAGAATCAGAACGCAAATTAAGTTAGGTGCCCTTTTGCTGGTACCCAGTGGCGATTCTAGACAATGTGGGGGCCCTAGGCAAACATTCGCCGGGGGCCCCTCGAACCAGCTTTCCATCACCACACAATGTTTCCCATTGTCTGCTGGATATGACTAAATACACATCCCTTTGTGTAGATATCATACATAACCCTTTTAAAAGGGTGATTATATGTAATTGTAGTGTTTTACTGCATGTAATTATGCCCCCTAGTGGCCAAAAAGAGGAAACAATTGTTTATAGCGGCTTCAACGTAACATTTACTAACTTGAGAAATACAGAAAAATAACTGGTAACATCAGCCTATTGTAAAAAACGGTCTAATGCTATATGAATGGTCATTTTGCCTGATCTGAATAGTAGTCTCTTACTGAAATGGCCATCAATTTGTCGCTGTGTACATCCCTTCTTGATAAACATCTAAGTCACTTATTTTGCCATCACTTAATGCTACTCCATGTATTCACTAGATATTTCTTTGTTACATTTACATTTTCAGAAAACCCTCAATTCAGTAGGTCAATGTTAAACAGATTGCCATCCTTCAGAGAAGCAAGCTCCACGACATAATTTGCCTCCCAGTGCCCTGTTGGACTAACACACTTTCGGCACACGACAACCGTCTGAAATCCTTCAGAGATCACGGGGAGAGAAATATAAATCCTGTGAGATAAATCCATGCCACCATCGAGCCCGCGACAACGACATAAAGCCGTATTTCATACAGAGGCTCCTTCATTGAGGTCGGATTATCCGGGAGAGTAAGTGATGCAAACGGAATACAATACCACCGCTGCTTACATATGGATGATATGATTAAGGTGCTATAAGCCAGGCTTTGACACTGACACACAATCCAGGTGGCAAGTGCATGTTTATGGCATCAGTATCTTTGTGAACACACCACAAATGTGAATGTCACACTCCGGTTGCGTGTCTTGCAGTCGCTATCTGATTTGATTGTCTAAAAATTCTTGGAGGGAGAATGGATGATAGGCTGGGTGATACGTGGGTTGATGCATCAAGATAATTCACTTTACATCTTTTTGATAGACCTCTTCTCAACACAGTCATCATTAAAATGAAAAATCCCTTTCATAAGGCCACCACAATGTTCATTATGTCATTATGTGGGAGTGCAACATTTATTTTTCTTCTAACGGAATTGTTCTTCTTTGACTCACTTGGCAGGCATTAATAGAGTGGAGCTGCCAGCCAACTTTAAAATAGACCATTATCCTGGTGCACCGTCTTCATAGAAAAGCGCGAACATTGACTCTGATAACCTGAATGGCAAAGGCAGAAATTAACATTATCATACCACATGTCTCCGCTGCTATTGATAAAAGGACCTTTTTTAATGGGGGCGGTTACTGTAACCATGCACAATTGAACCTGATAGACTCAATAGGTGATGGGACTTTAATGCCAGAAAAACTCTGTCCACCTGAAAGGCTTAGGCCTATATTGATTATGGCAGCATTAAACATTTAAGTAATCACTGCACTTAGTTAAATGATTGTGTAATGAATAATAGATGAGATGGAAGGCGGACAGGGTAATAAATGGTCCATGGAATAATATCTGGCTTTGTGATATTCAGCTATGCTCTACATCCATGAGGACGCTTGCTTTTTTGAACTGCATCAACTCTCTGGTGCATCAACTGTCTAATGAATCAGGGTACACACACACACACACACACACACACACACACACACACACACACACACACACACACACACACACACACACACACACACACACACACACACACACACACACACACACACACACACACACACACACACACACACACACACACTTCGGGAATCGTTGGGGCTTTAATCAATTCACATTACTCTTGTGGAATGTTCAATGTGAGTGCAGCACTTATCCCCCAAGAGTTAGATCGCTATTGGGCTGTTTTGATTAATTATTGCAAAGAACATAGATTTTCTGAAACAAATCAGCCTTTATTCTATTCTATTCTGCTCTATACTGCCCCACAACTCCACGTGCACAGAAGCAATAGACATAATCAAAGGAATACAACTTTAACATTAATTAATCGTATGTTGCTTAATAACACAGTGTTATTTAAAGGGGCTTTTGGGGTATTCCCTTACCTGTAGTGTGTTATATAGGTTGTTCTACATCTCAATGGTCTGCAAAAGCTGAAATCCCAAAGCGCCCTCCATAGTGACATCACTATGTAACACTTCTGAGCGCTCCAACAAATTATACGTGATAGGCTAAGGGGTGGGACATCTCTAAGCGGTTAATCAATCGCAACAGAGCCAGCCAGGTAACCAATCTGAGCCGGCTGGGCTCTGGTTTCAGACAGAGGGTGAAAAGAGGTGCTGCAGCACAGGCAGTATGAGAAAAATAAAGAGCTTTTTGAACATAAAGTCGTCATGTCACAGTAGATGCACAAATACAAATATGAACCTGAAAAGGAGCATAATAGGGACGTCTACCTGTTTTCAAAGAATTCAGCCTAGTACTAATGCAACATTTTTTTCTTAAAATCACAATCGGGACCCTCATCTAGGGTTGTCTAGGGTAAATTATTCAAAGCAACCCGAGTTACGTTCCCTAGCTGTTAGATTGGGTGTTTATCCTAGCACTGTCCACAAGCTGCTAATAGCTTAGGCTAATTTGCTGTCCGGTCGATTTCAAAAGTAATTTGATGTTCAAAATGTAGCATTATCACCATAGGACTTCCTACCCTGTGCCATTACCAAAGATCATCTGTGCCCTTAAACCCCTTCTGACTGGGGACCATTTATTTGAGGAACACTGACTTAACACCAAAATAACACACAAGTAAATACAAAAATGCGCTGCAAATACAAGTAACAATTCTATCTTCAAGGCTGTGCTGATGTCGACTTACATATCAGCTGTCTGGGAGAGTGTCAGGTCTATATCGCACACACTTACACACATACTGTATGCACTCACACATCACCCTGTCTGCAGTATGTGTGTGGGAAGGACACCTTCTTCAATCACTTGATGTAAATGGGCTTAGGCCTGTTGCAATTTACAACACAGTGCTGTCTTGTCTGATAAATTCAGCTCTGTCTCTGTGTTTATCATGTCAAGTTGACTTCGCTCTTGTCCCTCTTTAGCTCCGCTGTCGCTCCAGTCCAATCGCCTTTCGCTCGAAGCCCCTCATTTCCTTGGTGGGTGGGATGGGGGTGTGGGGGCATACGATTGAGACAGCTTGGTAATTAGTTCTCGAGCATGCTCTCGCTAAATATTCCTGCTTAATGACAAGGCCAGGCGTTCGCAACAGCCTGCGGGTTCCGTTCGGGTCTTACAAGCTCTGATCATAATCCGAACTTGTACTAAAACTACAGCGTGATGCAAGAAAGAAAGAAATAACTATGAATAAATAAAAGAACATTGCTGTTAGGGCACACTTTGAAAAGTACATCAAAAGCGGTGATTTGTCAGCCATCAATAGTCTTTCCAGAGGGATATCTGTCTCTCTTTCTCTCTGTCTATGAGTCTCATTTAGTTAGATGATTGCCTCCTGCAGCCCCGGGGAGCGATAACAACCACCAAGTCTATTACTTCCTACAGCACTTTACTCCTACCAATATGAAGAACTCGATAACAACAGGACCTACCCCATGTTAACTCCTATAGTCTATTAGCCAAACACCAATTCTATCCAGCAGCAAGCGTCGATATGAGGGAACCCCTGAGTAACATTATCCACGTCGGAATGACTCAGAGGAGAATCGTGCAAAGTTGGTTGCATCGAAATGGGCGTGATGAAAAAACATTCTGCATAAAGGAAGCTAATAAAAAAGCAAAAAAACACACACAGCATGGTTGATGGGGGATATTTTTTAAATGCCTCCTTTTGAGATGAGGTGATGTGGCACATACAGGTACACACACATTCACGTAGAGACCGCTGCGTTGTCCCAGTGTGCTAATGGCCGGGTACTGTGCAGCCAGATGCTAACCTCGCTTTCTTCCCCCTTGATGCAGCATGGTACAGTGCATTCCAGCCTCGCAGGGCTCAGGTGTTAATTTATGCTACTGCACCACTTTTCCCCCTGACTACACATCCTGACCCTGGCCCGGCATGTCCCCACGGCGGGGGCTGCACCTCTGCCCAAACAACCAGATGTATTCTTCAAAACGACAACATTCAGCTGCAGAAGAAAAAAGAAAGGGTGGAACAAAAAAGGGCCACAGTAAACACAATGAGAATGTTTTCTGACAGATGTTTGGCGGCAGTTTGTGTGCAAAAGTGCAAGTGCTGGGATAACTGAGCCACGGTTGTAAATCACAGATGATTATCAGTGTGGAAATACTTGCATCATGTAGCGAGGAGGAAGAAAACAAAGGAGTCAGGGGCGAAAAAAACAACAACACAAGTGGCACGAGGCAAAAAAGCAACTCACACATGATGTGCAAGACAAAGATTGAATGTATATTGCATCAAAACATTAGCTGTGAATCCGCCAGGAACAATGGTTTCATTCTGTTGGAATAATCTTTGTTTTGTACCAGAATGAGCATGCTTAATTGATGATAACAACTCAATACACTGCTGGGTTTTTTTTCTTCTTGAAAGATGAGTAAATGTGTAGAAGAGAGAAGAAGGAGATGCATTTTCAGTCACGGGGGGTCACATCAGCTGATGGCCAATATGTTCGTGGTTGAGAGAGTTTCTAGGGCAAATCCTTCTCGGTTGTTAACTGGACGTCTGTGTGGCGTCTGAGAGCCCAAACTTTAATTCATTATTAATGATCTGTCACTGAAGTCCATTCACTTCATTGTTGAGACATCACCTGAGACATTGCGCATGTACACATGCGTAAACAAAGATGAAAGCTTCCGAGCACCTGCCTCTTAAGCGCTTTTCTTATTACTCTCTGTCACTCCCGCCGGGCAGAGGGCACTTTGTAGATACCCTGAAGATGTAGATAGTGAGCGGAGGAGGCAGAGGGAGGAGGAGGAGAGCATTGTGGGTGGCTAAAAGTAATCTAGGGACCCGGCAAAAGGCGGCGCCTCGCTTCGTTTCATGCACAAAGCCCCTGCGCTGCCAACAGGCTGACAGACGGGAAGGCCTCGCACAAGCAGCGAGAAGCACACTCCACCCTACCTAGAGGCAGGACCAAAAAAGAAAAAGACCCCAGGGAAAATAAAAGGTGTAAAAATAAAAAGAGGGGGTAGTGGAGAAGAGACAGCCTTTATAATTCATGTCTGGAGAGGATGAGTGGAGCATGATTCGCTTTGTTGTCCACCTCGGCAGTCAGTCGGGGAACAGAGGGCTTTCAAAGAGTTCAAAGACAGCCAGCCAATGCACCTCTCTTACAAGCCTGCAGGGACTGCGCCATTGAATTTAGATCTGTTTAGAAACAGATTTCATCACATTATCCCTGTTTAGGACCTTTGTACTTGGCGCTAGCATTAGCATAGCGGCCTGTGTGTCTCTCTTTTAAGCCCCGAGCCTGGGGTATGACATATATTTAGAGGAAAATTCAATAACACATCAACACAAAGCTTCTTCACTACAGTTCAGCTGGAGACAAACTTTTCTGAACCTGGGTAAGCACAGGCGTTAATGTTGGTCCATATTACTCTTCGAGCCAGCCCTTATCGAATGCGCCGGCATTGGGGGGTGAGTTGTGGATTGGCGGGGGGGATCAGGGACTCAAAAGACGGCCTGGGAAAACCTAATACCCAAAGCCTTTTTTATTGAAATATTTATACAGGTAAACTCATTGTATCTGTGCAGCTGCTTTTACAGGAGATATCTAGCCGTCAGACCAAAGCCAGAATCGATAACACAATTATAGCAGGACAACCCAATGCTGGATCTTGAGCGATAGGAAGGTGGTGAATTAAAGCATTAGAGGCTAAATGCATAGAATAGCCACGGGGACAGAAATGTGACTGGCACTGCCTCGCTTCCTTCACATGGGGTTTTAGCAGCTTATTGCCCTCCTCACAATGCCTCATTATTCACCCCGGCCTAGCTTTTCTTTTCATTTATCCATTGATTACTGATACTCCTGAGCTTTGGCAGTAGTCAATGTGCTAATGTGCTGTATTACTTGAGCTGGAATGGCATGGCTATTATGCTCCTTATATAAATGGCTTAAACCTGGGAAAATAAAGGCCCGAAGACAAACAACAACCTTGAAAAACACTGCTAGAGTTTCGGCTCGCATTCACATTCAGGGCAAATGCCCTCAACAAATCAAATGACCAACAAGTAAACAGTACTTTATTCTGAAAAGGAGCCTCTGGAGAAGCATATAGCCAAGGTCACAGGCCCGGGAGATGCGGGGTTCAGATGTAATAGATTTGAATTGCATTACACCTGACTGATCTGCTATATGCCAACTTTGATTCTCCTGCATGTAATCAGCCATTACACAAACCTTGAGGAAATGTCAACTTGACTCCACATGTGTGGCGAGCTAGCCATGTGTTTACGTTGTCAGTGGGTATGTGAAGTGTGCAGTCGTGTGTGCTTTGAGAAAAAAGAAAACGGGAAGCGGGAGGTGAGTAAGTGGTTGGGGTCTGTCAGTGTCACCGTAAACCTTCTGAACCACCTTCCGCCCTCTAATAAGATTGAGCGCCAAGCCGAGCTGAACAACTGCCAGACGCCGAGACACCACCCGAATAGAGAGGAGATCTCCAGCAAAAAAGAGGGGAGGGAACATTTTTCAAGGGAGGGCGAGTTGAAATATTTCAATGCTGCGTCTCACTACCGAGGCAGATCCGACACCGTTTTCGGTCAAGGAGAGCTCAAAGAGCCCTTGTCAGGTAAATCAAGTTTGACTTTTATTTCGTGGGGTGACAGAAGCATGTGGTGGCTACGAAGACATCCGGGCAGCGGAGTTGATATTCATAGGATGTTGGGTAAGGGTGGCTTACACACTTACTGAACATTAGGGAAGGGGGGTTAACATAGATCCATGGAAGCGTCAGGAGTCATATATTTTCTAACACTCTGTATTGATCCACAAAACTTTAATAAACCCTTTTTTAAAACATTTTGTTCTACCAAAGATATTCCTACTAATGACCAGTATACAAACCCACACACCAAGCCAAAGTTGTGTCAAGTATTATTGTGAGTTTAGCTGAAAAATCACATGAAATACCAGTTTTCCAATGTCATCTGGTGTACAGTTGTGAGAAATAAAAAGGCAGCTAGCTAATTCTTAGTCAATGAAAATGTAGTATTAAAAATGAAAATTATTGCAAATAGTCAATATAACTTAGGATCTAACCCTGTAGAATTTGACACTATCCCCCCCCCCCCCACTGAATCAACTATTGATTTTAAATAAGACATTGTTTTGATTTGAAACAATTTTATATGAAAAGAGATACCGAAATATTCATGCCGAAATGTGCATGATCTATTTTATGAATGTTTAGTCTCTAGACCTTTTTCAGTCTTAAACTTTGATAGTAAAGCTAATTTAAGGCTAAAGTACATAATACAACTAAAGCTAATTGTAAATACTGTTGTTTCTCTGAAAGAGTGTTGTAATACAACCACTGTGTAGTCTTTTTGCACTGTGGTTCTCTATCCAAATATTTGTTTCTCATCAAAAGGAAAAAGGTTTAAAAAGAGATTGACTTTTGCATTTTCACATGGCAAGGTCATGATTTATTTTCTCCCTCTTTTAAACATCAAGCACGGGCTTCAAATGCCAACAATAAGACATCCATTGAGGTCACACAGTGCGTGAATACTCTGAATAGTGCCACACTTTCCTTTCATTCCCTCCTCAGGTGGGAAATGTCAAGATGCTGACTGGTCTCATAGACCAGATGTGAATTGGTAAGCCTATCTTAAAGTGGACCTATTATGCTATATTGGAACAATATATTGTAATCCTCCAACAGACATCCTGCTGAATACACAGACACACAGCTGCGACTGTATACGGAGACGATAGGTTGGGACCAAGCCGCAAACTCTGGGGAAGAGCCGGGATGCCAATACGGAAGTGCCACACACACACACTGCAGTTCATATATTGGCCGATAGGCGATGACTGCAGAAAGGAGCAATTTCCATAGACCCCCATGTTAAAATGCCCAAATTTACAGCATACAAAAACATCTTTCTACCCATGGATGCAATACATATTATTATGAATATAGTTAGATTCCACCTTCATGATTATGGATCTGTGAGTGAATTGTTTTCTAACACGACCCTTTTATTTATATTAGGTCTTAAAGTTGTTGCATAAATTAGGGCGTGGTCACATAGAGTGACGGCTCTGTCAAGTGACTGCCTCTGCTAGCAGCTCCGTGAAGCTAGCTACAGGGACTCTGCCTGCTCAGCTCATCCAGGGAACACAACTTGACCCTGGCCGTGTTTGTTTGTTCTTCATGCTTATATATCGGACTATTGTGACTTGCTCTGCGGTTGAAACACACGGTGCATGCATGCGGTTTTGCGGTAAGTGAAAATCGAGTACTTATTTATGTGTTAATGATTTTAATCAGCTACGTAATGAATGTTAAGGCTTGGGTTAGTGTGTAAGCGAGTGTTAGCTACATCGGTGCTAACGATGCTAATCGTAGCCTCCAAGTTAAAATCATAGACTGTATATTCTTTCACACAGTGACGTCACAAGCTACCCACAATGCAACGCGCGCCATATATCTTTATAGAAATACGTAATTTTCCTGGAGGTGCTAATATAAACAGCTAGATAATGTAGCCAGGCAGAGCGCACTAGTTTTTTTTTTTGAATTAACGACCGAAGAAATCGCTGCATGTCTTCGGATTACATCTCTGGACTTGAGGGGTGTGCTCTAGGTCGTTACCAGCGTAAACTAGAGCTGTGTGGGTTATCCGATTGCCCTTACAGACTGCCTGCAGATGTATGGAAAAACGACTCTCGAAAGTGGCCTTCGGTCGATTTTGGCAGCATCTACGTCTATCTTCTAGAAACACCAGGTGAATACCCCACTTGTCACAATAATATTATCATGCCAATGCATATATGTGGTATTTTAGAGTTGACTAGATATTGATTAAGGCAATAGACTATGATATTCTGCTTGCACCTCGTGTGAAATGGTGGATACCGGAAGTACGGTGTCGCCCTCGGCCCAAAACCCGTATGTGTGTGTGAAAGAATGTAAAGGTTAAAACGAAATAGACAAGTGTTAAGTGGGATAATACTGTAGAACAAACGGCTTCTGTTTGAGGTTGATAAAATAAGGTCATCCTTGTAACTTAGAGAGATATTATGTAGGTAGGAACTGTATGCATCGCTAAGGTTAATTTAAATTGGCTATGCTCAAGTATGTAGACAATTTAACGTCAAAGTAGTGTATGTGAAACCAACCTCACAATAAGATGTGTGTATTACAATTATTAATGTCATATTTCAAGATGATTACTTAGATATTACAATATGGTTGGTTGAGCTGGAGTTCATTATTGAGCTTACACGTTAACGTCACAGTCATCTGAAGAACGAACCCCAACCTTGTTGTTTTTATTAATTGCATTACCAAATGGGTATCAAATAAACAGTAAGCATTGGTAACACAACTTCCAAAGTTACAGTAAAATAAAAAGGACCCTGACTCGGACAATACACAATCCAACATGTTCAACAGAAGAGAATCAGTTATATTGTTTGTACACATGGTACTTTACATATATATATATATGTTTGTTTAAGGTGTCCAGGTGATGCAGACAGGCTGGACCAGAGAGTGAGAGACATAACTGGACTCCTCACAGCAGTGAACTTCAGCACAGGTACAAATACTCTATTTTCATACTGTACAAAGAATCAAGAAAGATATTGGTTTAAATGAATGAAGTATTGACTTGAATACACTGATATACATTCCATTAAACAATACTAAATACTAGATCACCTACACATCAGTTAAGTTGAGGGTTTTTTCCATGCAAAAAGTTACATTTAGATGTTAACAAGCAATATGATTTTGTCAGCTTTCTCATTTAATGTATTGAAGGCAAAGATATTTAACACATATCAAATCAAGTTTTATTTATATAGCACATTTATAAACGATTTTTGGTCGAGCCAAAGTGCTGTACATATAATAAAATTAGCCTACAGCAGAGACACTTTACAGCAAATACAACATAGTGAGAACTGCTACTATTTATCTCTCAATATTGTCTGTAAAAAACGTGGTAAAAGTGATTCTTTCAGTGAAACAACAGAGCAAGCTTCTACAGTTGCACTACGTTTTGATAACAGTTAAATATTATTTTGATAATAACATATATTTCAATGTTGATGAACTTCATACTGTTCATTCATAATCTGAATGTCTTTGTAGCTCATTGTTGAAATAAAAAAAAACCATTACAATTACGAAATAATTATATCGACAGCCCCCACACACACACACACACACACACACACACACACACACACACACACACACACACACACACACACACACACACACACACACACACACACACACACACACACACACACACACACACACACACACACACACACACACACACACACACACACACACACACACACACACACACACACACACACACACACACACCACACACACACACACACACACACACACACACACACACACACACACACACAGCTTTCATAAATAACACACTTGTTCTGCAATAATATGTTTTATGTTTCCTGTTAGGAAAGGACATGCCTGAAAGACACGAGATTTTCTCCTTCTCTGAGGGTCAAGAGGAACATTAAAAGCTGATGTTATGAGATTTTAAGACCAGTACAGGACATTCACTAAGAAACTACTTTTATTGTGAAAACAGTCAGCTGATCGAATGCACCTATTTCCACATCTACACTCCATCAGCTGATTATTTCTATTTGCCTCACTTTATGAGCTTCACATCACTTGTGCCTTGTACCGCAGAGTTTGCAACGTCACAAATAAATGGGGCCAATCTTCAGTCAGATGTGAATGTGTAATCTAACATTTTCAGTAAGAATAATGGACAAAAGGAGTGCAAATACAAATACAATTTATTGAAATGTGAACCAAAAGTTAATCAAACATGTTTTAAATAAAAAGCACATATGGACAGAAGGTGTAAACCTATTAAATGTATAAGTGAACACATTTTAGTCAAATAAAGTGACAGACTAGGCCTGTGCAGTTGGTATCAGCTTTGCCCAGCATGGGCTCCTCCATCAGGCCTGGTCCTCCTCGCAGAGGAAAGACCCTCAGTCCTCTCCAAAACAGACAGGACGTCCATCACACGGAGGTTTCTCCCTGAAGTCTCTGCAGCCCTCTGGACACCAGGCTGTCTCAATCCGTCCACACTGAATATGAGAGGGGGAAACATGAAAATAATAAATGCTTTGGACAATAAGAAATATAAAGTTGACTGTTGAGTTGCTCAGATTTTTTTGTTTTAATGATACAGTCTGGTTATTATGCTGTTTGGAGGAGGCCTCACAGGTAAGAGCACTACATAGCTACCATCACATGTACCTTAGCTTGACTTAAATGTATTAAACGTATAATTAAGTGATATCCAAATATAAATAACTAATGTCATGCAAACATTAATATTTGCTTGATTCCAGTGTTGAATTTAGCACAATTGCATACAAACGTTAAGGGGTTTTAAGATTCTGAAGTATTATGCTAAAAACTCAATAACTTATTATTATTTATAGTTTTGCTGAATAGTTTCATGTCCGCTTACCTTAGAAATGTAAAATGCCACGGCAGTGTGCAGAAGGGGAGCATGTTAGCTTAGCTTGGTAGCTTCAGCTAGCTCTGGAACTTCCAGCTCGGTGGCAGCAGGTCCCGCCTCGGCACAGCCCTTATTTGGAGCAGGCTGGAACAGGCGGGAGTTGAACTCTGACGTCACTGTCGAGCCGTTAGTGGCCGACTCCGCCTACTAAGGGCTTCTCGGCAACTGCAGAATCCTATGGGTGACGTCACGGTCCCTACGTCCATTTATATATACAGTCTATGGTTGGGACGTGTCACGTGTGCTGGAGAATATAGGTTGGGACGTGTCACGTCGGCCGGATGTCGCCAATGACGTTATAGGACGGGTGGCGCAGTGGTCTGTGCGTTTGATCATCAGATCAAGGGGGCGTTGGGGAACTCCAGTTCGAAACCCGCTCCCGCCCCACTCCGTCAGGCCGTTGTGTCCTTGGGCAAGACACTTCACCCGAATTTGCTCCTGTGGGTATTGTCCACAGTAGATGACCATTACATGTATGATCTGTATGTGTAATGTGTATTTGTAAAGCGCTTTGAGAGTCTTTGATAAAGCGCTATAATAAAATATAAGGATTATTATTATAGGATCTGCTTCTTAGCACCCCCCTTTTTCTTTTCTTTTTAGAGATGTGGGTACAGGGGAAAAGAGAGAGGGTATTGTTTTCTGACACTTTGTGAGTTCCCTGACACACCGGGGACACATATTTATGCATAAAAGACATCAAAAAGTGCATTTTGCATAATAGTTCCCCTTTAAGAAATTGAGTGTATTTTGTTCCTCTCCCACAAAATCAATTCATATTGTTTCAGGTTTAACCTCGAAGTATAGCCACAGGAAATTCTGTATACGGAGAAGGCCTTGGTTGGATCCAAAAACACAGGACTTTAATCCAAAGACTGCCGTTTGTGCCCTGTGAGTAACTTCTGTACCTAGAACGTTGACTTACTTTTAAAGTGACTTGTGTACTTCATTTGTGGCACTTAGTTTTGTTCAAGCGAAACAATGATATTTTCCTAAACCTAACAATGTGTCATTGTAGCCTAAACCTAACCAACCATTTGTCTAGCCCAATCCTAACCAAACGTTTTTGTAGCTTCAACTTAATCAAAGCCTCCGGAGCGCGATGAGTTTATATTTTAAAAGAATGTCTGTGACAATGGATTACGAAACATGTTGATGGACATTAGTAGCCAAACGCACAAAAAATACAGTTTTTTATTGGATTATAGTATTTATTGCACGGGTCTAACCTGATGCTTATAACAGGCCTACTCCTCTGGCAGTCTTTCAACACTGCTGTTTTATTGCAGTGCAAGTGTCAGCTCTGCAATAGCTGCCTATTTCCCAAAGTCATTGCTTTAAACGTTTTTTAAAAAAAACACTTTCAGCCCGCCTGCCTCAGGTAGATATAACTTAGCTTAAGCAATTGGCAATTTGCAGGACATCAGAGCGGACCTCTGTATAATGACTACTGAATTACTGTGGGGAACTCTAATAACGTAGCACAGCTTCCTCAGGAGTCATGATGCATTTGGTCGATTGTGGTTTACAACAAAAAGGCCAATGATGATAGCGAACTCTTTTTACCTTACTCTTTTAAGTGACTTTAAGTTGATCCATTTAGGAATGAGTGCCATGACATGCATCATCTTAAAAAAAAGCACATTTCATCATCAGAGTATTACAAGATCCTTTTCATTGTAGGTTAATACAAGGTTATTGCTGGATTGGATGATGCTTTAGATTCTAGCCTTCAGATAATAGTGTAATCTAGTACACATGGGGGGCAAGTAATGCCCTTACCAGGACCTATATCAAGGTTATTATAAGTATTTCAGTGTAGAAGACAAGAAGTTAGGCAATTGGGGGGTTAAAATGTGCGTTTAAAAGGGATATCGATATTAAATATACCAGAAGTAGAACATTTTTCAATAAATAGTGCTATTTTGAGTCCCTATTAAATCATATCAGTAGACAGTGATGTGAAACAATACAGGAAAACGGTGTCAGTTGCCGTGTCTTAGATACATATACTTACACATTTCTCACTAGGAAATTACATTTAAAGAATGGTTTAGGCCTAGCTTTTAAAAAAAGTAATATGTATGTATGAATTAAGATTTTATACTGAAAACAATTATTCCAGTAGTTGGAGACTACATGAGTTTTTATGTACTGTTATATCATTTTTCATTCTCTGAATCTTTCCCCTTTAGCATGTAGAAAGTAAAAAACATAGAAAGTGTTTTATTGCTGAAATCATGACGTTATATTAACACGCTAATCGCAGGCAGCAATCTAAAAAAAAATCCTTTGAAGTCCTGATTAAGTAATGGCACAGATCCTGATCTAAATCCTTTAACATTGCTTTCTGATCAGGTACTTTATGAACTTAAATGTTGTTTTTATGCCTATTTTGCAAATAGAAATAACAGCTGTAGCCAACTAAATGTGGCACACTGGATCAAATACTGGAGTTCGTGCTTAAAAAATGGTGGATTTTATGAGACCTAACACCAATTAAGTTACTGTATTATCCGAGACTGTATTGATGAAACAGTTTTAGATAGTTTTGCTCATTCTTCATCTGTTACACAATGTGTATATACATACACTGAACAAAAATATAAAGGCAACATTTTGTTTTTGCTCCCATTTTTCATGAGATGAACTCAAAGATCTAAAACATTTTCTATATACACAAAATAACAATTTCTCTCAAATATTGTTCACAAATCTGAAAAAATCTCTGATAGTGAGCACTTCTCCTTTGCCGAGATAATCCATCCCACCTCACAGGTGTGGCATATCAAGATGCTGATTAGGGTAATGTTGTGAATCGAGTGGCCTGTGTTCATCGTCCATAACATACGCCTGCCCATACCATAACCCCACCACCACGGGCCACTTGATTCACAACATTACCCTAACCCTCACACCAGATACTGACTGGTTTTCGGACCCCCCCAGACCCCCCCCAATAAAGCAAAAATGCACGTTTCAGAGTGGCCTTTTATTGTGGCCAGCCTAAGGCACACATGTGCAATAATCATGCTGTCTAATTTACACCAAACAGACACTTCCTCTCTAAAAAACTGGAACTAAGAGGAGATATTTATAACTATCCCTCTCGGACCTGCATAAAAGAAAACCTACAAAGACTTCTGCAGCAGGCCCCACTGCAACCCTTCCAGGTGAGAGCCCACACAGTATTTTAAAATGTTCAGACCCAGAGCTCAGTACGTGCGGATGAGTGGATGTGGAGAGCATGCACAGCCCACACACACTGACTCATATCTCAGCCACACACAAACACCCTACACACCATTAGACTCAGCCACCAGAAAAATTACAAAATACTACCTCACACTCATTCAGGCCAGACACCATAAGTTTACTACAGACCAAGCCATTTCCACACACACATTCCCCCCAGGTATGCTGAGGCAAGTCACCAGACTCTCGGCATTTATTAAACCATCCACCCCCACTGAATACACACATACACAGATACATGCAAACACAATAAACTGGATGCACACGAACATGCTCATTTACAACAACATTACTCAAACACATTACATACACCCACATCCTCCCCCTTCAACCCCTTAGCCTTCCAGATTGCCACAGGGTGGGCGAGAAAGCGGTACGGACCCAGACTGACCACAAAAACGGTAACCACTGTACACACCTCTTTAAAACCCTCCTCCCACCCCCACCTCCCCATCCCTTCCCCATACGCTAGGACCCCCCACCCCATCCGGGGCACCTACTACAACCTTACCCCCTACCCTGACCATAAGTCACCCCACCCTACTCAGGGTGCCTACTCTAACCCAGCCCTCAACCCCAAACCCCTCCAGGCCTCTCAACTACTACTGATAGAGCCTTCCCCTCCCCTCCCCTCCCCCCTATCCTAAACCTAAGGGATTCGGGTCGCCTCCACAGTCCTTCTGGAGCCCTCCCCTTTCTACCAGCCCTAAACCTAAGGGCCCCCCCTCCCCCAGCACTCCCATCCAGGAGTTTCCTCCCCCCCCTCCCCTCCCCTCCCCTCCCCTCATCTCTCCACCTTCCTAAACCTAAGACACCCAGGTCTCCCCAACAGTTCCTTTGGAGGCCTCCCCTCCTCCCCAACCCTAAACCTTCCCCCTGACTGCTCCCATCCCGGAGCTTTCCCTCCCCTTCCCATCCCCCCCTCCCAAGCTGACTGGTAGGATACACCTCTCCCCCAAATACTATCCTAACATCACCTCTCCTCTGTGTCTCCCCTCTACAGGCGATGCTGGTCTCTGGTCGGGCTCGGCCGGTCAACGGGTCCCCTCAGACCAAACCCAAAATCCGGGAAGGTCCATGATGAAAGGGACTAAGAGGGTCACTCTTAACCACTCACAAACCGAATCTGACCCCTCCCTGGATCCCTCTGTTGGGCTCCCGTTGCCCGACGGGCCCTCTCCGGGACTCAGCTCACCACAAAACCATGGCTACTGTCTAAATGACATTCCCCCAGGATCCCCTCAGCCTAACAGTCACAAGCACACAAGCTATCCCCTGGTTCCCCCTTTGCTTCCCCCTACCAGGACCAGCTCACCCCCGGAACCTAGGTCTGGCTCCAGCAATGAATCTCTGATTTCTGCTGACTTTTTAGAAAACCAAACCCCCATGATCCCCTCTACCTATAACTTTGTACAACATGCACCTTTTCCAGAATTGGTCCAAACACCTTAAAAACTCTTATTTGACCCTATGTCGAATAACACTTACACACACCCATCCACAGATCCTCAGGCCCATGCAACCATTCTCAACCGAGAATCCTAAACCCTACCCCAACACAAAACCTAACCCTCACACCAGATACTGACTGTATTTTGGACCCCCCCCCCAGACCCCCCCAATAAAGCAAAACTGCACGTTTCAGAGTGGCCTTTTATTGTGGCCAGCCTAAGGCACACATGTGCAATAAACATGCTGTCTAATCAATATCTTAATATGCCACACCTGTGAGGTGGGATGGATTATCTCGGCAAAGGAGAAGTGCTCACTATCACAGATTTTTTCAGATTTGTGAACAATATTTGAGAGAAATGGTTATTTTGTGTATATAGAAAATGTTTTAGATCTTTGAGTTCATCTCATGAAACATGGGAGCGAAAACAAAAGTGTTGCGTTTATATTTTTGTTCAGTGTATATGTATATATATTCTTTCATAATAAACAGAACATATATTTGTCTCAATAGCGCTTGTGCAACCTTGACCTGCTGCAATGAAATGGATATTTATTCCATAAAATGCCTGATGAACTGAGTTTATTCAAGGCACACTGTATGTACAGACTACTGGTATTCTACCCTCAGATTGCTTCCATTCATTTGGGACCTTGGAAGTTCTAGAAAGAATATTCAAGCAAATACTTTCCAGATGAATACAATACATGGTAATATGCAGTACAAAGGCCACTTCACTTATTTATAATTCCCTTTCCCTTCCATGAAAATTCAGCTGTTCTGCTTGCCATGTTTCCTAGCTTTCAGGCGGTGGATGTGAATGACAAGAATTCCACCAGAAATCGATTTGGCACCATCAGAGCATCAGTAGGATAGAGCCTAGGATCCCTTCAGATCAGGGCTCTGCATACTTATTGTATGTGAAGATCCTTTTGGAGTTTTTCCAAAGCATATCCTTTACCTTATATATTGGATGTACATGAATGACAATATATAAAGCTTAACTTTAAAAAATGACAGAAAGGCCTTTGGGATCCGATTGTTTTTATCCATTTCTTGCTGAACCTGTCACCAAAGGCTAAATCACCAAAGAGGGTTTTTCAAGGTAAAGCACACTCATTCCATTTAGTTTGAACACTTTTACAACAGTAACAATCATTACATTTTCCCTCCTCTCTGGTAAAGGGGAGGAATAGGAAAAGGAGGGAAGTGAAACAGAGAGAAGCTCGGGTCTCTGCACGATTGTCTGCCCAGCACCAAAGCTGGAACACCCAAAGAGCTTAAAGTGATATAAATGTCCCTGAATGACAGCATACATCTGTATGATGACAAATAACCTCTTTGAAGCCCGCACCGCAGCAAATAGGATACCATTTCTGTATTTTAAAAAGGCAGGGGGACTTAAAAAAAGAGCCCTCGACAATGTCACAGCGGCAGTGTTAGGCGTGTAGAAACTGTGAGAGAGAGGCGAGGTGGTTATCTAAATGAGTGTCACGCCTGGTTACTTTTTTATTACCTTGCAACAATACCCCCCCTTGACAAGCCATCCGAGAAAAAAAAGCGAACAATAAACTAACACAAATTAATTTTTTTTTTCTTTACTCTGTCCAACGTGCTTGTAATTCATCACAATTCGGCGTCCAGGTGCCAGCGTAATGCATAAACTTAGCACGGTGCTGCCTAGCAAAAATTGAAATAGACTTGTGAAGAAATGAGCAATTTCCCTGTGGAAGAATTGGAAATGTTGCGGGGCCGTTGGTGGCTGACCTGTCATCAATCACTTCACAGCAGCACAAACTTAAAGGCTGATGGGAGGCTGAGCCATTCAGGCAAACACCCAGCGGTTGTTGACAGGTGATACCTACCCAGCCAACACTAATAACACACAGCTAAACTAACATGTCGAGTTGGCGTGTTGGTGGTTTGGACATCAAATATACTGTATGTGATAATTGCCATAAACTTAAAAATAAAAAATAAATCAGTCATGCTCAGGAGCGTTACTGGGAACTCACTTTAAAGGCTGCAGCACAGCTTACATGAGAGTTCTTACCTTGGTTTTTAAAGCCAGAATTTTGACATCATTTTGTCTCAAATTGCGTTCTTCTGTACATACATTTGCTTTTCTGAGTTAATATGTGCGTCTCAATGCGAAGTATGGCAAAAATGCGGATTACACATTTCGAAAATCTTGGCTACAAGTTGCGGGACTCGATTGCATTTTCTGACGTCAACACAGCACTTTTTGGGGGGTATTAAATAAACTTAGTAGCCACCATTACAATGATTGGGTTAATTAAGCAGTCTGTTATGATTTGCTACTGTGACTATTACGTTGCTAACTAGCTACATGCAATAAATGCATAGCGTAGACCAGGGATGCCCAATACGTCGATCGCAAGGGTAGTTTGGGTAGATCGCATGGCATTGAAAAAAAATAATAAAAAAATAAAAAACATTTAATTATTATTATTATTTTTTCAAAGTTAGCCTATCATCCATCCTTACAATGGCATTTGCCACTTGATTGATGTGCACTACAGGTAAGCCAGTCTCAGTTGTATTGTGCCATACAGGTTCATGCAGTTATGAGGGGGCCTCACCTCCTCATCTGGGGCCTCATTTATAAAGGGATATACGCCAGTTTCTACACAATGTTTGCGATTTATAAAATACTAACTTGACGGGAAAATGTGCGGTCCTCCACGCAAACTCTAACCCATGCGTACGCACTAAGCACAACCACGGGAGGGACGATAAATTGCGACATCGTTGGCAGAAGGAAGAATGGAGAGAAATATGTGGAAATAATACCATAAATAAAATGTTACCTCTCATTTATCATATATTAAGAACAGGGTCGGCGTCATGGGGGGTCATTCGCGGGCCATGCCCCCCCAAATGAGTCACTGTGCCCCCCCAAAGCAGGGTGGGCAAGCCTTGCCACTTTGCCGTTTTTTGTTGTTGTAATCATATCAGTGAAAACGTTTCCACTAAAGGTTTTTTGTGTGAAATACATCAGAAATAAAGAATACAAATATAAAACACAGCCTGAGCTGTGCTCACTGCTGCTCTCTGATTGGTGTGTTGCTTGACCAATGACCCCCGACCTTTGTTTTGTTATCATTACGTGGCTGTGTGTTTAGATGAAAGCCCAGTGGCGATCTGTTCATCTGTTACACTGATTATACAGTAAAGCCATCGAAAATAATATGATATACAGTACAGTACAAGTAGCCTACTTCTGGGTCTCTGCGTTTCGTTCAAGCTCGGCTCTCTGTGTGTGGCACGAGCGCATTTTGTGAGTGCGCGAGTGGTAACGTGGAATGTTGTTGTTAGCATCTGGTTAGCTAGCTATGCTAACGGATATAAAGAGCTGTTTCTACACCAAGGTGGAGGAGAGTCCTCTCCTGTCAGACTGAGAGGATCGTATAACCTCAGCTCAGTGAGGTAAGGACTCTCTCAGTGTTTAGATAGTTAACTTTAGTGTAGGTTATCTCAGTGGGTCTCAAACGGTTTGGTCACCATTTATGTAAACAAGTATTTGCGAGGAATACCTTTATATGATCATTATAGTTATTAAAGAATAAGAGAATACAAATGAAAAACGGGTATGAAATACTATAGGACAGTAACACAAGAATACAGTTTAAAAGGGGAGTGATTAGTAAAATATCCATAAAGAAAAAGTACATTTGTGTACAGTTCTGTTTCATATGGATGCTGAGAGATGTAGGCTATCCATAGATCTCTTCATTTTGCTCTCAAAGTGCACCAGATTGATGCATTTAACTTCAATATTTTAAAAATAATCTTCCCGGGGGAGCATGCCCCCAGACCCTCCTAGAGGAGGTTAGGTCCACCCCCACCTAAAACATGTTCACATGGATAGGATACTAAATACATTTGCACACTTTTATATGGTGGCCTATGTCCTTATATGTTTCTGTTTTGGTGGTCGTGCCACAACCGTGCATGTATGCACAAGTCATAGGTGCGCTATAAAATAGCACTACACCCCTGCAATGTGTGTGAAAGACACTTTACAGCATGTTTTTTTAAATTGAAGTTGCGTTGGTGTTTGTGTGTTGGTTGTTGACGGCAGTGTGTGCCCCCCCTTGGTAAATGATTGCCCCCCCCCCATTCGATTTGTTCTGGAGCCGACCCTGATGAAGAATTCATTTTCAAACATTGAGATGCACAGGCTGCAGTGGAGACGCTGCGCACAGCTGATCGACAGCTGGGACTGGGACGCAAACCACCAAATACAAAAAAATTATTCAGATCCAGTCGTCATGACTCCACTCCGGAGGGATTCCCCGATTTCTTACAGTTTCTCATCAAGGGGGGTCTCCTGTCCCCGGTACAAACACACTGCCTGAGGAAGGCTATGTGTATTTATTTTGTCATTAACCTTTTTCGGACAACTTATTTATTTATTTTGGTGACGATCCGACCTCCATGCTGCTACTCTGGTTCAAACGGCATCCACCAAACAATATAATTTATCTCGACCTCCCCAAAATAACCAAAATCTGACACAGTGTGAGATGTCTTTTTTAGCTGTTCTGTCGTCATTTCCTGCGATCTCCTTCATAAAGTCAGTCAGAATGAATGGGCGTTTCTTTGACTATTTATAGGCAAATATGGGCGTTACGTGAAGCCCGCAAAAGCTGCACCGCATTTCGAGTCGATTGTGATTTGCGCCGGTACGCAATGTTTGGTGAATCGGAACATTTCTGTACCTATTTTTTGGATTTCTACTACGTAAGCAACCTTCCCACGTGAATCCTACGCACGGCATTATAAATGAGGCCCCTGAAGCGCAAATGCGGCGCACTATTATACGCTTATGCGGCGCAATTAGTGTAAGCGCGCCACAGTTTATCCGCCGGTTAGTCGTCCACTAGCACCCCCCCCCCCCCTCTCACAACACAGATTGGGCAGGGGCGGCCCTGTAGGTAGATCATTTGGGCTTGGTCATTTTAAAAGTAGCTCCCAAGCTGAAAAAGTGTGGGCACCCCTGGCGTAGACCCATTTAGTAAGATCAGGCTGATGATCTTAGCTAAGCTAATTACATAAAGGTTACAAAGATAGGTTATAACTCTGATACACAAGTGGAAGTGGCTTTACAATTCATCCAAAGCACGTTAAATCTACCGAAGTCTATAGCAAAGTAACAAAATAAGTAACTGTATACTACTAAGCTGCAGCCATGAACTTGATCACTCAATAAGCTTTATTTGTAGCAAACTGCCCAAACCTCCCTTAATGAAGAATAATAGTGCAGCATGGGCAGATTTTCAATTTAATTTGAAGTGGTAAAGTTACTTTGTACTCTACATGGTCATAGTCAGGGTCACCCATTGAAAATATCAGCAAACCTATTGAGTATTTTGAATGAGGAATCTATGAATACTATTATGTTACTTGAGCTAACTTTACCTTTTATTTTCCTCAAAACAGTCCAATAAAATGTCTTGAAACTAAACATAGTCTGGGTTATTCTGAAAAGGACTTTCTTTCATCTTTTTAAAGGTTTAAACAGGAGGATATTACGAATCTAATAATGTTATTGGATCCACTTAAATTGTCTCAAAAACAGAGGTAAAATATCCTTATAGTGTCCATGAAAAACATAGTCATAGTCAAGGTCACCCTGAACATTACTCCATTGAAAATGTCAGCACAACTCTGAAGGAAAACATTTATTTATTTTTTAGTAGGCTTTGAAATGAGGACATTTTCAATGGCTCACTTGACTGCAGTGTGTTATGATGGTGCTGCAGTAAATGTACTCCAGGCAGGAATCCTC
The DNA here is from genome assembly GCF_902827175.1 of Gymnodraco acuticeps. Classification (NCBI taxonomy): domain Eukaryota; kingdom Metazoa; phylum Chordata; class Actinopteri; order Perciformes; family Bathydraconidae; genus Gymnodraco; species Gymnodraco acuticeps. The sequence continues at coordinate 431,490 of NW_022992001.1, read as the reverse complement.
TATTTCAACCTAATGAAAGTTACTGAAACATATATTTTGAAGGAGATAGAGCTTAAAAAAGACAGAGAAAAATAAGGCTTGTCAACTGTATTGTAACATTTAAAATTATAGCCATTGGCATTCATCATGTCAATCACGTTGGTGTCCTTGCCATTTCCTTTAGAAAGATTTAGATGTAGATTTGTCTTAATTCTTACTTTGTCATCAGCAGGCCTTCATGTGCTATTTCAATAGACATATAGATTGTAGTTTGGACCAGCGGAAGGTTTGTCTCCAAACTTAATGTGTGTAATATGCAAATCCACAAAGGTAGAATTATGATATACAAACTGGATACACAAATGCCTAATTTAAAGTTGCATATCTTAGAAAGATATTCACAAATGCTTTTCATTTAATCCGTTTTTTATATTTGTGGAATTTGTTTACATGCAGATCAGTTTTATATTTGTGGAATTTGTTTACATGCAGATCAGTTTTATATTTGTGGAATTTGTTTACATGCAGATCAGTTTTATATTTGTGGAATTTGTTTACATGCAGATCAGTTTTATATTTGCAAAACATTTGTTTTACACAAACAAATCCTTTTTTCATTTATGGCAGGTGTACATTTACAGATTAAACAATTACACATGGACTGTAGATCTGTTCACAGAAATAATATTGAAAAAAATCTACCTCCATAATTAGAGGTTTTTGTGACAATTACAATTTGCGTCTAAGTGTATGAATCTAAGGGTTTGTCTCGTAAATAGTCACTTCAAGCACCTGAGTGCACTATGGCTCAAACTGGACCGTTTGTAAACTCGGACGCTGTTGAAATGTACCGTTCTGACATTAAGCGCAATTCAATTTTGGAACAGCAGAGCGTACTCTAGGCACTCCTTCTGAGGAGACTAATGTGAAGTAAATGTGTGAAAGTTAGCTAACTAATGTTGCGCTTTAGGAGAACATGTAAGCTAGTGAGCTGGATAATTGTATCTGTATTAATACCTAAACGAAATAGCTAAACATTATCTAGCTAGTTAGGAGAAAATATTGGTAAGCAAGATAATGTTTAGCTAGCTAATTAGCTTACATTTTCTCTATCTCCTAACACTAGTTATTGCCCACACGTTCTAATTTGTTTGCATAGGCATGAAGCTCAGCGTAAGTTCAACCAGGAAGACCGTCTATTCACTATTCCTACGTAACTACTCTCTCCTCTCAATAAGTGATCGGGGGCTTCACTCCCCAGCTTAACCAATCACTTCGCTCTATTCCCAAGAGCCTATCATAGCGATCTGCCAAACCTTTTAAGTCTGCTCTTCCCCCTCTGACAGCTGTCATTTCAGGTGACTTCAAGCAACCCTCCTCCACCCCTTTTCACCTCCCGTCCCTCTGAATCCAGGGTCAAGCTAAGCCCCTCCCCTTCAGACCGACCCAACTATCCATTCACCACCACCAGTGTCTAGACCCCAGGGGGGTTTCATCGGATCGGTTCTCCCCTCCCGAATGATACTTCCTGCACAACGGGGGCTAATCGCCAAAATCACCATTACATTCATTTGTGTATCTTTGCAATAAATATGTATTCTTACATCAAAACCGTCTCTCCTGATTGAAATATTGTTTCAGTCTATCATGTCTCATCATTATAATGTTTTCATTATAATCCTCATTGATTTTTACTATACTAATTGATAGGAACGTTTTTCTTTTATGCCTTCAAACTTACCTGTTTCTGAATGATGTAGAATTAAGTTACTTCGAACAACAATGCTATCGTAGTGCGTCAGATTGGATAAACGAACAAACCCTTGTTTATTCACAATAATTGTACATGTTTTCCCATGGACATGTGAGTGTGGGAGTTGGTAATAATGGTACCAGTGTTTGAGGGAGTGGGCTTTCCCTATTGTGTAGAGACCTCTCCACCATCTGCCAACCTGCTCCTGCCCTGATAAAGACCAGATGTTTTCCCTGGCCGCCGCTCCCCAGCAGGACCCCATCAGGACCCCTACTGCATCATCCCAGCCCACTATGGCGAACACACAGATAAATACACATATTCTGCACACTTAATTATAACTCTCACTTCTCACACCTATTGTATGCATGTTTGCACACATACCTGTAAATAAACATCCTTTTGGGGTCTTTCCGGCCCCCTTCTTTCTACAATCTAGTCACATAGCATACACTTTCTATCTGGTTAACATTAAATCTATACAGTACTTTTATATACTCTAAAAGCCATTTCATGTGAGTCGCCCAGTGACCTTGCAACAAGGTAGAAGGGAGATGTTGTAGATTTGTCCTCATTAGATTTTTATGTTGTCATTGACAGAAAGTTTTTGATTCATGAGGGATAAAAACGTTGCTTTTTGTGCACACATCAAATGGAGTGGTTGTTTGCAGGTTTACTGACGCACTGATGTCATCTCACAAGGTTTATCAGTTTAAAGTGCCATTAATTAAGCATTTGAAACCTTGGCTTGCAATCATTTTACTTACAGGCTTCTAGAAGAGTCACTTCATGAGCTAACCAGAGATGCCACTCATTAGTATGACGTGTGACGTGCACACGGCTCCGTCGCGTTGAAGCTTGCCGGTGGGCGTGTCTGGCGTGTGACCAACAACCAATCACATTCATCTTGACGTCACCCCATTCAAAGTGAATGGGAAGCATCTCCGCCGAAGCACGCAACGGCGCCGTGTGGACGTACAGTGCGTCAGGGTACTCAGAAATTCCATCGATTTGAGACAATCTAAGTTGTAATGTGCTGTACTGATCGTGAGTTTCTTGGCTGTTTTTGTTTTTATACAGAATGTTAAATGGATGATGGAACATCAAATGTTTTGGAGTAAAAAATCAGTTTACTTACGTAAGAAATATTTTTCTTACTGCTATTTATTTGAGAATCATGATCTATAACTGGAACTATTTACCCCATAATGCTTTGGGGGATTCATGTAGGAAATGCAATGTTGGGACTTGGAGGAAAATACATGTAGAACCCAAGTTTTTTGCTATTTCCTATATTTCTTTATACAGTATAAAGCATATTGCACATTTGCACAATGAAATAGTCTTGCAGAACTTTTAGCATTTCCTGTTTGTTATTATCATGGATGTACAGACAACTACCAATAACAACTTTCCAAGGAGGTAATATTTGACCAAGGATACACATTTGTCAGCTTCTTTTGGAGTTCTTCTGCCTCATAACCCTTACATTGATTAACGCTGCTTTAAACAGCCACCTTTTCTCTGCCAGTAGGAGCTGCCAGTATGATTCTGCCCAGTGGAGCCCAACTGTATTCTAATATCTAATCATTTTCCTTTGGGCCTCGACTCACGTTAAATCTTCAACTCAAACTGGCATGAAACAAAGACTAGGCGTCTGGAGCGAACAGTAAATTGCATTTGTTGGCACTTTCCCTTCTCACCCATTCTAACCTCATAACTGCTGTTGAACAGTTAAGAGAGTAATTAAAATCTTCTATGCCTTTGATTCTGTGCAAACTGCCACTCGGTGCAGAGGTCAACAGTTGAGGCAGGGAATCTTAGCTGTGTAATGAAATACACTGAAGAGGAGAGAAAGGAGAGGAATATTAAAAGATTGCAAATGGCCGGTAATAGTGACAATGCCAGAACATTTGTATGCAAATGTAACCTTAAGGGAATGCTACAAAATGTTAGAACCTTCCAAACAGGACCTGAGGTTTGTTAACAACCCTAGAAAACATTGTCTTTTCTTCGCACATTTGGCAATCATGTATCAAAGAAGTGTTTTATTTTATCAATGTGCCTCTTGGGTTTATAAATTGGATTATTTCCAGTTTATGTAATTCTAGTAAGGCAGTTCCCATAGCTGGCCACTACATTGCTGATACAAAAACAGTGAGAGCCGCTGGAAAAATGTCTTAAGCTGTTTGTTGGCCTGGATGAAATGCAATATTTGTACCATAATTTACCACAATATACCACTGGTCTGGCCTTATCATTACATGTGATGTATATGTATATGACATTATTATGCCCTGCAGCTGAAATGAGACCTCAAGAATGTTAGCCATTACAAGTGGCAACAAATTGTAAACATTTATATGAGAAAATTACTTGAATTCTAAATGTATATGTTACCCCGGTGAACATATTACAGATGAGTTTATGGTCGCAATAGCTAGTTTAAATCTTCTTCAATACAGCATGAAGTTGATTTTGTAAATTATGCTCACATTTAGAGAAAGATGGATGATAAAGCAGGATATGCTTTTGGCGTGGTTACGTTTTGAAACATCGCTACTACAGTTTTGTCTCAGCTTGGGAGTTGTCTGATCTTACGTGTTGAACTTTAACCCTTTTTTATAGTGTTTTCCAATATTATATGTTGGTGAACAAGACATTTTTTGTTTAACATTGTTTTGCAACGTTGTGGTTGTACTTAGCTCAAGGCTTCAAATTGGTGGTCCGCAAACCAATGATGTCACACTACTGCTTCCTATTTTCTTTTATACAACATATGAACTGTATCAGTCAAACGATGTAATCAGTTTTATTGTAATTTATGGTATGATAAGTATTGTGTGAAGAAAATTATTCTGCATTGTTACATGCCGTAGTGTTTGTGTGTCTTTCTCTCTCTCCCTCTGACTCCCCAGGTGCAGCCTGATTGTCCCCAGGTGCAGCCTCTCCCCAGGTGCTCCTAATTCCAAATCAGGGCCTCCATATAGGACCGGAGGAAGACTGCAGTGAGGCCTCCTTTTTCCTCCTCTGGCTGCATGTGTACAAAACTGTGTCTTGCCAATTGATAGGAGATGTGCTCCTAGACATATCGATTAATTTAGTATTCTGTGCAAGTTGGCTGGTGAGCCTGTGTTCCTGTCTTGTTCATTAAACGACCTGTTCGTTACTTCAGAGATCGGTTCTCTCTATTTTTTGTCGTGCTTGGTCATCCTTGTGTTTTGTTACTCCCCTTGGTACCCCTAGACTTGGAGGGAACGTAACATGCATTCACAAAATGTGGGAATAAAATAAGGATGTTTTATAGCTTTTACAGACACATGCATTTCCAAACATTTGGTCTACCTATGCTGTAAAATGTATTATCTTTTCAATTTACACACGGCATCTATTGCATGTCTGTCCGTCCTGGGAGAGGGATCCCTCCTCTGTTGCTCTCCCTGAGGTTTCTCCCATGTTTCCCTTTAAACTGTGGGTTTTCTCTGGAAGTTTTTCCTTGTACGATGTGAGGGTCTAAGGACAGAGGGTGTCTTATTGTCATACTGATATTCTGTACACACTGTGAAGTCCACTGAGACAAATGTAACATTTGTGATATTGGGCTATATAAATACACATTGATTGATTGCTTTTAGAACAGATATGAGCTCTCCAGTTGTAATGATGACAAGCATTTACAAGTTAAGAACTGGTAATCGCTCATTTCAATTACATTATGGTGGTACACAGTTGTATATTTTAATTTTAAAATAGATGTGGTCTACATACACACATGAGCATCTCAGGGTATGTTCCCTGTATCACTGCCGCCAGCTGCTGCCACCATCAGTCTTTTCTGCAAGATAACTACTGGGAGTGTGACTGAGATAAGTGCAGCCTCCTCTCAATTGCCTGGAGGCATCGCTCACTTGAAGCGCAGAACTGCATTTTCGGACAGCTAAACAATTTAACAGCTTGCACAATGAACACAGATCATATAACATTTTATAACAGTCAAAGCAGATTTGTAGGATTCCAAATGTACTGCTGAGTAAATGCCACAAAGAGAAGCCGATGCTTAGTCTGATGGTGCTGCCACATTACTTACGGCTGACTAGCACCACTAGCTGGAGCTACATGCTGCTGGGAGCCAAATAGAGTTGAATGATAGCGTTTGTGCTCCATATGAGGTCCAGCGCCAAACACAACACCTCACTGTGAAACTGCGCATGATGTGTTTGGATATGTTTGCCAACACCAGTGCAGATGATGGTGCTGTGGGATCGTGGGGCAACTGAAACTTTCTTTGAAGATAAACTGGAAAAATAAACATGGCAATGCAAACAATGTAACACCAACTGCTGTTTGAGTGGTTTGACTGTAATGGTTTGCACGATTGGACGTCCATTTTGAGAAATGGGATACAAATAAAAAGCAGATCACACTCGTTAGGTACTTAGTTGTGATTTGTTAACTGGTTTAATGACGTATATGTTGTGTTTTGGTAAATTGTTGATTTGCACAAAAAATAAGTTTGAAAAAAACGAAGCGTGTTAATGATAATGGTGCTGTTAATGATGATAATGCTGCCAGCGAGAGCTCTGAGCAACACATCTGTGCTATCAGTTCTGACGATTTGATGCCATTTTCTCCCTGACAGCAACATCTTTATCTTGTTTAGCTAATGGCTAATACAAACTAGAAATAACTTGTGCCGATTAATAATGAAATAGCTTTAACAAGTCAAGTTGAAGAACAAAAAATGTGCCTATAATAGCGTTTTGGTGTGGAAGACGCAGTACTTTGGTGTCCAGAATGGTAAAATGTACAATACAGAATATTTTAATACTGTCAGAGGAGATAGAGCTATGGCCATATTACAGTAGACAGCATTCTGTACTTTAGTGTTTGAATTGTTATCCCATTCTGCTTGAAAAAAAAAGAAGCTCAGGCAAGATGATCCCATTTTAGGCTTTTACAATCCTCTCTCTTTATCTCTCGAGGGGCTTCGGCGTATCTTCTCAGCCCACGATGACTCATTGGTTTGGAAACTGAAATCTTTTTTTCATGCCATTAAGTGCAGCACTTTCTTTTATCCCCCGTTTTGACACACCTAGAGACAAAGATACACTATCATTTCATCTTCGAAAAAAGATTGATCCCAGAGCATTGAGAAAATAATGCACAAATTAAGCCTTTTAAATAATAACAATAATTATAACAATATAAATGATTGTAAGGATTAGAACTGATGTGCAATTTATGTATTAGTGCAACATGAAATGGATATGATAACACAATTACTGAAAGATCCTGTAAGCGCAACAGCATTCCCAACAAGAGACAACACGTCCATGTATGCATGCGAAACATTCTGAACCGCATGTCTACATCGATTCATATCTCAGACACATCCAGGTGTGAGACACAGGTTTGTGTGTTTTGCACAGTGCTCTACCACCCACGCCGACCATTCAAACGTCTAAAAGACTAAAAACAATAAGCTGCCATTTGCCTGGGTGCGGGCTCAGGTGCGCCCCTCGAATCACAGATTTAGAATCTATTCTGTTCCCTTGACTGGTGCTGACTGGGTGTCCACAGGGATTCAACCGACCTCCCCAGCATAGCCAAAGGTCACACAGCAGAGGTATGGCTTTCAAATGCAATGCCCTTTCGTGGCGTCTGAACTGCCGGCATTGTATTCCCCTCACATAGACTTCTCGCAGGGAGAGAGGTGTTGAGAAGCCGGATAAGGAGAATAGCATTGACAGCATTTCTAAAGGGCAATCATACAGATAATTCAGTCCAATGGCCCTCTTTATTGAGATTAAGGCCCCAGCATCTCTGATATTGTATAAACAAAACAATGGGCATTTCACCCTGTGGTGGCCCAAGGACTCAGTGAGAGATGCAGGGAAAGGCATTTTCTACTCTGACAACAGCTCAAGCAATGCCTTTTTCTGATAAGCCGGCCAAGGATAGCTGTGCCTCTGCCAAGCTGGCATCATTACTCATTGAGCTAAAGCGCAAAATGTGTTGTTGTGATGTCATGATGGTACATTTGGCAAGTTTTGGTCGTGTTACTGTTGGCAAGGGAATAACTCATTCAGTATCTCTGTGCTTAGTTTTTAGAAACTTTGCAAACCAATCTTGCTCATGGCCTTATTTTTAACCACGCTAATGGCATGGCTCTGTGCACAGTAATGCCAGTCTGTTGGTTCAGATTGCCATTCAATTCTGTGCAAACAAGCATTCCAGAGAATGAATCCCAATGGCTTTGGTTGTCCCATGACTTTTCCTCTTGTGCCACAATTAGGTTCCCATGTGTGAAATTGAATGAAATGTATTGACCAATATTGGATGGATTGCTGTGACATTTTGTACACACATTCATGTTACCCTTGGGATGAATTGCAATCATTTTGGTGATTCCCTGACTTTTCATCTGGTGCCATCATAAGGTCACAAGCTGCACGTTGCATTAAAAGCTAAACAGATAGTTCCAGTCCTTGATTCTGATTGTCTGAGCCGCGTTGTAAAATACTCAATGAACACACAGCTGTGATCGCATTACAATGGTATTGCTGCACCAATTACACTAATTGTGCACAGGATAAAAGAGTAGGACAAATAATTAATACAATTTTTTTTTTTAAGAGAGAGCTTGAATACCTAGAAAAGTAAAGTGGTCAGTTGGCAGTTTATATCTGATCATCAACCAGGAAATAAATAGTCAACAATGTCATTCAATGATTGCACAAACAAAGATAGCCTATATGGATTTATGTTTTTCATTGAAGAAATAACTTCCAACTGCCTTTTATCTACATTCAAAGCAAGCTACACCAATAAATCGACCTATGGTCAGTTGGCTAACTTTATCTAGCTTGCATGTAATTATTTGCCATTTATTTACCATATCCTGTTTACTTTTCTTTAGTTATAGTGGGCAGAATAATTGACGATGGTAAATACATATAGTATTTTCATGTGCTACATTTTTCCTTTAACTTTATTAATAGCCTATACCTGTCCTCAGACAAACACTCTAGTAGCAGCAAAGAAGTGGGCTAATATGATCAAACTTTACTTTACACTGTAAAGCATGGCACTTTGTGTAAGGATGAATTTAGTGGTGAACATGCTTAACATTAACATGTAGCTAACATCTAGTTCAAAGCAGTGCTCTGCCTCACAATCTTATTGCGAAAAGTTTTAACAATGTAAGGGTTGCAGATTTCCTGCAAGCTGCTGAGGAAAGTCAAAAACTCCAACTGCAATTAAGCATAACTGGAGATTTACATGGATTTGACCAGATAGCAAAAATATTAGTGGTGCACGATAATTATCGGCCCGATAATTATCGGTCCGATATTAGGAATTATGACATAAACCCGATAACAGTATTAATAGCCCCGATAATATACAATATATTTTTGGGGTAAAAAAAAAGAAAAAAAATACTGCGGTGTGGGTGGATTGGGATGAGGGGTGCTTGTTTTTCACTCGGCTCCTCCCGTTTTGCCAGTACTGTGGTATTAGTGGTTTAGGAAGAGGGGAGTTTTTCACAAATCCAGCGCTCCCTAACTCATGCCTGGCTGTGACGTAAATGGTGTGCGGCCGTGAAGCCAGGACAGTAAACAAACATGTCGCCGGTAGTATGGGACTATTTCAAAGTTTCAGAGTTAGATAGTTCGCTTGCTATTTGTATTAACAAATGCAGAAGTTCCACGAGGAGGGAAAAAGGCAACGAGCTATAATACTTCCAACCTGATTAGTCACCTGAAACATCGCCATCGCTACGATGGTGTGTTAAAAGCGTACGAAGACGCCTGCGCTGCTAAACTAGCGGCGAATCCAAAGCCAGCTGCAAAGGCACCGGGGCTTTTACCTATCAACGAGGCTTTTGAAAAAGGCAAGAAGTTTGCCAGAGACGACCCCAGAGCTAAAACGATCTCTAACTTCATCATAGAAATGATGGCGCTTGACGAGAGTCAAAACTGTTCTTGGCTTTGTTTTGTTCATAGTAGTAATGCTCATGTCATTTGCTCACCACTAGTCTTTTTTTTACCACCAGGTGTGCAAAAACTACAGTTACATTTAATATATATATTATATTATTATCGGTTATCGGTCTTGAGAAGCAGGAAGTTATCGGTATAAAAAAAACAATATCGTGCATCCCTAAAAAATATAGTAGAGCTGTTTTTCCTTTCACGTTCTAAGATACTTGACCAGAAAACACAAACAGCTCAAGGCTATATGTTGTAATGGCAGCTAAATCGCAGCAATGAAAACACCATTTACGTGGGTTATCCCTCAGCAGGATGTACAGTACAAAATGTACAGTCAGAGTCAATGATGTCACTGTGACAGACAGGAATCTTGATGTTATTTCCCACCCCTAGACTTAAAATCATACATTCTTTTTACAATGTAAGACCAACAGCTTGTTTGTATGTTCAAATATTCAATGTCTGACGCAACCTGTTGCAAGAGCAGACAATGAGAGCAGGAGAAGGCAGTTTGCAGATATGGGATTAGGGGAAAAAGTCATTTATCCCCTCCTAGCAATTAGTGTATATTATCTTTGTAATTACTATTATTATCACAGTTAAAAAGGAAAGCGTTTGTAACAAGTGGTGTTCACGACACCGCACATTATTCCCTTATGTTGAAATTCTTATTAAAAATCTGAAAGTGCAATTATGTCAGCTGGCAAAGAGTCATTAAATCTAGCATGAAAGGTTCCCTGATATCAAATGGTGAGATTTCAGCCTCTCTTCGAGCCAAACTCTCTGTTCACAATACAGCAGAGCTCTGTCACGCTCCGCAAAGGCTCAACAAAGGACACTGCAGTCCCATTAGCCAAGTAAACAAATCAGAGAGTGAAATTAAATGCTTTTTATACTGAAACAATGGATTTCCCATAGGAGAAAATATGGCGGGAGATGAAACCCAATAATGAGGCACGTGCTCTTATAGAAACCCTGAGATGGGAGGCTTGAGTGAAAAAAAAAAAACCCTATCCATGCTAAAGAGATGAAAAATCCTCACGTCGTTTTATGGATTGAAATGAGAATGCTCTGTTTGGGATTTACTATCAATTCTGGAGAATCCGAGATGAGAGCCATAATTTAGCATTCACAGCAAGAAACATGCATTCATCTGATCTTCTTAAGAGGACAATCTGATTTGCAGATGGGTTTGCCATATACTGTATTGCATTACACTACTGTCGCCAATTTCAGGGTCAACTTACAACATTTTCTACAAAAAGGATGGATGCAAATTCACACCCATACCCATTTTTCCTAAACGTATAATGTGAAAATGTGAAAATCAATTTGCACACAATCAGATTGTCATATTCCTCGTCACTTAGAAGTCTGCCGGCAATAATTGTGCAGAAACCACTTCTATAAAGTGTTACTCCCCTGAGTGCAAATGCTTTTTTTTATGAGCACGTGGCTCAGAAGCCAGAGAAGATTAGAGGTGGATAGTGGTGACCCTTGTCTTTAGAAGGGAGTTCTTGAGGCACGGGGAAGGTTGGTGGCTTTATCTCCGTTGGAGGCAGAGCAGGTCCTCCCTGCAGCTGCTTTAACACAGAGGTGCTCTAAGTATGTCTGACAGAGTATTGATTATCTCAGGTCTCATGTGCTTCGGGACTGCATTAGCTCACGACAGCCAAACAGACATCTCACACACAAACGGGCCCCCAATGACCTAAAGACTGATGGATAGAAAATACTGTCAGTTCACAGTATGGACCCAGGGAAAAGGTAAAGAACAGGAAACACCTGTAAAGAGAAGTAATGCTGCTTTTTCATGATCATCTGTAAAGGGATTTCGTTTTTAAATGATTAGATATGTTGCCCTTATGCTTCAAAATATGTCTCTCGGCACGAGTCTGGTGTTAATTTTGGACGTGTCAGGGTCAACTTGTTACATACAGTGTCTTCACAAAAATAAACTCCATGTTCACAAGAAAATGTAAAGTTGTGTCTTCCGCATTCAAAGTCTCTTTTCTCAAAATAAACGTCATAAGGAGGAGAACACATTTTTTAGGTTTACTTATGCAACAAGCTCCGATATTTTGCATAAAAAAAAAAATCTAAATCATTCAGAAAGAAAACACACTCAGCACATACGCTTGGATCTTGGGTTAAAATGTAAACACTTGAGGGCATACTCTGTGGCATGAACTGAAACCAGAAACAGTGGTGTGAAAAATAGAGAAAAAATCAATTCCCATATGTATTAGTGGGATGAGTGATTTTGGTTGAGGCAGGAGATGCCAAAAAAACATATTTTTAACCTTTTATATACAACTTGTTTTGCATTATTGAGGGAAATCTAGGTTTTGCATTTCTTAAGTCCTGGGGAGGATGGTGGGTGTACAAAGTTCAAGACTATAAGACCAGAACCCAGAGTTCAACAACAACCACTGCAGTCAGCATGTCGTTGTGTCCCTGGGCAAGACCCTTCACCCCAAATTGCTCCCGTGGGGATTGCCCACAGTACTGAATGTATGTAAGTCGCTTTGGATAAAAGCGTCTAACAAGTGTAATGAGCCTGAGTCTTCAGAGGGACTTGTTCCTGTTCCTAAGACACTGAGCCTGTGTTGCCACCAGGACTTTTATTGGACAATTTTACATCAACATCTTGTGTTTGTGTAAATATGTATTTATTGTATTCTAATAAAGTGCAACATTCCAAAAACATAATCTCCCCCTGGGATCGATCAAGCATTTTGACTGGATTCGATTAAGGTCAAATTATATTTCATTTTCTGGGTAAGGGTTAGGGTTTTGTTTCTACTCAGTTTGGGTAAAACAATGTTCAGAGTTTTAGTTAACCTTTTATAAAGTGGGGGTGTAGCCTGAGAGGTGATACTGCAGTTCATGTTCATAAGACGTGTTGTAAAGACAACATAAAATGCAATAGAGCTGCAGGTACAGAAACCTCACTATATATTCTAATGCACAAGGGTTGCTGTCTGCATCAATGTCACCAAGATGACATTTGCATGATTGGTAAACCAAACCTCAGCTGTAATTTGACAGTAAAGTATGATACCTGTGCTTATTCTACAAATGCAACTCTATTGTTGTTGCTTGTCATATTGCTCTCTGTTCTGATGGTGTGTTTATATGTCAGCTTCTCCCCATTGTACCTGCACACATCTGCTCCCTCCCACTGTCTTTATTACACATCATATTAATGTAGAGCAGGGACGCTGGCTGACATTTTTATTGAATTATTTACAAGGGAAAATAATGACGGTGGGGTCTCGGCACTAAACAAATAAATAAATCAGATCTCTAATCAAATCCTGGGATGATGTATGTGGAGCGGGATGTTATTAGGTTAGGTGATAGGTGTCAGCACTCACAATGCCAGTAGATGAGTGCATGGGTTTGTTTTTTTTACAAGGAAAACAATTGGAATGCACCTCTGTGTGTTTTGTTTGTTGACACCTGATTCTCCATCTCAGGCAATCAGATGATGAAATAAATCCCAATTGGAAGTTTTATTAGACTCCGAAGCTTAACCATGCTTACTGACTTCTAGAAAAAAAAGGGAAGAAAAGTAGTTTGTTGTTCCCCAAATAACATTTTGATATATTTTGACCATGTTTGACTATGGACTGATGATAAAACACCAAACATATGGAACAGATGTTTAATGACATTATTCCTTATGTTTTTCAAACAAATCATTGTTTTTCTGGAGAAGAGATATTATTTTCTTGGTTTCTCTAACTGCACAAAGAGAGGCATACCTTACAGCATTCAAAGACCTGCTGCCAGCACATGAACCATGCAATATTTGATGATCTTTTCTTACTCTTACTTAAGAAAAGGCCAAATGAAAACTCCCAGACTTATTCCTAACTCTTTTCTCTCGATTCTTGCCTCAGCGGTTGACTTTTGAAACTCATAAAATATAAATGTTCTTACCATTTAGGAGGGAGTAGTAGAGAAACCTTGTTTTTTGAGGTGAGTGAAAAAAAGGTTTGTAGAGTGTACTGGCAATAACTCTCTGCCAGTTTGAATGCTTGTCATTCTTTCCACTCTGCGAATGCCACCGCGTGCAACCTCCAAATAAACTCTCCTCTTTAAAAGATACATTTCACGTGTTTTAGCTTTGTGGGATCTGAGATATTGGACCTGACACAGCCCTTCTCTACTAAATTGTCCCTGAAAATAAGCTACAGCAAATCAGGTTGATGTTAATGCATTTCCACTGCATCCTAGGAACCACATTTGGGTTAGACCCATGACAAGAAGCAGTGGCTTTATATCAGAGAGGAGACAATGACAGTCAAAAAGCGCAAGATTACGTGCTTGTTATTTGCTGTGATGCTTCAATGGTTGTTGGAAAAGAGAATTGTAGAGGAACACAAATACAAATTGTGAAGAACTGCATGTATTCTCAATGTTTTAAGCTTTAGCAGCCTATGTGACTACATTGAAACAATACGTCGGTTTTTTTATTAAAAAAGAGCATTGTTAAAATATGAACATTACCTAACTGATTTCACTATTTAGCAACGTTCAGCAATGCATATTTCACCCTATTAGTTTATATAAAACGCTACCTTGAGAGCTAGAAGGGTCTTTTTCTACACAGTCCCATGTTTTCCTAAAAATGTTCCTGGAAAATATCTGGCAGTTGTTAGGAGTTGTAATTGAAGTGAGCCCAGTCCAAGAACACATGTAGTGTTGTTGCAACAAACAAACAGTCTTTTATCTTGCTACAAATGAAGAGCATTTTTCTAATTTGAAATGTTTCTTTCAATTGTTGATGGACCTGATTTGGATTCAAATATTTTCAATTATTAAAGCTCACCTATGCTGCTATTTGAACAATATATTATAGGGCCATATCTATACAAAACATGTCTCTGAAGTGTTTTGCTCAAAATACCAAACAGATCACCCATTGTAGCCACGCCTCATACCCCTCTATTTCAGCCCTGTTACTAAAGTGCTGATTCTGGGTCAGTAGCTACGGGGCCATGCCCCCTTTGGAGCCACATGCATCAGAGCTGCACAGAGAAGCAGATTCCCAAGCTAAATGCTGCCGTGAATAAACGCCATAATATGTTCCATACCACATCAAGGATTATTTCTGAAACAGTATGGAGCTCAAATGCTTTTTCTCTTGCGGGTATGCCATACTTGTCAACCTTGAGACCTCGGAAATCGGGAGCATTTCAAAACCACCGCGGGGGGGGCTATAGTGGATCGCCGGAGCTGTTAGATTAACATTAACATGCTTATTGTAGTTGTAAGTGCACTGCCTTGCGGCCTGTAGCACCATCCTTCCTTGATGGAGCATATGTGTGGGCTGGACCTGTATTTTACAGCACAGGTGAAGTTGTCGATTCTTGTTCTGTGACTATCTTCCTCACCCTCTCAGACTTTCAGTTACGCGGGCTACTAAAGAGACACACTACCAAAGAGACGCGCTACCATGGAAACCAAACAATGTTGTAGCTGTATTAAAGTCTGAGTGAAACAGTCCAGGGTAAATCTGATTTTGTCAGAAATCGGGTGAAATATGACCCTGGGAGGAAACCGGGAGAGGGCAATGAAATCGGGAGTCTTGGCAAGTATGACCACAAGGTGAGAACCTTTTTATATCCTGCTTCTTACACATGCTCTCTCCAGTACAGGTTAGCTCTGAGTGTTAGCGAGGCTTGCTAATGTAAACACAGACCATATCACTTCCAAAACACATCGCACATTGTTTCTGATAGGGCCGTCAGTGTAAAGCCAGCCCACATTTCCGATATTACGTCATGACCGCAGCAAATCTGGATCAGCTCTGTTGTACCCCCGTTTTTAGAGATTTGGGTAAGGAGGGAGGGTTGTATTTTCAGATACTTTGTGAATCTCCTTACACACCGAGGACACATTTATGTATAAAATACATAAAAAAGTGAATTTTGCACTATAGGAGACCCAGTTAAGCCCCGTGGGCGGGGGCAAAATGCAACATCTTGCAAGAAACAGCGTCTGAGGGCTTCTTAACATTTAAAAAACTATGAATGTGTCATACCCACTTAACGGGAAGAAACTCAGCTATCAGACAATATTAACCATTTTTAGCTAAACGAACCAAACGGGTAATACCAAGCTTCTGAATTAGCCCTGAGCGAAAAAATGCTAACGCACTCAGCATAGAACTCACGGTAAAATACCCTTATTACTTATCGGATCTGCACAAACAAGATTCCACAGATTCCAGAAATATAAGTATCATCACTGAGCGATCAAAACGCGACAGGGGAAGCGAACAGACATCACACAACGTTGGTTTACGGAGCAAACACGGGAGAAATGTCTTACCTTTTGTTGTTTCTGATCAAAAGTTGTGTTCAATGGCATTAAAACGATAAAAACGCTGCTGAAGGTTAATCCATAGGTTAATCCAGTGGTTCTCAAACTTTTGCTGGAGAAAAAAAAAGTCGGGCCCCCCCCAACACAAATAGTCACGTAATGGGCCAAGTTAACATTTATTAAAATACATCAATATGAACGTGAGCATTCCTTTGCTAGAACAGTGATAATAAAACAATGCTCCATAAGTATGTGTGCTCAAAACAATAAATACATGATACAATTGTGCAATCCCTTTGCGAGAACAATAAGTTATAATACTTTTGCAATCTATGCAAAAAAATGAAAAGAAAGAAAATGCTGATATTTGGCAAAGTGTGTCTTATCATCACAGCATTAGTGTCTGCAATGAGCCTACTTTGCACTGCACATTTCTTCAAAACTGGGTTGCAGGCTCAGTGGCGGCCCCAGAGATTTATTTTGGGGGTGCTGTGGGGTAGCTTGACGTTTCATAGAGGGTGCTCAATCATTTAGGGTTTCCCATTAATGTACCGGTCGCTACAGTGGAATTCTCTACTGCAACAATCCCCACGCAAATACACGGTGGCTCGATAATCAGCTCACGGCATATAGGTGTAAGCAGGGGTAAAGTGCTATTTTTATAGGTGGTGTGTGGACCTCACATCCTCTAGGAATATTTATTTTAAATATTGAAGTTAAAAGCATCAATCTGGTGCACTTTGAGAGCAAAATGAAGAGATCTATGGATACCTCTCTCAACACCCATTTGAAACAGAACTGTAAACAGATTTACTTTTTCTTTATGGATATTTTACAAATTACTCCCCTTTTAAACTTTTTTTTTTACTGTCATATAGTATTTCATACCTGTTTTTCATGTATTCTCTTTTTTTTATAACAATAATGATCATATAAACGTGTGCCTCAGAAATAATTGTTTACTTTAAATCGTGACCAAACCGTTTGAGACCCACTGAGATAACTTAGACTAAAGTTAACTATCTAAACACTCAGAGAGTCCTTTAGTTAACTGAGCCTCTCAGTCTGACAGGAGAGGACTCTCCTCCACCTTGTTGTGGAAAAAGCTCCATATATCCGTTAGCGTAGCTTGCTAGCACCAGAAGCTAACAACAACAATCTCCGTTACCGGTGCGCTCTCTCTCTTGCACACAAATTGGCTCGACACACACACACACACCATGTTGTATCTTACGCGAACACTACAGGTGCTCTAGTGATCGCGTAAGATACAACATGCTCCCGGCTTGTTCATTGCAAACGCTCCGGAGGGACGTTTATTCACAAATAACCCTCTCTGGAAAATCCTAAATTGTGGAATGGTTTGGCCATTAAAATGCTTTTTGATTCGATTTCTGGCGAGAAGTGTGTATTGTACCCTTAGAATCCACGTCCAGTCGATGTGTAGGATCTTTAGTTTGATAGATATTACGAAGATGATTTGCTGTCTCGCCAGGAGAACATGTAAAGTTAGCATGGGTGAAAACAGTTTTTCCGGTCTCGAAGTTTTCATAATAAAACCGGATATATTCCCCTCACTGTCAAATGATTACACAGTGATATCTGCATTACTTATCCACTAAAAAACTTCAGTTTATCCTTGTTAATTACACAATATTGATTGGTTTAAATTGTGTACAATGCTTTTGTGTTCTCATTCATAACACTCCGTTCGATGTCTCACTATGGGATGCGCCTCATCGCGGAGCAAACAGAAGCATCAATCTCATTACGCCAATCCTGATTGGCTGGTGATCTTGACGTCAGCGTCAGGGAATTCACCCCCTATAAGTAGCTTGCGCCACGACGCATGCGTCATTCAAACACCTCTTCTCGCTTCAGAGCACATCTCTATAGTAGCCGGACAAGCTTAACGGTCCACAGACTGAACCCAAATATAACCATTTCGGTTGACGGGCGCTCGCCGGCTACTCCTTCTGCTTCGCAAGAAGACGGTAATACTAACGCCAGTTAGTATTAAAATCGACCTCGCCGTTTCTTTCCCCGGAAAGTAAGGTAAGGTTTTGATTTTTCTCAAGCTAGCTACGCACCTGTTGCTAGCTAGCTTCCCCTTACTACCGACACCACGGTAGCGAGGACGCTTTTCTTTTTCTCTCTCACGGAGGAGAAAAGGATTAGAAGTATATTGACACACCAGTCAATATTCTTTGAGAACAAAGGACCCACACCGTCCCTTTTTCTCCGGATTAAGGACGGGTTGGTAACACTTTTTCTCTCAACGACGTACCTGTTACGAGTGGGTCCTCTCCACGAGGCGAACAAGATGGACGCCTCTCCCCCTCACACCAGAGGAGTCAGGGACTCGGAGGCTCGGTTATGCGGCTGCGGGTTGAAGATAGCAGGCACAGACTCACACCAGGTCTGCTCGTCCTGCCTCGGGCTGGAACACGGCCAGGAGGCTATCGACAACCCCGGCTCGTGCGGGCATTGTGCCCTTTTCACCCGAAAGAGCCTCCACCGACGGCTAGCACACCAAGCTAGCTTGTTGGAACAGGACTCCCTCATGTCCACTGATTCGCCAATCAAGACACGGGGGCGTCCGCCGCAGAGACTGAGCCCCTCACTGTGTCTGTCTGGGGCTCACTAACAGCGGCAGCTGCGGAACCGGGATCCCACGCCGTGTCAGGCCGGGACCCGGTGGCGGCAAGAGACGCGGGAACGGAGCCCCACGCCTCACCAGGCGGGAGCTCCCGGCGAGACCTCACCATGGTCTCGCCCGCAGAGGCTCGACCTGCTCCGCATACCGCCGATGGAACTGCTGGTGGCAGCCCACCTCCTACCGAGGATGGGCCCGTCACCAAGCAGGAACCCCACGCTGCCAGCGAAGGTGGACCGTTTCCAGTCGACCATGACTGAACGGTCCTACAGAGCCGCAGCGTTGTCCGCCAGGGCTCTGAACGTTTCCTCACTGCTAACCGCATACCAAGCGGAGCTCTGTGAGGATATGTTGAGTAATCCTGGACCGGCCGTTCTGGATGAGTTGGCCGCGGTCACAGACATTTGTCTCCGTGTCCAACGCTGCGCCGTCCAGGCCACGGGCAAAACAATGGGGATCATGGTGGTGCAGGAAAGAGCTAGATGGCTCAACCTCACCAACCTCCCAGACCGGGAAGTCTACGGTTCCCCAGCTCTAAATGTGTTCCCGCCGCCTCGAGAGATGCCTCAACACCATCCTCAAGTCCGCATAAACACATGTCACACACTTATTGATTTTACTGTCATAAAACATTTTCCGCTGACGCATCCAGGCTTCGAGCCAAGGGCGCTACTCGAAAAAAAAATGAAAAGAAAAACAATAAACAGTCCGTCAACTGTTCCCCTTCTGAGAGCAGCTACGGCCTCTCTCAAAGGGCGGACAATTGACGGGTCTGTGAAGGCACCACCGTCACGCGCATGCGCAGTGTCGGCTGGAGCTGTAAAGGCACCACCGTCACGCGCATGCGCAGTGCCGGCTGGAGCTGTAAAGGCACCACCGTCACGCGCATGCGCAGTGCAGCTGCCAAGCGAGCCAGTGGCACTCATGCGCTATCTGTACAGTCTTCATGCACTCAGTTCGCCCCAGGGCAAACAGAGTGTGGTTGAAGCCCAACCCTGCCTTTATCTTAAGGCGGTTGGTTCAGGTACCACATTTGACATTGAGGCATCCTCCCCGCCACTGTATTCCTCCGGGGAACAGCGGCCGGATTTGCCGTGTCCAGCCCGTGCTTTACGCACGTACAGGGACAGATCAAGGGTGCTTCGTCATAATGACCAACCCCTTGTGTCCTGGGCTAACCCTTATAAGGGCAAGCCTGTTACTAAGCAACGGCTCTCCCACTGGTTTGTGGAAGCAATTGCTTTGGGGCTCATACGAGTCAGAGTTCGCAGGCACCCTCGGGTCCGCGAGCTCTTTCGACTCAGGGTCTGGCTGCATCCTGGGCTCTGTCCAGGATGTCTCCCATCCAAGACATTGGTGCAGCGGCGAGCTGGTCCTCGCCGCTCACTTTTGTCCGCCTCTTAACAGGCTGGACGTTCTGCTCCCAGTGTGACTCAAGCAGTGCTGGGCACCTGGTTGAGTCAGAGCTCTACCTGTTAAGTTCTGGTTGGTTTGGTGATTTTCGAGATAAGCTCGTCTGACAATACGGGAGCTACAATTTCCCATAGTGAGACATCGAACGGAGTGTTATGAATGAGAACTATAGGTTACTTACGTAACCCCAGTGCTCAGAGTAACATGAAGTGAGATGTCTCACCAGACGGCCCTCCTTGCTATGGTGAAGCGAGAAGAGGTGCTTATTTTGAATGACGCATGCGTCGTGGCGCAAGCTACTTATAGGGGGTGAATTCCCTGACGCTGACGTCAAGATCACCAGCCAATCAGGATTGGCGTAATGAGATTGATGCTTCCGTTTGCTCCGCGATGAGGCGCATCCCATAGTGAGACATCTCACTTCATGTTACTCTGAGAACTGGGGTTACGTAAGTAACCTATAGTTTTTAACCAGACAATGCATGGCTCAGCGTAACAGACTGAACAGCGACCCCAGGTGTGTCTACATTGGAATTACATCTTCATTACTGAAGTAAAAATACTTTACCTAGTATTTGTTAACTGGGTTTTTAATGCAGTTGGCTTTTCTTAATGGTTACAATATTGCTATGAGTTATTTCTGAAGATGTGTAGTCAATTCCACCCTTCAATGTAGCAAATGTTAACTCTCATTACAGGAACAATACTGGAAACAGACGTAGGAAAGATCCTCAGCTCGCTAATTGGATGTTTTAGCCGCAATGCACGTTGGGAAGCCTGTGTTTATGCGATGTGAAATCCGAAAACATTTAATAAAAAAATAAAAACTTTATTCCGAGTTTTCTTGCTTTTCTCTTTGGAAGTCATCACATAACGGCATTGTAATACACAGTTTGGCTGCATTAAATATTACATATCTGCCGTAGTTCTTTATTTATAGAGCCCTGATGAGAAGACTTCCAGACAAACAGGAAGAACTGCCGCCAAAACTGAATGTGACGTGGATCATAAATATATCAACAATTAAACAACACCTTGCATTTCTTTACACAAAATACGTCTCCTTGCAGTATCAATACTAATTCGGCTGACTTTTATATTTCATCCAATTGGTAGATGAGTTATATTTACACCATAACGGTGCACAGCTAATAGAAAAGGACTTGTAGTTTTTAAAGATATTACTGATTTTCTTTGAATATAAGAATGTAAATACTGAGTTGAGAGAATAGTCAGGGGATTTGGGTGATGGATCTATGGAATCACAATTTCAATAGCTTACCATTAAATGACGGATATACCTTTCTGTCTGTGATGTTTTATAAATCAGATATTAATGTGTAGAAGTAAAACATGAGATAGTATAGCAATATCCTGTAAAATTATGTGAAAACATGAATAAAACTACATATCTTCAGATGTTATACATACATAAGTGTCCTACACTAATAATACAAAGTTATTATTAGTATGCTGTGTGTACCTTGTGTGTGCAGTGGTTAAAGCACGTTATTGAATTATGTTATTTGATGAAACAAATATTAAGAGTACATACTTTCACAGGGGGAAAGTAGAAGGTCAATGATAGAAATATAGAATATAAAAAATCAAGAAGATACTATAAGTGATCTCTACAATAAAACAGTTGAGTGCTGGATGTACAAAAATATTAATGAGGATGTGCAAAACAGACAAACTAATGAACCTTTATTAACACATTAAAGAATACTTTAGGTTAAGGTCTTCTTTCCAATAAGAAAAAAGCTTTGGGGGTATCTATCTACAGATAAATATTAAGCCTGACAAAGTACTTAACGTCTAATATATTGTTTCCGTGCAATGGTAACTATGATGAAGCACTTATTTTAACTGATATTATACATATGAATTATACTCTTATGTATGTAGATAGAATAAGAAATGTGCAGAATATGACAGTTTAATGGTGGAGGTATACACACATATTGATAGATGTCTTGTAATGCACTGTTGAGGAACCTGCGACCCAAGTTTTTCATTCATTGCTTAACTACACCGCAGTATGATATGTCAATCAATCTTAGAAAATCTTGAAAGGGATGTGCAAAATAGCCATTATATACAGTCTTTAATTAACTATTAGTAGAGAATAACAATTAATGAATATACTGTACAGAGATCTGCAGATAAATGTTTAGTCTTCTCATTCACCAACTATCAAATATCTCTCCTGATTGTTGGCACTTGACAATCACCTTTCCCTGAATTTTACTCAGGTGTAACTAAAATCTGATTTAAGGGTTGTTTATATTTCACATAATTAATCAGAATCTGCAAAGTAACTAAAATAAATGTAGTGGAGTAAAAATACCAGGTTCACCTCTGAATTGTAGTGGAGTAGAATTACAAAGTAACAATGAGCTGTCATGTGGGTATATATTAATGCTGCCCATTATGGACACAAGCGATTTTCACCCATTTAGTAATTACATGTTTTAAATGTGTACACACCAATTTGTTTCCTATCGCCTACACCTCCAGGGCTGTACACAGTGTAATACTGTCAACTTCTAATTTTGGGGAAAACGTCTTTTAAAACTACAATTCCCAGCAGAGACGTGCCATATAGAACATGTTGCAAAACACAATAGCCAGCTGTAGTTCTCGGGGGGCGTTTGAGTCCAGTTTTTAATAGTCTGCCGTGGTTTCGCATTGTACACAATATAAACCTATCAATGTTATTTAATTAACAAATATAATCTGGTATGTTTGAGTTGATGTGTAGTGCAGATATCACTGTCAAATCAATCGACAGTAAGGAGAATACTTACTTCTGGGTGTCTCCGTTATCCAATGGGAATGGACGCTCACATTGCCTTTAAGAGCCGCCAACATAAACGGATGCAGCACTTCCATGACCGTCAAATACCGCCGCTGATGGGAATACATTGCAATCAGTTGAAAGCTCTTTGCGTCCGTTTATGAAGCTGTAGGAGCCTCGGCGCGTCCCAACTGCACGCCACGGGACCCTGACCAAGCATCGCTCCTGGACGTTTAGGGAGTGAGAGTGTGTTGGATTGTGCCAAAATAAACTATGCAATATATTGGACGTTAAGTACTTTGCAGACTTCATATTTATCTGTTGATACCCCCAAAGTTGTTTTCTTATTCAAAAGAAGACCTTAACTTAAAGTATTCTTTAATGTTTAAATAAAGCCTTATTAGTTTGTCTGTTTTGCACATCCTCCTGTTAATATCTTTGGACGTCGTGCACTAAACTGTTTTATTGTAGAGATCACAACAGTATCTTCTTGATATTTTCTATTCTATATTTCTATCATGCCTTCTAACCAATGTGAGTTTGGAAAAGTGCACAATATAAATATATTCTAGTAGACCTCAACAATGTAATTATGATCAGTAGAAATGGCCTTGACATGGGACCTTTAAATAAACAAAGTCTTGGCTTTCAGAATATGAAACTTTTATTGCCAACATCACACGATAAATACATGTTTGAAGCTTGTGAAGGGAAGATGACAGGCACCTCTCACTCACACTCAGCTCTTCCGCAGCACTGCTTCCCCTCCCTCCGGCTGAAATTATGAATGCAAGGCGTATAGTAATCATAGATAACACGGCAGGGTCCGTGACAGTTTGTTTTCATCTGATTTCAAATAAACAAAGTCTTGGCTTTTAGAATATTAAAGTAGTTTCGCCAAATTCAGATGATAAATACAACGTTGAAGCTTCTAACGGAGTAACTTAACGTCACAGTAAAGAAAATAAAAAAAATATTTGTATTTATTACGTTGTTTTCTAAATGTATCAGAGGGCCGCAAAAAGGAGGTGGGGGCCTCATGCGGCCCGCCATTTGCCCATCCCTGCTTTAGGGGCTCCATAGAAAACGGTGTCACCTTGTGTAATGTTTGCAATACAGATCATTGCCATTGGGTATGGCAATATGATTAATCTAGTGCTGCTAAACCTAGTCTTTACATGGGAAATTCAGATATAATGGTAGGATGTCTCATTTAGAATTATGTGGGTTTAAGTGCGTGCTGGGGTGATATAAGTGGGAATGCATGTTGCATATTGGAATTTATATCAGTTTTTATAAGTGGTTGATTTGTGTTCTGCACCTACACAATGGAATGTCCCTATTCGCGATAGTAAAGTTTACCCTGGCCTTGAATCATATTCCAATCCTACCACATCATTATCGGAGTGGTTATTTTTGCAATAAACATTGGAAACAAATATATATAATATGTTGGTCTGCTTATGTGAAAGCCATAAGCCCCGGCTTCCTTCAAGGAGTCTTAACTCCTTTCACTATCAAGTGGCTCTCGTGTGCACCCTGATGACAGGCACACTAACGGGACTGATAAAAGAACAGACAGGTCCGTACGACCAGTAAAACTTTATGGATGTTTTTCTGCCCACCAGTGTGATGGTCCACTGGGAATTGTCCCCGCATGCCAGATGGTCAGTACACCATTGAGCACACGCTAATAGTATTCCTGTAGATGTGGTAATTACAAACCAAAACCACAAATGAGAGCACAAATTACATGACCAAACCACTTTTTTTTTCAATGGCGCTAAGCTAATCTTTTTTGCAATCATTAGAGTGTATCACCACAAGGATAATTAGAAAACCCATAATGTGAAAACCTTTTAAATAATGCAATGAAATAGCCAAACCTAAAACCTTTTATGTCTCAACTACTTGTCCAATAGACATTAGGGTCCCTTTTGCCATAGCCACGGTTCACAATGAGCTAATCCCCTTCATGGAGGCAATAATAAGTGCATGCAGGAGGTGAGGAAGTCAATGGACAATTAACTTCAATTGACATTGAATGGACAATATCTCTAAATGCATTTACAGATGCAAGGGGTCTGGACTGGCTGGAATAAAAGGAATTACAATTAGAACACTGCTCACAGAGGAAGCCTATTAACCAAACGCACCAGAAAGAGAGAAATATATAGTGAGTGTGCCTTAGAGAGAAAGACAAGACCACAGACGAAGGGAAGCAAAGTTGAGAGCCATTAGTAAAAAAGAATCCAAAAAATGACCTCAGGTGAAAATGAGATAACTTTCCCTCTTTTTATGGCTTCCACAATGAGGTATTATCAGCTAGAAAGGGGCATACGGCGGGGAAAGCGAGATGAGGAAGAGCGTGTAATGGTGAGGGAGGGATTTCCATTGATATATCCATCCAAAGTGGAGGGCCTGGAACTGACAGAGCCCAAGAGAAGCTTCTGCAAAGAGCATGAGAGAGAGATAAGGGGGTCATTATTCCCCAAACTTGAATAATCCCTCAACGGCAAAGCCTTGGCCTTCCCCAAGGGTTATGAGACTTCAGAGCGTTTGTGAGGAGAGGAGAAGAAGAAGAAAGAGAGTGTGAGGAAAAGCCTTTTTCGCTCTATATGTAATCATTTTTAAAGTGCAATTTATTCATACTTTATATTGGGAGAATAACCCCAAATGAATACTTTACTCAACATTGCATTCCCTATATGAAGGCTGAACATTTGAAATAAACGTAAAACAAATCTTAGCAGTTTCTCGCAGTGAATATATTTAGGGGCCAATTGTGTGATTATGCGAATATGAATCAGTGTTATGAATGATCAACTCCTTCCTTTAAAAAAAGGAAACTTGGTAAATTACTCCTTGTTAGTCCAAATTAAATGACAAAAAGTGTTGTTTGTGCATTTCTATAGACCTAAACACATTGCATTACTGTTTTCAGATTGGATGCCTGTTTCAGCAGGATCACATCATATGCCTTTCAAAACTGAACAAAGTAAGTCTGTTTTATAACGCTATGGTTAAGATTTGGATTGTGTTAAAATGACTTCAATTACATTAGGCGAGTCCTAATATCATAAATACATTAAAAAACAAGTGGTTAAGGTCAAAAGTGATCATGGCCAAAAAAGCCAATGTTGGTTCTAAACGGGAAACAACAACATTCTCCCATGTTGAAGTCCAATGTCTTTCTTTCTAATCTATCGCTCTACAATAATGTCAAACTCTTCCTCACATCACCATTTCTAAGCCTGTTAAAGGGCTTTGTCCCACAGATTTTAGGGCATTTTGCTGAAACAACTGATTCCTGTCATTGTTCTGAGGACAGTCCTCAAATCTAGTTGAGTTTCACAAATCTAGCAAATATAAATCAAGAACATTTTGTCTAAGGTTTCATTTTATCTTCAACAGCTAACTTAGCCTAAGACACCAAACTTGACACTCTGTAATGGATCACATATGCTTGGTAAGCTAACTTTTGGAAAATTACCAACCTATACAGTAGGTGTGTATGCGTAAGGGAAGCTGTTAGGTATATCAAAGTAACAATCTGCAAGCATAGCCTTGTTGGCTGTGTAAAGCTGGCTGAACCCAAATTCAGTAGACAGGAACTTTACCAGAAAATACCTTATATTTTAGGTAAATCAGGCAGGGCAAGACAAACAGAAACAAACAGAACTTCCCATTGCACAACATACAAGGATCAAACAAATACTAAACTGAACAAACAGGACTTAAATACAAGCTGAACTAATGAGGAGATGATGTGCAGGAGTTCAGGTGATGCACGGCTGACGGTGAACAGGTGCAACTAATAAGGCTAAGACAGACAATCAAAAGAGGCGGGAAAACACACAAAGACAGGAAGTAAA
This sequence comes from Gymnodraco acuticeps, assembly GCF_902827175.1. Taxonomy (NCBI): domain Eukaryota; kingdom Metazoa; phylum Chordata; class Actinopteri; order Perciformes; family Bathydraconidae; genus Gymnodraco; species Gymnodraco acuticeps. The sequence goes on along the minus strand of NW_022992001.1, from coordinate 404,684 downwards.
AACAGACATGACACGTTTCAATTAATGTTCTCTTGTAGAAACTGCTGAATCCTCCTGATTCCTGAATGTAAGCTTCCTGGTGCTTAGCAAGTTACAATTAATTTTAGCATGATCTGCCTTAAAAGCAGGAACATTGTCGAGAACCAGACTACTGCTTTTCAAAATATCTATGATAAGCATTGCAATAGCTATACTTGTTTTTATCGTTGAAGAAGTCTACGGCTGTCCTTGGTTTCCTCAATGGGTGTAAAGTTAAGTACTGTTAATGGAAAAAAAGTTGGTGTTACCCTTGATCAGATACAATAGAAAAAAAACACTTTTAAATGACAAGGCTCTCTTGAGATGAATCTGTTTGTGAAACATTTGTGACGAATGAGGTTATCTGGGGTGTTAGTCTTTGTAGCTTGGCCAAGTCATTGTGCTTCTGGCTATCAGAGTGGCACACAAGAGCATGGCTCCCATCAAAGTTGACAGAGAAAGAATACAACAAAGGCTGCATTCTGCTGTCAAATAATTCCCTCTGTGAAGCCAAGTTCTGCTCTTAACACCAGTTTTTATTATGTACACACAATAACAGATTTATCCCTGATACTAATATTTAGCCAGCTAGCTAGGGCTCATACCTTTGCCATGCAAGGCGCACAGTTTCTACCGCCTGAGTGAATAAGCCCATAGCATATCATCTGATTATTAATATTTTTGTCAAAGCTACGATCGAGCAAACACATTTTATCCCCAACATGTCTCAAAGTGTAGAAACAGCACCCCAAATGTGGCAGATTATATTCAAAGTATTCTGGGAGGTCTAACCAAACTTCGGCAGTCTCCTTGGTTATTCCTTTAAAGGTTTGTCAAAACTTCATATTCTTCTTCTTATTAGTCAAAGCTAGCTAGCTAGCTAATTTGTCCTAACCAGTCGGAGGAACCCTCCTATCCAAATCCCTCCAAAATGTTGGATCAGTGGGTTTATCAACTGTAATTTAACAAGCACCCAGGAAGTGCAGCAAGTGAACTAAATCAACTACCAAGTACAAACAACTTTATAGCCCTTATTTAAACCAAGTTGTAAAATGCACTAACAGCTGAATGCAGTTATTTCCTCTCTCCATTCATTTGGCTACGCTACGGGTTGGAGGCAGGGCTTAAGCAAAACGTGAGTACCACGCTCTATGGGCCAAGATACAGGTACTTTGGCTCAGAAGAGTCAGGCCATTTTAGCTTCACGCGCCACTGAGCAAGTTTCATAGGAATGAACGGGATCTAGCCTCCAACACTGTCCAGTTATCTTTACATGTACTGGCAATACCTTTTCAAATTGTTATCCCACAAACAATATTTGATACTGTAACTGTAGGTAAGTAATGTGTTTCAAGATCTCCAAACTTAATTGCAAACAAATTAACACCAAAGCCGAAATTATTTATGAAACTTATTTTAAGTTGTTGGAAGGGCACATTGTAAGGAAAGGGCAACCTCCAAACGCATGTTAAAGCTGAGTTTGGTTTGGAATTACTTTCTCTGACTGTCACCTTGCATCCTACATAAAGGTTTTGCAGTTTCTCGTATCTGCGGTATCAAACCGTGTCTATCTCTGGATCTCAGTGGCCACCTTGGGAAATTCTGCCTCTGTACCTCGCTGTAGTCTATGAACTAGGTGGCTGCAGATCAGAATTAAGGTCAGCCAAGCAGAAAATGGCTACAGGGGCCATGCGGGCAGTGGCAGCGAATGAACAGCATAAGATCATTTTCAAAGGGACCCTAAAAATTAACTGTGCTGTGCCGTTAACTCAATTGCCTAACTGCTGCATGGTTAGGTTCCAGCGTTGGCATTTCACTGCTGTCCAGTTGGTATTTGATGAGCATTGGGTTTTTGTGATGGACTCCAAATTGCACTTCAGATGTTGTTTGAGGGTTCAAGCATCCAATTGCGTTCTGGGCCATATGTACGTGACGCATCTTCATTACTGTCCTGGAGTCTATTCATTCAAAGGCAGAGTCCGGATAGAATGTTAAACAGACCTTACGAAAAAAGAACTGTCACCACCTTCTTGCTTTTTCAAAGATGGCATGTTAGTGTACAGGCCATGCATCGGGCTTAAGGATATGTGCATGTCCTTGAAACATTTGTGATGACATCTGTTTTTGTTATAACAAAATAAATGCTGAGCTCTTAAGAAGAAGAACTTCTATTGACTTTACACAAGTCAAACAGTAGTTTCTCCCTGAGACTGAAGGCTAAGAGTCACACAGAGCCAGACAAGACCAGTGCAAACAAAACAACATCATTGCTGTACTTTTTCATAACCATCTATCTTTTATTTGTCTCTGGTGAGTAAAGAGAAGAGGAAAAAAAAGTAGGCGAGAAGCACACAAGGGGAAAAGAAATCAGCAACACTGTCAGTTAATTTTCAGATCTGGTAATCTTCCAAGTTCATTAACAAAAGCCTGTGTCTGACTTGCTGTGGCTTTTGTACGCACCGAGGAGTTGTTGTGATACACCACAATGAATAAGTGATAAGCTGTTTGGGTAATTTGCGAAGTGACACAACTTTTATTATTTACGCCTTAAACCCTGATGGGTGGTGGTGGGGGGGTTTGCAGATAACAATGAGTGAATGTGACAGGATTGTGTGGGCGGAATCCACTTAGAACTATTACAATCAAGCTTCATTTACATGAGCCGCCAACAACCTTCAGTTGACTTTGGGGGCTGCATTTGGGAATAGCGGACATGGGTATTACGGAGCATACTGATGCATTTGTAATGGGGGCATGCAGCAGAGCCTAATGCTGAATAGCTCCGCAGAAGGAGGAGAACAAAATGGCTCCAAATGGAAAGAGATCAATTCCCCCCTACTTCGCACTGCGTGATGGATTTGACATTCATCAGTGCCCTGTCAACTAATGCATTTGGTTTTATATTACACCTGAGATTTTTTTCTCTCTCCTTTCTTTTTATGGTTTCATGAAGCCGGATTAAAATGGTAAAATTATTAATCAATTTTTCGGCAGGGCATGAGAAGATGGGGTATTTCATTTCAAGAGGGAAGAGTGATATTGAGGGCAAAGGAGATAATTAAGTCATTTTCATAAGATTATGATGTCTTACCAAGATTAATGGTATTGATTTATGTAATATAATAATTTTTGATATTAAGGATATTTAACTCTCCAAGGCATTAAATATGTGTACAATTACAGGACTGAAAATCCTGCAGAGGTTATTTAAAATATCCAGCTGCGAGGATAGAATGTTTCCTCCCTTGTTTTTTTGCACGCCTATTATGGAAAGTTCCATGTTTCCATCAAGGTAGGTATTAATCCCATCGGCTTTGGTGGTGGATTCCATTATAAATTCCAATTTTGGCAGCATAACACCTCACACGAGAATACTTTTTCTTTTTTGCAATGGTGATAATTCAAGGGATGAAACATCATTGTGGCTGAGCTTGGCACAACAATACACAGCCCATCTAGAAATGTAGACCACACCTCGTCCAAAAAAAAGGATCCAAAACTCTAGAGAAAGAAGGGAGCACTGGATTCATAAAATAAGAGAAGCCTGTACTGTACTGTATATTACAACTGGTGTATACCCATCCATGCTGCTCTGTAGCCTTCAGACATGGGGAGGAAATTAAATATGAGAATGACTTTTAACTGTCTGTGTAACTGAGTGCATTGTAAAGCAGATTTCACTCAACATACGATTCAAGAACTATATAGTTAATTCACATATTTTTTCACTAGGGTATATGCGGTTCCTCCTCGACAACTTAATCCAAAATTGAATGTTATGACTGAAAAACCTCTCAAAAGAAAATGTATAAATGGGCAAAGGAACACCCTCAATTTCACTTTCGGTCTCTCTTTATTAGTTTTTAAGCCTGCCATGTCTCCCTCCTATCACTAAGGGGAGCTGTTATATTAATGCCACAGTAAAGAGACATGGATGGAAACAAATAGTGGAAGTGAAGTTGGACTTATCAAGCTTGAACAATAGTCTGTTGTAAAGTAAAGACCTGGTTAACAGTTTTTAGGGCTAGGGTTAGGGTTACTGCAATTGATTCCCACCCTGTGTTTAGGGTTTAGCTTATGCTTATTGCTTTTACAATGTTTTTATTTAGTTATTAGTCACCCACCAAGCACACCAATAACACATCAGTATCCTTGAGCTTCCAGTGATAATGTTTTACTTTCATAGATATGTTGTAACTAAAGCATGGCTCAATCACAGCAGATACGTACCCGGACTGCTCAGAAGGCCCTTTTATTGTGACTATGATTAAAGTTTGTCAAGTGTAAACAACTTCTGATAAACACCCTTCATGAATGCTAATCTCTCTTCCTTTGGCGTCCTCCTCTTCCTCTCCCATTCTCCCAGCAAGTGTCACACAACCCAATTTATATCAAAAGAGACATTTGATGTCTTTGGCAGAAATGACAAAAGCGCACTGTTTGTCACATTAGCATGAGATAAAGGAAGATACATTTTTTTCTTGTTGAACACTAGGGGAATACAACAAAAAAGCCTGTTTAATCACATCACATGCTTTCATAAAGAAACATTAGATTTTTACATTCAACATTTAGAATGCAATGCCTTCCTTTCTGTTGGTGCAGTTGTTGTCTTTGGTGTGTCACAGGTGATTGTATGTCAGAAACCATGCATGCTCAGATTGAATCCTTCAGCGACAGATCTATATATGCCGTTTCTTCCGCAAAGATGTAATTTCACTGACAGGGTACATTTCTGCAGGCAATTAGCCAGGGACAAGGAGCGCGGAGAAGGCTCACCTCCTCGTAGGCACGCTGCCTGCTTTTCTGTCCTCTCCTTTTAACTCCTTGACAGAGCGCTGTGTTGCCTGGCAGAGCATGAGAGAGGCTGTATTATCTATCAAGGTTACAGCGGTGAAAGTGCTAACAGTCTTTGAAGCTTGTTGAAGTTGCAAAGCATGCGATTTCCATCGGAGATCTTTTCGTTTTAAATGTTGAAACAGATGGAGGTTGTCTTTACTCGTACTTCGCTAATACTGTCTCTAATATAAAAATAAACACCTGTCTTCTCTCCCCCATAGGTTGGTGTAAATATGCACTAATTTAGGTGACCTATTTTGCTTTAATGATGGATGAGTTAATTGGGCAATTAACTCAATAACAGGTGTCCGTAATTGCCCAATGCTTCAGAGACTGGGGCTTTAAAAGCTGCTTTGTCCATATATAGCTTGATAGACAGAGCTGTTCATTATTTCCCGCCACTGTAAAAAAAGAACCACGTGTCTTAAGGTTGGGAGGCTACACACACCATGACCTTCAGTCACCATCCACAAAGTATTTGCCACCTTTAGCAATGTATTAAAGTCGAGTATCATCATCGGCACACTTTACTTAAAAAATCAAGAGTAAAAGGTACCTATTCTGCAGACATTTGACCCATGTGACTGATATCTTATGTATGACAGTATTAGATTTGTAACTAATATGTATACTGGTTAGGCGTTTGGTCCATTTGGTCCAATCTTTCAAAGGGTCACAAATACATCTAAGGGGTCATGCGATAAAGACTTGCTAAGAACAAGCACATGTTTGCCGCTAGTTTTTGGGACTTTTCTCTAATCTTTAGAAGAAATGATAAGAAAGACCTTGGGAGAGCGCAGTCCATCGCTTCCACAAGTGAAGTGTTGAGTGTAACTGTCCTCTAATTCAGATCTTCTTTAAATGTCAGGTTTTCTGTCATGCCATGCTACATCCTTCCACCAAGTTTCATGAAATGAGAGGAGAGTTGCTTTATTTCTCCAAGATTCTGCTAATAAACATACCAACAACCGACACAAGGACCGACAAAAAAATACATAGTTGAGATAATGGATATCATTAAGCACTTGGAGAAGATTTGTGTGAAATTACTATGTCTATTAGTTATTAGAGAATCAAAAGACCCACAACTTCACATTATGCAGACTAAATAGTGTAAGAGTTCGGAAGCCAAATATAACGAGTGTTGGATTTAGCACTTTGGGTACCCTGTATGAGGCCTTTAATGTGCCTTATTATCACCCTTTCTTTAATTAATCATGTTCATGTCTGCAAATTGGGGCGCGCCAGTGGTTGAAAATAAACTACTTGTCAAGCATTCAGGGATCATTCTACTATTTTTTTAGTCTCCTTACTCATCAGCTCCATTATATTTAAGACGGAAATGGTATTAATTCCTCTACGTTTAACCCTTAGTTAACATAAAACTGTTTACAGCAGGGGTCGGCAACAGGCGGACCGCGGTCCGGATCCGGACGCCGACCTATACGGACCCGGAGCTATAATCAATACATTAATAGGGGATTTTCGGCGCCTCCCGCTTTTTTAACGCTGATTTGGGTGACTTGTGTAATTCGTGGAGAACCGAAGAGTTTTCGTTTTGGGGGTGGAGAGTCCGTCCGTCAGTCCGACTGATGGACAACTTCTCACTTCAAAAAAGAAGAAGAAATCTAGACTGCAAAAATAATTAAACAAGCGAGTACCTGTTTTTCCTGGCCAAGGACAGGTTTCTTGAACACAACACGAGCGTAACGTGTCTTCACGTGGTAGCCTATGTCTCGTCTGAAAGGAGTGCTGACAGAGAGCACCGGAACGCTGCTCCGGCCCTTCAAATATTGCAGTACCCATAAGGAGCCGTACACATGCCGCAGTGTTTACGTGGCTGTGTCTTTAGTTGTAAGCACAGTGGCGATCTGTTGTTATTAGCATCTGGTTAGCTAGCTATGCTAACGAATTTAAAGAGCTTTTCTACAACCAGGTGGAAGAGAGCTCTCCCCTGAGAGGCTCAAATAACCTCAGCTCAGTGAAGTTAAGGCACACCTTGATATGATCATTATAGTTATTAATGAGACTAAATGAAAAACAGGTATAAAATACTATATGACAGTAACAAAAAAGTTGTTAAAAATAACAAGATTAGAGTTTTTAAAAGGGGAGTGATTTGTAAAATATCCAAAAACAAAAATCTGCTTACAGTTCTGTTTCATATGGGTGTTGAAAGATGTATCCATAGATCTCTTCATGTTGCTCTCAAAGTGCACCAGATTGATGCTTTTAACTTCAATATTTAATATTCATACATTTACACACATCTTGTGTCCATATCTTTCTGTTTTGGTGGTCATGCCACAACCGTGCACATGCATGCATGCGCGAGTCATGGTGAGATATCTGGATTAAGAGGTTGCTTTTTATTTGCACATCATGAAAGAAAGGCCAAATGAATGGGCTGTGATTTTAGTTTTTTTAAGCAGAGGTTGAGTTCAATCATTTGTACGGCCCTCTCTGAGGATGTTGTAAAAATTGAAAGGAAAAAGGTTCCCCACCCCTGCTGTAAATAATTATAAAAACCCTTGATTTATAACTTAACATCTCTGTCTCCTATTGATCTGAGTATATTATAAAGAAAAGCCAGTTCATTGAAGCATTATAGCACAGGCCTTTGTCAGATGGTATATTACGCAGTTTTTTTCCTGCTTCGAATAGTTCTCTCTTTTTTCACCATACCTGTGTTTGCATCACTTTAACCAATGAGCACCTGCATGTGTATGAGAATGGCCCTGACACCATTTCAGCCCAGATTTACAAACTCCTGGCAGGACAAGCTCAAGCTCAATTCTCGCACTGAATTTTAAAAAAGTGAGTGAGGGACTGCAATATAAGAAGGAAAGAAAGAGAAACTTTAAAACTGTTCAATTGTTATGATGTGTAAAGACTGATATTGTTCTATAATCGGCTGAAACTGTTAAGTCATGATGTGAAACGGTTAACAAAGAAAAAGGGACACTCAAGCTGCTGCTACACTTTATTTTATTTATCTAAAATTAAGCACTTTTAAGATGCACATATTTTCAAAAGCTATTTTATTTATTTTCTCTATTTTATTTGTAAATGCAGCCCGAGAGGAACATTACACATATCCACAGTATTGTATATCTGTATAGTTCAATGTTAATAGACAATACATAGTTGTTTTTGAATTGTACTTTCTTTATTTGATTGGCAGTCAGTTGTTGATTACATGCAGACGTTGATAAAGCTACAGGTCACTTCAATATATATCACACTAATTCATAAAGCAAGTTAGACATTTTGATGTTCCGGACCTTTGCATGGGGACATTTTCTCTAACTGGACCTCGTTGAATTTTTGTTGAATACCCCTGGTTTACAGTATATAACGTAGTTAGAATGGGCTCCACCATAACCATTTATATTTCAATGCACACAAGGAAACACATCAACATAGTAATCTCCATACATTAAAAGTGCTGTTAGGGTACTTTGTTAAATAAATACATATTTTCTCAAAGCAATGATAAACCTGTGAGTTGGATGTAGAAAAGTCAGAATTAATATAGATTTTTTTTATTTTAAAGAAAATTCAGATTGAAAATAGCAAAAAAATGTAAATTATTGTGTCCGTCCACATTTTTTTTTTACTTATAGTGAAAACCACCCTTGAATGATGGGATGGTAGACTAAAAGCTTTCGGAATCCAAACTACAACATATAATAAGTACCCTGTATCAAGATTGATGCAAAACAAGTTAAATTTGACCTTTTTAGAGAGATTTAGCAAAAAAACCCACTTCTGGGGTCATTTGGGTGGATTTGACCTATCTCTGGCCCCCCTTGCTCGATTTTGCTGATTGACATCTCTTTCTAACCGTCAGAGCCAATGGAATCGAGGGGAACTCCCACATACTCCTTATTTGGTAATGTGTGTGTGTGAGACTGCCGCATAACCAAGACCGGAAGCTGCGATAACTCTGGTGGCTACCATTAGCAGCTAACTTTTACTCCAACATTAAAATGGAATTGTGGATTATAAATAAAAATGATCACACACAAACATTATCAACCTATGGATTAACCGATTCAGCTGCGTTTTTTCTCGTTTTAATGCCATTGAACCAGTCTTTTGATCAGATTGACAGCTCCCGTAAAAGCTCCGTAAAGGTACGTGTTGTGATGTCTGTGTTTGCTTCCCCTGTCGCGAGTTCGGATCACTCAGTGATGATATATATACCAAAAATAATCTGTGGAACCTCAGCTTTAATCGGTTAGCTTGTATGTGTAGCTACGATAAGTTATAAGTCCATTTATCTTGAGTTCTGTGCCAAAGTTGCGTTAGCATTTTTCGCTCGGGTCATTTAGATGCTTCTTATGAGACTTGTGTTTTGGTAAAAATGGTTTGTATCGTCAGTTAGCTGAGATTATTCCCGTTAATCTGGTATTAATAGGTTCTTAAATATTAAGATCCCCTGAGATAGTGTCGTGAAAAAAAAAGGACCCGCCGAGGGGGACCTTGGGGCTTAACAGTAAGATGTTAAATAAATGTAGTGCAGTAAAACCTATTTTCCTCTAAAATGTCATACAATAATCAAGTTAAATACAAGTCAGAAAATTACATGTTCTTCAGTATATTAACTGACTAATTAGCATTAAAACAGTTGATCATTTAAAGCCCACAATCCTCTTGATAAACTATATTATTTCTTATTCATGATGTGAAGGATACAAAGGGGGTGATGGCATGATGGAGTGACACATAAAGGAGGCAGAGGAGGTGTTCAGAGTCCTGTCTAAAACCAGGATTAACCCGGCTCTGCCGCTGATGCCTCAGCAGCGCTAGGTAATGGCATGAAAGCGTCTGTGGCAAAGAGGTTTCGCAAAAGTGTAGCTCTTATTGGAGTGTGTCACAAGCATTCAGCTGCTTTGAAGAAGAAAGCAAATGAAAGTGGAGATGCACCTCGCTCCTCAAATATTTCATTCCAATCGTAGGGGAAAATACTTTATTTTTCTCCATCTGAAAACAACAGGAAGATATGGTTCTTGTTAGAGCCTGTCAAACTCAATACTAGGAGCATTTGTAATAAGTTTTAGCTCCTGTGTGTGTATATCCTCTGTCCCGAATGGAATTGGGTCCCGATGTATTGTGAGTAAGTTAGCAATTTGAAGGAAAAAGTCCCATGTTCCATAATAGCATTTATCAGTCATTAAAGCATTGTTGCATATGAATGTGCACTTGTGAAACAAAATGTTTCCTCTACTGTGTAAAGTGTCTAAGAAATGTATGCAGAACAGCAAGAGTGCACAATTCAAAGGAAAGGAGGGAGGAAGGAAATGAGTAAAATGTGGCCCTTCACAACAACTTATGAGTGTAAAACAGCGATAACAAATTAGGTATATAATTGTGGAAATCATCTGAAGTCAATAAATAAATCAAAATACTTATTTCAGATCTAATACAAATTCAGAGTAATGTTTATTTATTTTTATTTTCAGGGTGAGGCAACATTAAATGACTTTTTCTGAGTAATGAACACAAGTACCGCCGCTCAGATGATTGCAGACGTGCAAATCGAGCAATCGCCGGAGTCATTTCCTCAAACTATTGATAGATAAATGGGTATATTAAGATCAGATAGATGTCTCTTATGCAGCTTTACAGTGGACCTATTATGCTATATTGGAAACATATATTGTAGGGCCATACCTATACAAAACATGTCTGTGAAGGTTTTTGCTTGAAATACCAAACAGATCACCCATTGTAGCCATGCCTCATACTGCTCATACCCCTCTTTTGCAGCCCTGTTGCAAACAGGCTGATTCTGCTTTAAATGGAAGGCTGCTGCTAGCCATGCCCCTTTGTAGCGTCACACAGCTTCCCCCTGCTAGAGATTTATACGGGGAGAAGCTCAGCTAAACGCTGCTGTGATTACATGCCATGTTATGCTTCTAACTAACCACTTCAAGCTTTATTTCTGAAACAGTATGGAGCTCAAACCTTTTTCTCTCGCAGGGTTTACAACAAGGACATTACGTTACACATATTCTCCCCAGTAGCCTACAGCATTAGCTCCATGGTTAGCTCGCTTGCTAATGTAAACACATATGGAGCTATTTCAGGGTCATAAGTTTTGATCATTCAAAAAAGTTCTAGTTTTTATCCTGAAAAATAAGTATTTGAAATGTTCAGGTTGAATATTATTTTGATTCAGTTCAGCAATTTTTTTAAATAAAATATTTATTTTCAGATTTCACTTGTATACATATTTTTGATATTTGCATCCTTATTTTTTTCAGTTGCAGATTTTACGTTTTCAGATTCAAAACAATTATTTTTTCACTTTCAGATCTTTTTTTTTCGCTTTCAGATTTTTTTTTTTCGCTTTCAAACTGTTGGCCCTGATGTTGCTTGGGGGGCGGGGCTTACCTCCGTCATGTTGCCTTCATGGATGTTAGGTAGCACGACTCAACACTTTCTATACACAATACTCCCGTGATTGGTGGTAAACAAAACTGATACCAGCGTCAAAGTTCCGTTAAGCGAGCTGTTGAGCATCGTAGTTGGCAACAATCAAGGTATAAGCGCAATAAAATGCAGAGGTGGGAGCAGTGGCGTTTGGTGGCACAAAATACATAGATATCTATATATAAGCTTCTGCAGTGAGGTTCATGGCTGGTGAGACACTGACTCTTCAGGTTTACAAATATTATATTTTGACCTAAATCAAAATATAATATTATTTTCAAAAGCCTCTTTAGTCTGATGCTTCAATTAATTTTAAACAGACAGTTCAACAGAAGGATACCCAAAAAATGTAATTTTTATCATTTAAATATTGAATTGTTCTCTCTTAGTAAGATCCCATTTTCAATAAAATGGTGGTCTTACCTTGACTTGAAGATGAAGTCCATTTGCCTATCCTTCTGGACAAAAATCTCTATTACTTTTTTGTAAAAGTCCTCCTGATCTTCTTGTAGTTTCAAAAGTCTATCATAAATCTAAAGGATGGATTTATGATTCGAAAATTATAAAAGTAGGGTAGACATGTGGATATTATCCGGCTGAACAAAACGTACATTTATCTAACAGCTACGTTTCCCACAGATCTTATTTTGAGCTATTTTCTAAAATCCTATGGAGAAATCTCGTTGCTTTTTTGTGGAGGGAAGCCATGCGCAGCTTACTTCCTGGTTTTAGGACGCGTCTCTCTCCTCCTCTTCACAGTTTCACACACACCACACTTTTCGCGGCACACGTACTTACAGCCAGCGCCATATAGAGAGAAGAGTTGCGACAACGGAGGTCCAAAATGCTTGATCGTCACGTGGTTCAGGGAGACTCAATAGTTCCCCGGAAGTTTGTGGCAGGCCATTTGAATCATGATTTGAATGCATTAATACCAGGATAGAAATCTATCTATATGGCGCTGCTTACAGCCAATCAGCTCTGAATTATGTGAGATGACGTATGGTGGGGATGGCAGCTCTATGCCCCTATGGTCATTATTTTTTGCCACACACATTAAATAGGAAAATACTCTGAGCAGTGTAGTTTTTACAGTCACCGTTCACTTAGACAGTGAGAGGGAGGGGCAGGATCGGGTTTTGTCCCACATGGCTCTAAACAGCTCAATAGGCACACACTGTAGACACTAATTAGAATAACACATACTAAAACAGCAATGTACAGACGAATCAGATGATTAAACATGATCTTAAAATATATTTTATATATATATTTTAATTTATTTTTTGCATTTTGTTGTAATCATTATTTTAATACTTTCTGCTGACACTAGGTGGGGCTGTGCCCCTAATGACCAGTAGCCACTGGGTGGGAGTAAGTCCTTCATGAGCAAGTCTCAAGTCTTGACCTACAAGTATCAAGCAAGTCCCAAATCACTGTGGTGAGAGTCAAGCAAGTCAAGTCATTGCTCAGGTCAAGCAAGTCAAGTCATACGAAATTCTGATGAATAAGCCCAGTTTCCGCATTTAAATCAGTTAAAAGACAGTGGTTATGAAAATGGATTTAACCTACACTATGATCTTCATTACATACACAGTTAATCATTTGAAATCTAATTTAGACCAATGACAATCATATTAGATTAATATTAACCCTAGAACTGCAGACAATATAGCGAGGACTCAATCAAAAAGTCTGTTAAAAAAGGCAGAATTCCAGGTAAGAAAATCATATATGGCATTTGCCATTACACATGATTAATTAAAATGTCTGTTAACACTAGAACCGCCAACAGCATCAGCACCTACATAGATATCATTTTCAAATCATTTAATTTGTTCCTCTTCATAATTTCCTTATAAACTAAGTAGGACGATTTAAAACTCAGTTAATTGAGTTAATTTAGAAATTGCTTCAGTTTATCATCAGAACAGATCAAAAAGTGCAGATTCATTTTACAATAAATCAAGGAATTATGCACTTCTACAAACAAAAACAACATAGTTTAAACATTTAAACAAACTACTAAAAGTAGATGAACTACATTATTCAAAAGTTTACAGTAATCTCTCTCTCTCTCTCACAGCCCGTCAGTATCAGGGTTAGTCAAAATGAATCCCTTGGCGATTCTAGTGTTAATTTACCATTTTGTCTTCTCTTTGCTTAATCGATTTAAAACCAAGTCTAACGTGGCTTAAACTTAACGTTAGCTTTCTAGCTAACACAACACATGCACATACCTTTCTCTGTTTTTTTTTGTAGTGACGAATGAAGTTGGATGTTGTGGTGGTCGTGTCACTGATCTTTATGCTGCAGACCCTGCATACCGCTGTTCTCTTCTTATTACCGTCATCGACAAAATAATCCTTGAATCCAAACTTCACTATTTTTGGAGTAAAGCTAGCCGATGCCATGTTAACTGAGACTCCTGCCGTCTAGTGGGTTGCCAGGTTTGCGCGCATGGCGCTATAATCACGTTTTTCGAAAAAACTAAACATATCTCACTACAAAAACAAACGTATGTGGTGCCGAGAGACGGGAGTCGGAGTATCAAAGTTACAAGCTCTACTTTTATTTAGCATCGGAACACACATGTAAACAACTTCATGCCCGGGAAGCGAAGACCGGCGGAAACAGGAAGTCCGGCTCACTCAAATGTCCGTGCGGAACAATACCCCAACCCATAGATCCGTGGGTGAATAATGTCAATCACCACACAAGCCGCCCCAGTATTCAGCCATAGTCAAAATCCTCGTGCCTGGGAGGAAGTACCACCCGACCCCGGCGCGTACGGACCACAGGGGCCGAGGAGGGCGGGGCCGCAGGCGAGGGCAGGGGCGCCAACGAGGGCATCCCCACAGGGGGCGGGCCATGGGAGGGCGGGCCATGGGAGGGCGGCCCCGACGTGGGGAAAGAGCCAACTCCAACGGCCTGGAAATGTCCACGTGAGCAGGCTTAATCCGATCAACGGACACAGTCTCAGGCCTGCCACCAACGTCCACCACCAGGCTCTTGTCCCCGTGACGTATGACCCTGAACGGACCGTCGTAAGGGGACCGCGGTGGGCGTCGTGGCGAATAAAAACGAAATCGGCCGACCGTAATCCGGGGGACACCCGGAAAGCTGGGTTGCTGTGCTGCGACGTGGGGACGGGCGTGAATGTCCCGGCGGTCTCCAGCAGGGAGGAGCGCTGCCCGGCTGCAGACCAGGGCACAGTGGCGGTGGGAATGAATTCCCCAGGGACCCGTAGCGTCTGACCATAGACGAGCTCCGCCGACGAGGACTGCAGGTCTTCTTTGGGGGCACACCTGAGGCCGAGCATAACCCACGGGAGCTTATCCACCCAGTTGCCGTCTATCAAGCCGGCACGCAGTGACGCCTTCATGGACCGGTGAAACCGCTCACACAATCCGTTAGCCTGGGGGTGATATGCAGTGGTGCGGTGCAGCTTGACCCCCAAACCCACAGCAACAGCGTTCCACAGCTCCGAGGTGAACTGAGAACCGCGGTCAGAGGAGAGGTCAGACGGGGTCCCGAATCGCGCCACCCACGTGCCGATGAAAGCGCGGGCGACGTCGGAAGTCGAGGCGAGGGGAACGGCCTCGGGCCAGCGGGTCGTCCTGTCCACCATCGTAAACAGGTAAGTGAAACCGTGAGAGGGGGGAAGCGGACCTACGAGGTCGACATTGACATGGTCAAACCTCCTCTCAGGAACCGCAAAAAGTTCAAAAGGGGCCCTAGTATGGCGGTGGACTTTGGCCCGTTGACAGGCCACGCACGAGTCGACCCAGGACCTCACGTCCTTCTTAAGCCCCTGCCACACGAACTTCTGTGACAACAACTTCACGGACGGCTTCCTACCGGGGTGGGAAAGATTGTGAACCGCCTCAAAAACGGGTCGACGCCAGTCCGCAGGGACCAGCGGTCGAGACTGGCCCGTGGAGACGTCACACCACAGCTTTGCGCCAGAGTCACCGACCGTGACCTCCTCCAGGCGTAATCCCGTGACCGAGGCCTTGAGGGTCTGGACCCCGTGGTCAGAGGCCTGGTCAGCGCCCATGCGGAGGTAATCGAGGCCCAGCTGCACAGCTCCGATGACCGCTCTGGAGAGGCAGTCCGCGACCACGTTAGCCTTGCCAGCGATGTGTCGTATGTCCGTGGTGTACTCGGAGATGTACGAAAGCTGGCGTTGCTGTCGGGCGGACCACGGCTCGGCCACCTTGGACATGCAGAAGGTCAGTGGCTTGTGATCCACGAACGCCGCAAACTCCCGGCCTTCCAGCAGGAAACGGAAGTGGCGAACCGCCAAATAGAGACCAAGGAGTTCTCTGTCGAAAGCGCTATACTTGCGCTCCCTGGGAGTCAACTGGCGACTGAAAAAGGCGAGCGGTTGCCAGGCGCCGTCGACCCATTGTTCATGCACCGCGCCCACTGCGTAGTCAGACGCGTCAGTGGTGATAGCGATGGGGGCCCTGTGTGACGGGTGAGCCAACATGGCGGCTTCGCTCAGGGCGGCTTTGGTGGCGTTGAAAGCGACCTCCCTTTCAGCCGTCCAGTCTATGGCCTGGCCGGGGGATTTGTCCCTGAGGGCCTCGTACAGCGGGCGCATGGTGTGGGCCGCCCGGCGGATGAACCGGTGATAAAACGTCACCATCCCGAGGAACTCTCGGAGCGCCCGAGCTGTAGGCGGTCGTGGAAAGGCAGACACGGCCTCCACTTTCGACGGGAGGAGGGCGGCCCCGTCCTTGCTGATGAGGTGCCCGAGGAAATGGATGGAGGACAACCCAAACTGACACTTCGCCGGGTTGATAATCAGGCCGTGTTGGTTGAGCCTCGCGAAAAGGACCCGGAGATGTGCCTGGTGCTCTTCGGAGGAGGAGCTGGCGACCAGGATGTCGTCTAAATAGACGAAGATGAATGGCATGTCTCTGAGCGCTGAATCCATCAGCCGCTGAAAGGACTGAGCTGCGTTCTTAAGTCCAAACGGCATACGCAGGAACTCGAAAAGCCCAAACGGCGTAATTACCGCAGTTTTGGGGACGTCCGAGGGGTGCACCGGAACCTGGTGGTAGCCCCGCACCAGATCCACCTTGGAGAAAACCAGCTTGCCCGCCAGGTGTGCAGAGAAGTCCTGGATGTGAGGGACCGGGTAGCGGTCTGGCGTAGTGGCGTCGTTAAGGCGGCGGTAGTCACCACACGGTCGCCAGCCACCGGCTGATTTAGGGACCATGTGAAGCGGCGAAGCCCAAGGGCTGTCTGAGCGGCGGATGATGCCCAGACGCTCCATGTTGACGAACTCTGACTTGGCGACTGCCAGCATGTCAGGGTTGAGCCGCCGGGCCCTAGCGTAGACAGGGGGGCCTTCAGTGTCAATGTGGTGCTCTACCCCATGTTTGGTAGTGGCAGCGGAAAAGGTGGGCTGCGTCAAGTCGGGAAACTCACTGAGAAGGTGCTGGAACTTGTCGCCCTGTGAGAGTGAGCTGGAGAGCCCGCTGAATGACGCCTCGCCGCGGGTACACGTGAACGAGGCAAACGTCAGTGCGTCCACCAGGCGGCTGTTCTTGACGTCCACCAGCAGTCCGTGAGCGCACAGGAAGTCTGCGCCGAGGAGAGCGAAGGAGATGTCAGCCGTGACGAAATCCCACTTAAACCGCTGACCCTCGAAGCACAGGTCAGGGTTTCCCACACATAGACTATACTTGGGCGGGCCGCCCAGGTATATTAACGGCCGCCCAAGTATATTTCGCGACCCATTTTTTTTTGTATTCGTCCGTGACCACGACGCCATCTGCGATCGATTAACTTGTGGACAATGATCCCTCGCTCCCTTGCTCTGATCTCGCCTCGTTAAGTGGCCGGCCTCACACAGGGTGACTGGCTGTCTACATCAGGGGTGCCCACACTTTTTGGGCTGGTGAGCTACTTTTGAAATGACCAGCTCACCGAGGTCTACCAACCAAAAATAAAATCCCAAATTGCAAGGGTTGCTGAATAACACGTTTTATTTATACATGGGATAATAGGGCTGCAACAAACGACTAATTTGATAATCGATTAATCTATCGATTAATGAAACGACTAATCGACTATTCAGACTATTACTGTATGCCTTGCACAATTTCTCAAACCCTCTTGTTTAGCCATCAACTTTTAGATTTAGCTTGAGGTTGTTTTAGGCATGTGGAAACTAACAATGAAGACAATAAAGATGAATACTTGATTCAAAAATACATATATTATTAAATTAACAAATTGTGAACAAAACTAACATTGCTTTTTATTTAAATTAAATAAATAATATTTCACATCAAAAGAAACAACAATGTTTTAACAAATCGTATTAAATAATCTGATGACAGAACTGTGAACAGAATAGCTGAAACTTTAACAAAATAAAGAGTAACTCAGTTACCTCTAATCATTAACCCATGTTTGAATCATTGAGTTAACTGCGTGTGTTGCTGCTAGCATACATAACACCTGACGTGGAAACGTTACTCGTGGATGGGGCTGCAGAGCTGCTAGAAAGACAGTGGAACCCGGTGCATTCCTCTGTCTGGATGTGGTGCACTTTTACTAAATGTTTGACACATTGCTCGTGTTACCGCCCTCACATGCTGAACTCTCTTGGCAAGGAGCATTGTCCACCTCAAGACGGGTAACATTTAACCACACCTTGGAGCGCTTCTCTCCGCCATCTCCTCCGTGTGTTGCTGCTTGTAGCAGACGGGGGAGAGAGATCTCGTCTCGATTGGAAAGATCGAAAATACACCGACATTTGTTTGTCTTTGTGCATGTTAGAAACGAGTTGGCGACACTAAGATTGCGAGATAATATTTGTGTAGCAATAATACATGACCTTTCTCTTTCTCAACTCGCTACTCGGAGGGAAGTCGCTGTCATATGCCTTGTGAACACTCCGATAATGCCTCTCCACGTTACCTTTCTTTGGCAGAGCGACGCTTGCTTTACAAATAAAAGGCAAATAACCTTTGAATGTGACATCAAACAAACAAATATTCTTCCTCCCATTCTGGGTGGAAGTGGTATGTCTTTAGCTTCTTGCTCGGTCCCGCACTCATTTTGTTGTTTGTCTCTTGTTTGTCTCTTTAACTTAATTTTAGTTTTCCCGGCACTTGACTGATTTTGTATCGCTTTGCATTCTGGGTTAACAGACTGGAAAGCGATAGGTCGCTTTTTCTGTCAATCAAGTAAACTCCTGAATTAAGTGGCAGGGAGGCCAAGGGAGGAGGGATCAAAACCTGTTTTGTCTATTTTAACGGAACAGGATTTTTTTTTTTATGAATGACTCGCGATCTACCAGCATTGCCCCCGCTGTCCGACGTACTGGGCACCTCTGGTCTACATGATGTGGCCTGCCAACATGGCCACTGTCATAGAGATCATAAATCAAAGCCCTTGATTGGTCTCTGTGTGTCATTCAAGCTCGGGATAACCTCAGCTCAGGTGAGGTAAAGGACTCTCTGAGTGTTTAGATAGTTAACTTAGTTTAAGTTCTCAGTGGGTCTCAAACGGTGTGGTCACCATTTATGTAAACACATATTTCCATTTGAGAGGGTAGTGATTGATCTAATGGATAGTGAGGTGGGCTGAAGATCGGAAGGCTGTGAGTTCAAATCCCGCCAGGAACACCACCACTAGTGTGCCCTTGAGTGCCATCTTTACGCAAAATGATTATACAAAATGAAAACTTTTTTTTTTTTTGCGCTGCATATTTATCCTGGGCAGGAGGAGATGTAATAAAGCCCACGGTCCGGGTCGCAGTGGAGCTCCCCAGCGCCGAAACGACGTGAAAATAGCGTGCTGCGTCGTCAGCCACTCCGCGGAGGGCGAACTGAGCCTCCGCCTGAGCGAACCATGCAGCTGCAGATGTCTCCCAAAACTCCGGCAGTTTGAAAAAAACGGCGTTACTTGCCATGCTCGGTTCAGTCTCGGATCCTTCAACAAGACTTATGTCGGGGTCACCAATGTGGTGCCGAGAGACGGGAGTCGGAGACGGGGTATCAAAGTTACAAGCTCTACTTTTATTTAGCATCGGAACACACATGTAAACAACTTCATGCCCGGGAAGCGAAGACCGGCGGAAACAGGAAGTCCGGCTCACTCAAATGTCCGTGCGGAACAATACCCCAACCCATAGATCCGTGGGTGAATAATGTCAATCACCACACGTAAATATTTAACTTTAAACAGTCAAGTCCTTTCAAGTCATCAAGCTTAAGTCAAGTCTCAAGTCATGAATACCAAGTCAAAGTCAAGTCAAGTATTTTATCAATGTTAGTCAAGCAAGTCTCAAGTCCAAAAATATGCGACTCGAGTCCCCACCTCTGATAAACTGTGCTAGAATGTGAAATTACGTATCCGTAATCAAGCGTTTTCCTTCCCCACTTCCACGTAGCTCCATGAACGCAGCATAGTATTGGCTTGGTTTTTGCGATCAGAATCAGAATACTTGTATTAGTCCCACAGGGGATACATTTACATTGTTACAGCAGACAAGAGCCAACGACAGCTTAATGTTACCTTAAGCATGCATAAGAAACTTTTTAAAGTTACACATTTTACATAATACACACCCTGTAACAGTTCTGCGGATTCTGCAGCCAGGTATATATTGCACAGTTAACGGCATATACATATTGCACATATTGCACATAGTTGGTATTTATCAACAAGAGGTGTCTGTGTTGTTTTGTGCGGGGTCTACTAGGGGCTGTGCTGGTTGTATAGGGCCCTTCTCACTTCGGTTAAATGGATTCCTTGCGTCCCTCACTTGCGTTGTTTCCCTGTGACTAGTCCCTCCCACCAGGGAAGCATGGAGAGACGCAAGGAAACCACGAGAAGCAGGGAAATTAGTTTTAAGAGCAATGGGAAGTCCTTTCCTCCGGAGCTTCACGTGAAGCGACGTCCGTTTGTGATGACGCTGCACAGCTGATCGTCTGACAGCAGGCTTGTTTGAGACGCGTTGCGGCTCGCCTCGAAAGTAGACGAGAATAGCCGATCGCAGCCGGGGGAGGTCTCAAAAAGCTCGCCTGAAGTCGGACAGCTCGGAGTCTTCTTCTTCTTCTTCTTCTTCTTCTTCTTCTTCTTCTTCTTCTTCTTCTTCTTCTTCTTCTTCTTCTTCTTCTTCTTCTTCTTCTTCTTCTTCTTCTTCTTCTTCTTCTTCTTCTTCTTCTTCTTCTTCTTCTTCTTCTTCTTCTTCTTCTTCTTCTTCTTCTTCTTCTTCTTCTTCTTCTTCTTCTTCTCGGTTTTTTGGCGGATTGCAAACAACTTTAAGGTGCATACCGCCACCTCCGGAGTCGGCTTGACTCGGTTTGCATTTATAAAGAATGCACACATGTGTTTAATCGTTCATGTCAGATATGTACTAAGTAAATACATTTGTTCCTGCTCAAGATTAGATTCAACTTTATTGTTATTGCACATAGGCCTATTACATGTACTGAGACAACACAATGCAGTTTAGCTTCTAACCAGGTGCAACAAGCAGTAAAGTGAAAAGTAATGTACACAATAGACAGAATAAAATAAATGATGAATAAACAGTGAGGTGTATGAATACACTAGATATCAGCCTGTGAACAGTGTGTATGAATGTGCTAAGATATGAAAACGGTAAGCAGTGCAAGTATAGTATAAAATATATAGATATTAATTTCATGATGATAAACATTGGAACAATGTGGAACAATGATGAAAAATGTGAATGGATGTGGCGACGTAAAACTGACACAAAACAACAACAAACTTTTGCCGAGCCAATTGGAGAGTTTCATCAGCAGCACGGGGTAAAAACCACCAATGAGCGCTCAGCTCGAGATATCAGCGAGTCGTTTCCCATCAAGCATTTCGCTTCCGCAGCCCGTGGAGAGGAACTGCGCCGCCTCGCCGCGCCTCGCTCTCAAGGCTGCGAGCGTCTTTGTCCCGCGAGATTTCAACGTCTCATGTAGGCGAGCCTCCAGAGCAAGTCGGACAAAATGACTAACCATCATGCAACGCACTAGCAAGACGTTGATCGCAACTGCGCAGGTCTCGCTTGTCTCAAACAAGCTTAGTAGCTCTGTCCCCGTTATTTCCACACACACCCCCGCCTCTGTTAGTACACATTTACTGACACAAACATGTGTATCATCTGTTGTAGACCCAAATAAATAAAATTAAATAAGAACTCATTCTCAAAAAAGATAAACGCCATTCTTAAAATGTATAAACGAACATTAGTTGGATTATTATTGATTAGTGTAAGTGCAGCCTTGACATGTTCATAATGTAACTGTAATGTGTATTTTCTAAGTGTAATAATAATTATTGTTGTAATGTTTCATGCGTGCAATATTTCGTCTTTTATTTTGAAGTCCAAGCTCACGTCTCGTTATGCTGTTCTCGCGTGAGTTAGAGAGCGAGAACTAGAGAAGCACCCTCAGAGTAAGATGCACGGATACTTACAGCTCCGTTAGTTTTGTATTCTTATACATAGAAGTTGTGAAGAGAACTGAAGAATACTTCCCTCTGTTTACAGAGCATGCAGCCCAACGAGGTATGTTGTTGTGCTTGTATCACTTTTATGTTTATTACCTTGCTAGTTATCTCACATGCTGTGCATGTTATTGTGTGTCTAACACAAAACTATGTTTGTCATTTATACTGTTTGTTTGTGTAGTTTTCACGGTGGATTCGGAGGAATAAACCCGTAAAGAGAAAGCCACTTGTGTCTGCCTGTGCTTCGAGGGAATTACAATTAGAGTGCACAATAGAAATAAAATAATTGAGAGAAGAAAAATATATGTTATCTCAAAACCCAGTTAGATTAACATTCATTGGATTGCACACTTTGTTTGTTTGGATATGTAGCAAATTCACATTTTAATAGCACTTAATGACTGACTGAATGGAAATGACAATAAATGTAAAACGAAAAAAGCGATCATGAAAATGTTTCCAAAAAATGAATAAAATTATTTTTGACCACTTTGTTGTTCAGATATATCACATATTTGTAACTAAATGATACATTAATTGAAACAAAACACGGTATAAACTGAGGAGTGACTCCCATGAGGTTCATGTGTTTTCTTCACTCCGCTGGGAAACTGCTCTCATGTCAAGAAGCATCAGATCAGTGCATGCACTGCCTCGTCCAATCAGTGAGCGATACACATTAAGGGGGCGGGGCGAGTGTCTGAGGATTTCATCGAAGGATGGTCTGGTGGTTCCTCGGTTATAGCTCCTCCATTATCGCTCCTCGGTCCTCCGGCAAAAATAAGGCCATTGGGACGCTACTCAAGATGGCGCAGACAAATCAACTTCCGGTGAGACCGAGACCGAGGAGCGAGGAAATGAAAAATAAGAGAAGTGAGAAGGGCCCATAGTCTGACCGCTGCAGGAAGGAAGGACCTGCGGTATCTCTCTGTGAGACAGCGGGGGATGGCGTCAGGTCCACCAGAACAACCTGCTGGCTCGTTGCGGATACGTAATTGCACATTCTAGCACAGTTTATTGCTCTTATACCTTGATTGTTGTCAACTACGATGCTCAACAGCTCGCTTAACGGAACTTTGACGCTGGAATCAGTTTTGTTTACCACCAATCACGGGAGTATTGTGTATAGAAAGTATTGAGTTATTTCTCGCGCTACCTAACATCCACGAAGGCAACATGACAGAGGGAGGCCTGTCACTCAGGATGCCAAACTACTCTTTGGTAAGCCCCGCCCCCCCAAGCAACATCAGGGCCAAAAGTTTGAAAGCGAACAAAAAGATCTGAAAGTGAAAAACGATCTGAAGGTGAAAAAGCAATGTGAAACCGAAAAAAATTGTTTTGAATCTGAAAGCGAAAAATCTGCAACTGAAAAAAATAAGGATTCAAATATCAAAATATGTATTAAAGTGAAATCTGAAAATAAATATTTTATTAAAAAAATTGCTGAACTGAATCAAAAATAATATTCAACCTGAAAAATGATTTCAAATACTTATTTTTCTTTTGAATACATCATTGTATTTTTCAAATAAATTGTATTTTTTTTGAATGATCCAAACTTATGACCCTGAAATAGCTCCATAAACACACGGCATATCAGGGCCGTGGGAAGTAGGGGTGCTGAGGGTGCTGCAGCACCCCCTGGTGGAGGACAGGGGATCTGCAGTTCCATAAGATATAATACAAAAAAAACGACAACACAACATTCATAATTAAGTAAAGATAACACCCTTTTCACCCCGGTTACATTTTCCATTTGCCCTGTACGATGGGCACTGTATGAAAGTGGGGGATCTTGGCTTATCAGGCGCCCGCAGCTCACAGCCAAAGTGAGAGAGAGGGGGTGCACCGGTACCGGCGGGGATTGTTGTTAGCTTCTGCTGCGCTAACGGATATAAGAAGCTGTTTCTACAATAATGTGGAGGGAGAGTTCTGTCCTGTCAGACTGAGAGGCTCAGTGAGGTAAAGGACTCTGAGGGTTTAGATAGTTCACTTTAGTCTAAGTTACCTCAGTGAGTCCCAAACGTTTTGATCACAATTTATGTAAACAAATATTTCCAAGGCACACCTTTATAATTATTAGAATAAATAAAAAAAGGTTTGAAATCATTGTATACTATACTAATGTTTACAACTGGAGAGATTTAAAAATATGCATAAATAAATAAATCTTAACTGGTAAAATAAGATATGAATGAACAACAAAAATAAAATAAGTTACATTTATTTGTTATTGGCTATGGTAGGTTTTTGAAAATGTTCACATACTTATTTGATTAATAAATGCAAACCGATCTTTTTCATATGGGTGTTTAGAGTTGTACCCCCTAGATCAGTCTCTAGTAATTGGGCACTCAAATTGCACCAGATTGAAGCATTTTACTATAAAATGTTAAAAATATCTTCCCGGGGGACACCCCCGGACCCGCCTAGAGGATGTGAAGTCCACCCCCCAATTAAAACATGTTATAATACTAAATACATTTGAAGCCTTTTTATTAGTGCTGTCAAAATTATCGCGTTAACGGCGGTAATACATTTTTTGAATTAATTGCGTTAAAATATTTAACGCATTTAACGCATGTGAAGAATGGCCCGCCCCATACATGCCACCAGTGGCAGCGCCAGGGTATGGCTGATTGATTGATTGGAAAGTTTATTAACAGCTTGTATATTGGGTACAGTACAGTACAGCTCAAAACATACAATTGTTAAGGGGATGCAGACCAGAGAAAGACTTTTGTCTTGTTTACATCAGGGTCCCCCATTTCCAATTCATCATATCAATTAGGACATATAAGACATGGCTTGGGTAGGCTACACCCATACCAAGAAATGGCTTGGGTAGGCTACACCCATACCAAGAAATCGCATAGCCCCACCATGAAAAATGATGTTAAAGTAAGCAAAATAAAGTCTGCCAACTCGCGCGGAGTAAATTGCACAGACAGCAGTTAGTAAGATTGATTTCAGTAGCCACGGTTTTGAAAACTTTTGTCACGTAGTGATCGTCTTCTCAATAGAACATCTTTGATAACGGCGTGGTGTTGTTGCAGGAAGTCCCGAATACTTTTGCTGTAGTACAGGGGTGCACATAACTTGTACGCAGGTTATGTGCGTAATCTGAAATGCGTACCGTCACTTGTGTCACAAAGCGCATTTGCGTATCGACATACTTGTGAAGCTTTTCCAGAAGGCGGTTAGATCACCGGACGACAGAGTCGGTCTCCGTGTGCACAGACAGGGCTGCTGTTAACGTCGGTCTGTACAACGGAATTGTGCCAAAACTACGCCAACCGGCTGCGGAGGGAGACACTCCGTTCACACTCTGTGGTCACGAAGTACTCCACTAGCCGCCCCCCCCCTCTGTCGACTTTCCTGAAGTACCCGTTGATAGAAATCAACACGTAATGAATTAAGACCCCACGGTTTGATGATTGATAGGTGTGTGGGTTGTCTTTCATTTTGACACACAGAAAAATGTTATAATAAACATAGATACTGTATGTTAAATGGATATATCCGCCTTCTTTCATTTATCTTTCCATTCCCACAACAATATACATAAATAAATGGCATATTTTGGACATAGTTCGAATGGTGATTAATCATGATTAATTAATTTTTAAGCTGTGATTAATCAAAAATTGTAATCGTTTGACAGCCCTACTTTTTATATAAGATGTCCACCATGTCAATGTTGCTCTTTTTGTAGTGTATTGGTCTTTTGTAGCGGTCTTTCATTGCCAGCTAAAATCTTGCCTATAGGGCAGCACATTAGTCAGAACCAGCCCTGGTGTCATCCCCACAGCACCCCCCATTTGAAACATGTTCCCACGGCTATGCAGCATATTACTCCCAAAACACGCCTCGCATTGTTTCTGATACAGCACATAGCTTGACATGTTCTTTCTTAAATGTTTACCGCTAGAACAGTGCCATTATATGTATTATATAACAACTTTACTCTAAGCCTCCAGCAGACATCCTGCTGAATACACAGACACACAGCTGCGACTGTATACAGAGACGATAGGTCGGGATGTGTCACGTGTGACGGAGAATATAGGTTGGGACGTGTCACGTGTGCCGGAGACGCAGTGGCGACTGGTCATTAGGGGCACAGCCCCACCTAGTGTCAGCAGAAAGTATTACAAATAATGATTACAACAAAATGCAAAAATATATATATATAAAATATATTTTAAGATCATGTTTAATCATCTGATTCGTCTGTACATTGCTGTTTTAGTCTGTGTTCTTCTAATTAGTGTCTACAGTGTGTGCCTATTGAGCTGTTTAGAGCCATGTGGGACAAAACCCGATCCTGCCCCTCCCTCTCACTGTCTAAGTGAACGGTGACTGTAAAAACTACACTGCGCATGCTCAGAGTATTGTCCTATTTAATGTGTGTGGCAAAAAAATAATGACCATAGGAGCATAGAGCTGCCATCCCCACCATACGTCATCTCACATAATTCAGAGCTGATTGGCTGTCAGTACGTGTGCCGCGAAAAGCGTGGTGTGTGAAGAGGAGACAAGAGACGCGTCATATAACCCGGAAGTAAGCTGCGCATGGCTTCCCTCCACAAAAAAGCAATGAGATTTCTCCATAGGATTTGAGAAAATAGATCAAAATAAGATCTGTGGGAAACATAAATCTAGCGATTAGATTTATGATAGACTTTTGAAACTACAAGAAGATAAGGAGGACTTTTTCCAAAAAGTAAGAGATTTTTGTCCAGAAGGATAGGCAAATGGACTTCATCTTCAAGTCAAGGTAGGACCGCAATTTTATTGAAAATGGGATCTTACTAAGAGAGAACAATTCAATATTTAAAAGATAAAATTAAATGTTTTGGGTATCCTTTTGTTGAACTGTCTGTTTAAAATTAATCGAAGCATCAAACAAAAAAGCTTTTGAAAATAATATTATATTTTGATTTAGGTCCAAATATAATATTTGTAAACCTGAAGAGTCAGAGCCAGAGCCTCACCAGCCATGAACCTCACTGCAGAAGCTTTTATATAGACATCTAAGTTGTTTGTGCCCCACCACTTTTGTACATATAAAAACGCCACTGCGGAGACGATAGGTCGGGACGTGTCACGTCGGCCGGATGTCGCCAATGACGTTATAGGAGCGAATATTCTGGATCTGCTTGTTAGCACCCCCGTTGTGTTTTCTGACACTTTGTGAGTTCCCTGATACACATATTTATGTATAAAAGACATCAAAAAGTGCATTTTGCATAATAGGTCCCCTTTAAGTAATGATCTGCAACATTTTCCAAAAGCAAATCTCCATCTCGTTACAAGATCATTTTGGGCTAGTCTTCATCAGAGCTTTTTATTTACTGTTGTAAACATACAGTAGACCTATCGGGCTTAAGGTCTAATCTGTTTGAATAAAACACATGCATAAACATGCAGTTGTGGCATATTGTCTATTTGAATTCATTAAATAGGTGATCTTTATGTCTAGAAACATACAAAGAAATATTTTAAAATAAAGATATAAAAAGGGTCATACTTTAATTTGTTCACATCAGTGGAGGAAGTTGTGAGGTTCTTTGGTTAGAAAATAACAAGGGTTAGGATGTGGTGGGCCTGAAAAATAACCACAAGCGCGTGTGAGTATGTTTATATATTTTTTGCTCAGCCCCCCTCCTTCTTCTTCCCTTCGGCCACACTGCCTTTGTGCCTGGTGGACTGTTATTAAATCTATGTGTGGTCACACAGCCTAGAGTCTACAGCGCTTGATTCGTGTGTTTTTCTTCCGCTCACCCTTGCCCTGCCAGCCCACCACTGACCTTTCATCATAGCCTTGAGTCAGTGTAAGAAGTGCTGCGGGCTGACAGGATATGCTGTCTTCACGGCTCTCTACCCTCAGTCGAAAAATGTCATCCCGTAATACAAACAAGTACTAATGACCTACAATGTACCACATTTATTTGGAAAACATTGAGTAAAATTATGTGCGTGTTTAAAGCCTTGTAAATTACTAATTAAAAAAGAGCAGTAACAAGTAACTTAAAGGGACATAGCTGAGATAATCTACATTTACATTTTCTACAAATCCTCCTTGATCAGTGACCTATAAAAAAAACTTCAACAAGAGAGACAGAATTAGCATATCTTAAGCCACATTATGTCAAGCTGAAAATTAAACTAGTTTAATTAGCTGGTTAATGCAGCATCATCAAATGATTATTAAGGGTTTCAGTTAGGTTTATGACCAAATATCTGCAAAACATTCCCATTAGCCTCAGCTACTTAATGGTTAGCGCTAATTAGCAAACATTAGCAGGCTCTAAAGCTTTACACATGGTAAACAACGTTTCTGTTAAACATCAGCATGTTATCATACGGGCCCCATAAACGTAAAATACTTAAAGGTCCTTGTCATGGCCATTTCTACTGATCATAATTCCATTGTTGAGGTATACTAAAATAGATTTATGTCCTGTTAAGCCCCAAGCCTGTTTTTCAGGTCTCAGGCTCGAAAATGACCTTTCCACAACAAATGACAATAACTTCCCTTCTAAAAGGAGTAAATTAATAAACTTTTTTTAAATGTTAAACCTAAAGCAATGATAAACCTGCGAGTTGGATGTAGAAAAGTCAGAATCAATATAGAATTTTTTTATTTTAAAGTAAATTCAGATTGAACATAGTAAAATAATTTAAATGATATTGTCCGTCCAAAAAAAACATATACTTATAGTGAAAACCACCATTGAATGATGGGATAATAGACTAAAAGCTTTAGGAATCCAAACTTTTTAGAGAGGTTTAGCTACAAAAAAAAACACTTCTTGGGTCATTTGGGTGGATTTTCCATATCTCTGGACCCCCTCGGTCGATGTTGATGATTGACATATCTTTTTAACCGTTAGAGCCAATAGAATTTAGGGGAAGTTCCTCAAATCCATCTAAACATTACCCATTGGTGAATGAGTGATGCGTAGACAGAATGCCCAAAACCGGAAGCTCTCATAGCAACTATATATGAAAACTCCGTTATTGACATCAATATGAAGATGGATTATCAGTAATAATTTCAGACACATTGGATTAACCTATGGATTAACCTTCAGCAGCGTTTTTATCGTTTTAATGCCATTGAACACAACTTTTGATCAGAACAACAGTAAGACAATGTCCCGTTTTTGCTCCGTAAAGTTCTGTGTTGTGATGTCTGTTTGCTTCCCCTGTCGCGAGGTCTGTTTGCTTCCCCTGTCGCGAGGTCTGATCACTCAATGATGACACTTAAACCCCTAGAGTCTGTGCTAATCGATATCTTGTTTGTGCAAATCCCATATGTAATAAGGGTATTTATACCTAGAGTTCTGTGCTAAGTGTGTTAGCATTTCTAAGCTCAGGGCTCATTTAGACGCTTCTTGTGAGACTTGTGCTTTGTTCCGGTAAAAAATGTTCGTATCGTCAGTTAGCTGAGTTTCTTCCCGTTATGTGGGTATGACACATTAATAGGTTTTTAAATGTGAAGAAGCCCCGCGGGCGGGGGCCTCCGGGTTGAACAGGTTAATATATCTGTGATGCCTTAGTTTAAGTGCTAAGATTAGCATAATAACACAAAACAAGAATATTACCAATGATTTTATGTTACTGTGTGAATGGAACTTGGCTGTGAGTACTGCTAGTGATACATAGAGATTGATAATATTTGTCAAAACCCTATCTACAACAGCTTCATCCTGTGCAAAACAGGTTATATGATTGATAAGTGGGGGGTGGACACAATAAAAGCACCTTGTTTACCATAGAGTCAAATTTAATACAGCAATAAATGCTACATTTACAAAGGCTTTAAAAGTTGTTTGTTTATGTGACTGTGTCAGAGAGGTGTTGATTCGTTGTTACAGCTTCATTTGAGTCTGTCTCTTTTGGTGTTGCTCTGCAATGTGTAGAAATTAATCAGGCAACATTTTAACATGATGTTATCTGATGATATCTATTGCAGAGCAGTGAGCCTGGAAATATTTTGGTGTCAACACTTCTTTGCAAATGAAAGGTTAATTGTATTTCAGAAGAACGCCATCTCCCGCAGCGTAAACAATGTACTGTATATGCGTTAATGGTGTCTGAACCCTTCATGGCTTTGTAAATTATTCTTGAAATGACTTTGCCAGCCTCTTTAGGCCCAACATATCTGTACACATATACAAAAGCACAATTTGAATGGCACAAGTTATTCATAATATATAATATAATATAAACTATTAGCAAGACGTAGACAACAATAAACGGCAAGAACTACACAACTGTTATACTGTAGATTATATATTTACATCTGAAACAATGAGACCCCTGGCATCTCTATAAAAAAAACCAGCCCACTAATGCATTATTATTTAATCAATTTATTCTATTTCCATTCTGTTGATGGATTGACATTACATTGTGTATGGACTATCATGGATCAGAGGATGAAGCTGCGGCTGATGGGAATGTCTTTTAGACTCGTCATTGGTGTTGAGGCACTCAAGGTACTTAACAATTACAATATTCAACTGTTGATATGTGTCCCTTTACACATATCAACACTTTGGCTCCAAAGCTCTGATTTACTGACTGTATTGTGAAGAGATTAATGGAGAACATTTGACTGAAATGTCATAAAAAATGATATGGACGCATACCTATTAAAACAGATGTAAACACTTGCGTCTTCGCATTTCTTCACGCCAGGTTTAAACTTGAGTGGTAAGCACAGTATCAGATGAGTATACTGTATATATTAGTGATGTCGTGATGATGTTAATCACAATAATAATAATAATAAAACATTTAAAATAGTATTTACCTGTATTTTGGGCATGGATAAAACAAATACACGTGTGGTGTGGTAAAAAGGAAAGGCATGACAAACTGGTCAGTAACATGGGCAATTTAGGGTTAGACGCAATTTCAAACATGATGATTATGACATGAATTATTGGTATCAAGTTATACAATTTTCCGACACTAATTTAAAGCATCGCCAAAGAACGAGTGCAGAACATTTGTCACAAATCGAGTTACACAAGAGGAAGTGATGGTTACTACTGATATCCATTGGTCTCAGGTCAGTACAGTACATTTAGCTTGTGCCAAATCCTCTGCTTTCTTTGCCTTTTGACTTCAGTGTAACATGTTCTCCCCTTATTATTTGTTGGACCATATATTTCTCTCCTTTTCTCATTTGTCAACAGTATCCATTGACCCCCTCTAGGGCAGGTAATACCAGGAGGTTTTCAACAGCTGAATAAACCGACCTTCCCACCTTTTACTGCCCCACAGGCCACAACAGGGAAGGATATGATTTGTCAGATCATCAGGCAAATAACCAATGCTAGGGCTTCTATCATCAAAAAAGAAAGCACACTCATCAGGCCTTTGAGGCTGACAGAGTGCCGTGCTGGGCCCAAAGAGAGAGAAATGGCTACACATAAAAAGGGCAAAAGAAGCAGAATTATGTTTTATGGAGTAAATTACAAAAAAAAAGTTCTATTGAAACAAATCATATAGAAAACATTGTGGTTCTTTTGATTTTCCAACCAATAATGGGTAACAAGGCAGCAGTGAAACAATCCAATAGTTTAACTACATAATTAAATCTTTTAACATCACCCAGATTAATTACACATTGAAATAATCTACCATACTGTAGCGGAAGCAGTATGATATGTGAAGAAGAGCTATATCTTTGGCCTTTTCTTAAAGTGCTTTTGCCTCAGATAGCTTCATGCCTAGTCTATACAAGTGTATGTCACATTAGACTGTGTAATGGATGGGCCTGTTCTAAACTGTATATCTCGGTTTAGCAAATGTATTTTTAATAGTCTATTATGGTTCCCATATTGAATTGTGCGTGCTCTAACATCTTTATTCCAGGCAAGGCACAAAGTGTGCAGGACATCAGGGGAACCTGCACAAAGGAGATTGGACATTGGCCTTACTCCCTGAAATGGTTCTTCACAAGACAAAAAGATCCAACATAAATCATAAATATATTTACATGAAACGCATTTCAGTTTCAGTTGTGCTGCGAATTACAACAGATGTACACACATTCTGGCAACTGTTCAATCAAAAATAAGTATTAAAGGTTTGTGATGATCTCAGAAAGTTTATCCAACTATATAAACATACTCTTTACTTAGAATTTAGTAATAAAAGAAAAAGGGGAAATATTTGAATGTCAGACTGTTCCTTGTCTTTAAGTCTATATCTCACGTTAAACACATTATTGTTGGGTAGTATTTTTAAACTGCTCGCTCTGCAAACTCTACAGGATTAATTAAATAGATTTATCAACAGCAGACTGTGAGCTGAATGAGACATTTAGAAGATAGTCTTGTCTCATCTCTGCAGGAAAGACCAAAAAAAGGCTGTATCAGTCAAGCTCCTGAATGGACTGAATTAAGAAAGGATACTTTGTTATGAATTCAAATTTCATTTATTATAATGTGCTTTTAATTATTTCATGGTTACCTGAGTTTGAAGGTAACCTGTGTCATTTAGAAATAATACAGCGATCCACATTTTTTTTACAGGTTGCCCTTCAGTTTGAATCCATCAGATACTCTTTATACACACTTTTACTTTTCAGTATACCCAACCATTGCAGTTTAATGTTCATTTTAATACACTAATCACTTGCTATTTCAGATAATGTTAGTAAAGATTTCCAAATTCAAGGCTAGAGCTTATCATTAACACCTCTTACCAATTGTATATTCTATCCGTTGCTAGCAGACCATCAATTGTAATATTTTGCTGTTTTCAAATACTAACTTTACCTAATGCTGAAGAACTGTGCTTCCCCTATTCACTTCCCTTCCTCTTTTTACATGGACTTTCATTATATCAGTGACGAAACCTTTCTGGGCACATTACTACATCTGGCTTTGAGAGGAGATGTGGACTCATTCAGCGCCATAAATTGACATGTCCTCACCTACAGTGATTTCAAACAGAATATGCCTCAGTATTCATAACACACACTCTAGCTTTACACAGGCGGCCTCGTCTCCCAGGTAAGTGTGCGTTAAGAGGTCTTAGCTGGGCAAGTCATTTGATCAACACAGGCTTTAAGGCTTATTCAGTTCATTGCAACCCCTGCACTGTGCTCCACTATGACTCAAGAGATTTGAGTGGTGTGCACACGCTGAACACTACACCTACTGTAAAAGAGCCCACTGTTCAGGCTCAGCACACAGAGGCCTTTCAAAGGCTCCCTACTTGAGCTTACAGTGTTCAATTGAAGCAAAAAATAGTACAGTGTGAAATGTTATTCAGTCAAGATGAGGGAACATATTGGTTGTCCTTCTCTCCTGGATATCTCGCCAAAGTGTTCTGTGTTTTGACTCGTGTGCCATGGTTGTCAATATGCTGTCATTCATCCCTGCGCCCTCTCCTTAAAGCAGCGGCTTAAAAATGGAACCTCAATATTTGCATTCTAATTAGCATAAATGTAAGAAAGTGGAACAAGTAGCTTTGAAAGTCATCCAGCAAAGCGCATATTCAACCAGCAGTGAAAAGGGAGAACAAAAAAATTGTAAGAGAGAAAAGTAGGGTAAAAAATAGAAGGGGAGAGTTCTGTATTATAATAGTGAGCACAGGCTACATGGGTAGAATCACTGGTGTATGTCTTTTATGAGCTTACGACTTCACACTGCGTGGAAAATCCGCCCTGCTGCCGGGGTTCTTTGGCATTCAGAATGTCACTTTTAATCACGTTCCCCTCTGAGATGTGATCCCGCTGATCAAAGACGCTCTGACTTTAAGTTAACACGTCAACAAAGACGGGGGTCTTGCATATTCTTGTTTCGCGCACATGCAAAAAAAAGAAGAGGATATTGGTAAAGTTGGTTTACTGTTTGTTGTTTGGGGTGAGTAAGGGTTTAGGGCTCGGTGCTGTGTGCTGTGTGGTGGCTTAAGGGGATGACTAGTGAGCGTAGGGGGTCTGTGTGGGTGGTGCAGTTCAGAAAGGTCTCTCTGTTCTGCAAAGATAGGCCTTAGTTGATAACTAAAATCAATTTTTATTTTGCCACTTTTATGTAGACTTTATTCTTTTGACATTACATTTGTTTAAATTCCTTGAATGATTTCAGATAGCTGGATACAGTAGGTATTATTTGTGGTTATGACATGGCTTAGTTAATAATACTAGATTCTGATTGGTCAATTTCGACATGTCAGAGCTTGTTAATACTCAATAACATACCGCTGCTAAGCAAAATAATGACTGTTGCTAAGGAGGTTGCAATAATTATTAAGTCAATAAATTCATTTCAAGTCATTTGTTTATTTAGTATTTGTCCGTTCATTTGTCTGATAACGAATCAGAGTGGGTGATTTCAGTCACACTTTGACCAATTAGTGTAGTTTCTGTAAATTACATTTTAGTGTCAAATAAATCTGGTAAAGGTTAACGCATTTCCACACAAAATTCATGGGGCACAATCTGCTGCATTGGTTTTTAGCTTGATGCTACATTTCTTAAGCTCAATGCATTATCTCATGTTCTGTTCTGAGCACAAGTTATTTGTCTCATATGTCCGGGGTGGGACACAATCACATTTTTCACAATGAGTTTCATTCAAGAATCATAAGAAAATAAGAATCCTGCCCCTTTTTCTCGGTAGTGTACACATGAGGTGTGAATTAGGTGTAAATGAGTATGAGCACTTTTGCTGGCACAATCTGGTGCTAGAGCTTTTCACAATTCACGGCAAGGGTGCTTCCGTTAGGACATGTAAAACAGAAGAGAAGCAAAATCATACACCCCGACTTGTGTATGCTAATTAGGCACATGTGCACTTGTAGGAGAGTATTCAAGAAATAGCCACCTGGACAGCTGGCTGAACACATTAGCGAAAAAAGGAAAACAAATAAGACGCCACTTCCCATCTCCTCAGCCCCAGGGTACCACTCATGATAAAATATGATGTACATGTGAGGTAATTAGCAGACGCTTTTACCCCAAGTAACACTATGTGCAACGGCATCATCATCATCATCATCATCATCATCATCATCATCATCATCATCACATGCAGCCACAGTGCGAGGGACAATATGAAGCAAATTGAGAGTTTTAGTTCAACAAACATTTCAGCGGCACAGCTGTACTGGAGGCAATAATCTCATAGTTTTGAGTTTAATCTCTGCGAGCAGAGCCGAAGAACCTTTCTGCTTTAGTTACTTTGGTTAAGCCCTGTAAAAAAGAGTGAGGGAAAAACAAATAGGGGAGCTTTGCACAAAAATAAAAAGACATAATTGAGTCTTACTGAGTCATTCAATTAGTTTCCATGACCTTTACTTGTTTGTAGTGACTGCTTTATGGGATTGAACACAATGCAGTCATTTTAGCTATAAAACAACAGAAGGAAAATGAGCGCCACTGGGTGACATTTGTTGTCTTTTCATTTTCCATTGTTGTCTGTTGGCATATCTGCTGTGTACCCTTCTCCTTTAACTATGTCCGTCCCTCCAAACCTAACCCTCATCTCTCCATAATGACCTCCATCTAAGCCGCTGAGCTTTGGCCAGAAACCATTCCTGTCCCCGGGGTGCTGACCCTAGAACACCCTCCTCTTTGCCAGGAAGCCCTGAGCAGCAAGGGACCGGGGGAAATGCCACTCTATAGACAGTGTACCGCATATATGATGGTGTCAATGTTGGTCCGATTGAGGGACAGACATTTGAGTGTGTTGGATGTGAAGAAAGGAGTGCCTGTGTGTGTGCAACTCAAGCCGGACCTCAAGTGTGCCTTACATTTGAATCCATACATGCATTATAGATAGACTGGAAAAGTGTGTGAATGTGCAGCCTCTCAAGAATCTGCGTCATTTCCCTCAGCTGTGGCTACCTAAAGAAAAAGCAGGAACCTCAAAGAGCATATACCTGAACATTAAGCTCTAATGCAACACAGCACCTTATAGCCAATCAAGAAGGTACTCTTATGGCAGCTATTCATTCAGGTCATTAGGGGCCTCTGGGGTCCTTCTACATAGACCCTCAAAGGAGATGGAAGCTCCTTTTAGAAAAGCAAAAATAGCTTAATAATACAGCCCAGTAATTTACATTGCAGCATCAAAAAGATCTCTCCATGAGTCATACTGAAAAGAAGCAGGGAGAAAACTTTTCTGTTGAGTGTTTTGAATGTGTTTTTGTTATGCCTGGTAGATTTCAAGCTGGACTCTATTTACCAATGTTGGGAATTACTAATTGGGACAAAACTAATTGGAGAGGTATTGAGCAAGAACACTGCAGCCACCATACAGGCAGAAATGTTATTACGAGAGGAAATAGCACAACAACGTCAATGTTTCGTCCAAACGAAAAGCAACCCCAAAGAGAACTTTAACGTTTTTATTTCCCCTTCGCTTTAGATCTGTTTTTTTTTGTCGTGAATGTTATCCAAAAATATAATCGATGTCATGGCTTGACATTTAGCTGATTTTGACTATGTAGATGTGACACAAGAATTAAGCACAAGCATAATTCAGTTTAAAAGGATGTACAGAAACACTTTTTTGGAAAAATATGAGAATGAAGAGAGGTGATTGAAGATGAGAAATGATTGTATATGTATGTAAATGTAAGTAGGAATAACTTGCATAATGATTTAAAGGACAATCATTGATCAAGTAAGGGGTGGGAATTAATAAGCATTTGCTTCCTCCTACTCCCTTTCGGACACATATGATTTATTATTATTATTAATATGAATACTTTTTTTTGTTATTACCATGAATGTGGATAAATACTGTATTATAACAATACGGTATTCTGTTTTTCACATTTGTTATTTGTTATTTTTTAATCTGTTCGAAATAAAGACTGAAAGAAAGAAAGAAAGACACTCCTTACAGAACAGATCAGTTGTTAGATGAAGAACAAGTCAAAATAACAACTTGAAAACAAGCATTAACGCAATTTTCAATAAGACTTAAAGATGGATTCACCAGAGTTTTACCAGTTAGTAACCAGTGTTGTGCTAGTTACTGAAAACCAGTAACTAGTTACTTCATTTCAAAAGTAACGCATTACTTTACTGATTAATTACACCCAAAGTAATGTGTTTTTTTAAAAACAAAAAATGGCTCCCATTAATGCCCTTATAGCCTTCATTTCAGTACTGTTATTGCATTGGAGAATAATACAATCTGTTGATCAACTTCACATGCATTATATGCAATCTGGATTGCATCGATATTAGCTGGCTTTCCATTTTTGTATATTCTTTCTCCAGGTAGTTGGAAAAAGTGTTCCGTCCCATATGCCGTGTGCCGCCCGGACATGCTATCATGCTAACTAGCTCCCTGAAAGCGGGTGACTCCACTGTAGCAATAGCCTGCATGTGTTCTACAACATACCGTGCAATGGCTTTATCGACTTTTCCCTGGCTAGCAGTCCCTTGGTTAAAATCCAGCCGCTGTTGCTTAGGTGGAGGTGGAGTGGCGTCGGCTGAGTCTCTGTGGTCTTAGCTACTAGCTTCGTCCCAGCATGTTGTTTTTGCAGATGTTTTAAGAGATTTGAATGACTGGTTTGGGTAGGATCTTTGACCCGCCAAGACACAACTTACATTTAACAGAAACGTTCTTTTCTTTGTGCTCGACAAAAGTGAAATAGTGAGAATATCTCCAGGTGGAGAAACTATAGGTTACTTGCGTAACCCCAGTTCTCAGAGTAACATGAAGTGAGATGTGCCTCATCGCGGAGCAAACAGAAGCATCAATCTCATTACGCCAATCCTGATTGGCTGGAGATCTTGACGTCAGCGTCAGGGAAATCACCCCCTATAAGTAGCTTGCGCCACAACGCATGCGCCATTCAAAATAAGCACCTCTTCTTGCTTCACCATAGCAAGGAGGGCCGTCTGGTGAGACATCTCACTTCATGTTACTCTGAGAACTGGGGTTACGCAAGTAACCTATAGTTCTCATTCATAACACTCCGTTCGATGTCTCACTATGGGAAATTGTAGCTCCCGTATTGCCAGACGAGCTTATCTCGAAAATCACCAAACCAACCAGAACTTAACAGGTAGAGCTCTGACTCAAC
Source organism: Gymnodraco acuticeps (assembly GCF_902827175.1). Lineage (NCBI taxonomy): Eukaryota > Metazoa > Chordata > Actinopteri > Perciformes > Bathydraconidae > Gymnodraco > Gymnodraco acuticeps. The sequence goes on along the minus strand of NW_022992001.1, from coordinate 366,809 downwards.
CAGGTGCCCAGCACTGCTTGAGTCACACTGGGAGCAGAACGTCCAGCCTGTTAGGAGGCAGACAAAAGTGAGCGGCGAGGACCAGCTCGCCGCTGCACCAATGTCTTTGATGGGAGACATCCTGGACAGAGTCCAGAATGCAGCCAGACTCTGAGTCGAAAGAGCTCGCGGACCCGAGGGTGCCTGCGAACTCTGACTCGTATGAGCCCCAAAGCAATTGCTTCCACAGACCAGTGGGAGAGCCGTTGCTTAGTAACAGGCTTGCCCTTATAAGGGTTAGCCCAGGACACAAGGGGTTGGTCATTATGACAAAGCACCCTTGATCTGTCCCTGTACGTGCGTGAAGCACGGGCTGGACACGGCAAATCCGGCCGCTGTTCCCCGGAGGAATACAGTGGCGGGGGGGATGCCTTAATGTCAAATGTGGTACCCGAACCGACCGCCTTAAGATAAAGGCAGGGTCAGGCTTCAACCACACTCTGTTTGCCCTGGGGCAAACTGAGTCTATGAAAACTGTACAGATAGTGCATGAGTGCCACTGGCTCGCTTGGCAGCTGCCAGGGTCAGCGTCATGTCACACTGTATTTAGATTGTACCACTCACGGGCCAGGCCCATAGAGCCAAGCGCTCTGGGTGTGGGTGAAAGATCACCCCCCCCGCTTGGGACAGTATGTCCCTGCGTAGTGGGAGCTGCCATGGCTGCCCGCACAGCAGCTGATATATCTCCGCTAGCCAGTACATAGCTGGCCAGTGCGGAGCTATCAGGATAAGTGTGTGGCGTTGCTCTCTCACTCTGGCCAGAGTTGGGGGTATCAGAGCCAGGGGTGGGAACGCGTACAGAAGGCCCGGGGGCCAATTGTGCGCGAGTGCATCCACGCCTAACGGTGCATTTAGATCGCGCATCGAAAAGAACAGCTGACACTGAGCGTTGTCTTTTGATGCGAACAGATCCACCGCGGCTCTGCCGTAACGCACCCACAGCTGGCATAAAGTGGTATACCTCTGGACAGTAGATCTGCCCCGAGGTTCCTCACTCCCGGTACGTGCGTCGCTCTCAGAGAGAGGAGACGCCTACCGCTCCATAGGATAAGTTTGCGCGCCAGTGTGTGTAACTGGAGAGAACGCAAACCCCCTTGGCAAGGCAAGGCAAGGCAAGGCAAGTTTATTTATATAGCACTTTTCAACACAAGGCAATTCAAAGTGCTTTACAAAAAATGAAAGAGATTAAGAAAATGGCATTTAAAATCAGTCATTAAAAAGAAAAGCTAATAAAATAAACATTAAAAGAAAAAATACTTTTTCGTGTTTTGATTCCTCTTGCCGCTTGTCCTTGGCAGAGGGAACAGATTGATGACGCAGGCAGTTGAATATGTTAGAGATAAACAATTTCACTCCTGACTTGTTCAGGCAAACTCCATTTGCCTTGAAAAGATGTCTGCGATCCCAGAAAAAGTTAAAATTGTCAATAAAATGAACAGAATGGTCAGTACAGGCCGTTGAAAGCCAGGTGTTCAGTGCAAACAATCTGCTGAATCTCTCCACTCCTCTTCTGACTGGCGGTAGAGGGCCACTGATGAACACGTCTGCATTTAGAGAGCTGGCAGTTTCCAACAAACATTTAAAGTCTTCTTTCAGCACTTCTGACTGTTGTTTCACAACATCATTTGTTCCAATGTGTAGTACCACATTCTTCACAATCGGATGTTCAGCCCCAATATGCAGGATCTTCTCAGCCAAGTCAGAGACCACATCCTTGGGAAAACAGAGTACTTTGGTGTTGTTCTTATTACACAGACCTTTTACATCTCTTACAACAGAGTCACCCACCATGGATAAAAGTTACAGTGCTGTCAATTAAACATTAAAAGAAAAAAGTACATGGATAAAAGTTACAGTGCAGTCTAAGATATGAATAGTTCAATTAAAAGCAGCGACAAAAAGAAAAGTCTTCAGCCTGGATTTAAAAGTAGTAAGAGTTGCAGCGGACCTGCAGGTTTCTGGGAGTTTGTTCCAGATATTTGGAGCATAATAACTGAACGCTGCTTTACCATGTTTAGTTCTGACTCTGGGGACAGAAAGCTGACCAGTCCCTGAAGACCTGAGAGATCTGGATGGTTCATAATTTAGCAGGAGGTCAGAAATGTATTTTGGGCCTAAACCATTCAGTGCTTTATAAACCAGCAGCAGTATTTTGAAATCTATTCTTTGACACACAGGAAGCCAGTGTAAAGACTTCAGAACTGGAGTGATGTGATCCACTTTCTTAGTGTTAGTGAGGACTCGAGCAGCAGCGTTCTGAATTAGCTGCAGCTTCCTAATAGATTTTTTAGTGAGACCTGTGAAGACACCATTGCAGTAGTCGAGTCTACTGAAGATAAAAGCATGGACAAGTTTTTCCAAATCCTGCTGTGACATTAGTCTTTTAATCCTAGATATATTCTTTAGGTGATAGTAGGCGGATTTAGTAACACTTTTAATGTGACTGTTGAAACTCAGGTCAGAGTCCATGACTACACCTAGATTTCTGGCTTTATCTGTTGTTTTGAACATTGCACACTGAAGCTCAGCGCTAACTTTTATACGTTCTGCCTTGGCTCCAAAAACCATTACCTCAGTTTTATCTTTGTGTAATTGGAGAAAGTTCTGACACATCCAGTCATTGATTTGTTCAATGCACTTACTCAGTGTTTGAATTGGAGCATAGTCTCCTGGTGAAATTGTTACGTAAATTTGTGTGTCATCTGCATAGCTATGGTAACTTATTTTGTTGTTCTTCATTATCTGAGCCAGTGGTAGCATGTAGATGTTAAAGAGAAGAGGCCCCAAGATGGAGCCTTGAGGAACCCCACATGTCATATTTGTCAACTCAGATGTGTATTTACCTATAGAAACAAAGTTGTTTCTGTCCTTTAAGTAGGATTCAAACCAATTCAGAACTGTTTCCGAAAGTCCCACCCAGTTCTCCAGTCGGTCTAGTAATATGCTGTGGTCAACAGTGTCAAACGCAGCACTGAGATCTAATAATACTAACACTGAAGTTCCGCCACTGTCTGTGTTTAAGTGGATGTCATTAAAGACCTTTACAAGAGCAGTCTCAGTGCTGTGGTTTGGACGAAAGCCTGACTGGAACACATCAAAACAGTTATTTAAATGCAAGAAATTACTCAACTGTTGAAAAACAACTTTTTCAATGATTTTACCTAGAAATGGGAGGTTTGATATGGGCCTGTAATTGTTCATTACTGAAGCATCTAGATTATTCTTTTTTAAGAGCGGTTTAATGACTGCAGTTTTCAGGGCCTGTGGAAAAATACCTGAGTGAAGAGATTTGTTACTATATGAAGTAGATCTGAGGCCATGCAACGAAAAACATCTTTGAAAAATCCTGTTGGAATAATATCAAGGCAGCAAGAGGAGGATTTCAGAAGTTGAATAATGTCCTCTAGGTTTTTATCATTAATCTGATGGAATTGTGTCATGATGTCTGAATTGATGTTAAGTGGAGATAGGGACAACACATTTGCTGTTCCTGATGCAGAGGCACTGACTGCTTGTCTGATTTTCTGAATTTTGTCAGTGAAAAAGGAGGCAAAATCATTGCACGCCCTGGTGGATAGAATTCAGAGGCTACTGACACTGGGGGGTTAGTTAGTCTGTCGACGGTAGCAAACAAGGCACGTGCGTTGTTTTTGTTTTTGGTAATGATGTCAGAGAAGAACGATTGTCGTGCGTTTTTTCAATTCCAAATTATAAAGGCCAAGTCTCTCTTTATAGATTTCAAAGTGAACCTGGAGATTTGTTTTTCGCCACCTGCGTATAGCTTTTCGACATTCTCTTTTTTCTGTTTTCACGGTCATGGCCTTTCTCCATGGAGATATTTTCTTGCCAGACACTTCCTTTACCTTAGTTGGAGCAATGGCATCTATAACATTTTTAATTTTTGAATTAAAATGATCTACTAGCTCATTTACTGAGATGTTGGCAGGGGCAAGTGTGGAAGAGAAATTCTGAGTAAACATTTCCCTAGTATTTTCAGTTAAACATCGCTTTGTGGTTACCTCTTTTTGAACATTTTTGTGAACAGAAATAGAGCTCTCAAAGAAAACACAGGAATGGTCAGAGAGTGCAACATCAGTCACCACAACCTTAGAGATATTCAGACCCTTTGAGATAATTAAGTCCAGAGTGTGCCCCTTATTGTGCGTGGGCTCCGTCACATGCTGAGTCAGTCCATAGTTATCAAGAACACAAAACAGTTCTTTAGCCCCTCTGTCCTGGGGGTTGTCAACATGGATGTTAAAATCACCAACAATGACTAGACGGTCAAAGTCAATGCACACTATAGACAGCAGTTCAGTAAAGTCATCAGAAAAGCTTGCACAGTATTTGGGTGGTCTATAGATATTTAGGAACAGAGCTCGAGAGGAGCATTTCAGCCGAAGGGCCACATATTCAAAAGAATCAAAGTTTCCATACGATGTCTTCCTGCATTGAAGGGAATCATTGAACAGAATAGCAACTCCACCCCCTTTCTTATGCATTATTTCCTGACTCATAAAACTAAAGTTGGGAGGGGTTGATTCGATAAGAACAGCTGCACTGTTATTTTGTTCAATCCAAGTTTCTGTTAAAAACATAAAATCGAGATTGTGCTCAGTGATTAAATCATTGATTAAAAATGTTTTTCCTGCCAAAGACCTGACATTTAATAAAGCTAGTTTAAGTTTGTTAAACACACTATCAGTCATGTTTTTTGTAACAAGCTGTGGCTGACATGGAATCACTGCTAAATTAGATACACTCACACAAACGTTTGAGCGCTTCCTGTTTCTATGATTCACCGCTCTTAATCTATTACCTATCAACACAGATATCGGCAAAGCTACTGGCAGGCAGGGCCCCGACATGTCCTGGAAAGAGTTGAGAGTGCCATACACCCTTGAGCCTGGACCCATCACATATCAGTAAGAGTTTGTTGTGTTTTGTACACACACATCCTTATCAGGCTTCGGAGACTGCAGAAGCCCCCTCGAAGGGAGGGGAGGTGGTCGACGTAGGCACGGTGATGGAGACGGGCTAGATGGTGCGGGGGTAGAGGACATGCTGCCAGGGGGGGGAGGTGGTTGACGTAGGCGCGGTGATGAGGACGGGGGAGATGGTGCGCGTCTCCGCGGTGATTTTGGTGGGCGTCGTTGAGGAGCGGGGGTAAAGGACATGGTGCCAGCCCTGCGTATCGCCTTCGTTTGGTCTTTGAACTCCAGAAAGGAATCGGTGCCAACCCTCTGTATCTCCTTTGTGTGTTCATCGATCTCCAGGAGGGTGGGCGAGGGTGAAAGGGTGAACGGAGTATCCTCAAAGGTGTTGACAGGGGGGGGGGGGCAGTGGAGACTCCTCCATGTGTCTCATATGTCTCCCATAATCAGAACATTCCTCAGGCGGGTGCAGTGATAATTCTTCAGGGTTTTCTGCGTGATGTGTTGTGTCTTTCTCGTGTTTTGATTCCTCTTGCCGCTTGTCCTTGGCAGAGGGAACAGATTGATGACGCAGGCAGTTGAATATGTTAGAGATAAACAATTTCACTCCTGACTTGTTCAGGCAAACTCCATTTGCCTTGAAAAGATGTCTGCGATCCCAGAAAAAGTTAAAATTGTCAATAAAATGAACAGAATGGCCAGTACAGGCCGTTGAAAGCCAGGTGTTCAGTGCAAACAATCTGCTGAATCTCTCCACTCCTCTTCTGACTGGCGGTAGAGGGCCACTGATGAACACCTCTGCATTTAGAGAGCTGGCAGTTTCCAACAAACATTTAAAGTCTTCTTTCAGCACTTCTGACTGTTGTTTCACAACATCATTTGTTCCAATGTGCAGTACCACATTCTTCAAAATCGGATGTTCAGCCCCAATATGCAGGATCTTCTCAGCCAAGTCAGAGACCACATCCTTGGTAAAACAGAGTACTTTGGTGTTGTTCTTATTACACAGACCTTTTACATCTCTTACAGCAGAGTCACCCACAATCAGAGTTTCAGGCCCAGTCGTTAGCTTTCCCTCTAGCCTTTTACTTTTAGAGTAGCTATTGGTCCTTACCCTGCTGCGTGAAGAGGACAGGTTATCCAGGTCATCAGATCTCCGGTTCTCGGTCAGCGGAGCGTATCTGTTCTGGATTGGCACACTTGGTGGCTTAGGAGGATTGTTTGTAATTCTCCCTTTAGCAGCTGTCCACTGCTGTTTCCTAGTATGAATAGGGGTTGAAGAGGCGCTCTTCCTGGGTGATAACAATGCAGGCCAGCCGGTCGCATCACAGATTTCGGAGCTCTGGGCTCTGCCTGTTATCCGTCCTCCCAAATCCCATGGAAGTGATTTACTCTTAGGCTTTGCACCCAGAGAGTTCCAGGGAGGACTACCGCTTGTAGATTTATTACCCGGTACACAGCCCTCCTGTTCCTTGGAATCCTTGTAGCTGCTAACTAGCTGTGAGTTAGCATACCCTTCTCCATTACTTTGCAACACTGGTAAAGTCGTGTCATTCCCACGACATAGCGGTTAATATACGATATTGTGGTCGTATTGTCTGTCCTCACGAGGACGTGATGTCCCCTGAGGAAAGGCAGAAAGCGTTTTAGGGTGAGAAATACCGCTAAAAGCTCCAGGTAATTTATGTGCGCCCGCTGGAGGTCTCTGCTCCAGAGACCCCTCACCGGGCGACTTTCATAAATACCTCCCCAACCTGTCAGACATGCGTCCGTGGTGACCACTTTCCGTGAAAGGACAGCACCCATAGGCACACCTCGTACTAGAAAAGTCGGGTGCAGCCAGTGGCGCAGTGCCATTACGCATTTCACAGTAACCATCACTCTCCGCGCGCCATGGCGCGCAGGGTTTAGTTTTAGGGCGGCCACCCAGCGCTGAAACTCCCTCATGTGTAAGCGTCCCAGTCGTACGACCAGGATGGCTGACGCCATGAGCCCCAGCAATCGCAGGCATGATCTGAAGAGAACATGTTTGCGCAGCTGGAAAAGAGCGAGACAAGCTCTGAAAGCTTTCACTCTTTCCGCTGACAAGCGAGCTGAAAAGGGCACCGAGTTCAGGTGTAAACCCAGGAAGAGTATAGTCTGCGCGGGGCACAACATGCTTTTCTCTGTGTTTATTATGAAACCCAGGTTGAGCAGGTGCTTTACGAGGACATTTGTCTGCGTAACAGCCTCCTGCTCCGACTGTGCGAGAAGCAGCCAGTCGTCCAGGTGAATACCCTGTTGTCTTAACGGGGCTATCGCGGCTTCCGTACCTCGTACAAACACCCTTGGACTGAGAGACAGACCGAAGGGGAGTACTCTGTATTCATAACAGATCCCCTGAAATGCGAATCTCAGATATTTCCTGTGTAGGTAATATACTGGGATGTGAAAATACGCATCTTTCAGGTCGACTGATGTGAACCAGTCGTCTTGTCGCAAGAGCCGCAGCAGAGATGTGTGAGTGAGCATTCTGAACTTATATCTTCTTAGATATTTGTTCAGAGCCCTCAAATCAAGTATTGGCCGAATTCCGTTCCCTCCCCGTTTGGGAACGAGGAAGTACTTGGAATAGAAGCCGCTCTGACTCTGCTCGGCGGGTACAAAAGATATAGCCCTCTTTTCTAGGAGAGAGAGAATCTCTTTCTCCAGAATATGGGCTGACTCTCCTCGGGCCTGCGAATGCAGAATGCCCGAGAAGCGAGGGGGGGTGACAGCGAATTGGAGTCTGTAGCCCCGTGTTACTGTCTTGAAAACCCAAGCAGATGATGTGAGCATCTTCCACTGCATGCTCCTTAGAGCCAGTGGAGTCACATCTCTTCCCCTCTGAGTCTCTATTTGTTGTGTTATGGGGCCCTCTAGTGTCTGAACACAGTGGTGCCCCCTTTCGACAATCCCCACCGACACTGCGCATGCGCATGACGGTGGTGCCTTCACAACCCCAGCCGGCACTGCGCATGCGCGTGACGGTGGTGCCTTCACAGACCCGCCTGTAATCCGCCTTTTGAGAGATGCCGAAGCTGCTCTCAGAAGGGGAACAGTTGGCGGGCTGTTTATTGGTTTTATTGTTTTTCTTATCATTTTTTTGAGCTGCGCCCTCAGCCTGAAGCCTGGATGCGTCAGCGGCAAATGTTTAATGACAGAGGAACAAACAGATTTGTGACATGTGTTTTTGCGGACTTGAGGATGGTGTTGAGGCATCTCTCGAGGCGGCGGGAACACATTTAGAGCTGGGGAACCGTGGACTTCCAGCTCTGTCACGGAGGGGAGAAGGAGGGGCTGTCACGCCGCTCGCTTCTTCTTCCTCGCCTGCTGGCCGAAATTCTGGGTTGGCTGCGCCTGAGCTGCAGCCGGAACCGGAGATTTTCTGGGCCAGCTCGCCCTCGTCTCCAGCCTGGGCTGGGGACTCGGGGCGGGCTGCGACCTCTGCGTCTTCAGTGTTTTAAACCGAGCAGGGTTCAAGGCAGCTTGGGCGAAGGACTGCTGCTGCGAAGGCAGCGGCTGGACCCTTCGAGGGAGGCAGAGGTGGAGTGCCTCGTCCTCCCTCTTTTTCGACTCACACCTCCTTTGCATGGAAGCAAGAGCGGAGCCGAAAATTCCCTCGGGAACGATGGGCATATCCAGCACATCCTCCTTTTCCCGGTCTGGGAGGTTGGTGAGGTTGAGCCATCTCGCTCTTTCCTGCACCACCATGATCCCCATTGCCTTACCCGTGGCCTGGACGGCGCAGCGTTGGACACGGAGACAGATGTCTGTGACCGCCGCCATCTCGTCCAGAGTGGCTGCACCCGGGTTACCCGACAGGTCCTCGCAGAGCTCCGCTTGGTAAGCGGTTAGCAGCGAGGCCACATTCAGTGCCCTGGCGGACAACGCTGCGGCTTTGTAGGACCGTTCAGTCATTGTCGACTGAAATCGGTCCGACTTTGCCGGCAGCGTGGGGTTCCTGCTTGGTGACGGGCCCATCCTCGGTAGGAGGTGGGCTGCTACCAGCGGTTCCATGGGCGGTATGCGGAGCAGGCCGAGCTTCTCCATTCCGTCACAGTCTAGGGAGGAGGCACCCTGGATTGGGACCTTGTTGCTGAAGGGCCGGTCTCTCCACGAGACCGACACCTCATCCAACATCTCCGGGAAGACCGGAAGGAGTTGTCTCTTTGTCCGCGCTGCTTGGGGAAAATGTTTCCCTTCATAGCGGGACCTGGAGGTCTCCTTGGCCATTTCAGGCCACGGGATGTCGAGTCTGGCCGCAGCGCGTTTGCACACGGCCTGCAGGTCCATACTCAGACAGGGCGAAGCTGGTATGCTATCGTCTGGGAGAGCAGCACTCGCTCCAGGCTTTGCAGCCTGAGCCGATGACATGAAGATGTCCTCTTCATGTTCATCCGACTCGGACAGGAGGAACACCGAGGCGTCCTCTTCGTCCTCGTCGTAATCCAGCTCGAGGACATCCTCCGCGGGTGAGACCATGGTGAGGTCTAACTGGGAGCCCCAGCTCGGTAAAGCGTGGGGTCCCGTTCCCGCGTGTCTTGCCGCCACCGGGTCCCGGCCTGCCAGGGCGCGGGAATCCAGTTCTGCGGCCATCGCAGATACTGAGCCCCAGACCGACATGGAGAGGGGTTCACTCTCTGTGGCAGATGCCCCCGCGTCTTGACTGCCGGCCGGCAGGTCAGAGGACATGGGGGGTTCCTGCTCCGACAGGCTAGCTTGGCATGCTAGCCGTCGGCGGAGGCTCTTTACGGTGAAGCGGACACAATGTCCGCACGAGCCGGGGTTGTCGATAGCGCCTCGGGCGTGTTCCAGCCCGAGGCAGGACGAGCAGACCTGGTGTGTGTCTGTGCCCGAGATCTTCAACCCGCAGCCGCAGAGTCGAGCCACCGAGTCCCTGACTCCTCTGGTGTGAGGGAGAGGGGCGTCCATCTTGTTCGCCTCGTGGCGTGGAGAGGACCCGCTCTCAACAGGTAGGTTGGGAGAAAAAGAGGTAACCACCCTGTCCTTAATCCGGAGAAAAGGACGGTGTGGGTCTTTTATTCCCGGAGAATACTGACTGGTGTGGCAGTATGCCCCTTTTAATCCTTTCCTCCTCCGTGGGGAAGAGAAAATAAAAGACTTCCTCGCTACCGTGGTGTCGGTAGTGAGGGAGCAAGCTAACGCTAGCTTGAAAAAATCAGACCTAGCTTACTTTCCGGGGAAAGAGAGCGGCGAGGTCGATTTCAACAATAACTAGCGTTAGTAATTACCGTCTTCCTGCTAAGCAGAAGGAGTAGTCGGCAAGCGCCCGTCGACCGAAATGGATATTTGGGTTCAGTCTGTGGACCGTGAAGCTTGTCCGGCTACCATAGAGATGTGCTCTGAAGCGAGAAGAGGTGTTTGAATGGCGCATGCGTTGTGGCGCAAGCTACTTATAGGGGGTGATTTCCCTGACGCTGACGTCAAGATCTCCAGCCAATCAGGATTGGCGTAATGAGATTGATGCTTCTGTTTGCTCCGCGATGAGGCGCATCCCATAGTGAGACATCGAACGGAGTGTTATGAATGAGAACAAGACTTGAGCTCCGCCGCCGCCATGATAGTCTTGTTAGTAAACAACACAAACACGCCCACAGCGCGTCTCCGCATGTGACACAGGAAGTATCAAAGTACATTTACTCAAGTACTGTACTCATCTCTGTTCGCCTGGCTGTTGACTATATAAAAAAACTAACGGAGTAACGCACTATGTAGTAACGGTAACTGAGTTACTGAATTAAAAAAGTAATGCGTTAGAGTACTAGTTACCGTCAAACATTTCTTTGTAACGCGTTAGTCCCAACACTGTTAGTAACACATTATTTGGATTGGTACATCTCAATACGAATGTGAAAAAAGGTTGCACTGTTATTAAGTGAACCATATATGCATATATCCACCCTGTGATTTGCATCCCCTCAATCATTTATCGTGTTCATCATAGGCCAATGCTAGTTTCTTGAAAATCGGGCCAGTAGTTTTTTCATAATCCTTTTGACTGACAAACAGAAGAACCGCTCCAACAACATAACTCCCTTTGCAGAGGTAAAAATACTTAAAAGAACCTCCCCACATATAGCCTGATCCATCAATCTTGGTCAAACAGTATGTGCAAGGTAATAATTGTAAGGCCACCTCCCCTGCCCAAGTAATCAAGCAGTATAGCAGCAAAACACTTGGGTCATAGACTGTATAGGCATGGGTATGCAACTGCATTGGCATGTCATTATATCCTGCTGCGTCCATATAATACACTATTCACACTGGTTTGAAAAAAACAGCGTGTGCTAATGCACCTAAAAATATTCTTACATGGAAAATCCTAGGTCCTCCTGTTAGAGATGAGAATAGCCATTATTACTGCCAGGTTGATAGTGAACAAAAAACATATGCACCTATTCTAACCCAGCTAATGATCAGCTCCCGGCATAATTAAGGCTTATAGATGAGCAAACATAATTAGTAGGTATTATGCATTTTAATGGGGGAGTGAACAGGTGAACATGTATTCAGTTTTTTGTTTATGAGCTAAGGGTATACTATAATGAGGCAGGAGAATAAAAGTTGATTAGTTATGACCTAAATGTGTCCTTATTTTGCTTTGATAGAGAATACAATGCGGTATAGCTGGAATCACTGGCATGTTATTGGCTTATCAAAGACTTTGTGTATGCCTGAGAGAGACATTGATGTGACAGCATCAGAACTGACGGGTTGATTTCTCATTCAGTACGCCTCGCCTCAGTCAGTTTACAGTATAGACTGTATATACGTGACACCCAGGCAACACACTCGTCCATAGAGGGCCTCGGTAATCAAATTGTAACCAACAATGTGCTGCGTTATTGGTCTTTCGGGAAAATCCATTGATCATCCTGTAAGTGTTGGCGCTCTAGCTTGTTTATGATGAGACATAGGTGGGCTGGGAAGCATTTGAGGTTGTGTAGAGGACCTAATAATTGGGCCTGTGTCACAGAATGAAATAGTACTCCCAACGGTGGCAGCAATCCTGTCCTACATGACACGTTCTAAAATACTACAAGAGTAAATCTGGAACAGTGTAAAAAAAGAAGGGGAAAAAATGCTTCGTGGAAGTTTCTGTAAATGGAGCTGAACAAGCAGCCTGGCAACATAATTACATCCCTCGCTAGGAAAGTTAGCTGCTTTGAAAACAAGGCCTAATTAAAACACTTTACCAGTTATCTTGGAATAAAAACATTTGTGTCCTTGCTCATTTCCCTCATGAGAAGAAGCAGGCTTGTGAGCGGAGGGAATTCCTAATTTGTGGAGAAGAATCCTCTTCACTCGGGGTGGCCCCTAATGAAAGTGAGATCAAAAGATTAGTTAATATTCAGCCACATTTATTAAACACAATGCTGATTGTATGAGCAAACAGCGGTGTTACATGGAATCTGTGCAGGGCACTGGATATAGCCGATAAGATCCCATTAAAAGGTTGCAAAGTCACATAGGCACCAATTGGGGCCTTGCTGGGAACATAATTATATTTATTCCCACTCTGTTTGAAATCTAATTCCACCTTAACAAAATGGTATAGCTTGCTTAGGAGATGGTACACTATAGCGCTGGGAGTCTAATGGGCGAGCTTCCAGCCTCCTGCCATCATTCGACAGGGGTTTGACCGCCACAGCTTGCAGAATCAATGTTGGAGGTTTGTTGTGAGGAGTTGAAAAGAGCTTGCTGAAACAACATGCCCTTGTCCACACTCATTGTTGGCACTATTTCTGGAAGGACAGTGCAAGCGTTCTGGGTCGATTCTGCACAACCGAATATACAGTTGATTTTGCTTTGAAGGTCAAAGAATCCATCTGTTTTCTGGTCATATATTCAATAGCGCTGTAGATTTGTAGCCTCAGCAGCTTGAAAGAGCGCACAACCATGCCCCGCAAGAAATGTATCATCACAGGTTTCTGTTGAAGCCTTCGAAACAGGAGACACAGAGAGCTTTCAGGTGATGTAACACTCGGAGGACCTCAGGCAACAGTAGCTGCCTGCCGCTGGTTGTGTTTCTACACCTACATCTTTCCTCCAGTGGGAACGGTCCATGATGTTGACATGAGCTCACTTTGACAGCCTGCTCATTCAAACATTGATGCACTCCACTGATTTTATGTTTAGTTAATGTTTATTTGTTAGCGAGCAAATGCTCGAATTATGGTAACCCAGTCAACCCGCTTTATTTGTCATTTTTCCACTACAGTCCATACTGCACGTTAAACAGACCACTGACACATGGGGATGGAAATCACCACGATATGATTAGTAAATAAATCTGCCAATTTTCCTCATGCTGCTGTAATGACAATGGTGCAGCTGTCATTTAGACCAGTTGGTTCTGTCACGAGGAGCCTCACTAAGAGTAAGACAGTGGTGTAACAATGAGGATTTACAGTAAATACCACTTTGCATCTTAAAATGTGCATTACTTGATTCCAAAGAAAATCGATTCACTATTGCTGGGAAATGCTGAGGATATAAAACGTTGTACTGTATCAATCTAAAGTTAGATTATGCTTGTCTGCCGATGATTTTTGATAAAATGTCAAAGATGTCGAAGCATTTCTACAATATCTGAGTATAAAGTTCAAGCTATACCATGTCAAATTTCACAAAGTAAATAAGATGCAACACCCGCGACCCGACCCGCATCTTCTTTGTTTTACACAGAACCGAACCCGAAACAATTTTTTTTGAAAAAATACGACCCGCGAATCACTTTCTTTGCGGGTCGCCCTGCTGGTACCCGACCCAATGCAGGACTCTGATCCCCGCATCATCCGCCTGTGCGCATCAAAGACGCAGACCCATCGTTCCCACTAAAGTAGGGGTGAGTGTAATAAGGATGCAAAGTTGACGTTCAGTGTGTTGCCGGGAGCACATAAGGATTTATCCACAATGTTGAAAATGTTAGAAAAAAAATAAAGATAAAAAGGTTTAAAAAAGTTATTGTTTAATGTTTTAAGGAGGTGACGCTACTCAGCCAATCAAATCGGTGCAGTCAGTGAGTCATTTCAAATGGCATGCTCAAAAAACAGAAAGGTAGACAGCGAAAACAGAGCATTTAATGACATTTTCTCTTACTGGACCTCTGCATTATAGCAACAACAACAATAATAATAATAATAGCAATAATAATTGGGAGGGGAGGCTCACCTTCCCACACTTTGAAAACCCCTGATCTACAACGCATTGTCCCACCATATTTTTTTGAGTTTATTTGTTAAATCCTTAAACTGGTACACAAAGCTTTTTTTTTTTAATTGTCTGGCACCTTCTTATGTCACCCTTTCTCTATGTCCCTTTGCGAGCCCTAAGATCCACAACAGCAGTCCTTTTAAATATTACAACATTCCCTTGAATAAAATACGGTCAGAAGCTTCTATACACTACACTTCCAAAATCCGGAAAACCCTATCATGAGTTATTAGAGGCCAATATTTGAAAGAAATGTCAGGAATTGTTTCTAATATTTATTTATGTAGCATATTTTTATATATACATTTTTTATTTTAAATAAAATGTTTAATTGTTTTTACATTTCTTTTTTTAATGAGGCCGTAGGGCTGTCAGTCGATTAAAATATTTAATCGCATGATTGTCCATAGTTAATCGCGATTAATCGCAAATTAATCGCACATTTTTTATCTGTTCTAAATGTACCTTGGAGGAATATTTTTCAAGTTTTTAATAGTCTTATCAACATATGAGTGGACAAATATGCTTTATGCAAATGTGTATTATCATTTGAACAATGACAAATATTCTCATGAATATTAAACACAACAACCTCTGAACATTACAAATATTCGCCTCAATTCAACCTGGAACCTCTCTCATTCAATAATACAGTGTGTGTGTGTGTGTGTGTGTGTGTGTGTGTGTTCGTGTTCGTGTTCGTGTTCGTTGGAGCTATGTGCAACTCAAGGCATATGCTCGAACGGGAGCTGCCTGGACGCTGCAATCATGTTGCGCGCACTATCCGTGCTGAGTGTGCTGACTTCTCGTACAATGTCCCACTGTCTGGCTTCCTGCATAAAGTCAAGTGCTCGGCGCAGTTGTGGCGAAATGTCGCTCCTCTGTTTTCATTTAAACAGCTCCTTATATCCGTTAGCGCAGCTAGCTAGCACCAGATGCTAACCACAACAATACATGTAAGGTCTCTCTCTCGCTCGAGCCACACATACACACACCCTCCCGGTCCTCCCGATGGCCAGTCGGTGCCTGCCGGTGAGCGTGGAAGTGTGGTCTGCCCATGGATGTATAATAAGAACTGCCAACTGCAAGCAGGCAGCAGGAGCGGGGCTGTCAGCATCAGCTTGTAGATGGTATTTTAAACTCGATGCGCTCTGAAACTACGGGGCGGCCGAGGAAAAAAATACACATGCGTTAATCGCGTTAAAATAATTAGTGGCGTTCATTTTTTTTTGCGTTATTAACGCGTTAACTTGACAGCCCTTATATAATAGTTTCATGTTTTTTTTTCTCTTGCCTATTTTACCTTATACATGCGTGCTAATATGGTTTAGCCTTTAACTTGAATTAATACACTTACAGCTGTATCCTGTGTATAAGAACTTCTATACAAATAAAGCTTTATCCTAAACAACAAAGCCCTAGTTATATATAGAAATAGCCATGTGTATCAGATACATGTATATAATGTCACTGCACTGATGGATACCTCTGCACCCACCTGAAGCATATTCAGTATGTGTTCTTGACCCAGCCACCTGGAAGCCTCAGAGTTCCATCTCCCCGCTGTGGACAGAGCCCTGGTGGGTGGTTGACTCCATCTACGCTCTCCCCTAACTGTAAATGTCACCCCCCCAGTGCAACTGACCACTAAGGCTGCCCTGTGTACATTATTAAATCCAGAACCCCCATTTTCAATACCCCCTTCTGGCTAACTCTGCCTTTCTTTTCTCTGTCTTTTCTCCTTCTCTAGATCCATACTCAGCAGGGCACTCTTTTCTCCGCATTATCAAAGCCGCTGCTTTATGCCGTTATTTCTCTCTTGTATGTGGGGCATACTGTTTCTAGGAGCCTGTTGTTTTCATTTCCATTTAGCTTTTTCTCCCCGAGTATCAGTCTTCACAAGCGCAGTGTTTAAAAAGGGCTCTGCTGAGAAAAAAAGCCCGGCTTTAAAGGAGTCTTGTTGGAAGTCGATGCGGAGCTAAGCAGAGCCCGGCTGCTTTATGTAGAAACAGCAGTTCAATTGCATTTTTGACTGAAAATAGAGAGTAGCAGCAGCAGTGTTAGGCAAGAGAGTCCATACAATATGAATCCTTTCCCCATGCCGGCCTTTTTCATTCATGTACGTGTGAAAGAGTAATTTATCTAATAAGAAAGAATATTAAATCATTTGCTCAAATTGAAGAACGATTGTAAGCAAATTGCCCTTCATTCATGTGGGGACAAAAATATTTAGTGTAGCCTGTGTGAAATTGTCTTTTTGCTGCCTTAAATGCTATTGAAGTAAAAGACTTGTAAAAATGTTTTATAATTTGTATTTGTTTTGTATGCAAGTTGACAAAGATAATTCAAATGTCATTGATATTTTCTGCACGTTTAAAATAGCTCAGAAGAGTTGGTTGTATTGTGATTCCTTTTATTTTCACTCACTGTCCTGCATGTATAAACACGATTTTGAATATTAAGGACTGTGTGAGCTCAGATCCACAGACTACAACCATTACAACACAGTCTCACTCCCTGATAGTCCAATAGTGACGCTTGGTCAGGGTCCTTTGGCATGGGGTGTTTCTCAAGTACGCTTGCTTGGTAGCACATGTCTTCCGAAGCGAGGCAAGAATACTTCCTGGCATTCGGAAAACGAAGAGTGGAACAGGAGAGTAAGTGTGCAGGTGTGCGTCATATGAGAGGCCCCGCCTTACATTTTCCACCACAGATTTGGGGAAATTGGTCCGTGCACAAAGCATTGTGGGGATTTTAAGACCGCGGAGTCTACACATGTGCAGCCTCGAAATTTCTCCAAACGAAGTACGCCGGGCTCGGTAAAATTCCTCGGCGGCACTCGATGACGTAGTATGCTTGAAATAGTGGCTCTGGAGCAGCTTTACTATTGAGAAACACCCCGAGTCTCCTTCAGCTTAATAAACGGACGCAAAGAGCTTTCAACCGATTGCAATGTATTCCCATCGGCCGCGGTATTTGACGCTCAGAGAAGCACCGCATCGGTCCATCTCGGCGGCAGTTAAAGGCAATCCCCATTGGATAACGGAGAATTTGGATAGAGATCAACATTTTTATTTGAAAACGTATTGATCTGTGCATTATACAGGGAGGAGGCGGGATTCGCCCTCGCGTCCCAGATGGAGAGATTTTCTACCCCCGCCGAGACGCTTCCTCCCCCTGCCTGTCAGCTCCGTGAAGACGGAGCATACCACCCGGCCGCTCTCTGCTGCTGCGGAGACTGCCGAGGTCGGGCAGCCAATCCCCGTGAGTGCCGGTACGCCGGTTCCACAGGGTGGACCGAAGAGGTGGAGGGCGCCGCGGGCACGGGAGCTCCGTGCCGGCGCCTCTCCCTTCATTGCGCCTGAGGAAGAGCCAGCGGTAGCATGCGGCTAAGCTGCACCCTCTCCTCCTCTAGGCGGCTGAAGCGCTGGGTGACCGAGGATATCGATCCGAAGAGCCCCTCCGTGGACTCGGGGCTCTTATCCGGACCGATGCAGCGGTCCGGATAATCGCTCCCGTACTGAGGCGGGAGGGCGGGGGCGTCTGCCTGAGGGGAAATCAGGGAGACACCCAACATGCCGAGATGATTTATTAGAGGGGGCAGAGGTTTCTTTCCCTCCGCCCAACCAGCCTGCAGAAACATATGGGCCACCAGGCTCTCATTGAGGGGTGTCTGAGCGGTCCTGCACCCTGATGATATCCGCCATGACTGCGATTGGGGCCTTCGTCGTCAATGGCCGCCGCCATGTCGCCTCCACACACTGCCAGATATCTGGCAACGGGGGCGAGGCGAAGGTCGGCTGCGCCGGGCCGTAAAACCCCTGCCGAAGGCAGCTTACAGGCCTCGGTAGCAGCGGTGGGGGGAGCGGTAAGCCCACATGCTCCGCCGCCAGGGTCATCACCGCCGGGAAGTCCAGACGCGCAGACCTGTGTGCTGTACCCTCCTGGCCGCCGGACCCGAAGGTACAAGACAACGAGGCGTCCTCGGGAGGGTGAACTCGAATGGCACCTCGTTCATCCATCTCCACCACGTCGAGGTCCTGATCCTCCACCTGCGGGACGAACTTTACCCGGAAATGATCGCCACGATGTCGGTGGCTCAGCCGAGGGATCATCCAGCAGGTGTTACAGGCCGGCGACTGGCCTAAGCCGTCTTCGGCGTGGTCCGGCCCCAGGCACTGGAAGCACAGGCGGTCAGGCCAGGGCATGTTGGGCAGGTCCGGTGCTCAAGGAGTGGTGAGTCCATGTTTTTCTTCTCTTTCTCTTATTCACATCTTTGCTCAGTGTATCACTTCCGCTCACTGAAGAGAAAGGGATGACAGTCAGGAGACAAGGCCTCCTTTTATACGGTGAGATGTGCGCGCATTCAGGTAGGCCCGCCCCGGGGCCGGCTACATCTATAGAACTCTCAGTAGGTGAATGCTTGCATGATAAGGTGTACCCATAGAGTCCAGTAAAGGGCGGAGTCTGTGAGAGATATAACCATTGTACACAATTTAAACCAATTACTGTTGTGTAATTAACAAGGATAATCTGGTGTTTGAGTTGATGAGTAGTGCAGATATCACTGTAAAATCAATCGACAGTAAGTAGAATACTTATTTCCGGGTGTAAAATCCTCAGTTACCCAATGGGAATGGACGCTCACATTGCCTTTAACTGCCGCCGACATGGACCAATGCGGTGCTTCCCTGAGCGTCAAATACCGCCGACGATGTGAATACATACATTGCAATCAGTTGAAAGCTCTTTGCGTCTGTTTATGAAGCTGAAGGAGACTCGGTGCGTTACAACTGCACGCCAAAGGACTCTTACCAAGCGTCGCTATTGGACTATCAGGGAGTGAGACTGTGTTACATTACACCAGTACTTAGCTATATTTGGTATCCAAAAAACGGCATACAATTGCGAAAAAGCTCTTTATTTTTCTCATACTGTATGTTACAGCCGCTGCTACCTTGTGAGCTTAAGTCTGTTTGTGTATGTAAATGAGCTGTGCAGTTCCTCTGCTGTCATTGGCCGTCCGGACCGCTCAACATCCGCGGGGATTGGACAGACGTCGCCCAACCCCTGCTCGCTTCTGCCACGTCATCCGGGGGAGGAGTATAAAGGCTGAGCACGGACAACAGTCGGGAGGCTCTGTATTTTGTGTCAGATGCCCAACCCTATCCTTGTGATAAGCCTTCATTCTGTGAATTCTGAGAGTATTTAGCCGTGTGTCTTTTGTATTAGCTCCACTGATTAGCAGTGTCTGTAGTAGGGTTCTAGGCGAGCACACTGAGTAGCAGTGTGTCGTCGGTTCTGTGTTAGCGTAGGGATTTTGTGTGTGTGTATACTGCTTAGATCCAGGTTGGTTAGCACATGTAGACCAGCGTTCCTGTGAGTGGATATTGCGTAGAGCCAGGTGATTAGCACCTGTAGACCCGCACCAGCTGTGTGTTTCCACAGTCCCGTTTTGTTTATTGTTTGTTTCCACTTTAGTAGTGAGATTTGTTTTTCTTTGTGTAGCGGGGCAACTCTCTTTTGGAGACCCTTTGTGTTGTGTTATAGTGACAGATTGACCCGTGTTGTGGGGCCAATCTGTGTGACCATCATTTTACTTAGTTTCAGTAACAATAAAACCACCGGTAACAAATATACCAAATCCAATCTGGTCGTGTCGTTTCCCGTTTGTACCCTAGCCAAGTGGGAACGTAACACTGTATGTGCTGCAGCACCTCTTTTCAACCTCTGTCTGAAACCAGAGCCCAGTCTGCTCTGATTGGTTAGCTGGCCGACTCTGTGATTGGTCAACCGCTTAGAGATAAGTTATGTGCAAACACTTAGCATATCACAGACAATGTCTTGGAGTGCTAGAAAATAGAAACACAAGTGTTACAGAAGTAAACAAAGGAGTCCAATAGAGTCGCTTCAGGCAGGGGGGAGAATGTGGGAGAGAAACTCCAAACTTTGTTGATTTTAGCCTTTGCTGTCCATACGCACAAAAATCTATTTAGCACACTACAGGAAACGGAAAACCCCAAAAAGCAAATAAAGCCGCTTCAATTCGGTTTTGAAATTAGTCACAATCTGGGTGAAGACTAGAGAGGAGATGACATATACGTTGTAAGCCTAAAGACAAACTAAACACAACAGAACCACTCAGTGTGCAAGCATGGGGAAAAAGGGAGAAGCAGTGAATCCAGCTGCTTATAAAGCTGACGAGCAGCAGGTGCTCGCCACCACACCGATGAACTGCTTGCTTCACTCCTACAGAGAAACAGGTCCGCCTTCACAGGAAGTAAAAATGCACATGGTTAAATGGTTATTGAATGACAGCACTCAATGACACTTGTGATCGGAAATAGTATTCATTTTGCCTGTTTTTTAATTAATGTAATCTTAGTCTTGTCGTGTGTATGTCTATTTTCTTCTCATAAAAGGAAAGTGCTGAACTGAAAAAAAACAGTCAATATTATTCCTTCTGTCTTAACACGAAAATAAGAAAATGTTATAACTACATTTGTAAGCAGTTGCACTTGGCTGCTGAATTGATGTAAATTGTTCACTAACGTTAAAACATTTTTAAATGTTACAAATCCCCGCCATATAATCTGCCAAGAGAAAAACACACTTCAGGAGAACTACTAGAACTACCCTTTTTGGTCTGCTGTCGTGTGTAGCATAATGGACCAAGCTAATTCTGCATGTATTTTGTCAATGTAGTGTCGATTGTGACAAAAAATCATCCTTGAACATGTCTGGTGACATAAACATACCAGTAGGGAACACAAATAGAGCTTTGACACATCTTAAGCTTGGTGCATTGTTTGGAGTGTGGTCTACCATCAAGGTTTTCTTAGTATTCACTCGAGGGACCAACTCTTGACTCTTACATGTGCTGTAAGAAAAGAAAAAAAAATCATCTTATACATTTCAACTCAGCGGGGCCACGAGGAACACATTATTGTTACCCAGTAGAAAGGCCCTTTGTGTTGCAATGCACAAAGGGCCTATGAAAGTCTTGATCCGCCTTAGGTTGAAAGGAAATAACTATTGAAAAGTGGCAACATGTAAAACATCTAGTAAACGTTTGCGCTAATTTTAAGATTTAAATTAAATAGCGGATGATGAGGCGTCTTTTCTGTGTCTGGAGATCACAGCTTCTTTCATCCAAAAGTTCTAACAGAAACCACAGGAAATGCTTTTTCAACAACTTTGCCTGAAGTGCTTACAGAAATAAAACCCAGCAACTTGTTTTTAAAATTAAGAAAGAGAATAAGCATTTGATGTTGATGAAGAACACATCCCATGCTAAGAATGTTCCATTACCCCCTGCTGCTCAGATATACTAAATAGTAAATCAAATAAACTATACTACAATAACAATGGAATTCATATATTATTAAGGAGATAATACATCCATGATCAAATTGCTGGTCGGTTGGTCAAATTGCTAAGAACTAAGCACACCAATTGCTTTGATTGTACAGAAAAGTAAAGCAAATTGATGGACCAAGTTTAGATTTTGGTTTGGTTGATAGAAATAATTAAATAAAGGAACCTTTGCTCTGGTTTCCTTACATTGCCTTCTCTTTGTTGGGAAGAGTGAGAGCAGATAAGTGCAACAAGAAAGATGACCAACAAAATGTACCAGAAAGATCCACCCTCTTTGACCAATCTCCCTGACCCTTTCCATGTGGCCTATTCTACTACGTCAATAAGCAATGTGCTCCTCTTACTGTCCAACTTATGTAAATATACTCTCTTCCTCGTTCCCTTTGACTGATGGTTGATTTCTCACTCTTGTTGAACTGGCTTCGTAGTACATGCCACTGGACAAAGGTTTTGAACAACAAAAATACCTTAAATACCATGTAAAACAGGGCAATTCCAAAACAAAAGTGAGAAAACTCTCCAACGCATCAACAAACATCAACAAGAACACCTCAACCAATGACATACAAGGATCAGACAACAACTAACGGAAAACAAGAACTTAAATACATGCAAGACTAATCACAAGGGCAAGACACAGCTGGGGAGGGAAGCAAAACACGAAGGCACCAGGTAAACACAATCAGGTAATCAAAGAGGAGGGAAAACACAGAGACAGGAGGTAAAAAAAACAGGCATAACACAGGGGCTGAAGACTTTTCAAAATAAAGCAGGAAACTGGTATGAGAGATTGTGACAGCCTTCTATTTTCTGGACCAGGTGCCTATCGCAGGATGTCAACTTCAGGGAATGTAAGAATACCTACCACAAGCATGTCTATGTCATCCACTCCTGGAGGAGCTGAAGTAAGACAAGTTGCACTTCTTTGACTCCCTAAGAATGACCTGATCTTGTAGTGTGACCTTTTTTCACTCACTCAAGAGTTGTCTGCATGTGTTGGCCTTGCCTCTCCATCTCCGTCTAACATTACTGAGCTAAGGGTCGCCCCAGCAATAAGACATTTGTGTTTTTCTCCCTCATGCAGTTGATGTGAATACGGGGAAACCAGAATCCAATATTTAAAGCAGTTCGTTACAAAAGGACCGACAGGACAGGTCCGGCATCCGGTAGCCAAACTCTAACAAATGTATTTTTGTTCTCAGGTCTATATATCAAAGGTGGCTGCTTTCTCCTATGATATGTTTTCACAAGCATCACATGAGAACATTGGTCTCTCAAGGTGAAGATTTAGACAAATAAAGGCACCTGTACATGACATCAGAACTGCAGTTTGGATGGTTGACCAGCGATGGAAGCCCCCTGCCCCTACATCTTTTCCGATGTCGACAATTTGGCATTCACGCCCACTTCACACATTCAGCCAGGTGTGGGAAGGTGGCAATTTTGCAACACTATGAATGCCTCCCGAAAAATAATGTTACTTTTGTAGTGGGGCCATTCAGAACAGCTATACATGCTTTACAAAGAGTTCATGCCATTCCCTCAATATATGAAGCAGCTAGTCCTCACTCAAAAATAAACGTTTTGAAGGCCTTTTTCTCAGAATTGTGTCTTGATAACAGTCATCATATTGTGTGAAATATTTTGCTGAATACTTTTGGAAAACTATGAAACTCCTCTTTCCAACAGTGTATGTGACTCACAATTTGATGTGACTGATTTTCATAGAGCAGGTCACATTTGTTGATAAAGACGGTGGATGTTGTATAATTAGGAGATAGACTATAAGCATAAGCTCATGGTCATCCTCTCTGTGTTACAACATGTCATTACATTCCTTTAATTTAAACGTTACCTATATATTAACCCGAGCCTCACGCGCCGCCTATGCAAGTAGTATGTTGTGGACTCGCTTTGTTTCAAATAATGGGCGATCGGAATGTGACAACTCTCCCATCCCCCCTCTTCTCCAGCATTGCCGGGACAGGTCAAAACATTGCAAGCTGAGGCAGTGAAAATGTTTGTAATAGTATTGCCATTACAATCACAAATGTTGTGCAATGACAAAATCAGACAGTTATATTTAAAAATGGTCTGGCTTTAATACAAATGAAATACTGTAGGCTCGACAGCCCCCCTTAAGGTGATCAACACATGCAGGGCAGCATTGCCGGTTTTAAAGGGTCTCTGGAAATATCAAACATTTAATTAAAGTTTTAAAAACATTGACGGGTCCAAAATCAGAGGTGGAAGAAGTATTCAGATTATTTACCTATAGGTAAAAATACGTGTTAGAAGTAAATGTCCTGCATTCAAAATGGTCAATTGCCCAAGTGAAAAGTATTATCATCTGAATGTAAAATGAATCATTATGTACATACATATAAGTATATTTTTACAACTTACATTTAGAAATACTCCGTTGTAATTATTGATGCATAAATCTGTTCATCCAGTCAATGTGGCATCTGCTATAATCGGGTTAATGTATGAGTTGATTTATTTCGATCTACAGTACAACAATATTACAAAAAATATACTGCATATTAAAGCAAACTATTGTAAAGGTAAAAGTATGAGTATAAAAAATAAAGAAGTTATTATTATGATTATTGAATATATAAAGACTATATATTATTGAATTACAATTAAGATTATATATACTTTATTTTATCTAAAATATTGATGTTTTTTCGTTATAGAAGCCTGTGAAAACCATAACAAATACGTGATTAAATGCTACAGTATTCAGCAAATACAACTGCAGAGCTGCAAACATTGTGTTAGGATTATGTTTTAAACAGGACCCAGGCGCAGGCAATGACTGAAGATGTTTAAATAGTTTATTGTTTCGGAGACTCAGGCAGGTTTGGTGATTATGGAGGTCCGGAGTGGAGGTAGGCAGTGAGAGGCTGGACTGATTACAAGGCAGGCAGGTATGATGCAGGAAGAAGCAGGCAGGTTGGCGGGAAGCTCTGGTGGACGATGGCCGAGGGATTGCACTGGAAACACAAGAGAAACTAGTTACAAAAAGTACGGAATTACACGCAGACAGGATAACTGAATGGGCAGCCAGGAGGATGTAATACCACTGGTGTAGAAAACAATCTGGCTGCTAGATAGTTGCTGAGAGACTGGAGTAGATAAGCTGTGTCCTGATTAGATGATGAGGGACAGCTGAGTCGCACGCCCAGGTGAGAGCAATCAGGCTGCTGCCTGCAAGGGAAACCACACCCTCTCCACACACACACAGGAACAAACAGGGACACAGTTTGAACCGTGACAGTACCCCCCCCCTCAACGGGAGCCTCCAGGTGAACCACCAGGCTTATCTGGGTGGTCTCTGTGAAAGTCCCGAATGAGAGAGGGACCTAGAATGAACTTGCGGGACACCCAGCTCCTCTCCTCAGGACCATAACCCTCCCAATCGACCAGATACTGGTACCCACGGCGGCGAATGTCAAACAGCCGTCGGACCGTGTAGGCCGGGTGGTCATCAATAACAAGGGTGGGTGGAGGGGAGATGGCTGGAGGGCACAAAGGGCTGGACAACACTGGTTTCAACTGGGACACATGAAAGGTGGGGTGAATTCTCATGGAGGGAGGCAGCTTGAGTCTAACAGCAGATGGATTGATTATGCGCTCGATCACATAGGGGCTAATGAAGCGTGGACTCAGCTTGTAAAGAAATATTTTTTGAAGAAAGCCAAACTATCTGACCTGGTTGGAACTGGGGAGCTGCGGTCCGGTAGCGGTTTGCAATATGCCGATTGCGTTCATCGGAGCGGAGAAGGGCAGAGCGGGCATCCTTCCAAATCCTCCGACAACAACGGAGATGGGCTTGGACAGAGGGAACTGCGATCTCGTCCTCTTGGGCTGGGAACAAAGGGGGTTGATATCCAAGAGAACATTCAAAAGGGGACATACCGGTGGCAGCACTAGACAGTGAGTTATGAGCGTATTCAATCCAGGGCAGATGTAAGCTCCGGGAGGTGACACAGCGAAGTGCAGCTCCAAGGTCCTGATTGGCACTTTCGGCCTGCCCGTTAGTCTGAGGATGATAGCCTGAGGAGAGACTGACAGATGCTCGACAGAATGCTTTCCATACCTGATATATGAACTGTGGCCCTCGGTCGGAAACAATGTCTGTTGGAATGCCATGAAGCCGGACCACATGATTGACTAAGAGGTCAGCAGTTCCAGAGGCTGTGGGGAGTTTAGGAAGAGGCACAAAATGAACCGCTTTGGAAAAGCGATCGACAATAGTGAGAATGGTTGAGTTACCCTGTGAAACCGGGAGGACGGTAACAAAATCTAGGCCGATGTGACTCCAGGGACGACTAGGGACTGGGAGAGGCTGGAGTAGACCGATAGGAGCCTGGTGTGAAGACTTGCTACGGGCGCAAACAGTGCAGGCCAGCACAAAGGCTCGAGAGTCCGCTTCCATAGAAGGCCACCAGCAGTGTCGTCTCAGGAGGGATAGGGTCCGACTCACACCCGGGTGGCAGGCAAAGCGGGAAGCATGGGTCCATAGGAGAACATGTGAGCGGACAGAGTCAGGTACAAACAAACGGTTATCTGGACCATTTCCTGGATCTGGATGGTCTCTCTGTGCCTTCCTCACTGAGTTCTCAATCTCCCATGTTACAGCGCCCACTACTCTGGTAGCAGGGATTATGGTGTCAGGAGCTATGGGATCCTGATCCACTGCAAACTGCCGGGACAATGCGTCAGGTTTAAGGTTTCTAGAACCAGGTCGGTAGGTAAGGGTGAAGTTGAACCTGCCAAAAAACAATGCCCAGCATGCCTGACGGGAGTTTAATCGTTTGGCAGTTTGTATCTAGACCAGGTTCCTGTGGTCTGTCCACACAATGAATGGATGTTCAGAGCCTTCCAGCCAGTGCCTCCATTCTTCCAGCGCAAGCTTTACAGCAACAGCTCCCTGTTGCCAACATCATAGTTGCGCTCAGGGGTTGTCAGTCGTCGGGAAAAAAAGCACAAGGGTGAAGCTTTTGGTTGGAGACTAAACGTTGTGATAGAACAGCCCCCACACCGGTGTTGGATGCATCAACCTCAACAATAAACTGAAGAGATGGGTCAGGGTTCGTAAGAATAGGAGCCGAGGTGAAACGTCTCTTCAGCTCAGAGAAGGCAGCCTCAGCCTGAGTAGTCCACGAGAAGGGATTGCTGGGGAGGTGAGTTGGTTGAGAGGACCGGCAACACGACTGTAGTCTCTGATGAACCGGCGATAGAAATGTTCAAAGCCCAAAAAACGTTGGAGCTGCTTCCTGGTGGAAGGTTTGGGCCATTGTGCCACTGCTTGTACCTTCTCTGGGTCTGTTCTCAGCTGACCTTGCTCAATGATGTAGCCCACTGAATCCACGTGAAATTTGCATTTCTCTACTTTGACAAACAGCTTGTTCTCGAGGAGCCTTTGTAGAACCCGCTGCACATGTTGGGTGTGTTCCTCCATGGTCTGTGAGAATATCAGAATATCATCAAGATACACAAATACTGAACGGTTCAGGAAGTCACGGAGGACATCGTTCACAAGAGCCTGGAAGACAGCTGGGGCATTGGTGAGTCCAAAGGGCATCACTAGATACTCAAAATGGCCTAGTGGGGCGGCTGGATCCTCAGGAGCAGGCGGAACAAGATGAGTTGAAACCAGGTTGAGGTGATGTCCCATCTGTGCTACGTTGGCGGCTAGTGATGCGAGGTTATCCATAACCTCTCTGAGCATCTGGTCATGCCGGCCCACGAGGACGCCTTGGTTGGAGAGAGCCTCACGAATTGGGTCCAGGCCTGCTGGGTCCATGGTGGCCAGATTGTTCTGTTAGGATTATGTTTTAAACAGGACCCAGGCGCAGGCAATGACTGAAGATATTTAAATGGTTTATTGTTTCGGAGACTCAGGCAGGTTTGGTGATTATGGAGGTCCAGAGTGGAGGTAGGCAGTGAGAGGCTGGACTGATTACAAGGCAGGCAGATATGATGCAGGAAGAAGCAGGCAGGTTGGCGGGAAGCTCTGGTGGACGATGGCCGAGGGATTGCACTGGAAACACAAGAGAAACTAGTTACAAAAAGTACGGAATTACACGCAGACAGGATAACTGAATGGGCAGCCAGGAGGATGTAATACCACTGGTGTAGAAAACAATCTGGCAGTGAGTTGCTGGGAGACTGGAGTAGATAAGCTGTGTCCTGATTAGATGATGAGGGACAGCTGAGTCGGACGGCCAGGTGAGAGCAATCAGGCTGCTGCCTGCAAGGGAAACCACACCCTCTCCCCACACACACAGGAACAAACAGGGACACAGTTTGGACCATGACACATTGCAAACAAACTGAAGACCAAAGTTCACCCAGTTGTCTTTGTGTATTTGTGAATGAAGCGCCATCTCATGGTTAAATCCTGAAATTGAACAAATGGGGAAATCTGGCAACGCCCTCTCAGGAAATAGTGGGAGGGCTTTAAAATCCCAGGCACTGGGATTCGCTGGGTTTTTGGTTGGAATCCGCTGGGTGGAGTCCATTCTAGAGTGCTACATCTGTACATAGCTAGCAGTGAGTGAGCGTTCAGACACCGAAACACAAACTCAAACGGACTTGTGTGCCTGACTCTACCAACTTGCTTTCATGATTCTGTTTAGATATGCAAGTATAAGCCATGATAGCTTATTTTATTAACACGCTAATTTGATATGAAAATCAATGGAGGCTGAGTTAACTTTGTAGGAAAACCTACCGTCCATGACCATTTCCTAAACATTTATTTTCCTCTCATATTAACAGTGTGGATCATTGAGACAGCGTGGTGTCCAGAGTCTTATCCCGTTTTCCCACTTCCTCTGAGGGGACAGCACGGAGGGGGCATGAAGAAAGAACTGCACCAGCTTCATCCACGCTGGGCGTTGCTGTTATCACTGGCTCAGTGTCATTTCATTTGACCAAATGTCTTTACATATACATTTAACAGATTTTATTATTATCCACCTTTTTTTTTAATGTCCTTTTATTTAAAACATTCTTTGAGACTTCATCTTCTGGTTCAAATTTCAATCAATGTAATTTGTATAATCACTCTTTTGTCTTTATTCTACATGGAAATGTTAGAGATTCCATTCAAATCTGTTGATTATTCATATCTTCAGGCTAGGAATAGTATGTCGAATTTGTAATGCTAAATGTATATCATTTTCTCACAGGATATAGAATGAGACAACACAGTTTTTATCCATTGTGTATGGATGCTTCAGCTCTTCAGACCAACATAGTAAGATGTGAGCATGTTCCTAATTGTGTTGGTATGCAGCCTAGGTCTGGTCTGTTTAATAAAGCAAATCTGCCACTTTTATATTGTAGAATTTGTTAAATTAAAGCAGTCTTTAATTGTTTGTCCCAGGGGCGTCGCCTGGACCTGGAAAAGCTTAGCCCACAGTGGCGGCGGCCGCGGCGCTACAGTGGAATTTTCTACTGCAACACTCCCCACACGCACACACAACACCCGCGACTGTTACAATGAAGGCTCGATAATCAGCTCATGGCATAGGCAGGGCAGGGGTAAAGTGCTATTTTTTATGTGTGGGGGGCGGACCTCACCTCCTCTAGGGGGGTCCGGGGGGATGCTCCCCCGAGAAGATTTGTTTTTAAATATTGAAGTTAAAAGCATCAATCTGGTGCACTTTGAGAGCAATATGAAGAGATCTATGGATACATCTCAGTCTCAACACCCATATGAAACACAACTGTAAACCGATTTTCTTTTTATTTATGGATATTTTACAAATCACTCCCCTTTTAAACTCTATTCTTGTTTTACTGCCATATAGTATTTCATAACTGTTTTTCCTTTATTCTCTTGTTTTTTTTATAACTATAGTGATTATATGAAGGTGTGCCGCGGAAATAATCTTTTGAATAATGTGTGACAAAACCGTTTGAGACCCACTGACATAACTTAGAATAAAGTTAACTATCTAAACACTCAGAGAGTCCTTTAGCTCACCTGAGCCCGGTGAGTATAGCGGAGAGCGATCGTTTAAAGTTTACAACTTCTCAAACCATTGTTAACTATTCACTTTTCTCTGGGTGATAGTTTATGTCTTTGTGCATCATTACACCGACTTTGGTGTTTTTTGGTGGTGTTGTTTGGTTGCACTGGTGAATTGTTTGTCTAATTGTTTGTCTAGCGGCTGCAGCTGCAGTCACGCCGCCAGGCATGGCGTTCCGTGGCAGCTGCGCTGTGTTAGAGAAGCTGACTCGCCAACACGCCATCAAGCTCTCTCCACCTGTCGGTGTGTCGGTGGAGGAGTGTGGTCTGGCTGTGGGGGCTGTGGTGGGATATGGCAGAGTTAAATCTGTCTCCCGCATGAACAGTGCAGTGGTTATTTTTTTAGACTGCACGGAGAAAGCTAACCAGCTGGTGGAGAGCGGGCTAGTGAATAAAGGGACGCTGTTAACCGTGCTACCCCTTGTCACTCCAGCTAAAAAAGTCATCTCTAATGTACCCCTGTTTCTGAGAAACGAGTTGTTAGAGAGAGAGCTGGCTCGACACGGGCAGCTTGCGTCTACCATTAAATTGAGCCCCCTGGGCTGTAAATCCCCGCACCTCAAGCACGTTGTGTCTTTTAGGAGACAGGTGCTTATGGTCCTGAAGAAGGATGAAGGGGAACTTAATCTAGCTCTCAAGTTTACAATTGATGATTTTGTGTATACTGTCCATGTTACGTCTGACATTTTGAGATGTTATGGTTGTGGAGCGGCAGGACACTTGATCCGCGCGTGCCCGGAGAGTGCGGGTGACGCACCCGTGGTGTCCGCGCTCGCAGCCGGCCCGACGGTGCCCGCGGCAGAGCCGCTACCGGTTGCCTTGTCCACGGCCGGGCCATCGGTGCTGGGGTCCGCGCCTGCGGCGGAGTCGCTGCAGGTTGCTTTGTCCACGGCCGGGCCTGCGCCTGCGGTGGAACCGCCGGTGGTGGAACCGCAGGTCAGTCGGTCCATGGCAGAGCCAACGGTTTCACGCGTGGAAAGCACACAGGCAGCCGTTACACACAGTATCACACACACAGACACTCAGGTCACACAGAAAGCAGATAGTGAGTACACTGCAGCCAGAGTGGCTGAGTCTGTTCTGGAGGATGTGGTAATGGATGAGGATTTGTTAAGGTTACCTGTTAAAAGGAAAAACGAACAAGTGAGCAAAGGAAGTGTGGCTCAGAAAGGGAAGGTGTCAAAGAAGGAGTCGCTGTGTTTCTCCTCTCAGCCAGAGGGAGTCTCAGAGGACTCAGAGGACAGTGAGTCATTCTTTGACATCGTTGAGGTAGCAAAGGGAGAGGAATACTCTTTCCAGAGGATCAGATCCTTTCTGGCGGAAACTAAGGGGTGGAGGGGGGTGAAATTAGATGACTTTTTTGCTGATGTGCAGATCTTTCACAATTCTGCCAGGGTTCTCATGCGGCGCAAAGAAGCCTTAGGGGAACCTTTCTTCAGCGGCCCAGAGAAGGCTCGGTTAAAGAAGATACTTCAGAGGATTAGAGGGGAAACTGCAAAGAATGATGAATAAGTACATCTTGGTTGTATTTTTCTCTTTTATTTTTCTTCAGCCAGGTTTTTGATTTTGTTAGGATGCAACAATAATTTCATTATGAGTGACATAAAGCTGGGCTCTTTAAACATTAACGGTGCTCGAGGGGATGCTAAGAGAGCATCTTTATTTACTTTATTAGGAAACAAGAGTTTAAATGTGACGTTTCTCCAGGAAACTCACAGCACTGCTGAGAACGAGAGTGAGGAGGGAATGGGGGGGGGGAGGGCTTCTTCAGCCATAAGCGCAGCAATAGTGGAGGGGTTGCCATTCTCTTTGCGAGGGGCTTTACACCCTTCTCCTGTACGGTCGATGAGGTCATCCCAGGACACTTGCTCAAAATAAATGCTGAATTTGAAAAAGTTAAAATATGTTTTATAAATATTTATGCTCCCAGTGTGGGCGCAGAGAGGCTTTTGTTTTTTGAGAAACTGAAACACACTCTTCTTACCTGTGATAGTGGGGAGTATCTATTCCTGGGGGGTGACTTCAACTGCACAGAGAACCCTGTGCTGGATAGGAACCACCAGGAACCGCATGCTGCCTCGAAGAGTGCCTTAATAAGACTAACAGAAAGCTTTGAGCTGTGTGATGTTTGGAGGCACTTCCAACCGGGCCAGCGGCAGTACACGTGGGTGCACTCTAGGGATAACCTGTTGTCTCTGGCTAGGCTGGATTGTGTCTATGTTTTTAATCATCACATTAATGTAAGCAGAAGCTGCTCCATCAGTCCAGTGGGAATCTCTGACCATTCCCTTGTACAAGTCTCAGTTTTTATTAATCATGTTAAGTGTAATAGTGCGTATTGGCACTTTAATGCTTCTCTGTTGGCCGACAACCATTTTAAAAATGTTTTTTAATTCTTTTGGGAAAACTACCGTTTGTCTAAGAGTGAGTACAATTCTCTTCAGCAGTGGTGGGATGTAGGTAAAGTGAAGATCAAGCAGCTTTGCCTGCAGTACACTTTCAATGTCACAAAGGACATGGCTAGATCTCTGAGAGCTCTGGAGAGAGAAGTGGTGGAGCTGCAGGGATTGGCAGACTCCACAGGAGAGCGAGAACATATTGAAGTTTTCAAAAGTAAAAACTCAGCTCTGTCTGACCTGCTGGGGTTTTCTGCTCAGGGTGCTCTGGTCAGATCCCGGTTTCAGAACATCGTGAAAATGGATGCTCCCTCTCACTTGTTCTTTGGTCTCGAGCGTAAGAATGGTCAGAGGAGGCTGATGCACTCCCTGCGATCCAATGCTGGGCAGCTGCTCCAGGAGTCCGCCGACATTCGTCAGTGTGCTGTGGAGTTCTACAAAGAGCTCTACAGAACAGAGTTCCAGGCCGAGCCAGAGGTGGCGCAGTCGTTCTATGAGGGCCTTCATAACGTCCCTGAGGAGGACCATGCAGAGCTGGAGGCGGAGCTCTCTGCCCAGGAGCTGCAGGAGGCCCTGCAGAGCATGCAGAGTGGGAAAGCTCCTGGCATAGGCGGCCTGCCTGCAGACTTCTATAAGGCTCTCTGGCCAGTTATAGGTAATGACCTGCTGAGTGTGCTCAGAGACAGTCTAAGTAACGGGAGTTTGCCTCTGAGTTGCAGGAGAGCTGTGCTCACTCTCCTCCCTAAGAAAGGAGACCTGCAGGAGATTAAGAACTGGCGTCCTGTGTCTCTACTCTGTACCGACTACAAGCTGCTTTCCAAAGTGTTAGCGACGAGGCTGAGGAAAGTGATGGAGCATGTCGTTCACGTAGACCAGACATACTGTGTACCCAGCAGGTTGATAACTGACAACGTGACTCTGATTCGAGATGTTTTGGACCTCTCCGGTTCATTGGGCTGTGAGCTTGGTCTGATTTCTCTAGACCAAGAAAAGGCTTTTGACTGAGTAGAACACCAGTACTTGTGGCAGACGCTGGAAGCTTTTGGGTTCAGCTCTGGTCTCATAGCCAAGATCCAGGTCTTGTACAGGGACATTGAGAGTGTACTGAAGATAAACGGTAGTTTGTGTGCTCCTTTTGAAGCTCAGAGAGGAGTCCGACAGGGCTGCTCTTTGTCCGGGATGCTCTACTCCCTGGCCATAGAGCCCTTTTTACACCGGTTAAGGTCAAAGTTACAGGGTTTTTCTTTTCCTGGCTGTAGGGATGTTTTTAAATTGTCTGCGTATGCGGATGACATAATGGTCTTTGTTAAAAAACAAGATGACATCAATGTTTTAACTGAAACTGTGAGCAATTTTTGCAAAATCCCATCTGCTCGAGTCAACTGGGGGAAAAGTGAGGCCTTAGCAGTAGGAGAGGGCAGTATTGACAGCTTGTTGTTACCTGGGGGCCTTGGTTGGAAAAGGGCAGGGTTAAAGTACCTGGGTATTTATCTTGGTGATGACACATTTTGTTTGAAGAACTGGGACGGGCTTATAGAGAAAGTGGAAGGCCGGTTAAAGAAGTGGAAGTGGATCCTTCCCAAACTTTCTTTTAAAGGGCGTATCCTTATTTTAAACAACCTTGTTTCCTCCATGCTGGCACACCGGCTGGCATGCACCGACCCACCCGTAAACCTGCTGTCCAGGGTGCAGGCTCTCATGGTGGACTTCTTCTGGGACCGCATGCACTGGGTCCCTCAGAGCGTCCTGTTCCTGCCAAAGGAGGAGGGGGGACATGGCCTGGTTCACCTGGCAAGCAGAGGGGCGGCCTTCAGGCTCCGGTTCGTCCAGAGGTTCCTGACTGGACCTGCTGACCTGGTCTGGAGACCCGTAGCTCGGGCCTTATTGGAGCGCTGTGGTGGGCTGGGGCTGGCTGAGTCGCTGTTCCTGATGGACCTGAAAGGATTACGCCTGAACAATCTCTCGGGTTTCTATGGAGGTCTCTTCAAGGTGTGAGGACTACTCAAAAAAGAGAGACCAGAGTGCTGTGGCTCACTGTTCTGGCTCCTCAGAGAGCCGGTGGTCCGTGGATCTCGTTTTGTGTGTGGAGTAGGGCCTTCTCTACAACAGAGACTCTGTGAGGAGAGGATCCTTATGCTGGGCCAGGTGGTGGAGGTGTGTGGCCCCCGTCTGGACAATGCTGCAGGCCTGGCCTCACGTCTGAGCCTCAGGTCAGTCCGGGTGGTCAGCCTCCTGCTGCAGAGCTGGAAACAGCAGCTCAGCCAGTCAGAGCTGGCGCTGATCGCTGCTCACTGTAACGGACTGAAGTCTCCAAATGACAATGACTCTTTTCCAGAGATGCAATGTTTTCCTGATCTCAGTTGTGAGGGGTTTTTGTTAAAGTTGGACAATGTTACTGATTTTAAGTTTAGCACCATGTCCAACAAAACATTTTATTATTTGGTGACAAAGGTGCTGAATCAGAGCAGACTCCAAGAGCGAGTGGACACCCGGTGGAGAGCCCACCTGGGCCTGACGGAGGCTCAGAGGCCTGAGTGGAGAGCGCTCTACAAGCCTCCGCTGACTAAGAGGGGTGGGGACCTCCAGTGGAGGATTCTCCACGCTGCGGTAGCTGATAATGCGTTTGTTTCTGTGATCAACCCTACAGTGTCTGACGCCTGTCCTTTCTGTGAACAGAGGGAAACCATTTTTCATTGTTTTACGGTATGTGGTCGACTCCTTTGTCTTTTTCAGTTACTCACTCAGATGTTGATTTTGTTTAATGTGGTTTTTTCTAAGTCAATGTTCATTTTGGGTTGGAGGTACAGCCAGAAGCAAAAGTGCAAAAGTCAGCTTTTGAATTTTTTGTTGGGGCAGGCTAAAATGGCCATCTACCTCAGCAGGAGGAATAAAGTTGCGGAATCTTTGGATACCGATGCAGTTTCGATTTTCAAGCGGATGGTTAAAGCAAGACTGAAAGCGGACTACGGTTACTTTTGCTTAACAAAAAATGTGGGAGAATTTGAGGCCATGTGGTTAAAAATGCTTTGTGTTCTGTGGAGAATGAGGATCTTATTTTCAGTTGTTGAACTGACAATGTGTGTCAATGTGTCTGTTTGGTTATTTGCTTTGTGAATAAAAGTGGTTTGAAAAATCTAAAAAATCTCTCTCTCTCACTCTCTCTCTCACTCTCACTAAATGCGCTATTGCCACACACACACAGAGCCGAGCTTGAATGACACAAGCACACGTTTATTTCCATGCAAGTCTCTGATTGGTCTGGTGTCTTGCCTCTGTTGCATTCACTGAAGACGGGAAATTACATTCCTGCCGTTCTCTCTTGTGTCATGATGAGGTTAATGTATTATATTATTGAGGGAGAATTGTCCGGGGCTACAGAAAAAACCCAGGCCAGGCGACGCCACTGGTTTGTCCTAAACATAGCAATATATGCTTTTGAAATGTAACATGTCTTTGAAAAAATAACAGTATACAGTTTATATTGTGTATCACCTTTAGCTTGAAAATACATAGATCTGTTTTTTTATCTATAAAATAAATAGACAGAGAGACAGACATTACATTACATTACATTACATTACATTGCATTTAGCTGACGCTTTTATCCAAAGCGACTTACAATAAGTACATTCGACCAGGAAGATACAACCTTGAAGAAAACAGAATCATATAAGTACATCAGGCTTCATAGAGCCAAACATTTCAAGTGCTACTCAACTGGCTTTAGATAAGCCAGTCCTTTATTAGTATATAAGTGCTCTGTTAGCAGTTATTTGTTAGTAGTTCTATCGCTCGAAGTGGAGTCGAAAGAGATGAGATTTCAGTCTGCGCCGGAAGGTGTGTAAGCTTTCTGCTGTCCTGATGTCAATGGGGAGCTCATTCCACCATTTAGGAGCCAGGATAGCAAACCCACGTGTTTTTGCTGATGGGAACTTGGGTCCCCCTCGCAGCGAGGGTGCAGCAAGTCGTTTGGCTGATGCAGAGCGTAGTGCATAAACTGGGGTGTACAGTTTAACCATGTCCTGGATGTAGGAAGGGCCAGATCCATTCGCAGCATGGTACGCAAGTACCATTGTCTTGAAGTGGATTCTAGCAGTTACTGGAAGCCAGTGAAGGGAGCGGAGGAGCGGGAACATTTAGGAAGGTTGAAGACCAGACGAGCCGCTGCATTCTGGATGAGCTGCAGAGGTCGGATGGCACATGCAGGTAGACCAGCCAGGAGGGAGTTGCAGTAGTCTAGGCGTGAGATGACGAGAGCCTGGACCAGAACCTGAGTCGCTTTCTGTGTCAGCTGGGGACGTATCTTCCTGATGTTGTAAAGTGTGTATCTGCAGCAGCGGGTTGTAGCAGCGATGTTTGCAGTGAAGGGCAGTTTATCAATCCCAAATTGGGAAATTATTTTACGGCAGCAGTGTGTTGAGGTGTTAACATATTTAAAGTTGGAATAAAGTAGAAACTACACAACACAAGTATAATGCACAGCAATCCATAAGATAAGTCCGATATTTTCATGAAAACTCCCCAGGAGGCAGGGCCGGTTTTTGACATAGGCGAGATAGGCGGTCGCCTAGGGCAAGGGTTCCCAAACTTTTCAGCCCGCGACCCCCAAAATAACAGTGCCAGAGACTGGCGACCCCCCACTATCACGTGGTGACTGGAATAAAAATAAAAATGTGTGCAGAGGACGCACGCACTAATAGGCGTATCCAAACACGCGCATAACGACAACACACAAGAACAGAACAGCCTGACAACCATGATATGATTTTACATATAGCAATTTAATATAAGATAACAGCAGAACTCGTGAGTCAAAGTAATCTCCATGTGAATTAGGAGAACATTGTTGCGGTGCAAACTTTAAAAGACATAAACTGTAGTAAACATATGAACATTGTTGCTGTGCAAACTTTAAAGACATAAAAGGTAATAATAACTAATAAACATATGAACATTGTTGGGGTGCATATTTACATTTGGGGAATACGCTATGTTTCAGCGTTAATCTCACCTAATGAGACGGGTGGGCAATATGCATGGAGCACAGCAAATCCATCCTGGGCTTAATTTTGGAGATGGCCACTCAGAGATCATCCTCCACGTTTAGACGAGATCTGTATTTGTTTTTTATGTATGTCAGTGCCGAGAAAGTCTTTTCGCACAGGTATGTGGAGCCAAACGGCGTCAGCACGTCCATCGCGGCCTTGGAAAGCTGTGGGTATTCCCTCTCAACTGAAATCCAGAACTCAGCAAGCGTCTTCGCATTAAAAGCTGTCTTTAATGTGCGGTCACTTGACAGTTCAGTCAGTGCGTCCTCCATGTCGGATGACAGATGACTTGCGGTCGTTACGGTAAATGGTGATCTTATCCAGTCATATTTTTCCGGAGCTGCTTCCTCTGGGAAATACTTGTTAAAGTGTTCCAGGAGGGCTTGCAGGTGGGTAGTGATAGACTTCTTCACAGAGTTAACACTAAGATAATTTTCCTCTATGAATTCCTCCAGCTCAGGAAACATATCAATCCTGCCCATTTCAACTCGCGCAGTCCAGCGATCCACTTTCCTCTTGAATGCACAGATTTTATCATTCAAGGACATGATGCTTGTGTTTTCACCTTGCAATGACAGGTTAAGTCCGTTCAGTCTGTCAAATATGCAAGACAAATATACTGTTAACCAGTCAGGGTCAGTCAGGTGGTCAGCGAGCTGGGACCCATGCTCTGTGAGAAATAAGTGCACCTCGTCCCGCAGTTCCTACAGGCGGCTGAGAACATTTCCCCTTGAAAGCCACCTGACTTCTGTGTGGAACAGCAGGCCCTGATGCTCCGATCCCAGTTTGTTGCAGAGATTGGCGAACAGCCTGGTATTGAGTGGACGGGATTTGATGTAGTTGACCATTTTTATCGCCGTCTCAAGAACACTTTTAAGCTCTGGGTCAAGCGTTTTACTCGCTAGAGCTTCTCTGTGGATAATACAGTGCGTAAAGATAACGTGGGGCGCCACTTGTAAGACTCTTGCTTTTAATCCTCTCTTTTTCCCCAGCATTGCTCCAGCACCATCTGTACACACACCGATGCACTCATCCCAAGACAGTCCCTCTTCTTTTATTTTGTTGTCAAGTTTTGAGAAAATGTCCTCGCCTGTGCACTTTAGCTCCAGCGGGGTGCAAAACAGCATGTCCTCATCAAGTTTTCCATCAAAACTGTATCTGGCGAAAACAAGCAGTTGGGCAGAGTTTAACATATCTGTGGATTCGTCTAACTGCAAAGCATATTTCCCTTTCTTCACTCTGTCAATCAGCTGACACTTGATATCCTGGGCCATGTCCGTGATGCGCCGGGATATGGTCCCGTCAGACAGCAGCACTGCTTCCAGCTCCCGTGCCTACATGTTTATCCCCATGCATTGCCCTACTCATAGCAATAGCAGCAGGTTTAATTAGGGTTTCCCCGATTGTGTGTGGCTTTTTTGCCTGTGCAATTAAATATGCCACCTCATATGATGCCTTTTGAGCCTTGGTAGGGATTGTTGCTTGGTTAGTTATAACTTTCTTTTGGCCTTGCAATTCTCTCTGCTTTCGGCGGAAAAAATCTGCTGGTTTAGTAGCAAGAGAGGGGCGCTTCGTGTTTAAATGTCTGAGCATTTTTACGGGCTTTAAGCTCTCATGTGCAAGAACCTCAGTGCACACTACACATTGGGGATGTTGTGCTTCATTGATAATGAGGCATGTGAATCCGTACTGGATGTATTCCTCTCGATACTTGCGACACTTGGATGAAGGCTGGTCTGACTTATGGACCGCCTTACGGTTGTCGTCTCCTCCTCCTCCTCCTCCTCCTCCTCTTCCCGCGCAAGAAGTCGACGGCCTTTGTGATGGCGGCTCTCCGCTCTCCTCCGCTGCCTTCTCCGCTGGCCTGTCTGCCTTCTCACTAGTTGGTATTAACCAACGTTTCATTTTGAAAAATGTATTAAAGATCTGTTCAGAAGAAATATACTAGTATAGTTGATGTGTGTTTTACTGATATTTACTGTGGTGCTGTAAAGTGACCTTTGAGCTGCAAATGACTGTCGTAAATCTGTCAGAATCAAAATTCTTTATTTGTCCCGCTTACCTATTAAACAGACTTACATAATACAAAATGTCTATGCACACGTTATTATTATGAATAATAATACAAATAATAATAATTAAAAAATATATTGAAACTTTTTTTTTTTTTTTTCAAAACACCTCAGGGGTCACATCAAGAGGATTCTGGGTAACACTTTACAATAAGGTACACAAAATGTGCTTAGTTACTGAGGAACTACTAGATAGTTAATGGTTAGTTCCTCAGTGACTGCGATTGAGGAACTGATGGTTAGTTACTGGTAAACAGACTGGGGGGTATACTGTATTAATGAATCATTCGTTAATGGTTAGTTAATCAGTAGTTCCTCAGTGAACTTATGGTTAGTTACTGGTAAACAGACTGGGGGGTACTGTATTAACGAATCATTCGTTAATGGTTACTTAATGAGTAGTTCCTCAGTGACTGCGATGGATGGTTAGTTAGTTACTGGTAAACAGACTGGGGGGGTACTGTATTAACGAATCATTCGTTAATGGTTACTTAATGAGGGGTTCCTGAGTGAACTAATGCTTAGTTACTGGTAAACAGACTGGGGTACTGTATTAATGAATCATTCGTTAATGGTTACTTAATGAGGAGTTCCTGGGAAACTTTGATTGAAGCAATGG
This sequence comes from Gymnodraco acuticeps, assembly GCF_902827175.1. Taxonomy (NCBI): domain Eukaryota; kingdom Metazoa; phylum Chordata; class Actinopteri; order Perciformes; family Bathydraconidae; genus Gymnodraco; species Gymnodraco acuticeps. Next base: position 327,013 of record NW_022992001.1, on the reverse strand, counting down.
TCCGCTGCAGCAGGGCACATTTAAACCTGCCATCTTCGGCTGGCTTGGGTCCCACCCTGGATCAACTGGTGGAGGTGGATCCGATTTACCTTACCATTACTTAGGCCGTTTGGGTACGGTAAACTCAAGGAACGCAAACAAAAACAGTAGTTACCCATTACCTAATGATTACCTTACCGTTACTAAAACAGTAGTTACCCATTAAGTAATGCCTACTTAACCATTCGTTAAGCATTGTGTGTCCCCTCAAGTAAAGTAATGCATCAAAAACAGTAGTTACCCATTACCTAATGATTACCTTACCATTCCTTAAGCAGTAAACAAACAAACCCTGTGCACTCAAGTTTACATTTTTATTTAAACAACAATCCAAAGGACACTAATAATGAAAACGAGGTTGCATCAGAACTTGCGAAAGTGGCGTATGTCATGCAGCAATCTGCCTAAGGGACCATCTTTGTGTTCATTTGCCAGCCAATGTGTCCACTCGATCAAAGCAAGATGACTCTTCAGAGTCTTCACTGTGCGGTTTCCTCGCAGTCTCCAGACCTGTGACTTGTACGTTGACCAAGCCCGCTCAATGTTTTGGGTGTGGGCTCCTGTGTCTGGGTTCACAAATGACCGGCTGTGGTTCACAGAGAAATGGACAAAGCCACTTTCTGCGATTGCAGTGGTGTATGCCCTCCACATGTCCGTTATCACCGTGGTCCCTTGGCGAACGTATTTTGTGACCAGAGGAATTAAGTGGCGCCGTGATCTTTGTTTCACCAGCCTCAGGATAGGTCTTCTCCTTTTTCCTCTGATGCCCAGCATTCCAAAGACCCATTTTCTCCTCCTCCACGTAGGACCGAATCTTCCCCTACCATACTGTAATAAAGCAGTGAAAAAGGACAACACAGTTATATAAAAATAAACATCAGGAATTTCAATTGATAAACAAAATGTAATGTGTTTATTTGCTTTCTTTTACAATTTAGAAAATATTCACTTCCTTTCTCAAAAAAGAAGAGAAAAAAATTAAAATGTAGTGGTACAAACAGAAAAGGCTGTTTAATTTTATTAAGTTAAAGTTTGCTTATTTTGCTGCAAGAAACATGAAAATGTAAGATAGATATTGTAATTAGATGATATATAAATAAGATTATGCACTTTTAAAATGTTAGTAATAAAAAGTAAGAATAAGGATTTATTTCCTTAAAGGTGGGGTAGGTAAATTTGAGAAACCGGCTCGAGATCGCTAGAATTTGAAAATACACAACCGGAGAAAATCTGCCACTTCCTTACAGAGCCCCTCCTCCAACACACACGAACGCGCACATGACCAATGAGGGCACGAGATAAGTTTGTGCCCCGATGAAAGGCTGACAGGCAGGTAGGCCATCCAATCCGTTTAGCCGGCCTGGCTAAACGGATTGGTTGTACTTTTTACAGTATTACGGCTTCTACAGAGGACATTTTTTTTGGATTTTTTGTCAAAGCACTTAAGATATTCATTGCTATCGGGATGTTAAGAGCATTCCATGGAATATAACAAAAAGTGTATCTCGAGCCGGTTTCTGAAACTTACCTACCCCACCTTTAATGATCTGATGGGATGAGATCATTCTTAGCTTCTAAATTCTTTTTTTCTGTTATTTGACTGTGTATACACTGTGGAGCTGGCTCTCTCTAATGTATACTTTGTCTCGCCAGTCACAAGGGTGTGAATGACACAATTATACAATTACATTACTTTGCTCATTCATTTGTTAATCTCTGACCTTAAAAGATATGTTGTTATTTCACCTTGTAAAACAAAGGTTTTAGTTTTAGTGAGGCCAAAGGCTAAGGCTCTGTAGTTTATACACATCTTCCTTTTGTGGTAGAAGTTGCTTTCGTCCAGCATGACAAATTCGTTTGGTCCTCCATGTCTCTGCTTTCCCCTCCTTTCTCTCCTCTTGATTGCACTCTTGCAGACCTTCCTCAACTTCAGGCTAATTTCTGACAGCGTGCGACGGCTTCCTGCCACGCCATCCTGCAGCATGTCAATTTGCCTTAGCTGCAGTCCCTGGGAAATCTGTTAAAGATCAATATAGAATTACTAAATATGAACAAAAGCATATGAAGAAGAACGCATTCAGCACCAGTGGCTAATGTATAATTATAATTCACATTAGACATTTGTTATTACTCAAGATGAAACAAAATATTTTAATGTTGCTAATTAATTTTATCTATCAAGTTTCCCTGTATCAGAGCATCTACACATGTATTTTTAAGCTATTAGAATAATCACACATTGTAACGTTCTGAACCCATTTTTTTGTTGAGGAACATTTTGAATGCAGGAATTTTACTGTAACAGAGTATTCGTACACTCTGGTACTTCTACTTTTACTCTAATACAAGATCTGAGTACTTATAGTCAATTGCAATATCTGAGTACTTCTACTTTTACTCAAGTACAAGATCTATTCTGTTTATAGCCTATGAGAAAAACTATTAGAAAGCTAAAGCTAATGTTAGCAGATAGTGACAATGTATGCTAGTTAGCTAGCTCAACGATTCCTTAAATAATATTGCGACAGAAACATTTTTCTGTTCACATCACGCTCTGCCGCTCCAACAGAGAGCTCTGCTCTGAACACCCGAACGGTAAGGCGATACGGGTCCGTTCTTATTGTGCATCCATGGGTAAAGGTAAAACCTTTATATATACAGTCTATGGTTAAGGGTAAAACGCATGTAGTACAGAACACGTAACATGAAGGTGCCGGGCGGCGCGGTCCCGTGGGTTGGATGCGCGTTCATAATGCCGAGGGAAATAACTCTTGAATGTTCTCCTCAGAGTCCGGCGCACTTCCTGGGGGCTTGGTGTGAAAGCGCGCCATTGTGCCCCGCCACACCTCCAAGCAGCCTACGTTGTGAATTGCCAAATAACTAGCGCTTAGTCCGCTAGCTCAATGCTAATGGGTAACGTCATTGACGCGCTAACTGAAATTAGCATTTAGATATCGGTAATGTTAAACAACAGTCAACATGCTTAAAATAAATGTAATACTTACAGGCATTCATTTGCTGTGCTTTGAGGAAATGACTGATATTATTGATGAATTAATATTACCTGTAAATGTATTTCATCCAACTGAACAAGGACAATTTGCTCCTCTGAAACAGGGACAAAGACCTCACTGACTTCTTCGTCGTTTTCCCTCTGTGTTTTTTACGTCGGCACTTCCTACAAAAGACAAATCGTAAATTCCTAGTCCTTTTTTCCTGATAAAGAACTTGTCTTTGTAACATTACATATCAGTAAATAGAGGAAGTCATCGTTAAAACCCGTGCTAAAAATGTACGACTTAGCCTACCACTGCAGTCCGTCGACGTTTGAGTGTTTCTCCAGTTTCATCCTCTTTTTTCAGAGTTTGCATTTCATTTTTCCTTGAAGCAATTCCTTTTACATTAGCCATTCAATTAATGTTTTCTTTTTTTTAAAAGTCTGTCTTCCGTCAATAAGACTGAGTACTTTGGTGTGCAGTGTCATGATAACCTAAAACCTGACTACTGCGGCGTTATTACTGCGTTACTGCGGCCCCGGCCCATCCACAAAACCTAACACCCAGCGTAGTTCAAGATGTGCTGCCGCTGGGCCAGACCGGAAGTGGAAGCACAGCGAACTCCGCTGAGCGCACTAGCGCCCTAGCACCCTGATCCTCATTTCTTGTTCACACGATTCAAACCAATAGTTTTGATGTTTTGAATCAGGTATTTCATCTTCCTTGTTCAATTGACAAAGCACAGCTTCTTTATATTCACTGATATACAATTCAAATATTAAAACCGTAATAAAGTGTTAATACGCTGCAAATCGGGATCCGGCTGGAGCACTATGCAAGACACGCCCCTTCATAGCATTCAAGTGCTACGATTGGCCATGAGCCTGTCACGTGCATCTCGGCTAGTGATAAAACTCAACCTCTACATCTTATATGTACAGTCTATGCTCTAGTCTACACGCTTAGAACTGAAAATGGACTCGAGGAGAAGCAAGCGAAAGAGGATGGGGCCCCCTAAGCGTTTAGTGTCAGAATGTAAGTATGAATTGAAATTTATTTTTGTCATTTGAGACATCAGTAACACTGCATCGCGAAATCATCTCAATTGACACATGTTATTACACTTTTTGTTCTGTGCTATCTGATTTGAGGTTGCTAGCTAAACCACGAGGACCCACGTGTTACATAATAATAATAATAATAATACATTACATTAAATGAGATGTAAAAGTTATATAATTAAACATTTTGTTATTCACTGACATTTAATATTTAAAAAGTATCTCTATTTTAAACTAAAACTTTAAGGACTTTAAGAAGAAGGACTAAGATGTGTGAAAAAAAATCAACAGATTTAGGGATTTTAGGAGTCATGCCTATTGAGGTTTTGTGGGGTAATATTTGTATGTATTCATATTAGCAAACTATGGATGAGCTTAAAATGGGAATAAGTTGTGTAAAACTGTGAGCTGCAGTTGGGGCTGTTTGGAGTAAACAGGGTTTTATTGCTCTGTGGGGGAGGTGTAGGTATGCAGGTCCTTGAGACCTTTTGGTTGTGAAGTGAGCTTGTTTGGTTTCCTGCTGGCCAGCGTTGCGTCGCCCAATGAGATGACCGGAAAAGATGACCAGCTGACCTAACCCTTAACCCCTCCTTCTTACTCCGCCATATCTCCGGTTGATCCCTGGCTTTCTGCCTCTTCTTCACATGCTGCCCCGGGTGAAAGTATCTCTGCAGTATGCGAACCAGTGCAGGAGTAAGCCGGCATTACTCTTTAAGCATTACAATATAACATGTTGTATTGTAATGATTGTATTGCATTGTCATATTGCCATTAAAGTAGATTATTGTTAACGGTTACTTTGTAGATATGGATTCCTTCCTGTATTATAACCAGCTGGATAGGGACGCGCGGAGATTTGAAAAGCGGCCCAGTTTGCCCTCCAAATCTCTAACAAATGGTGACCCGACGTCTAGATATAACGAAGCTGAGGAAGAATTCAGACGCTTTCAAACATCTCAGACAATCAGCAGGACTCTGCAACTCTGCAAATAAGGTAAGCAGACGATGAAAATCGCCTGTCTGTAATTGGATACGCTAAAACTTTAGGATTGTCTGTAGGCGTTTCACAGTGTTTATAAAGTTTAAATGGAATATACAATGCATATTTTACTATGTTAGGAAAGTTATATACAAAACGTAAACGTTGATCGACAGGTAGACGAAAGTCCTGCGTGACGTAAAATAGAGCAGTTTGACGCGGATTTGCAGGTAGTTTATTCCTGAGTGGCGTGGAGACGGTGCAGTTTTGTGGGTTGCGAGGTTTGATTCCTGCACGACAAAAACCTGGAAACACGATATTTAAGATCGGGTCGCCGTTTAAAACTGGGGTTAAATAACAGACCAATGCTGAAAGCTAAAAGCCAGAGCTCTGTTATATGTTAAATCGAGGGAGAGCGTTTCCCTTTGTCTGTAAACTTCTGCTGCTGCCATCTAGTGGCTGAAAGGGGGTATCACACCCTTGAAACTTCTGCTGCTGTCATCTAGTGGCTGAAAGGGGGTATCACACCCTTGAAACTTCTGCTGCTGCCATCTAGTGGCTGAAAGGGGGTATCACACCCTTGACATTTTTCGAGCTTAGAGTTTAATCATTACATTGCTGGCCGGTATTGAAGACGGGAAGCACGTTAATAGAAACAACGACAACGACAGCACCAGGAGATGAGTAAACTCAAGAATCTGTAGAGTGTAAATACATTGTGCAAAACACATTTTACACTCGAACTGTTTGCACATCATAGACAAGGAATTTAGACAATATAAATAAATGTTCAGAAAGAAGACATAGGCCTACACTAGATTCAAATTTCATTACTGTGATCCGATTGGTGTGCTCTGCAGGTTTACTATTGTTCGAAGTAACAGTTGGATTTCAAATGAGAGAAGATATGGAGATGTTCTTTCATAGTGTGTGGAATATGTGATGCTGGAAACATGTAAGTATTTCGGAGTTGTGTTGGGTAAATATGTAACAATGGATGAAACAATTTTTGGAGTGAGTTTTTGTAATATCATAAGTAGACATTAATTATGTTGTTTAGATGGCATTTAACAACTAAGACAGATAGTATGATTAGAAAGAGACAGAGTGGAAAGGGTTGGATTTATTTAACATCAGTGGGCTAGACTTCTTATAGGTAATGTGTACCGAGACCTGGACTCCCCCTCTGAGTTAGAAAGGCTATGATCCCGACCCTCCAAGCAGATGAAGACCTAACCCAACAGGAGACTCCTCCTTCTCCATCGTACAGACAGAGAACCAGAGCTGAACCAACAACGACCTGAGGCATCCAGAACCAAACCAGCATGCTGACAAAGAGGCAAACTCTCATCGGTCCCTCAAACAGGACATGAAGTTCCAAACTGCGCCGCGAGATTTGGCACAATAGACATGAGAGCAGAATCCGCCCTCCATAAAAACAGCAGAGACACTGTAAAGGAGGAGTGCAACAACAGTGGCATGATGGGGCTGCGGATGTAACTGGGCCAATGGCTGCAAAAAAAGTTACAGCGGATGGTTTCAACAGCTGATGGACTGAAGAGAAGACAGAATCAGAGGAGTTGGCATGGTCGATTGGAAGTGAGGAGGCCGGGGTCACGGCTTGAGAAAACCAGGGGAGGAGAAAAGGAGAACGGGAATGAGTGAGTTTACACATAAACACACTTATTCACAAAACGTACATTTAAATAACTTGAATTAACTTCATAAATACGTAAAGACAGAAAAATGTATTAATCAATTGGTAAATTAAAAATAGCAGTAAAGAGGAAAATATTAAAGTAGCAATATTTTCATCATGTTAACAAATCATTCTTTAAGAGATTTGTATTCACGTATGAATAAAGTAGCGATCTCATTGGTTACAATATTGATCACCATTAAAAGGATAGTTTTAGGAACCACTCTATAGGACAAATCTTTATTTGTATTAATAGCTGGTGCCAAGCCACATATAAAATTCCAATCTAGAGTGTTGATTTCACCATTGTGGCATAGTTATTACCATAGGAGGGCTTTAAGATAGAAATATAAAACGACTTCGCTTTTAAATCCTTGATAAAGGAGGGAGTAATTGTTACATGTTCGGACACCCAAAGTTCCACACACTGCTAAAGAGTTTATCATTGTTTTTTAAGTAGACCAGAATTATAATGAGCTATGAAATGCAGAGCGACACAGATCCTAGTAATGTTTTGACTCAAGATAATAGTTATTGTAGACAAGTTTCTGAAATAGATCATTAGACATTTTAATACTAATTAGGTGTAAATGGATTGCAGTAGTAGTAGTACTCGAAGGAAGTGAGTTTTGTACCAAGTTTCAGGAAAGGTGGGAGGCAGAAGTCCCAATGACAAGTGAGAATCATCTTGAAAATCATAGTTGAAATCGTGACATATTTTTGTAGACAAAGGATACTGGCCTATGCTGAAATGTCAAAGTCTCTGCAGAGCACGACACATGGCCAAAAAAGACGGAGACCAACTGACCTTTGACCCTGACCGACAGTGTAACTTGACAAGGCACTGTGGATGACTGACTCTGGGGTGAACCTGACCAAACTTGACATGACAACCAGACAGTGTGAGTGTGAATGTATGCCGGCATGTGATCAGTGTAACTGCATGATTCTAAAACAATAACTAACCAAGCATGTTTTTGGACTAACATATTATTTTGGAGCTCCAAGGGAAACGAGAGGTTTCCTAAAAATTCCACAAAAAGGGGAAACCGCACATGTGATATTTTACTCTCACATGAGTTGGCGGTTTGCAAATGTAAAACTAAAATCTGAAGATTCTGTTTCTTTTAGGCCGGAAGGACGGAGAGGAACACTTCTTTTCACTGAAGTGTTCACTGTGGAAATAATGATAATGATGTCAAATTTAAAATAATGTTCGTTATGTCCCTAACCAATTACCTGACAGTTTTTGTTCCCCTCCCATTACAGGGTTTTGTTACACATTATTTCATGTGTAAAAGGGGGGAGTGAGTATAATGTATAAATGTCAATATGGCTGTAAAATTCACAATTTAAATTTTTCTTTTAAGGATTGACAGAAACCTTCCGCCCCAACCCAGATGTTCAAACTGAGCATTGAATGTAATTAACCTGCTCCATATCTGGGGATAAGATACTGTTTGATGAATGTTGAGATGTTTCTAAATATTGATTTGAATTATAACGGGTAACAAAGAAGTAGTGGCCAAGGGGCTACTGTGAAACCGAAGAAGTTGACCTGTGATAATGAAACAATTTTGTAATATTTTAACAGACATTAGAGTAACTGAGGTTTGAAATGTAGAAAGAACATATTACAGTTAAAGCTAAAACATAGTAGTGTATTGAGACAGAATTTAATTTAGACAACATCATGTAACTAGCCTGGTAAAGAAGTAAAAGCCATATACTTTATTATTTAGGTCATTATGGGGATATACATTTCATCTACATTTATAATAGAAAGACATTTGATGACAGTTTGTTGGAATTCTGTATTCATTTTTTCAGCGTGATAATATCTAAGCACTGACAGGTAGAAGCAGTATCACCAGGAAATCATTCACTTTGTTAGTATCGTGATTTTGGTTGTTTTTGAATCCATAACATTAGTGGGTTTCTTTACCAGAAACATTAGCAGTTCATATTATATTTAGATTTTAAATAGGATTTCATTTAAAAATAAACATGGATGCTGGTCAGAAATTCAGAGCTATTGAAATATGTTATTTAGTTTACCTAAAGATGTTGAGGTTCTTATTTCGTTGGCACAATCCAAGTATTAAGATTCTGAAGCTGCACTGGCAGATAGGAGGTCTACAATTAATTTAGAAAACCTGTTCACAGACGGCTGTTGTTTCAAGACACCCCAACAACAGGCTCCAAGTGGGTCAAAACAGCTGAGCGTAGGCTTGAGGGAGTTGTATCAGATTTCTCCACACAGGTTACTGGCGCCAAAAGGGGGACCCGAGAAGCACGAGGCCGACACAGCAGAGTTCGTCTGGCTGAAAGTCATCAGGACAAAGTGGCTCAACTCCAGGCTCTCCGACCCCGACCGAGTGACCCAGCGGACCTCTTATGCCATCTGCCTGGGAGAAAAGGGGGACAGCTCGTACCACGGGAGCCAGTGTGCGGCGGGCAAACCACCTGCTAGGACCAGGGGACGACATCAGGACGGACGTGGCCCTGGCAGACGTGGACTACTCAGAAGCTGCGGACTGGAGAAGGAGGATCGGGAAGACATCTCTACAGCATCGACCCGGAAGCCGCCATCAGCGGGCCGGAGGACGAGGAGGAGGAAGACATCTCTCTAGCAGGCAGCCCAGAAGCTGCTGTCAGCGGATCGGGGGGACAAAGACACGGCAAGCCAGGACGGCACAGGGGACTTGTCGAGGCAGCAGAGGAGTCTACTTCTCTCTGATCGGTTCCGCCCGTGAAGGGAAAGCCGCATCTCCCCCTCCCTATTAGCTGTCCTTGTGGGCTATTCCTCCGAGGGGGGGGCTGATGATTCTAGCACTCAGCTACTCCCTCATGGTTCCTTCACTGCCACGGAAAGTGGTGTTCTGTCTCCATGAAGGTTTCAAGTACTCTAAATACCAGCTTCGGATGGATTTATACAATGTTTGGGGGACGGACACAGTAGAAAAGAATGACAGTGGGTATCTTTCAAAATGCCTTGTCTGAGTTTATCTCTGGAGAAGGAGATAAAAAGGGGGAATTGTGGGGTAATATTTGTATGTATTCATATTAGCAAACTATGGGTGAGCTTAAAATGGGAATAAGTTGTGTAAAACTGTGAGCTGGAGTTGGGGCTGTTTGGAGTAAACAGGGTTTTATTGCTCTGTGGGGGAGGTGTAGGTATGCAGGTCCTTGAGACCTTTTGGTTGTGAAGTGAGCCTGTTTGGTTTCCTGCTGGCCAGCGTTGCGTCGCCCAATGAGATGACCGGAAAAGATGACCAGCTGACCTAACCCTTAACCCCTCCTTCTTACTCCGCCATATCTCCGGTTGATCCCTGGCTTTCTGCCTCTTCTTCACATGCTGCCCCGGGTGAAAGTATCTCTGCAGTATGCGAACCAGTGCAGGAGTAAGCCGGCATTACTCTTTAAGCATTACAATATAACTGTAATATATCATGTTGTATTGTAATGATTGTATTGCATTGTCATATTGCCATTAAAGTAGATTATTGTTAACGGTTACTTTGTAGATATGGATTCCTTCCTGTATTATAACCAGCTGGATAGGGACGCGCGGAGATTTGAAAAGCGGCCCAGTTTGCCCTCCAAATCTCTAACAGTTTGTAGGCTAGTGTAATATCTGCAGGGCTGGTGGAATAAAATCCAGGTAACTGTAAAGCTCATAAGGGAAGTGGCTTGCCAGTCTTTTCACAATTCCAAAATATGGTGACAGCCGGTATATAGATTTTTTTAAGTTTAATTTAAATATCACTTAACCATAGTATTGAAGATAGCAGATCATTCATAACATTATACATACAAATGATCGAAATCAAATGTATTATTACATTTACAGCCTTCTGTAGATCAGATTTTTCACTTTTGTGTTGTGCAGGATACGTAGGACATGGGAAAATAGGTGTCATTCGGGCTATGTACTCTGAGCATCCTCACCCTGGGTTCTGCAGCCATTTTTGCTCAACGGATGCTGGGAATTTTGAGTAGGAGGTACCTGGTGTTAAGGCCCCGATATTCAAAACACAGCATTGTTTTTTGCGTTAAAAACAGGCTAACCTTGACGCTGATTTGGGTGACTTGTGTAATTCGTGGAGAAGCGAAGAGTTGTAGTTTTGGTATACAGGTATAAAATACTTTGACAGTAACGAAAACGTTTTTTAAAATAACAAGAATACAGTTTAAAAGGAGAGTGATTTGTAAAATATCCATAAAGAAAAAGAGTAATCTGCTACAGTTCTGTTTAATATGGGTGTTGAGAGATGTATCCATAGATCTCTTCATTTTGCTCTCAAAGTGCACCAGATTGATGCTTTTAACTTCAATATTTAAAAACAAATTTGCACACATCTTGTGTCCATATCTTTCTGTTTTGGTGGTCATGCCACAACCGTGTATGCATGCATGCATGAGTCATGGTAAAATATCTGGATTAAGAGGTTGCTTTTTTTGAAAGAAAGGTGAAATGAATGGGCTGTGATTTTAGAATTTTTAAGCAGAAATTGAGTTCAATAATTTGTACGGCCCTTGGAGAAAGTTGTAAAAATTGAAATGGCCCTTGAGAGAAAAAAGTTCCCCACCCCTGATCTAAATAGTAATAAAAACCCTTTATTTGTAACTTAACATCTCTGTCTCCTATCCGTATATTATAAAGAATAGCCAGTTAATTGACGCATTATAGCGCAGGCCTTTGTCAGATGGTATATTACGCTGTTTTTTCTGTTTCTAATAGTTCTCTCTTATTTCACCATACGGGTGTTTGCATCCCTGAATATAAGTAGGCCTATAATGTTAAACAGAACATGCTGTGATGTCGCTCTGTTCAGAGCGACACCAGTGTTTCCAAACAACTGGTCTCTGCACGCTTACATTAACCTGCAGTGTCAGATTTTAATAAAAGAACAGGGAGAGCAGATTCTCCAAACTGTTCCATTTAAAGGCTGCTGAGACATGAGGATGCCAGGCTAAAACTTGGCAATATTGATGCGTTATAAATTAGAAACGGGGCAATGTCGATAGAGCGTTAAATCCACATTGTGGATCGTCTTATCAGTTATCATTATTAAACATGATTGGATAAAAGTAGAGCTGATTGCCCAAACCTAACTTCTGTATATAAAGGTACACACCCCAAACACAATAACATGTATACATACATTACTTTGAGCAAAGCTACATGACTAGTAATACCTTTACACTACACCAATTCATTACACAATTTTGTATGTAAGGATTACACTACCACTATATAACACTAGTACAACAATATTATCAATAAATAAACCCATATCCAAACTGATTTCTGCACTACAGACATCATTAGGATAGGCAACAACAAAGTACTGTTGTTAAATAGTTAAATATTTGTCTTTTTTTCTGTTTCAGTCCTGACCCCAGAAGACGCCATAAGCCGCTACAAGCGTGTTCTTGAGGCGGTAAACAAGGGGAATAATAAAACGGCGGCTTACAGAGAGGTAGGAGTGGACCGCAAAACCATTGCCGACACTGCAGGAATTGCAGAACTGCATGCCGTGAACCCGGGAATCTACCAAGATATCCAGGGAACACTGAAGAAGGGGGAAACCCTTCTCCGTTTCTCGGAGATGTGTAAAGCTGCCATAAAGGACCAACATTTAGAGGGGAAGGTCCAGGACTTGAAGACCAATGGAGGACTAGTATCCATTAATCCAAAGGGGAAGTGAGGAAGGAATGGATGTTTTTTTGGTTTGCACTTTGGTTTTTAGTTTTCTTTTATAAAAAGTATTTTTTATTTCCATTTTTTGTTGTTGTTGTTTGAATAAAAATGTAAAACTTCAGTGGCTGTAGATCCGTCATTGTCATCAACAGTGTTTGTTTGTTTGTTAAACTGCTTAACTAATGGTGAGGTAATCATTAGTTAATGGGTAACTACTGTTTTTGATGCATTACTTTACTTGAGGGGACACACACTGCTTAACGAATGGTTAAGTAGGCATTAGGTAATGGGTAACTACTGTTTTTGATGCATTACTTTACTTGAGTGGACACAAAGCTTAACGAATGGTTAAGTAGGCATTAGGTAATGGGTAACTACTGTTTTTGATGCATTACTTTACTTGAGGGGACACACACTGCTTAACCAATGGTTAAGTAGGCATTAGGTAATGGGTAACTACTGTTTTTGATGCATTACTTTACTTGAGGGGACACACACTGCTTAACGAATGGTTAAGTAGGCATTAGGTAATGGGTAACTACTGTTTTTGATGCATTACTTTACTTGAGGGGACACACAATGCTTAACGAATGGTAAGGTAAGCATTACTTAATGGGTAACTACTGTTTTAGTAACATTAAGGTAATCATTAGGTAATGGGTAACTACTGTTTTTGTTTGCGTTCCTTGAGTTTACGTACCCAAACGGCCTAAGTAATGGTAAGGTAAATCGGATCCACCTCCACCAGTTGATCCAGGGTGGGACCCAAGCCAGCCGAAGATGGCAGGTTTAAATGTGCCCTGCTGCAGCGGACCATTGCTTCAATCAAAGTCTCCCAGGAACTCCTCATTAAGTAACCATTAACGAATGATTCATTAATACAGTACCCCAGTCTGTTTACCAGTAACTAAGCATTAGTTCACTCAGGAACTCATTAAGTAACCATTAACGAATGATTCATTAATACAGTACCCCCCAGTCTGTTTACCAGTAACTAACTAACCATCCATCGCAGTCACTGAGGAACTACTCATTAAGTAACCATTAACGAATGATTCGTTAATACAGTACCCCCCAGTCTGTTTACCAGTAACTAACCATAAGTTCACTGAGGAACTACTCATTAACTAACCATTAACGAATGATTAATTAATACAGTATACCCCAGTCTGTTTACCAGTAACTAACCATCAGTTCCTCAATCGCAGTCACTGAGGAACTAACCATTAACTATCTAGTATTTCCTCAGTAACTAAGCAGTAACTAAGCACATTTTGTGTACCTTATTGTAAAGTGTTACCGGATTCTGAAAACGTCTCGCGACCCCCACTTTGGGAACCCCTGGCCTAGGGTGCCAGATCTGGGGGGCGCTGCGCTGGTAGCTCTGGGAGGGAAAAAAACATTTTTGACTGTTTGCGCTCATCCTAATTTTCGGCCTTCATGTAACAACATTCAAAGGTATATGTAACACCCTTTTCACCCCGGTTACACGTTTCATTTGCCCTGTACGATGGCCGCTGTCAGTGATGAAAGTGGGGGATGTTGGCTTATCAGGCGCCTGCAGCTCACAGCCGAAGTGCGAGCGTGGGAGCGAGCAAGAGAGAGAGGGTGCACCGGTACCGACTATTGTTGTTGTTATTAGAATCTGGTGTAACGGATATAAGAAGAAGATGTTCCTACAACAAGGGTGGAGGAGAGCTCTCTCCTGTCAGACTGAGAGGCTCAGTGAGGTAAAGGACTCTGATACCTCATTCACACCAACGCAACTCCGGTTCAAGCTCCGTGCTAGAGCTTTTCAGGTTCAGAACCAGTTCTTCGGTTTAGCTCTGGCTCTTTTCACACCGCCCAGAGTCCGACTGGTAATGCGTCGTTGCGTCATCGTTTGCGTCATGACGTAACCGTTTGCGTGCCTGCTTCATAAAGCCAAACCGCGTGGATGAAATCAGTTGCATTCATTTCTTATGGCTCTATCTGCAGCTTTTCCGGAGTCATTTCTGTGGTTTAGTTATATTCTTATAAAAAAGTGTACTCGTGTGAATAAAGGTTTTTTTAAAACACAACTGCGTCCGAGGTCGGTCTTATTTCTTAAGGTGGACTGAACCATGAGTGTGGAGTCACGTTGTATCTTTCATTTAAATGAACTGTAACCTTCACCCAGGTATGTAACAGCTGTTCTCAAATGAACACGTGAAGTAAAGTTTAATATTTATAGTTTTATAGATTTATAATGAGAGGTGATCAACGTGAATGCTCAGGTTCCACCTTAACACGCAGACACGTTGCTTCACCATGAGCAGAAACCTTTATACAGTATATGGCAGAAACACTGAAACTCTGAAACTCTTGTTAAGTTTCTCCATCGTTGTGTACAAATTGGATAAAACGCGGGCTTTTTGTTGTTGTTCAGGAGTTGATCTGTCTCTGCCATGGTCTCTGGCCCTGCCCCCGCCTCGACGTAAGCGTGACGTATGTGGTGCTTTTGCTCTGGCCGGACAATTTTTTGGTGCTTGAAACGAACCGGATTCCGGAGCTAAGAGGCTGCTCCGCTGCGGTGTGAAGAGGAAAACCCGGTGCTTTTCAAGCTCAAGCTCCGAACCTGCCCTGAAACACCGTTGGTGTGAATGAGGCATGAGTGTTTAGATAGGTAACTTTATTCTAAGTTATCTCAGTGGGTCTCAAATGTTTTGATCACAATTTATGTAAACAAATATTTCCAAGGCACACCTTTATAATTATTAGGATACATAAAAACGGGTTTGAAATCATTCCAATATATACTATAGGACAGTAAACAATAAATAAAAAAATATCGTTTAAAACTGAAGATATTTAAAAAAATGCATAAATAAATAACTGTTAACTAGGTAAAATAAGATATAAATGAACAACCAAAATAAAATATGTTACATTTATTTGTTATTGGCTATGGTAGGTTATTGGTTATGTTCACATACTTATTTGATTATTAAAATGTAAACCGATCTTTTTCATATGGGTGTTTAAAGTTGTACCCCCTAGATCTAGTCTCTAGTAATTATGCTGAAAGTGCACCAGATTGAAGCATTTTACTTTAAAATGTTAAAACTAAATCTTCCCGGGGGTACATACCCCCGGACCCCCCTAGAGGGTGTGACATCCACCCCCCAATTAAAACATGTTCATACAATACTGAATACATTTGAAGCCTTCTTTATGTATATAACCAACATGTCAATACGTTTCTGTTTTTGTAGTTTATTGGTCTTTTGTGGAGATTTTTCATTTATTCTTTATATATAATATTGTGTATTCCTTGGATACTCTATTGATCTTTATCTTTTCTACTGTACGATTTTCAGGGGGGCGCCAGCAAAAATCTCGCCGAGGGCAGCAAATAGGTCCACCAACACAAACGTGGCCGAGTGGACTCCGGAGTTTGCTGCATGAGTTGCTCTGTACGATCTGTGGTGTAGTGGTCACTCAAAAACTGAGTAGCCAATGGGGACGCACCGCTGAAAGTTCCGCCCACCTGGGACATTTGTGGCAGAATCGAAAACAAAGAATGAGGGAGCGCAAACGAGAAGAGCTGCAGCGAGAGCAAAAGTCTGATCAGAAGCACAGAGAACTGCAAACAAAATGATATGTTAAAACAAAGAAAAAATACTTATAGTTTACATGATTACACAAATGATTTGTTTGCAACTTATAGTTTTATTTTTAAAATTAAATTTATTTAGCTTGACTCAGTCTTTTTTTCTCTCTTAAACTCTTAGTTTTGCTTGATTCTGGGAGAGTGTTCGTTACGGCTGCTGCCTTCCTGGTCGTCTTAACTGTGTTAATCTGTGTGATATGTAAATGAGCTGTGCGGTTGCCCTGACGTCATTGGCTGCCATCTCCTGGTCCGCCCCTGACGATTGTGATTGGAGCACGCCGGGCCCGACGCACTCCAATCGCAGCGCACAGCCGGCGCACACCTGCTGGAGATGACTACAAAGCCTGGGGACAATCATCACTCTGGAGGCTCTGCTGTGTGAGCGGATGCCTCTCGCTAGTTGGTGTGCAAATCTGTTAACAGTGGTTAACTTGTGTGGTCTGTGTTTGTCAGTATTGTTGTGATTAGATGTGCTTATATTAGTTTAGTATTGTTTGACTGTTGTCCTCTACCTTAGCTGTGTTTTCTTACAGCCTTCCTTTGTTAGTTGTACCACTTTTAAAGTGAGGTTTTGTTTCGTTCTTTATTTAGTGTGTGATTATTTATTATCCCTGTATGCGATTAGACTCCTTTTTTAGAGTCCTCCTTTTGTTGGTTATTTATCAACCTGTGCCCTTTTGGCCCTTTGTTTGTTCCAGGCTGCATGCCTGCCATTTTGTTTACCCGGCTATTTAAAATAAACCCTTTATAATTATACCAATTCCAACTGGTGTGTGTTGGACGTAACAGTGTGGCTTTATCTTTATGACACAAAACTAATCCCATACAAACCCTAGCCAAACATGTGAGTGCAACACATTATGCTCCATACTTAAGTGACATTTCGTAAATAGGTACAGTACAGTCTGTTCACTTCTAAGGTAAACAGAAATTAAGGGGGAAAAAACCCAAAATGGAGCCAGAAAGCAGAGAAATTATGCAGTTGTCAGATTGATGAACAGCTTCAGACCAGGAGCATGCTCTTCATTCACTCCAGCTTTGAAATGACATTGTCAATTTGCATTGCAAGCGGTCAAGCGTTCTCTTCAGATGATTGAGATGACAAACGTTCAGTGTGTCGTGATTGCACTGCAGAGTTTTTTTTTTCTTTTTCTGGTAACATGTTTGTAAGTGAAATCATCCCAGATGCATAAACCCAAAGACATTTTCTGATTTCACGGTGGCTTAAAAATAATTTAGCTGCTCTTGCTGAAGGATGGCTGAAAGCAAATTCACCGCTGAAAACCGGAGGGTAAACAGCAGATGATTTACCTTTGGATGCACCTTCAAAGAATCCACGGGAAAAAAATATGTTTATTAGGGTGCACATCTCACAAACAATTGCCTGAACATGCGTGTGTTCAGGGCCTAGTCAGCGCCTCCACTGATGTGTGTGTCTTTGTTCCTCCAGTGCCACTGAGGTCTCTTACATTATTCTACTCCTATCATGCAGAAATTGCCTGGACAGCTATTTGGCTCGCGTTTGCTATCCATTTGTAATCCGGATAGAGGGGCCATGACTGCTCGGGCCTCGGGACAGCAGCAAAATCAATTGGCTAGAAATGACATCTGCCAGAATCTGCCACTGGAGCGCTCGTAGGTACCATAAATGAAATCACAAGCCCTAATTGTGTGCTGATTTATTCACTTGTCTGAGTGCATCTCGGCTGGACCAGCTAGTAGCCCCAGAGCCCTGTCTGTGCGCTTGGTCATACATAACACATTTATTTATTTACCCAACGCTTCTGATTCACAGCATCACTTGGGGATATACAGCACACCTCCCCCCCCCTCCCCCAACCCCAACACACACCCTCATCCTGCATTCCTTCGCCCTCCCCTCCACATTTGATTAATTCAGTTTTTATTTTTCCTCATTTTTCGTGTTAAATGAAATGGCTGTGGAGACAACTGTCACTTGGCTCAAGTAAGATAAATATGTCGATGCCTGAAGAGGTTAGAGCATGCTTGCGTGTTTGACTGCATTCAGAATACAGAGATATTTCTCCAGCATTCTTTTCTGTTGCCCTTTTGAGGCAAACTGTTGCAGTTTTTTCACCATTTATCCAATAGTGAGATGAAGAGTGCTTGGTGATGTTATTTTTGGACATTTCAGCATTACCACAGGCACATTTAAAAACATACAAGACATAATTTTCAACATATATTCATCACCACCTCTTGCCACTATTGCCCCCAATGTGATACTTACCGCGAGACTGTTTTGGGACGTTAGTCTGCTGAAACTTTAACCCAGCTCTGACACGGGCCTAAATAAAACATGAAACAATGCCTGCAAAAGTGTCTGAGGCAGTAGAACATAAAAAATTGATACAGTCTCCGCAGGCCAGACCAAGAAATGTATCTAAGCCCGGGAGTTCATCTCGCTCTTCCTGTCACCTTGGCGACAGTCATATGAGGCTACAAGCATGTTTAAGATGATATCACAGGAAGGAAATAGACAAGGGAGAGAAGCCTGTTTTTCATTATATCATGCCGAGGCAAATAGAGAGTAAGAGGGCGACAGAGACGGAGCGATAGAAAGCAAAATGGACTTGAAGCAAAGAATATAGAGAGGCACCGAGGGAGGGAGAGAGAACAGACCAAATATGAAAGCAATTTTTGGAATGAAAAATAAGCAAATTACCTCTCAGAAATTGCAGATGGAGGGATATTGGGCATATGGGAGAGAGTCAAATTAGAGAGCTGTATTTGTGTTGCTGAAATCTGCCTTTGATGAAGCCATTTTTATAATATCAAACATGTCGCCGTGGTTCCCGCTTAAATGACATATTCCAATATTTGTCCTACATTGCTGTTAGCGACATCAGAATGTGTGAACATGGCAGTGCGGAGGCCAGTGGGGAGATGGAGCTACGGTATCATTTAACGCGGCAAACAGCCCTGCCTTTTCCAGCTCATTAGCCATCCCCTTCTTTGTCCCAGGCCATTTGATAGCAGCATTAATCTACGGCTCCACTAGGCTTCCTCTCCCTATTTACCGGTATTTCATGAAGATTACACCACTCAACCGTGTAAATGTATGCCTCTCTTTTCCCTCGCATCCCTTCTCGCCTAATGTGACGCCCCCAAACTCTGTGTATTACCTTGTATAAACTTCTGCGACATACGGCGGATTAAACAGTGCATTTCTCCAAAAGCCCAAAGAGATGAGAGGCGAGAGTGAATGAAAGGCGATCAAAGTGTTCGCCAGCCAGCCTCGTCCTGCTTGTTCACTTTCACGAGATGTTGTGTTCTGTTTACAACCCACATGCATGGCACACTGCCATAAACACTGGCGTCCTTTGATCAGGATCACCTGCCATTTGATTACAGCTACTTGCTCGTCACAGTGAAAAAATGACAGGAATGCTATGTACTGTCAAGTACTAATATCATATTAACATTGTTATCTTAAAATGCTTCAACCATATAGGTATAGCACACAACCTTACAATGTCAACGCAATGTTAACAGCTTTACCAATTCTAACAGAATGCGTCTCTAAAAAATATTTGAGTCACAATTTATCTAAATATTTGACAAAAAGTCAATCAGAACTTTATTTGTCTACAACAGCATGATGCAACAATACCCAAATCTCACATAATATATACACATAAATCCCTTTTTCTTTACAATGATTACTTTTGTCTTTTTATACGTTAATTACATTTTGCTGATAATACTTTTATATTTTTGCATTTTTTGAATGCAAAAGTACTTCTGATTAAGTATTTAGACAATAATGTATTAGTACTTTTACTCAAGTATAGTATCTTCCACTACTGTGCAATGCATCATTAAAATGGTGATTTAAGGACTCCTTCATACACCTACCAGAAGAAAACGAAATAAAATCTAAAGATTTATGTCAGTGCCTTACTCCTTTCTATCCCAAGTGTAGCACAAATAAAGTCTGACACATGGGAGGCTTTGGCATATTGAACCATATACCACTCTTAAGGGTAGGTAATCCTTAGGGAGGTGAGCTGAACCCACATCATAAAATACTAAAACTACTTTGTCACTAACTTCTTAGAGCCCAGTTTTTCTCAGGATAAAGTAGCAGCTCTATGATCAGTCTGGCAGACTCCGTCTCTCATGGGGTGTCTGACTTTTTTATGGGCGGAAAGACAGGAGACGCAAACTGACTCTCTCCGCATACAGCTTGCCATTCATCGAGACATGAGAGGTTTGGGCGTCTTTGGCATTTAGAGAGTCAGTGGCATGTTTGAAGGTGAGTCCATTCATTCTCTTTTCCCCTGCAAGGGTTTGCACTGTATAATGAAACCTGAATGTCCGGCAATGAATGGCAAATCCATCTTTTGCATTATGGGCTTTACTGCGGTTTTACCTTTTCTCATGTTTAAGCATACAGCAACCGTTTGTATTGGAATAAGTACAATTGCTTAAGTGTAAAAAATGTCCTGCTCAAGAAGCTCAGCGGGTGAATATAAAGAAAATATATGAAGTTGAACTTGTTGACATCCATGGGAATGTGAAACCCTATCACAAAGACCATATCAATCCACCACATGAATAGGGCTTTTTCTTTCAAATCATGAAACACAATTGGACGGAAGAAAATACAGAGACCTTAATCCTTTCCTCAGTCCCAGCTGGCCAATATGGAGTTCAATTCCAGGCTATTATATTGGTCCAATAGAAGACACTGGCTGCTATTCCCCAGCCTCCATTAGTTCTGTGTGACTTTAAGACCTGCAACTTTGAGACAGATATTAAACTGGAATGACCAGAGATGGCATCGGCGTCCACCACGTGACCGCCAGTTCCACAGCCTTCATTTCTGAGTTGTTGAGAAACAAATCGAGTGTTGTTTGGTGGGAGAAATAAGCCATCATAGATTCTCTCAGCAAATTAAGTGCAGCACATTGCTTATAGAAGTGTCGTGTTTGCTTAAAAAGATAGGAAGTGGTATTACTATGTTCATATTTTGAGAATTTTCAAGAGATCCAAGAATAATCCGGTTAAATAAGACTACATAGCTTTCGATGTGGAGCTCCATTAAGATCTGACGCCTTTGAAGAGAGATGGCTCCGCGAGGATGTGTGGGCGATGGAGAACGGACAAATAAGATACATCACAGCGTAAACGGTCCAACGCTTGTTTAATGAGAGATATCAGAGAACCATCAAAGGCCAGTTGGCTGAGCTAACGCGCCCGGCACTCGCGCTCATCAACATGTCATTGTCAATTGTGAAGCTAACTATCTCCCTGCAAGCCTTTAGTTACTTTACAGATCTGGATGAATGATGTGAAATATAATCAAGTTTTAAATCAGACTTGAGTTACACCTGGAGTAAATTCACAAGCTACCCTGCAGTATACAAAGTCATTCAAACTAGCTGCACCTTTACCAGCTTTGATAAACACATTAACACATCAATAATTATAATCAAACATATCATATATATGATTCTGAAATGGACCAATTTGTATATTGAGTACCTTTTGAATGCAGGACTTTTACTTGACGCAGAGTATTCCTACACCCTGGTACTTGTACTTTTACTCAAGTACAAGATCTGAGTACTTCTCCCACCCCTGAGAACATGTGACATTACCAGTGCCATCCTACCATAAACAGATTTAGAGCTGAAATTACCAAAAAGAAGGCTGATGGAAAGATGGGGAAAAGATTGCTTCTTGCAGATCCAAGAACCGCATCGGGGAATTGTAAACATTTTCCAAAGAGTTGATTTGGAAAGGTCCATTCACAGAAACAGGGAGGGGAGGCTAAAAATCATAAATACTACTTCCTTTTTATGGGGCAACAGCCAACTGGTGGTGGGCGGCCGGACCTGAATCTCAAAGTCAATGACATTATTTATTTAGGCCAAGACAGAATGGGTAAAGGCGACTCTGATCCTCTTTTCTTGTTTTCTGTTTTTGCAAGCGGCACATGTGAAATGATAAAAAAGCAGCGCCCTATGCACCATGACAGAGGTTGATTTTCAGCGGTCTGTGCGCTATTTGGACGAGATTACAAACAGGATGCATGTTGGGAAGTGCATGTCTGGACCACGGAGAAGGATAGTGACAGCTCTCCATCATGTTTTAACTTGTATGAAGCAGCATGGCATTGCACAGCGTTAAAGGCACTCTGGAGGGATGCAAACACAGCGAGGGATGAATAGAGGTTAGAGGGGGGTGCTGGCACATATGGGGCTGGATTATAGTGTCCTTTCAGACCTGCACAATATGCATGTTTGGGTCTGGGCTGCAGCCTCCACATAGCAGCCACACAGCTCCAGGGCTGGGCAGTGGGATCCCCCAGACATCCAAGGTTTTCTATGGCCTACAACAATGGCCCACATTCTGGATCCACAACGCACCTGGCCTTGTCTGATAAATGGTTTCAAAAGAGGATACACACTACACCTAGTCCAGCATGCAGTCCTTGTGCCCAAACACGTCACTGTCCGCTCTATTTATGCTTCTTTGAGGATTATTTTTCCGCCATTTCTTTCTGGAGGCTTAAAGTACCTTAGAAATGTAGTATTGCATATGCATACGTTTGTGGAACAAGAAATGGATTGTACAAAAATCAAGAAAGAAAAGTGGTTGAGGCTAAAGTGAACTGACATTTGTTCTGAAAAGTGTCAGTCAAGCTCGAGGACATTGAGTCCTTCATTTCCCACAATGCAACTGAGAAGGGTCTTTCATTATACCTTCTTATTCCTTTGAATTTTATTCAAAACCCAGTTTGCTCCAGTGATAAATGTGGGCTAAAACTAAGTGAAGGTTTTTGTGTTTGATTTATTTATTTTCAAAATGTTTATTAACCAATCAAATTGGTCAGTGGCTAAAATCACTGGATATAAACAACTGTATCTTTTTAATTTATTTGGGTACAAGTACATATTATAGTCCAATTGTGACTGTGTATGATTCTCAGTTTATAGTGTGAGAATATGAACTACAATGCAGACAGTAGTCTCTGTGACAAAGGGACAGCTGTCACACATGAACAGAACCTACACACATCAGTAGATCCTCACTTGTCTCCTATTTTAAATGGCCGTATCCTAACTGTCCTTATGAACTATGATAATCTGGTTCTGGATCATTGCTCGCCACATCTACACAGTGCTTCATTCCTCTTCCTCTCCTTGCAGTTCTAATGCATTCGTTCCGTGTTGTTGACTGTGCAGATGATCTGTGGCTGCTCCGACATAGAGTTGGGGCTCAAGTCTGCTGTACTGTAAAACAATTGTGTAAAATGTTGCTACTATCTTTTATATACATGTTTCTGGCCATTGAAACTTATGCAACAACTATAATTATCGATCAATATATTGTATGACTTTACTCCACGTCCCCAAACATTCATTAGGGTCATTTTCAACAGTTTTCACTGTTACTACTAACTGCTAGAGACGTACGTAGAGCTTGGAAAGAATATTATTTTATAAGTGGAACATGATTTTTAAGAAAAAAAGATACGCTGATGCTGCACAAACAACAAGTAACTTCTTCCATTTTCTATAATTAACCGGCTTCATAATCTTTCAAGGATTATGAGGCCAACTAATGACCAAAAAAATGGGATTTGGTCAAATTGAAAAGGATTAATTACTTCTTATACTTTGCAAGGTGACAGTAATTACGTTCATCCACTCAAACAAAAAAGAGAATAAAATAATTGGCAGACACTTAATTAAAGGTTACGGATTTGACGTAATTGTAAAAGACAAGACAATTAAACGTCCTATTATTCAATCAAGATACACATGGAGTAATTGGTGTGTTTCTCTCTCGAGGGCTGGCAAATTCGGGCTCCGTGATGGGTGAAGAGGGTTTGGTAAACATTGAGAGGATAGCATGAATTGCTACCTCCTTCTAACCCAACCAGACAAGGTTATTGCGAGGGTTCAAACTTCAGAAGGGCCCAGGAGGGAACTCAGCCCCCTCTAAAACAGATTATGGTGAGCCCCAGAAGAATTGAGAATGTGAAAACCTCCCATTAATGTCAAGGTTACATCAGCGAGATGCCTCAAAAAGTCAATGGGCGTACTCCTAAGAGGCCCTTTGTGATTTGTTACCTGGACTTTTCAGACAGCGCGACCTCACAGACATGGAACATCAGGTGGGTATGAAAAGGCAGGTGGGGCTTTAGCACCCTTGGTTAAAACACATCTGATTTGAAATATGTGATGCATTAGCAATATGTCTCAACATACTGTAGCTCATTGAAGTTCTATAGCAATGTATGCCAAACTTTGTCCATGAAGCTAGTTTCTACATTATTTTCTTTGATTATTAATTATTCAGCGGGTGAGAAATACTTGAGGACCAGTCCAGTACAAATGTACTCACAACTCTCCATGATATGCTGTGATTGAAAGAATGCATGTTTAAGCCACTTCCACATTGGCTTTACTTTTCTGTGGTCTGCAAATTGGGCGACTTTTCTGGTTGAAAAAGAAGTGCCGTTGCATAGAAGTCAATGAGAAAATTACCTGGCTTCTTACTTGATTTATTACCTCAGTGGACAATGTATCCATGACTTAATCGCTAATTGTAAGAGACAATAAGACAGGGTGTGCTTCAGGGTCATAACTAAGTTTTGATTGACAGGTTGCTGTCAACCAAAGACAAATAATGCTTCATTTGCATATTTCAGAATCAGACTACCTTTATTCGTCCCACAGAGGGGACATTTGCTATTTTAAAGTTTATTAAGATTACCCACCTTCTAACTTGATTTATTACTTCAGAAAAAATTGTTGCTTGAGTTATCAATTGCTTGTTTCAAGAGATGGAATACCTTGATTGGTGATTGGCTAATGGTTACACAAGCCGAAAAATCGTTATGACATCATAAAGTGGCCAAAATCTGATCAGCGCATTTTCAGACAGTTTTTTATATAAATGGATCAGGACAACAAGCGAGCGAATCTTTTCCCCTCAAACTTTCAGATTCTCTTTACATAGAGGGGACACATTTTTTGCATAATAGGTGACATTTAAGGTAAGAATTCAGAACATTTGTAACAACATTAATTGGGGAACTTGTATGATGATATCTTTCCCCTAATTACTTGCATTGTCTCCTCTCAAATAATAATCATCATACGTTTTTTTTTTTAAATGTAGTTGTCAATATTTACTGATAAAGTAAGAATGAACAATATCCCAGACTTGGTAAATATGTAAAAAAGCATTTCTCTTAATTTTTTATAGTTTTTTAGGAGATAATAATGGAATGATGAGTCAGAAGATTAAAGGCAACGCAGACACATTTTGAATAATTGTATGTAATAATGATAATATTCCACCAGACAGACAGTCCTATACAACCAACAACCTATGCAGTCTGAAACTCATAAAAGTCTGACTCTCCACTGAAGTGCACGTAAGAGTCAATTACTTCTTGTCTGAAAAAATCTGGGTCAGACATAATCAAACGTCAGACTCTCAACCCAAAAGACTGATAGAGAGAGCAGCCATCACTCTCGCCTGCCTCCTTATGGCTTTCTCGCAGACTCTGTCTTTCTCTCACTCCAATCTAATGGACAGAAGCCCAAATCTCTCCTCAGGTGTGCCAGCGAAGGTAATATTCCTCAGGTACCCTTTAATTACCCATCATTTAGTATTCATAGGCCACGTATTCATCACCACTTTGCTCATTGCTCACCGGCTGAAGGATGAGGATTTTTTTCTTCAATGGTATGCACTTCCCAAATGGAATTACCCGTCCCAGAGAAGAAAAAAGGGGCGAGGAAAATTAAAGATTTTTCACGGACAGACAAGAGGAGAGGAGGTTCTGTTGATGAATGACAATGAAGTTGACTTCATCTGCCAGAAAAAAGTTTTAAATAGATCGCAATATTCCATCGAGAGGAATGCATTTCTTATCAAATCTGGCAGTAGGGCCTTGCGTCCATACGATTGTTTTCCCTACATGACATCAATTAACCATGACCCTAAACATAATTGCAGTGTAGAGCTGAATCGTATACTGTCTAAGCCCCCCAGAGCTATTCATATTTGACTGTCTATACATCCGTCAAGCTTAATTATGACACATTTGTTAATTTACATTGTCAAAACCCGTCTCCTGTAATTGGCTCATTGTTCGGTCATCTGCTCATCCCAGTAAATAGAATGTAGCATTATTTTGGGTCCAACGGCACCAGATTCACATTAAATTCCCCAAATGATGTGATCTCAGTGAGCCAGCATTCTTTATCGCAGAGATTTCCATTTAACAAAAATATGTTTTTAGCATTGCTAGTGCGTACAGTTATCCCGTGAACTGTAACAGACTGAGATATGGAATCCTATCGTGGATACTACAGTAATTGTACATCAAAAGAACAGCAAGCTGTATCCATGTGTGTTAATGCAGAAAATGTGAGAGTGTGAAATCCACAGCATCATAGATGTATCAGAAAGCCTTTGTTCGAATGGATTTGCCTTGAAGGAATGAACAATGTAATCAAAGCTTGTTCCCCCTGAAGAATACCGTTAATGAGTCGCAGCATTCTCAACATTTTTCATTCTGGCATACATTCTAACAAATCTTGATGTCATAATTACCACTAAAAAGCTGTGAAATGTTCCAAAGATGGACAGCGTCAGTAGGCGTAACGTATAATAGAACTATCACTGATATGCATTATTTAGAAAGATGACATTCAATGGGGCAAAGATTTTGGGGTTTACATATTTCAGATGGATATTAACAGTGACTGCGAGGACACAGCTGATGTTTAACAGGTCAACAATGATGGCAGTTGTTTCTCGACTCTTGATTGAACTGTTTGACACCCACTGTAACTACTCTGCTACCCCCATGCCAGTTCAAGTAAGTACACAACAGATGGAAACGGGGATAAAATAATTATGCTAATTATTTATTTGTTGAAACACGTCTCCAGTCTTGTTTCCAGGAAAATGTTGCAATGTCCAGTGGTGATCTGACAGCCAAGACAGCCTGGAGTACTAGTCCCTGCTGGAATCAAACACACAAAGTGCTATTTACCACTGTGACACATTAACTATGCCACTTTGGACAAGCAGTGTGCAATTTATTTTCATTAAACTGTTAAGCCATGATAAAAAGACATGATAATCCCCCTAGTCTTCAATCTTGCTAGCCAGACGGCTCTCCCTGTCGAGAAATGGATTCAGAGAAGAGAACAGTTGGCGTTAGCAGTATGTCAGAATGCAAAAGAGAATAAGGCAAAAAAAAGAAAGACATCCGGAGATATAAAACATGGCTAAACAGTGTTAGAAATTGCTTTTATTGTGTGGGTTCACAGGGGTCAATTTACGCATTATTTTGTTGTACCTTAAAAGTGTTGTCCCCTAGAGATAAGATCATATGCTAAAATGTCTAAAAGCAACAGGGAAAACAACAAATCATTTGATAATTTAAATAAAAACATAAATGCTAGTGGAGCCTCGCAGCTATGTTTTAGATGTTGACAAGTACAGAAGCAGCAGAAACGTGTTTCATCCGACGCTGCCTGAAGAACACAAAAAGGACTGAAATATCCGGTATTTGCAGTCTGCAGAGATCTAATTGCGTGCAAACAAAACATATTCAACCATTTATATGCGGCTTTCTGTTAATCAAAAGACAGATAATGCCTCATTTGCATTTTAAGTTGAACATTTCAGAAAACGTTTAATACAAAAATATTTTGTTTGAAAGAAGACATACGTATAATGCTAATCTTCAGGTTCATATTTTGTTGTTCTACTAGGACATCAAAAAGCTCTTTATTTTTCTCATACTGCCTGTGCTGCAGCACCTCTTTTCACCCTCTGTCTGAAACCAGAGCCCAGTCTGCTCTGATTGGTTAGCTGACTGGCTCTGTTGTGATTGGTCAACTGCACAGATGTGTATGAAATGTCCCGCTCCTTAGCCTATAGCTTACAATATTTTAGCGCTAGCCAATGGAAGCGAGTTAAAGCAAAATAAAAGAAAATAATGTATGTCATTTCAAAAGTTGCTTTCTTATATGTAAAATGATTGAGACCAAATCTGGATTATCCTAAACATCTCTCTGGGAATTATGCAAATCCTAAATTGTTGTTTTCTATTTTTTGCGGTTTACACAATAGGAGCAATAGCAGATGGTTGCCAGTGGGCCTACACGAGGCCTGCACTGGAGGTCTCTACAACACCAGGACAAGAGAGAAAACCCATCAAAGCTAACATTAGGGTAACGGTAGATAACCCCATCCCACCATGTTGCTCTCCTTGTTCTTTGCTTCCCTTTGGGAGCCCATGTGACTACAAATCTCTCTGAAGCTATTAGATATAATATCTCTTGACAGAATCTCCTTTCAAAATGAGGACTCTATCCCTGCTATGTGCTTTTAGTTGTTTAAAAGATTGAGGCCAGCGTATCTTGACAGTGAAACACTTTGTGCACCAACAGGGATTCAACAGAGACATGGATTCACCCTGCTCTGATAAACAAGCTTCATAGGGAAACCTTAGAAGGACTAAATCCTGAAAAGTATGCTCCTGAAAAAACTGTATTTGAGGAAGGTTTGACATGTGATAGACCTTATACCCCAAAATCAGCACCAACCAGACCTTCAAAATTAATTGTTGCCACATTCTATTCCACCACTGTTCTGGGTCCGGTCAGGTTTATAATTAGATACTTATCAAATAAAATAAAAAAACAATTATGTAAGTAACACATGCTGGTTCTTGAGTCAGACAATAAAAATACAAGTAATTACATACTTGGATGTAGGATTGGGCAACAACCATGTCCTCCCTGCTTTCTGTTATTGTACTTTTTTTCTTTTACGTCAATCTTGCCTTACCTAAATGTGTCAAAGTACCAATGCTTAGGCAGTGTCCGCCAGGTTCCTGATACCACCGAACAAGGCCACACTTAGCGGCTGAATGAGGTACACATGGGCTTTCAACCTAGCATATATATTACAGTGGGGCAAAAAAGTATTTAGTCAGCCACCAATTGTGCAAGTTCTCCCACTTAAAAAGATGAGAGAGGCCTGTAATTTCCATCCTAGGTACACCTCAACTATGAGAGACAAAATGAGAAAAAAAAAAATCACATTGTCTGATTCTTAAAGAATTTATTTGCAAATTATGGTGGAAAATAAGTATTTGGTCAATAACAAAAGTTCATCTCAATACTTTGTTGGCAATGACAGAGGTCAAACGTTTTCTGTAAGTCTTCACAAGGTTTTCACACACTGTTGCTGGTATTTTGGCCCATTCCTCCATGCAGATCTCCTCTAGAGCAGTGATGTTTTGGGGCTGTCGCTGGGCAACACGGACTTTCAACTCCCTCCAAAGATTTTCTATGGGGTTGAGATCTGGAGACTGGCTAGGCCACTCCAGTACCTTGAAATGCTTCTTACGAAGCCACTCCTTCGTTGCCCGGGCGGTGTGTTTGGGATCATTGTCATGCTGAAAGACCCAGCCACGTTTCATCTTCAATGCCCTTGCTGATGGAAAGAGGTTGTCACTCAAAATCTCATGATACATGGCCCCATTCATTCTTTCCTTTACACCAGGGGTGGGGAACCTGCGGCCCCCGGGCCGTATACGGCCCGCGAGACCATTTGGTATGGCCCTCGAGGTAATTTATAAACACACGCAAAAAAGAAAAAAAATTAAGAAATCTAGACCGCAAAATAATTAAACAAGCGAGTGGGTGTTTTTCCTGGCAACGGTCATGGTCCTTGAACACAACACGAGCCTAACGTGTCATCACGTGATATATGTTTCGTCTGACAGGGGTGCAGTTCTGACGGAGAGCACCAGAACGCCGCTCCGGGACTTTAGAAATTGCAGCACCCATAAGGAGCCGTACACATGCCGCAGTTTTTGCGTGGCTGTGTCTTTAGTTGAACGCCCACTGGCGATCTGTTCATCTGTCATACTGATCATACAGTCAATAACTTTGTTGTTATTAGCATCTGGTTAGCTAGCTATGCTAACGAATATGAGAAGCTTTTTCTCCAACCAGTGAGGTAAAGGCACATCTTTATATGATCATTATAGTTATACAAAAAAAACCAGGTATAAAATACTATGACAGTAAAAACAAGTTATATTAATAGACAAGAATACAGTTCTCCTTTTAGGAGAGTGATTTGGAAAATATTCATAAATAAAAAGTAAATCTGCTTACAGTTCTGTTTCATATGGGTGTTGAGATGTATCCATAGATCTCTTCATTTTGCTCTCAAAGTGCACCAGATTGATGCTTTCAACTTCCCGTAGCATGCCCCCCCGGACCCCCCTAGAGGAGGTGAGGTTAGGTTCCCCCCCCCACCCACCCCACTTAAATCATGTTCACATGGATAGGAAACTAAATGCATTAGCACACATCTTGTGTCCATATCTTTCTGTTTGGTGGTCATGCCACAACTGTGCATGTGCATGCATGCGCGAGTCATGGCAAGATATCTGGACTAAGAGGTTGCTTTTTCTTTGCAAAGCATGAAAGAAAGGCCAAATGAATGGGCTGTGATTTTTAAGCAGAGGTCAATAATTTGTACGGCCCTCGGAGGATGTTGAAAAAATTGAAATGGCCCTTGAGAGGAAAAAGGTTCCCCACCCCTGCTTTACACGGATCAGTCGTCCTGGTCCCTTTGCAGAAAAACAGCCCCAAAGCATGATGTTTCCACCCCCATGTTTCACAGTAGGTATGGTGTTCTTTGGATGCAATTCAGCATTCTTTCTCCTCCAAACACGTCTAGTTGAGTTTTTACCAAAAAGTTCTATTTTGGTTTCATCTGACCATATGACATTCTCCCAATCCTCTTCTGGATCATCTAAATGCTCTCTAGCAAACTTCAGACGGGCCTGGACATGTACTGGCTTAAGCAGGGGGACACGTCTGGCACTGCAGGATTTGAGTCCCTGGCGGCGTAGTGTGTTACTGATGGTAGCCTTTGTTACTTTGGTCCCAGCTCTCTGCAGGTCATTGGTGTGGTTCTGGGATTTTTGCTCACCGTTCTTGTGATCATTTTGACCCCACGGGGTGAGATCTTGCGTGGAGCCCCAGATCGAGGGAGATTATCAGTGGTCTTGTATGTCTTCCATTTTCTAATAATTGCTCCCACAGTTGATTTCTTCACACCAAGCTGCTTACCTATTGCAGATTCAGTCTTCCCAGCCTGGTGCAGGTCTATAATTTTGTTTCTGATGTCCTTTGACAGCTCTTTGGTCTTGGCCATAGTGGAGTTTGGAGTGTGACTGTTTGAGGTTGTGGACAGGTGTCTTTTATACTGATAACGAGTTCAAACAGGTGCCATTAATACAGTTAACGAGTGGAGGACAGAGGAGGCTCTTAAAGAAGAAGTTACAGGTCTGTGAGAGCCAGAAATCTTGTTTGTTTGTAGCTGACCAAATACTTATTTTACCGAGGAATTTACCAATTAATTCATTAAAAATCCTACAATGTGATTTCCTGGATTCTTTCCCCCCATTCTGTCTCTCATAGTTGAAGTGTACCTAGGATGAAAATTACAGGCCTCTCATCTTTTAGGTGGGAGAACTTGCACAATTGATGGCTGACTAAATACTTGTTTGCCCCACTGTATATATATATATAATACAACTAATAGTTGTAAACCCAAAAGTTTATTTATTTTTAGTCTACAGTATATGACTGAGTCACATGAAGTGACTACCGTAGCTAACTTATTTAAACCCAAAGATGTGATATTTGTGTTGATATGCACCACTGTATAAATTGTAGGCATTGTATTTATTGTAGTACAATATGCAGATTTTGACTTAATCTTTTGTTCAGATTTTCCTTTAAATTGTTTATAAAAATATTTGCACATTTTACACAATTATTTTATGTTTATATCAATATTAATTATTTTTTGTAATTTATATTTTATTTTATTCTAAAATGGATCAACTGTCACTAAAACCAATTTCCGCCGGGAAAGATAAAGTATTCTAATATCACACAACATCACATGAACCAGTCAAAATGTTTTGCTGTTTATCCAAAGGTCCTCCCAAATGGCCTTTTCTTTACCCAGCAACAGACAGATGGAGAATAAACCCTATTCAGTGGCGTGTTGGGTTGCACCCTGCACCAGATGAGAGTCCCCACTGACAGAGATTACAGACTCCAGATGAAGTAAGGCTTCAAGCTGTCTCCAGGCTTTGCACAGAACACAACAAGGGACATCATGCTGCATGCCACCTTGTTGTTCCTTTTGTGCCGTAAACGCTCGATGCTGCGAGAACAGATGAAAAATGTACGCCTGTAAAAACTCCACAATGAACCTCTGCGGCTGGCTGTTTAGATTTGTTTTAATTGCATTGCAGCTCAGGGCTGAGTTCAGAGGGATTCCTCCAGAGTTACTCTGTCAGCCTTAATAGCCGTTCGAGGCTTTTTCACTGATGTTCTCTACCAGCGAGTTTCAGCAAGGGTTTTCAGGATATCCCTTTAAGCAGCAGTAGTGCAACTGTCCAACAATGTACAAAGGTAGCTTCCATTTTTAACTAACTTCTTGTTTCTGCCTCTGTGTTGCATTTAAATTAGAAGGCTTGTTCAGTAATTGTGTGAAAAAATGTATGTTATTTAGCATAAAATCCATCTCCTGACTGTCAACTGTGAGAAATATACATCCTATATTCATATACATTTGTAGCCATAGCAAGTATGCATGATACTTCATGAGTGCTGAGATTTCTGCAAACAATCAAAGATAAAAAGGTGTTTTATACAAGAACATAGAACACCCATGCAGTATTTGGAGGTGAAAAAGTGATACGCTGAGACCAAATAACTATCTTGCTATAATATTCATTTGGCTGAGAATCTCAAGTTGATTTACGATAAGACATCTGCCAAGATATTTGCCAACATAAAAAAAGTCAGCCATATCAGGCAAGGCAAGGCAAGGCAAGGCAAGGCAAGGCAAGGCAAGGCAAGGCAAGGCAAGGCAAGGCAAGGCAAGGCAAGGCAAGGCAAGGCAAGGCAAGGCAAGGCAAGGCAAGGCAAGGCAAGGCAAGGCAAGGCAAGGCAAGGCAAGGCAAGGCAAGGCAAGGCAAGGCAAGGCAAGGCAAGGCAAGGCAAGGCAAGGCAAGGCAAGGCAAGGCAAGGCAAGGCAAGGCAAGGCAAGGCAAGGCAAGGCAAGGCAAGGCAAGTTTATTTATATAGCACCTTTCAACAAGGCAATTCAAAGTGCTTTTCAAAAAACGAAAGACATTAAGAAAATGGCATTTAAAATCAGTCATTAAAAAGAAAAGATATTAAAATAAACATTAAAAGAAAAAATACATGGATAAAAGTTACAGTGCAGTTTAAGATGTGAATAGTTCAATTAAAAGCAGCGGCAAAAAGAAAAGTCTTCAGCCTGGATTTAAAAGTAGTCAGAGTTGCAGCGGACCTGCAGTTTTCTGGGAGTTTGTTCCAGATATTTGGAGCATAATAACTGAACGCTGCTTTACCATGTTTAGTTCTGACTCTGGGGACAGAAAGCTGACCAGTCCCTGAAGACCTGAGAGATCTGGATGGTTTATAATTTAGCAGGAGGTCAGAAATGTATTTTGGGCCTAAACCATTCAGTGCTTTATAAACCAGCAGCAGTATTTTGAAATCTATTCTTTGACACACAGGAAGCCAGTGTAAAGACTTCAGAACAGGAGTGATGTGATCCACTTTCTTAGTGTTAGTGAGGACTCGAGCAGCAGCGTTCTGAATCAGCTGCAGCTTTCTAATAGATTTTTTAGTGAGACCTGCGAAGACACCATTACAGTAGTCCAGTCTACTGAAGATAAAAGCATGGACAAGTTTTTCCAAATCCTGCTGTGACATTAGTCTTTTAATCCTAGATATATTCTTTAGGTGATAGTAGGCTGATTTAGTAACTGTTTTAATGTGACTGTTGAAACTCAGGTCAGAGTCCATGACTACACCTAGATTTCTGGCTTTATCTGTTGTTTTGAACATTGCAGACTGAAGCTCAGCGCTAACTTTAATACGTTCTGCCTTGTCTCCAAAAACCATTAACTCAGTTTTATCTTTGTTTAATTGGAGAAAGTTCTGACACATCCAGTCATTGATTTGTTCAATGCACTTACTCAGTGTTTGAATTGGAGCATAGTCTCCTGGTGAAATTGTTACGTCAATTTGTGTGTCAAGGCAAGGCAAGGCAATTTATTTGTATAGCACAATTCATACAGTAATGCAATTCAAAGTGCTTTACAGGATCAAACAGAGCAAACACAATACATTGAGAAGAAATACAAAACACACAAAATAATTAATTAAAAGAAAGAAAACCATGTTTAACAGTTCGAAAATTAGAATATTTAAATTTGAAAAGCCATATTAAAAATAAATGTTTTTAGACCTGATTTAAATTATTCTAAAGTGCTAGCCATTCTCAGATGTTCTGGGAGTTTGTTCCATGCATTAGGAGCATAGATGCAGAAGGCTGCTTTCCCACGCTTTGATCTCACAAATGGAACAGTGAGCTGGCCTGCGCCTGAAGACCTAAGGGGTCTGCTGGGTTCGTACCACTGAAGGAGGTCGTTGATATATTTGGGTCCTAGCCCGTTTAGTGCTTTATATGTGTGCATTAAAATCTTAAAGTCAATTCTCTCACTAACTGGAAGCCAATGCAGTGATCTCAGCACTGGAGTGATGTGATCTGTTTTCTTTGTCCGTGTTAAGATTCTGGCAGCAGCATTTTGAATTAGTTGGAGTTTACGGAGTGATTTTTTTGTGAGGCCTGTGAAGATGCTGTTGCAGTAGTCAAGCTTGCTAAAAACAAATGCATGGACAAGTTTTTCAAGGTCTTGCTTGGACATAAGGTCTTTAATACGCGAGATATTTTTTAGATGGTAGTAGGCTGATCTGTTGATTGCCCTGATGTGGCTGTTAAAATTGAGGTCAGAGTCTAAAATGATACCTAAGTTTCTTGCTTGACTTTTCGATTCGAGTAATAGTGATTCCAGGTGTGCAGAGACTTTAATTCTTTCTTCTTTGGTTCCAAAAACAATTACTTCGGTTTTTTTTTGTGTGTTGAGCTGTAAGAAATTACGGCACATCCAGTCATGTATTTGTTTTAGACATATGATCAATAAATCAGTCGGACCGTATTCATCTATGGAAAGTGATATGTAGATTTGGGTGTCATCCGCGTAATTATGATAAGAAATGTTGTTATTTCTAATTATTTGAGCAAGTGGCAGCATGTATAAATTGAATAGAAGGGGCCCGAGGATCGACCCCTGGGGAACTCCACAAGTCATTTTGGTTCTGTCTGATGTACAGCTACCAATTGAAACAAAATACTCTCCGTTTTCAACATATGATGTAAACCATTTTAGGACAGTGCCAGACAGACCCACCCATTTCTCTAGTCTTTCTATTAAAATGTTGTGATCTACGGTGTCAAACGCCGCACTGAGGTCTAATAGAACTAAAACTGTGGATTTCCCACAGTCGGTATTACAATGAATGTCATTTAAAATCTTTAATAAAACCGTCTCTGTGCTATGACGAGACCTAAAACCAGATTGGAAGGTGTCTAAAATGTTATTGGAGGTCAAAAAACTGTTAAGTTGAAGGTAGACAACCTTTTCAATTATTTTGCTTACAAATGGTAAATTTGAAATTGGCCTGTAATTACTGATTATCAGTGTATCGAGTGTGTTCTTTTTTAGCAGTGGCTTAATAACTGCAGTTTTCAAGCCCTTAGGGAAGTCACCTGAATGGAGCGACATGTTCACAATCTGCAGTACATCTGAGGCAATATAGCAATAGACATTTTTAAAGAAGTTTGTCGGAAGACTATCAAGACTACATGTAGTTGTTTTTAGATGGAATATAACGTCTTCAAGTGTTTTATGGCTGACTGGAACAAACTCTGACATGTTTGCTTCATTAATTATTTGTCCTTGCAATGGGAACATAGGGTCAAGACTAGGAATTGAGGAATTTATATCTTGCCTGATCTTTAAGATCTTTTCTGTGAAGAATAAAGCAAACTCATTACATTTCTGAGTGGAGATTAGTTCAGGGGCTATTTCCATTCTGGGGTTAGTTAACCTATCAATAGTGGAAAACAATAAACGAGAGTTATTAATATTTTTGTTGATAAGATCAGAGAAAAATGATTGTCTAGCTTTCTTCAGTTCAAGACCGTAGGTGAATAGTTTTTCTTTGTAAATATCATGATGTATCTTGAGTTTTGTTTTCCGCCATCTGCGTTCAGCTTTCCGTCATCCGCATAGCTATGGTAACTTATTTTGTTGTTTTTCATTATCTGAGCCAGTGGTAGCATGTAGATGTTAAAGAGAAGAGGCCCCAAGATGGAGCCTTGAGGTACCCCACATGTCATATTTGTCAACTCAGATGTGTATTTACCTATAGAAACAAAGTTGTTTTTGTCCTTTAAATAGGATTCAAACCAATTTAGAACTGTTTCCGAAAGTCCCACCCAGTTTTCTAGTCGGTCGAGTAATATGTTGTGGTCAGGGTAGGATTTTCATGGCGGCCATGGCCGTCGTAGCCCCTCGGTCTGGCCGTTATGCCCCACAAATAATTGTACGTCCTACGGCCACCATGGCCTGTGTGCCCCTGATACTGTTAAAATCTCGAAGTTGATTTAAAAGCGACAGAACAGTGTTTTCTGAACTGCATTATGCTGCGTTCACAACGGACGCGATGCGAATATTCTCATCGCTCTAACCGCTGGAGTTTCACCGCGGTTGTCAGCTGTGTTTACTCCTGTCATTCAAACAGAACGCGCTGGAGAGGGGGTGGGGCTTATTTCCATGTAAATACTGTGGTGGAAACCAACTGCGAAAAAATGAACATATTTTACCGTGATTTATTGTAATACACGTTTCAAAATGATGCCGAAGTAACTAAATACTGATACCGGTTAGTAAAAAACATGAATGAATGCTTTGACAAGTCTGCAGATAAGACGGCAAGCGAGAAACCTTTTACATTGCGTGAGAGAAAAATAAATAAAACGTGGCCACGTTTTATTTATTTTTCTCTCTATGAACCCTCTAGGGCTCCGTAGAAATGCAATATATTTGTTACATATTAATAGAATTTTAGATGTTTTGATTTGATTTTGGATTTGTGAATGGGAGAAGTAGTATATGGAAAACATACCAAACACTAATTATTCAATATTTTATATACGGTAATACTAAGGAGGCATAGGCCTATATGATATCATGTTTGACATTATTGATATTAAAAAAGTGATTTGTTTTCCATGTCATTCGTGTGTTTTTCTTAAAAAAAAGGGAAGTTATTTATTTGCAAGCTCCAAATCCAAATGTTTCCCTCAATGGCCTTTGTGCCCTGGCATGTGGCCTTTGCGCCCTGAAAAAATGTGTAACACCAAAGGCCAAATGGCCTTGCCCCTAAAATGACGAAATTCCAAGCCTGGTGGTCAACAGTGTCAAACGCAGCACTGAGATCTAATAATACTAACACTGAAGTTCTGCCACTGTCTGTGTTTAAGTGGATGTCATTAAAGACCTTTACAAGAGCAGTCTCAGTGCTGTGGTTTGGACGAAAGCCTGACTGGAAAACATCAAAACAGTTATTTAAATGCAAGAAATTACTCAACTGTTGAAAAACAACTTTTTCAATGATTTTACCTAGAAATGGCAGGTTTGATATGGGCCTGTAATTGTTCATTACTGAAGCATCTAGATTATTCTTTTTTAAGAGCGGTTTAATGACTGCAGTTTTCAGGGCCTTTGGAAACATACCTGAGTGAAGAGATTTGTTTACTATATGAAGTACTGTAGATCTGAGGCCATGCAAGGCAAAACATCTTTGAAAAATCCTGTTGGATTAGGAGGCATCAGGAGGAGGATTTCAGAAGTTGAATAATGTCCTCTAGGTTTTTATCATTAATCTGATGGAATTGTGTCATGGTGTTTGAATTGATATTAGGTGGACATAGGGACAACACATTTGCTGTTCCTGATGCAGAGGCACTGACTGCTTGTCTGATTTTCTGAATTTAGTCAGTGAAAAGGGAGGCAAAATCATTGCACGCCCTGGTGGATAGAAATTCAGAGGCTACTGACACTGGGGGGTTAGTTAGTCTGTCGACGGTAGCAAACAAGGCACGTGCATTGTTTTTGGTAATGATGAGAAGAAAGACTGTCGTGCGTTTTTCAATTCCAAATTATAAAGGCCAAGTCTCTCTTTATAGATTTCAAAGTGAACCTGGAGATTTGTTTTTCGCCACCTACGTTCAGCTTTTCAACACTCTTTTCAACACTTTCTGCTCTCACGGTCATGGCCTTTCTCCATGGAGATACTTTCTTCCCAGTCACTTCCTTTACCTTAGTTGGAGCAATGGCATCTATAACATTTTTAATTTTTGAATTAAAATGATCTACTAGCTCATTTACTGAGATGTTAGCAGGGGCAA
Source organism: Gymnodraco acuticeps (assembly GCF_902827175.1). Taxonomy (NCBI): domain Eukaryota; kingdom Metazoa; phylum Chordata; class Actinopteri; order Perciformes; family Bathydraconidae; genus Gymnodraco; species Gymnodraco acuticeps. The sequence goes on along the minus strand of NW_022992001.1, from coordinate 288,434 downwards.
GTGTGGAAGAACAATTCTGAGTAAATATTTCCCTAGTGTTTTCAGTTAAATATCGCTTTGTGGTTACCTCTTTTTGAACATTTTTGTGAACAGAAATAGAGCTCTCAAAGAACACACAGGAATTATCAGAGAGTGCAACATCAGTCACCACAACCTTAGAGATATTCAGACCCTTTGAGATAATTAAATCCAGAGTGTGCCCCTTATTGTGCGTGGGCTCCGTCACATGCTGAGTCAGTCCATAGTTATCAAGAACACAAAACAGTTCTTTAGCCCCTCTGTCCTGGGGGTTGTCAACATGGATGTTAAAATCACCAACAATGACTAGACGGTCAAAGTCAATACACACTATAGACAGCAGTTCAGTAAAGTCATCAAAAAAGCTTGCACAGTATTTGGGTGGTCTATAGATATTTAGGAACAGAGCTCGAGAGGAGCATTTCAGCTGAAGGGCCACATATTCAAAATAATCAAAGTTCCCATAAGATGTCTTCCTGCATTGAAGGGAATCATTGAACATAATAGCAACTCCACCTCCTTTCTTATGCATTATTTCCTGACTCATAAAACTAAAGTTGGGAGGGGTTGATTCAATAAGAACAGCTGCTCTGTTATTTTGTTCAATCCAAGTTTCTGTTAAAAACATAAAATCGAGATTGTGCTCAGTGATAAAATCATTGACTAAAAACGTTTTTCCTGCCAAAGATCTGACATTTAATAAAGCTAGTTTAAGTTCGTTAAACACACTATCAGTCAGATTTGTTGTGACAAGCTGTGACTGACATGGAATCACTGCTAAATTTGATAAACTCACACGAACGTTTGAGCACTTCCTGTTTCTAAGCTGATTCACTGCTCTTAATCTATTACCTATCAACACAGATATCGGCAAAGCTACTAGCAGGCAGGGCCCTGGCATGTCCTGGAAAGAGTTGAGAGTGTCATACGCCCTTGAGCCTGGACCCAGCACATATCAGTAAGAGTTTGTTGTGTTTTGTACACACACATCCTTATCAGGCTTCGGAGACTGCAGATGCTTTCTTGAAGGGAGGGGAGGTGGTTGACGTAGGCACGGTGATGAAGACGGGGGAGATGGTGCGCGTCTCTGCGGTGATTTTGGTGGGCGTCGTTGAGGAGCGGGGGTAAAGGACATGCTGCCAACCCTGCATATCGCCTTAGTTTGGTCTTTGAACTCCAGGAAGGAATCGGTTCCAACCCTCTGTATTTCCTTCGTGTGTTCAGCGATCTCCAGGAGGGTGGGTGAGGGTGAAAGGGTGAACGGAGAGTAGAGAGAGCTGTGGGGTGAAGGAAGAGTCTCCTCAAAGGTGATAGGGGGGGTGAAGGGCGGTGGAGACTCCTCCATTTGTCTCCCATAATCAAGACATTCCTCAGGCGGGTGCAGTGATATATTTTCAAGGTTTTCTGAGCGATGTGTTGTGTCTTTCTCTTGTTTTGATTCCTCTTGTTGCTTGTCCTTGGCAGAGGGAACAGATTGATGACGTAGGCAGTTGAATACGTTAGAGATAAACAATGTCACTCCTGACTTGTTCAGGCAAACTCCATTTGCCTTAAAAAGATGTCTGCGGTCCCAGAAAAAGTTAAAGTTGTCAATAAAATGAACAGAATGGTCAGTACAGACAGTTGAAAGCCAGGTGTTCAGTGCAAACAATCTGCTGAATCTCTCCACTCCTCTTCTGACTGGCGGTAGAGGGCCACTGATGAACACATCTGCATTTAGAGAGCTGACAGTTTCCAACAGACATTTAAAGTCTTCTTTCAGCACTTCTGACTCTTGTTTCACAACATAATTTGTTCCAATGTGCAGTACCACATTCTTCACAGTCGGATGTTCAGCCCCAATATGCAGGATCTTCTCAGCCAAGTCAGAGACCATATCCTTGGGAAAACAGAGTACTTTGGTGTTGTTCTTACTACACAGACTTTTTACATCTACAGCACAGTCACCCACAATCAGAGTTTCAGGCCCAGTCGTTAGCTTTCCCTCTAGCCTTTTACTTTTGGAGTAGCTATTGGTCCTTACCCTGCTGTGTGAAGAGGACAGGTTATCCAGGTCATCAGAAAGAGATCTCCGGTTCTGGGTCAGCGGAGTGTATCTGCTCTGGATTGGCACACTTGGTGGTTTAGGAGGATTGTTTGTAGTTCTCCCTTTAGCAGCTGTCCACGGCTGTTTCCTAGTATGAATAGGGGTTGAAGAGGCGCTCTTCCTGGGTGATAACAATGCAGGCCAGCCGGTCGCATCACAGATTTCAGAGCGCTGGGCTCCCAAATCCCATGGAAATGATTTACTCTTAGGCTTTGCACCCAGAGAGTTCCAGGGAGGACTACCACTTGTAGATTTATTACCCAGTACACAGCCCTCCTGTTCCTTGGAATCCTTGTAGCTGCTAACTAGCTTTGAGTTGGCATGCCTTTGTCCATTATTTTGCAACACTGGTAAAGTGGTGTCATTCCAACCTTGTCCATTCACTTCCACGTTAACTTCCAACGTTGCATTTTCATTTCCAACACGACCATCTTCTGTAGAAGTTTGTGGAAGTCATCTGTAGTGAATGGAGGCATTTTGCTGCTAAATATTATGCAGTACCACGCTTTAGCTGTTGCTATGCCACGCTACTGTAAGACTGAGGTCGTCGTAAAAATATTGAAATATGGCTGAAACCCTCCGTCTATTTACGAAGAATAACTGTCCCAGTGATAGGTTAATGTCCAGGAGCCGCTGCTCGAAGTTTTCAGAAAAGAAAAATAGAAAAAGAGCATAAAAAAGTAAGCAGAGGCAAGAGCAAGCAGAAAAGCATCTGCACTGTAAGAAGGCTACACCATATATATCAGTAAATATCAGTAAGATTCAATGAAGGAACAATACGAAATATCTAAAATGCCTTTTTAAAGACAAACAGTCACATGGTATGAACACAGAAAAGTTAAACCACCTCAATACGGAACTATGGGATTTTTAGCTTTTGCAGACCATCTACATGCACAAACATCTATAGAACACACTATAGGAAAGGGAAAACCCCAAAAAGCATAATAGGGCCCCTTTAAAGAGGATAATCAATGGGGTTTTTTTGGGACTAAATGAACAAAACTGTAGATCAGAAAGTAACCTTTGTAAAAATAAAAGAGCTGTCCAAAATGCATTTATTTCTCTAATGCTTAAACAGCAATGTCCATAGCTGCCTGAGAGTCGACAAACATATTTAGCGAAAATTATACAAAAATAAACACAGTAAACAACATTCGGAAGACAATTTATGTGCGGGGAGTTCTTGTGTAGATGCCCTGGATAACTTGCCGGAGAGGAAAGTCAGTAAATCAGAATGGAGCTTTCTTGCGGGTGGTTCTTTCTCTATCTTTCTTCTTTACTGATAATTCCCAAAGCCTTTTTTTAAAGCCCTTAATGTCAAATAAAAACTATATTATACAATTGAATGAGGCATTTAATAGAGTCTGGAGCTGTAGGAGCATGCTGGCCCAACATGATTTCTGGGGTGAATTATAATAAGAAATAGATCCTCAGAATGCCTGCTGAGTGGGAGACATGGAGGAAGAGGAAGACAGTGAGGAAGAGAAAGACTTCACTAAGAATGTGAGTTCACTGACAGGATTTGCGGCGTCAAGCCTGTTGTGCTTCTCTCCTGCATGTCAATACTACATTTTCTGCATCCTGAGAAATTCTATGGAAATCCTGCATATTTATAAAGCTCACACATGTCTTACCATATATTAGAAGAGACAGTAAGAATCATGCAAATAGGAGGACTTGGGGACGTCCCTCAACTGGAGTCTTCCTCACATGCATTTCAGGATTATTTACTGACTTGTGTGAGCAGTCACTCGATCCTTATGGATATGTTTCACTCACTTCTGATTCAATATCAACTTGGCAAAATTCTGCCCTGCCGCTCATGTTTATCCGATCAATGGCACGCCCGGAAAAATCGATTGGGATACCAATCGAAAGGAAGAGTCCATGCTCAAAACTCAATCAGAATCAAGAGCTACTTCAGCAGAGGCTCACTTAGGATTGATCGGCCGATATGAGGTGTGGACAGCAACACTGACAAGCCGGTACACCTTGGGCCTTTGAGGGCATAAACATCGATATTGTATTCAGGATAACAAAATATGATTTATCAGGCGCTTTTCAAAATTCTTCAGGCCATTTTAGTTCGTGAAAGAAGAACTTTTAAAAAGCCCTGCCGGAATTTTAAAGGGTAAAACTCCAAATGTAAAATGTAACAGTTTTATTTCTACACCTGTCTCGTTATGTTTCTTCTTTTGTTATAAACCAGGCTGTAGACTTGGATATAAATAAATGTACAGTTACTTTTTCAGTTTAAAACATTTGAAGTGTTTAAACTTAAAGGTGGGGTAAGTTTGAGAAACCGGCTCGAGATACACTTTTTGTTATATTCCATGGAATGCTCTTAACATCCCGATAGAAATGAATATCTTAAGTGCTTTGACACAAAATCCATTAAAAAATGTCATCTGTGGAAGCCGTAGTACTGTAAAAAGCACGACCAATCATCTGAGCCGGCCCGGCTAAAATAACTGGATGGCCTACTTACCTGTCAGCCTTCCATCTGTGCACAAACTTATCTCGTGCCCTCATTGGTCATGTGCGCGTTCGTGTGTGTTGGAGGAGGGGCTCTGTAAGGAAGTGGCACATTTTTTCCGGCTGTGTATTTTCAAATTCTAGCGCACTCGAGCTGGTTTCTCCAAAATTACCTACCCCACTTTTAACTTAAAACATTGAAAGTGTTTCTGTAGTGCCAACTCGATTTACTTGATACTCAATTATTAGTATTAATATGACTAGGACCAACCTCCTTTTATTCTGACCTAACCTTAACACATAATTACAATTATGTTGACCCAACATCAGTCAATTTAGTTAGACCAGAGCATAGTCAATAAGCCAACTCAAATCTAAAGAATGAATAAAATCAATTAATATGGTTAATGTTACTATCATAAAATGTGTTTGGCTGACCTAAATAAATCATTACTTTTTGTTGAATGAACCAAATGGCCTAATGTAACTATAGTGTGGAAATACATTCCATGTTCAATTTAAGTTCACCCAAAGAGTTATTTTTACCTGTTCTTTCTTTCCACTCTATGTAACAGGAAGACTATTATGTCTATTATGTATGACGTATGGACAGTGGCTGCAGCAGATGAGTGCACAGTGCCCTTCAGTTGAGTTATAGTCACCATCTAAATGTGTAATAGGTGACTTAAAATGATGATTAGGCTTTGTTCCAGATTTGTTCTTTTCTTTTAGTAACACGTTACACTCACATGTCATTTTCTAGCGGCCTGCGGCTGGCCCTCACAGCCACCGCGGATTCCTGTAAATTGCTGTGAAGATGAAGCTGTTGCCTCAGAGCCAGACAGGACAGTAATTCTCCTCTCCACTTCTATTATGGGCTTTTCATTTCTTCCATTTACTCCATACCGACTGAATGGGAATAAACTCTTCATCATCCTTTCCACTGTAACCATCTGCCTGCATACCTGCCCCGCCGAAGAATGGCTGCCATCCGACAAATACCAAAGCTCAGTCAAGCTTCAAGGAAAAATAACAAAGCTGATTGAAACTTTATTATGTCTATTGTCTTCACCTACTGGAGCAAACAAAAGCTCTTTGCAGCAGTAAATGACCTCCCTGCACAAACCAAATTGGAGCATCACACCAAAATGTGAAACTAATCCTGAATTCATGAGATTAAAGAAGTTGTGCTCGGTGGCATCGGAGGGGAGAAATAATAATCTGGCAGACACACTCCATTTCATTTCCTGGATGCTGGCATGCAAATGAGGCTCATTTGTATAATCTTTCCAAATGAAAAACAGATAATCAAATACCATCAGAAGCCATTAATATTCAATTTGTTGTCGCGTATGCAAAGTCATGCAGTTGGAGAAATTCAAAAGGAGAGGCGAGTGGACCTGACTGGGAAGAGAAGACAAATTGGCATACGCAACATTTCCGAGCTTCTAGTGTCGCATCGAGTGATCGGCGCCATGCTTTTACTGTCTATCACCGCATTAGTAATGCTCCTACAAGTCTACTTTAGTGAACTGATGTTTTTCTACCAGCAGAGCATAGCATGGACCAATGCCACATTTTGCACCCCAGCATTTATAGTCAAAGCAATGTCTGAGCTGAATGAGCCTTCAAACAAATACACAAAACTCAGCGATATTCTTGACCAAATCCTTAAGCCCGCTTTGAAAGCTGTTTCTATTTGAATTCTGGAGAAAATACTTCCAAATATTGATCCCCAAACCGAGAAAGGTGTTGGTTTAAATGAAGAATTAAAAAAGGCCACCTAAACTCTGTTACTGAGAGAGACAAGGAAAGGTACCACAAAGTCACTGAGCATTAATGGACAAGTTTAATATTAGAAAATGTAATAAAATGATTTATATTTATATATTTTATCTAAGAATATGGCAATAGTTAGATCAATAGAGATGTGCAAGAAGATCATCCTGCTGAACAAAACGTGTAGGTATCATAAATGTGTTGCACAGATCTTTCAGTGAAAAATGCCATTGCTTTTAGTCACAGAGCCTTGCCACGCTAACCTCTGTGTCGGCCTACAACAGTAAGTCATCAGGGCACAAGTCTATTGGCTTCCTATACAATTTTTTAATTGCAGTTGTATTAAATATCCATACACCTGGTTACTGTCGAAGACACTTGAAGTAATTGTATGTCTTTATCTTGAGTTGAGAACCAAGCCATGGAAGAAAACGAAATTGACACAATCCCTTTAATATTAGGTTTTCAAAACAATGCTGCCATGGTGTTATTACAGCTGAGGGAGACTGACAGAACAGTTTCATACGAATAAACTGTCTGAATAAAACCTGCTTCCTGCAAGATTCTGTCAAGTATAAGACAAATATTAGTCTGAGTGCAGCACTAAGAGAGACGATCTATTGTTTCTAATATCAACAACTGACCAGGAATGCTCACATATCCACCAATTATAATGCTGCATACCATTTGTTCTCCAAACTTCAGTATGTTAATAAACTTTATGTCGTCATTGGGAAGCAACATGGGATCTAAAAAGGTATTGCATTTAATTACTTTCATAGATTATCATATAGAGTTGTTGTTCCAGCTGCATTCATAAATTGAATAAACATGAATGCAGCACAATGCCCTATTTCACAATGTTAGCAAAAGAGTTACCTATCCACTCCGTGATTGTTATTGGCTCCAAAATGTAAAAACACACTATTCAAGAGAGCTACGATTTGAACAATTGTATTGGGTTTGATCAGATCGGCTACATTTGAATAGTTTATAGATTAAAATATCACAACCAATGCATCAAACATCCATCCAATAGTTATTCAAGTTGAGGATAGTTCAGATGGAAGCCTTTTCCTTTGATTCCGCACCACATGCCAGTTTGTGCACTTCCTCTCATCCCTGCAATTTTACATAATGATCTTTGGGTTAAAACGGAGGCGACCCTGCCCAGATGTGGCGCTGACTTGACCCATGCAGTCAGCCTCATCGTGACTCCCCGGCTGAATGCTAATGTGCACCTGCTAATGGTTGCGCAGCCTAAATAGATGTCTTGTATCCATTCAGAGTCAGATCCTGTGGTCGTATCTGTTCTCTTTAACCCACGTTTTCCCTTCAGGCATCATTTTAGAAACCTGGGGAAGTTTCAAATCAATCATGCATCCACTTTTTTTTTTTTTTACACGCACTTAGTATTGAGCTCAAAGCCGGAGATTGTGGAAGATGATAAGCAACACTTGGTATGCTACAGATTTCGAACACGTATACATATCTGTGGGAATTAGTTCCAAGTCTCTCTCCCACATTCACTCCGTTTCTTCCCCTTGTCTCCTTTTCAAGTTCGAAATCCTCTTAAGGGAGGTTTTCCAAAATAACATCATCTTCAAACAAACATTTCACTTTTAATCATTGCATTGTTCTCCCCTATACAATTCACCCTTTTGAAGCTGTTCTTTTTCTGAGTGTCCGCAGGGATTTGCTCCCTTGTGGCCTCTCTGCTTACACCAAAGCCTCTCTTTTCAAACCCAGCTTTGAGGGAAAACGGGGGGGTGGGGGGGAAGAAACCTCATAGGGAAATAGGTGATACCCTGATGAACAATCCACTGGTGCATACCTGACAGGAATAGTGATGTTATCACCTTGTCAGTTCATTGTAACACAGAAATATGATTTCTCACTGGACATTCACATGTCAGTCAAGAAGTTGGGCGGATAGTACTCACACACAAACACACACTTAGCAAACACCTGCTTCATTACACACATTCATGCAGGCTTTGATGATCCAACAAAGAAGCACACATTTCTACTTTCTTGTACATTTCGCATATTTTGAGATGATGGTTGAGGTTGGATAGTTTCTAGTGCTTAGGAAAGTTTCTAACAGTGAAATAACCCAGAAGTACGTGCCATGATAAGCACTGTTGGATTTCTCAAGGTGATTGGAAAAGGAGCTTCAATGCTTCCATTATCATCTCCTTTAGCTTAGGATACACTGAACCATTCTTTACAAATTGAAATAATGCTGTCCCACAATTCCATGCTGTGACGGAGCGGGTCACAGAGTGACTGACTCCGCCACTGACAGCTGACACACACACGCACACACAGTCACACACCAAACATTTCCTGCTCTCTTCCTAAAAAGGAACCATGCAATGTATTATTTATTGTGTGTTTGTTAATTTGTTAAATGATTATGTTAAGAGGTGGTTAACCTGTTTGGGTCGGATTTTTTTATGTTGACAATGTTGTTTGAGGTAATTGCGTCACCTGTTGACGGTAAGCCTGTGGGAGGGGCTATGGGTTCAAAATGGACGGTTTTTGGCCCTGGAGGAGGACTCGAAGAATGTTGCAATGAAGGCAACAGCTGGGACGTGTTCGGGAGATGGTTGCAGAGAAGGCAACACCAGAGCATGTTTACTCTGATGAGTGATGGACGGTTTAATTTGGACATTTATTTATTTTGTTTAAGTTGTGCTGGTTCGTTATTTTCTTTTTTTGCTGCTGTTATTAAAGTTTTGGAGCTTAACCCGACCGACTAGGCCAGTGTTTGTGAACGGACAAATAGAGCCCCGTCACACATGCGGACACAACTTTTATCGTGACGGCGCATTCAGAAATGTACGGAACAACTATAAAAATGCAGATAAAGTTACAGTGCTCATTAAGCATTGTCCATAGTGCTTCTGTTAAACCATACGGCGAAATATGAACGATACACTAATTACTGTTGAAAATCATAAAATTAAGTCAACAGTTGTGTGGGGTTTCTTGAGCTAATGTTTTAGAATATTATTTTGTCCAACCCTTTTGAATGTTGGTATACACACTGGAAGATGTAGGCATAACAAGTAATGCATATATTGCATCACGTTTTTTTTTATTCAAATAGTTTCATACACTCATACTAGTAATTGAATTACAAGCACATTATTTTAATTTTAAATCAAACATAAGTAATGAAGCAAGATATGTTTTTTACTGTTGTCCATGTTTATAAACCAACATGAGTCAGTCTTCCCACAGCTGACATCAATAACTTCCTCTTCCGCATGTCAAATACGCTGCCCAGTGCAAGTCAAGCCCCCAGGAAGTGCGCCGGAGTCTGAGGAGAATATGTGGCCAAACGGCGGTACTACACTTCCTTTAGGTTGCTGGGCCCGGAAACACTTTTTCCCATTGACTTAAATTGGGAAAGAATGGTCTGTAACTCGTTGGATATTTTTTTTTAAACTAAATAAACTACCCAGTATGAACACTTGTATAGCCCTTATTAAAAACATTCGTTCCTCAAGTTGTAAAAATGTGCTAATAACGTTATTCTGAGAGTTATTTCCCTCTGCATTATGAACGTGCATCTAACCCACGGGACCGCGCCGCCCGGCACGTTCATGTTACGTGTTCAGTACTACATGCGTTTATCTTTACCCATGGATGCACAATAACAACGGACCCATATCGCCTTACTGCCATCCCACGGAGCTGTAATAATGGATATATTGCACATGTTTGCTGTAATTCATAATTTGTAAAATATTATACTACATGGGCTGTATGATGTAAATCTTGTACCGTAAATGTTGTATTAAATAAAGTTAATATTACGGACGTTAGATTAACGTCCCTGTAGCTTATTATTGCACTAAGAAGCTTATTGCACTGTATATATATATATATATATATATATATATATATATATATATACAGTGCAATAATTATTTCATGCTAAATGAAGCTCTGTTGGATATCACTAGATCCTGTTACAGCGTAATATAATTACATAACGATTTATGTGCACATTAGCATAATTACTAGCTAGCCGCTAGCTGCTAACTGCCGCCTCGTTAATATCAAATCCATCATAATAACAAATCATTACCATGCTGTCATGAACGCACGGTGCTGTTACGTGTACGCAAATTGACGTGCTTGATGTGAACGAGCATTTTGGTTAAAGTTGTGCATGCTCTATGAGCGCACATACGAGTACTTCTCAGGCATGCCGGGTAATCTGTGACGTTTCACTCTCAAAAGTTGGGCCATGTTATCCTCATGCGCTAATGAGCAACTCTCATAGGAATGAATGAGGCCCCGCCTCCCACGCTGTATCCAGTTCTTATTATACATCCATGGTGCAAGTGCAGTCCGATTCTCTGATCACCAGGGCCCAGGAGTTCAAAACTTTTAATCTCAATCAGATCCGATCAGATTTTGAAATCCCATTTTTTGTGATCCAGGATCAGACAAGTCGGACACATTTTGTCCCTGGAGTTCAAAGCAATTCAGGATAGGATCAGCCTGATCCAGATTACGACTTTTCAAGATGACTAGATCCTGAATATCAGTGCTTTAATCCTACCAATCGCCATCTAGTGGACATGAAAAATAATACAAGGAAGACAAGAGACCACATTGCAGAGACATCTATTGTCCGCAATTACTTTTGAAAGGTGATGACAGATGATGGACTTTTTTTGTTGAAGATATTTTTTATTTAATCTAAATTACATTTGTGATTGACAATCTTTGTTGTGATACTTTTATGAGCATATACATTTATGTCATCAACATTTGGTTTAAAACAAAATAGGCCACCACAAACGTGAGCAAAAAATGGAAAAATAAAATGTATTTCCCATGAAGACTAAAAATAGTGTATTATTTCCGTTAACAAACTTTGCCATCTAATTTAAATTGAAACATATTTTAAAATAAATTGTACAGTAAATTTTGCTCTGGTAATCCACTGGAAATCCACCCCTCTGGTGGGATCAGGATAATCCAGTTTTTTGGGATCAAATTGATCCCAAACCTGTGTTGTCGGTTTGAACTACCCGTTTTGAAGATGTGATCCAGATTAAAGCTTGGATTGGATTTCCTGATCTGATCGGATATCAAAGTGATCCTAATCCTGTTTTTTGGTTTTGAACTCCCCAAAATCCAAATCTGATTTGATCAGATAGGGATTAAAAGTTTTGAACTCTTGGCCCCTGGGCCCAAGAGTTCAAAGCTTTTAATCTCAATCAGATCCGATCAGATTTTGAAATCCCATTTTTTGTGATCCAGGATCAGACAAGTCGGCCAGATTTTGTCCCTGGAGTTCAAAACAATTCAGGATAGGATCAGCCTGATCCAGATTACGATTTTTCAAGATGACTAGATCCTGAATATCAGTGCTTTAATCCTACCGAGCGCCATCTAGTGGACATGAAAAATAATACAAGGAAGACAAGAGACCACATTGCAGAGACATCTATTGTCCGCAATTACTTTTGAAAGGTGATGACAGATGATGGACTTTTTTTGTTGTTGAAAATATTTTTTCTTTAATCTAAATTACATTTGTGATTGACAATCTTTGTTGTGATACTTTCATGAGCATAAACATTTATGTCAACATTTGGTTGAAAACAAAATAGGCCACCACAAACGTGACCAAAAAATGAAAAATAAAATTGATTTGCCATGAAGGCTAAAAATTGTGTATTATTTCAGTTAACAAACTTTGCCATCTTATTTATATTGAAACATATTTTTAAATAAATGGTACAGTACATTTTGCTCTGGTAATCCACTGGAAATCCACCCCTCTGGTCGGATCAGGATAATCCAGTTTTTTGGGATCAAACTGATCCCAATCCTGTGTTGTTGCTTTGAACTACCCGTTTTGAAGATTTTATCCAGATTAAAGCTTGGATTGGATTTCCTGATCTGATCGGATATCAAAGTGATCCTAATCCTGTTTTTTAGTTTTGAACTCCCCAAAATCCAAATCTGATTTGATCAGATAGGGATTAAAAGTGTTGAACTCCTGGGCCCAGGGCCCAAGAGTTCAAAGTTTTTAATCTCAATCAGATCCGATCAGATTTTGAAATCCCATTTTTTGTGATCCAGGATCAGACAAGTCGGACAAATTTTGTCCCCGGAGTTCAAAGCAATTCAGGATAGGATCAGCCTGATCCAGATTACGACTTTTCAAGATTACTAGATCCTGAATATCAGTGCTTTAATCCTACCGATCGCCATCTAGTGGATATGAAAAATAATACAAGAAAGACAAGAGACCACATTGCAGAGACATCTATAATGTTTAATTATATTTTTAAATACATAAAGGACATCAAATCATAATGAAATTGTAATTAAAAAAAATACTCCCACTAGGGTAACAACAATAAAGCATTCATTCAAAGGCAGCTGGATCATCCAGGCGTGCTTTGAGGAGCTGAATTCTGAGTGAGGTTTCAGTTTGCTGAAGCCGGCACAGCTGTATTTGTTCTTCGGCCAGACGGATCTCCATCTCTGCCCTCTCCGTTTCACGGCTCAGCAGAGTCTTGTAGGCATCATCCCTCTGCTCTGGTTTTCTGGTGCGCTTGCATTTTCTCTTTAGAGGTGGCTCTTGCAGTGTGTCATCAGGCCTGGCTGAAGGTCCAGCTTCTGGATCCACATGGGTCAGGAGGACCTCATCTTCAATGGTGTGTGTCACATCAGGTGCATTGACGACCTGAAATGAAAGTTTATCAATATACTTTATACCCCTTAATAAGATGATCACAAGCATGCAACCTGGAATATTGTAGTACTAGGATGCTATGTAAGACATATAGCCATTGTAGTACTATGAAAATAACAATTATACAAGATAATAATTGTAGTTCTATAGGAACAAGGATAAAATCACACATACCTGCGACTCACCATCCAGTACAACGTTTGGTATTCCATGTAAAGATTGTGACTGCTGACCACCAATGATATCAAGTACCACATCTGTGTATTGTCCCCTTTTATGTGGTTTGTTACCCGTCTGTGGGTGTTTAGCCTGGCTGTGGTCTTTGGTAGCTTGCTGCTTCAAATTCTTCCACCTCAACCTCACTTGGTCCACCGTCCTCTTGTGTCCAGATCCTGTGGCATTCACATTGTCTGTAACTTCCATCCATATTCCGCTCTTTACTTTAGTCGCGCCACCCTCTCTGTTAAAGCTACCAACTATGGAGTCATAATTGTTCCTTACACCCAGCAGCAGTGCATGGGTCTCAGCAGATGTAAAATTAGGCCCCTTTTTGTCCATCTTTCCAACTCAATGTTTTGGTCAGGTCAGCAATTAGTTTTATAGGTCTGGCCTTGCTATTAATTACATAATTAACCACAGGCCCTAACCAATCTGGACATTCATTCCAGGTGTGTATTTGCAATTAGTTGTTATTCAGAGACTGATGTAGGCCTACTGACTGAAACAACAGTCAGAACACAGTCATGGCAGGTATTGTTCACATCTTCTATGCTGGAAGGAGAGGGTACCGCCAAAGGGTCCACACCGAGCGCCCCAAACCTCTCCAACAGTACACAACAGAAGAACTGTACAATCGTTTTCGATTTGGACTTGATTACATCAACTACATTGCTGGTCTGGTCAGGCCACAACTGCAGTGCAGAACCTTGCGGAGTCATGCTCTGACTGTAGAGGAACAGTTCCTCATTGCCCTGCGCTTTTACGCATGTGGAACATTCTATGAGGTCATAGCTGACAGCATGGGAGTCCACAGGACAACAGTGGGTGAAGTGGTGACAGCTGTGTCTGATGCACTGGCTCGCCTGCTGGATCACTTTGTGACTTTTCCCACTGATGGCCAGATTGCCAAAGTGAAGCAGAACTTTTTTCTTCTGGGAGACATGCCCAACACCATTGGGGTGATCGACTGCACCCATGTAAATATTCAAGCACCTCGTCAGAGGGAGTGGGAATATGTCAACAGGAAAGGGAGGCACAGCATCAATGTGCAACTTGTGGGAGATGCTGACCTTGCCATCACCAACTGTGTTGTGAGATGGCCTGGGTCAGTCCACGATGCACGTATCTTCAGAGAGAGCCGGTTGTTCACTGAATTCCAAACCAACAGGCCGGATGGAGTTATATTAGCCGACAGTGCCTACCCACTCCTACCATGGGTGATGACACCTTTTCCCACGGCCAACACTCCTTCACAGATGCGCTACAACAATGCTTATGGAAGAACAAGGTGTGCCATTGAGCGCTTGAATGGAGTACTGAAGAGGCGTTTTGCATGCCTATCTGAGAGTGGAACCCCAAGGAGCATGCCAAATAACACTGGCTTGTATTGTGCTACACAATATCGCTGTCCATCGCAGAGTCCCCCTCTCTGACATCGATGATCCCCCAGAGCCCCTCGCACCTGCTGATGATCTAGGCCCACCTATGGATTTCCCTATTACTTTTGAAAGGTGATGACAGATGATGGACTTTTTTTTGTTGAAGATATTTTTTATTTAATCTAAATTACATTTGTGATTGACAATCTTTGTTGTGATACTTTCATGAGCATAAACATATATGTCATCAACATTTGGTTGAAAACAAAATAGGCCACCACAAACATGAGCAAAAAATGGAAAAATAAAATGTATTTCCCATGAAGGCTAAAAATGGTGTATTATTTCAGTTAACAAACTTTGCCATCTAATTTAAATTGAAACATATTTTAAAATAAATGGTACAGTACATTTTGCTCTGGTAATCCACTGGAAATCCACCCCTCTGGTGGGATCAGGATAATCCAGTTTTTTGGGATCAAATTGATCCCAATCCTGTGTTGTCGGTTTGAACTACCCGTTTTGAAGATTTGATCCAGATTAAAGCTTGGATTGTATTTCCTGATCTGATCGGATATCAAAGTGATCCTAATCCTGTTTTTTGGTATTGAACTCCCCAAAATCCAAATCTGATCTGATCAGATAGGGATTAAAAGTGTTGAACTCCTGGGCCCATCAAAACTTTTAATCTCAATCAGATCCGATCAGATTTTGAAATCCCATTTTTTGTGATCTAGGATCAGACAAGTCGGCCAAATGTTGTCCCTGGAGTTCAAAGTAATTCAGGATAGGATCACCCTGATCCAGATTACGACTTTTCAAGATGACTAGATCCTGAATAGCAGTGCTTTAATCCTACTGAGCGCCATCTAGTGGACATGAAAAATAATACAAGGAAGACAAGAGACCAAAACTGGGTTTATTTCAAACATTCAAATGTAACTACGTTTATACAAAATAAGTTTCAAATCATATACACAAAGAGCCAAATAACCATTAAACCAGAATAGAGCATAAGACTCTTCCAGGATAATAATGTTGACAGAAAGGCAGTTAGTTAAATATATATTTTTTTTTCCAATTGTTTTTATTGTGGATTTCTTTTGTTTTTGAAGTGGCTATTTAATGTTCTTAAGACTGAGTAAATAAAATAAAAAAACACACCATATGCAATCACAAACATTAACATAAGCTTAATCAATAAATGGACATGGTTTCTTTGATTAAAAAAAGCTAAATGCTATATTTTGACCACAGGAGATAATGACACCTGTTAATATTTTTGAAGCGGAGAAATTATGTTTGAGTCCACCCAGAGATGTTCACAAGTCTTTTTTTGCAAGTCCAAGTCAAGTCTCAAGTCTTTGGTCACGAGTCCAAGTCAAGTCTCAAGTCTTTGTGGGGTGAGACTTGATCAAGTCTCAAGTCTTTGGTCATGAGTCCAAGTCAAGTCTCAAGTCTTTGTGGGGTGAGACTTGATCAAGTCTCAAGTCTTTGGTCACGAGTCCAAGTCAAGTCTCAAGTCTCTAAAAAATAAAAGTCTCATGTCTCTTCTGGTTGTAATAAGCCTTCTATTGTCTGCTGCTATCCAGTCTGTTAAGAATACTGCACAGCTATATCTAAGAAATTCAAAGCATTTACTGTATTATTATCACTCCTATATCTATTAGCATACAGTATCAGTACTGATTAGTTGTTTGTTATATGATCACTTTAAACAGGCTATTGAAATGCAATATGAGGAAAAACATCACACTTTAGCTAAATGCAAACAACTTATAAGCAAAACACTTCAGAATCAGAAATCAGTATCACAAATACTGTATTAATCCCCCGCAGGGAAACTGTGTTAAAAGTACTTCAAAGTAAACATTTGTTCTGTGCCATTTGCAACTAAAAAACTATTGCTGCAATATTATCTGAAATATACTGAACTGGTGATATTAAAACATGAGCTGTTCCAAAAGAGATATCTACCATTAACACTATTTACCAGCCAAATGCTGGTAAATCATGCAAGTGGCTGGTACTGTATGTTGCACGCACCAGCCAAACATAACAATGGCAATCTATTGAGTGGCTGGTAACATTTCAACATTCACTAGGCTAGCCATTTGGCCAGTGGACACAAATGTTAAAATTTGACCTCTGCAACCGTATTGTTTAATTACACTGGGTCTCTAATGACATATTTTAAGTCTACTATAAATAAACATATTCCTCTATCCTCTCACTCAAACCCAGTGTAATGGTAACCTGATAAACCTGTAACATTAACGTTACGTGGTCAACAATAAACCTGTAACCTGCCTATAAACCGACAGATGTATTTATGTATGTAACTATGTATTTTTCTACGCTTAACGTTAGCCAGTAGATAGATGGTGGCAGCGGAACGTAATGATTAACGTTACCGACCGTTTTTATGTCATGTCAAGTGTGACAAGCAAACATTCACTCATCTTTTCAAATATCCAGTAACAAAGCTAGTAGCAAGCTAAGTTAACATTACATAGCTGATGCTGAGCTAAACATGTTTGCTAACCGTCCATATGCGTTAATGTGACTGACCTCTCCGGGTGAGTTTTCAAGTGCCTGATGAAATTTGACGTTGTTGCACCAGCATCCTTGATTTTAATATTGCAGACTTTGCAGTGTGCGCTCCTTTTGTTGGTGCCGCCGGCGTTTTGTTCGAAGTTTTTATAGTTGAACCTAATTACAAGCGGTACAGCTGCAGGTGTGCCGCCGGTCGCCATGGTGTTACCATTATGTTAATGTTAATGTTAAAGGTGGGGTAGGTAAGTTTGAGAAACCGGCTCGAGATACACTTTTTGTTATATTCCATGGAATGCTCTTAACATCCCGATAGCCGGCCCTGCTAAAATAACTGCATGGCCTACCTGCCTGTCAGCCTTCCATCGGGGCACAAACGTATCTCGTGCCCTCATTGGTCATGTGCGCGTTCGTATGTGTTGGAGGAGGGGCTCTGTGAGGAAGTGGCAGATTTTCTCCGGTTGTGTATTTTCAAATTCTAGCGATCTCGAGCCGGTTTCTCAAACTTACCTACCCCACCTTTAATACGCCAAAAATAGAAAACACAATGATTGTTCACGAGTCCCAAAACACGAGTCCAAGTCGAGTCCGAAGTCTTTTGAGCAGGAGTCCAAGTCGAGTCCGAAGTCTTTTGAGCAGGAGTCCAAGTCAAGTCTGAAGTCTCTGTGTGCGCGACTTAAGTGCGACTCGAGTCCGAGTCTCAGACTCGAGTCCCCATCTCTGGTTCCACCAACATGCTACTTTGATTTATAAATACATGCCGTAAAAGAATATTCAGACAGCAATACAAAAAAGGCTTCAGAGGGAGAGAAACCGCTATCGGAAATGATTTGACAGCCATGTCAAGTCTGAAGCATGACTGATGTATTGATTGAATAACACATGAAGCATGCTGTATGGCTTTTATGCAATGTGTAACCTTAATGTATACATATGCAGTTTTCTATATTTGTTTCTCTCTGGATATAACCTGGAGACAGATGTAAAGCCAATTCAACAGAACCCTTTACTCTCCATCCTAATGAATCATAATCCTATGCCCCCTTAATATTAATATAATATTACATTATGTCTCAAATGTTATGAATAATAATTGTCCTACCATTCATACAATCCTAGTAGAATTATAAAATAACTGGCATTTCATGTACATTTGTAAACATTTTACATTATAGTGAAATGCAATAATTAATTTAAACTGCGGCGTTTCAGACATTACAATTGAAAACAACTTGTTGAACAGTGATGAAGTCACATGACATTGGAAATAGAAGTATGTGCTTCTTCTGCATGGAATTAGTTAAGAAGATGGAAAACACTCTCACATCTGTAAACAACGCTAGCAGCTGATTAGCTTAGCATAAGGACTGAAAATGGGGGAGTATGAGAAGGTTATGTGCTGAGTAATCGAAGGGCACATTACCGCCCATGTTTATATTTAGATTAATGTTCAAACTAAACACACTTAATTTGTTGATTAGTAAAGGGCTGTGCAATTAATCGTATTTGAATCTCGATTTTGTCTTGCAACGATTAGGTAAACAACGTAATCGAAATAAAACGATTATTTTGCTGAGTGCACTTTCACCCCTCCATAAAGCCCTCTCGGCAAGGTTGTGAGTGACATTAGTTCTGTGAGTTCAGCGCGAGTGAAGATGGCAGAACAAGAGCAACTCGTGATCAAGAAAGGTAAAACGAATTCCGCTGTTTGGAAATACTTTGGGTTTAAGGAGTCGGACGTGGAACAAAAAAAAAGTACAGTGCAGCAGGGGCGGACTGGCCCTCTGTGTATTCTGGAGAATCACAGACGGCTGGCTTGGCCCGTTTTTTTAAAAAACGTCATTATTTCAGTTGCGCTGACAGGCGACAGAGGTCCACAGTTTCCCCGCAGACAGTTCACGAGCGTGCCCCCTCGACTTCATCCACCACATCACAGTCATCAATTAAGGACGCGCTTTACAGTGCAACAGCCAACTCAACAAGCTCGCAAAGACACAAAGATATAACAGATCCATCACATTCTACATAGCTAAATACATGTGCCCAGTTAGCAACCAGGGGTTTAAGCAACTGGTTAACAACACTATGGACAAGCGTTACGCGGTGCCATCTCGGCATCATTTCACCAGATCTGCACTGCCTGCTCTATATGACAAATGCCGTGGGGAAGTTGAAAAAGATGTGGCTTCAGCTGAATGCTTTGCAGTTTAATTATACTTACATTTCAACTGTTAAAGGTCCCATGTCATGCTTTTCTGGTTATTACCCGTCCCCTTGTGTGTTTTGAAGGTTTTTCTGCATGTAAACCGTCTGCAAAGTCACAAACCCTCAAAGTACACCCTGTAGCGAGTAAAACTCTAACATAGAAAATACCTGTCTGTGCTGCCCCAGAGCGCCTCGTTGGAGATTTCTCTTTTTCCATTGTATTCTTTCTGGGTATAGTGACGTGCCCATACCCAAATTGTCTGTCTGTCTGTCTGTCTGTCTGTCTGTCCGCTCTCGCTCTCGCTCTCGCTCACAGCGAAACAAACTGTGACGTGCTGGGGGGGTGTGCTAGTGGAGCTTCGCAGATGGGGGTGCTGCACCCCCCTTCCCGCGTCCATTCGCGCTGTCTCGCAGATCCCACGCAGCAACCAGGAAATGAACCCAGCTCACACTGTCCGCTCCTCGCAGCAGCGAGCCGCGCAACGTCCCGCCAACACGGCACCCAGACCCCACGCAGCATTCTCATCTGTTTGTCATTCTGGTTGCTAACGCCATTGAAACACATAATCATGAGTTTGGAACATTGCACAATGTAAATATATTCTAGTAGACCTCAACAGTGGAATTATGATCAGTAGAAATGGCCATGATATGGAACCTTTAAAAAGATACTGTTCAAATTATCTTTTTTAAAAGTTCAATAAATTGTTGTTTTCAAAGTCAATTAATAATCGTATTTAATAATCGTGATATTAATATTGACCAAAAATAATCGTGATTATGATTTTTGCCATAACCGAGCAGCCCTATTAGTTAGATTCATTGGCGCTGGGAGGCAGATTTCTCCAACTGCTGTTTACAGTTGTTTCCATTCAACATTCCACATTAATAAAAGAAAAACATTTTTTAAGTGTTTAAAAACAATGCCAATTTATGCTGGTGGACAGTAAATAAGTAGATTTATCTAAGTACTGTACTTAATTAAAATGTAGAAGTAATTAGACTTGACTTGAGTATTTCCATTTCCTGCAATAGAACACATTTACTCCACCAGATTTCAGAAACAAATATTTACATTTATTTTGAATATAAAGATTAATAATACATGTTATAGATAACATTAACTTATGTATCATGTATTTATTATAGGTATTACATGCATTACATATATAGTACTTTATGGATCTCTTAGGTACATTTCTAAGCTACCAAACAGCATATAAAACGTGTTCCTTTACTAGCTGCAATCCTAAAGTAAAAAACACAATAATTAATAATAATAATAATAATAATATTATTCTAAAATGGGCCATTCCACAAAATAAGTACTTTTTATAAAGAAAGTAGATTTGGATGATAATTATTTTGTAATTTTGCTTTAGTTAACTAAATACGGTACTTTTTTTCGAGTATTCCTGCCTTGTGATACTATTTTCATATAAGTGAAATATCTCAGTATTCAATCCACCCATGTCAAATGAACCCATGAAGACACAACACACAACCTGCATGCTATTTAAAGGCAGACACGCCAGTGAAATCGATGAGCCATTGGCATTTACTGAACAATCACAAGTACAAAGAGCAGCGTAGATAATCCTCAGTGAATAGTATTACCTGATAACATCTTATTAGAAAAACACCCCCAAAATACTTGATATTGTTGTAGATCCAGGCCCATTTCCACATTTCCTGATAGACAATGGAGCAATAATGTGAGAACAATAAGAGCCGGTGGAATCTGCAGGCTAAAGCTTTATCCAGGAGGGCAAATAAAACACTGACCTACCACCGTGTTTGAAGTTATGATTTATGGATCGACCGATACTATTCTTTGTTCTATTCAAAGAGCTGACAGCTGATAAGAGCCGGCACAATGGCCAGATTAGAGGCGCGATTGGACACATCCCAGGGACGTGTCATGTTTAAAATCTCCTCACTGCCTGTAATTCTGCTCCTCTCTACCCCGAGCCTGTAACAACAGACCCTTGATAATGTTATTACTCATGGTTCATGACCAGGGGAGATAAGAGAAATAGGTTTCTTTAAGCCCTGCACAGGCTTAACCTATGACTCTACTTATAGCAAGCCCCAAAGACCCAGACAACCCCGTTAGCTTTAGTTTTCTTACAATACCTCAATAGAGTATATGACAGAATTGAATACTACCACTATGTTTTGTATGTGCAGGAATGAAAACATTTACTACTTATGCAAATGTGTATCTGCAAGTTGAGAGGCTCCACTCAAAATGTAATCCTTACTCTAACTCGCGTGTATTGTGCTACTTTGAATATAATAATAAAAGTACATTTGTTATAGTATTTTTTCTGGTATTTTCTCTTGCCATGTGTATTTTTAGGCACCAAAACACCGGGGTAATTTCTTTGTATGTTTGCCAAAAAACCTGATTATTATTATTACTACTTAATGAAAATAATATTAAACAATATTATAAACACTGTAGCAAAGGTTGGATTACAGCTATGTCGCTTTATTACAATCAAGGACGTCAAGGTCAGCTTAAAATATACATATTTTTTAATCGTCTTCAACATGCAATTTTAAGAAATATAACGTGTATTCGTATGAGGTAGATAATTATGGCAGGTCTAGACAAAATGTGTTCCAAAATAATGTAGTTGACAATGCAAAAATATTGTTCGCACAAGTTACAGTCATCCATATTCCAGAGGACATATTATGATCATTTTCAGGTTCATATTTATATTGTCTGCCTCTACTGTGACATGTTTAAAGCTTTAATGTTCAAAAAGCTCTTTCTTTCTCTCATACTGCCTGTGCTGCAGCACCTCTTTTCACCCTCTGTCTGAAACCAGAGCCCAGTCTGCTCTGATTGGTTAACCGCTTAGAGATGTCCCTGCCCTTAGCATTTAACGTACAATACGCTTGCCAATAGAAGCACTAGTGTTCCCTAGTGATGTCACTATGTTACAAAGCAAATGGAGGCGTTTCAGGCAGGGGGGGGGGGGTTTAGTCTTTGCAGAACATTTACATATCTCCAATCTATATAACACACTACAGGAAAGGGAGGAATAGACCTTTTGGTAGAATGGATAACTGAAATTGGTTTGACTTAAAAATTGGTGTTACATTTAAGAATAAGTAGGCTACCATTTTTTTTAAAGCTCAAACTACTGTTTTAGACTAAATTAATTACTTTCTTCTATATTTACAATAGTCTTCTCAAAAGCATTCTCTTTAAGCTTTTCAGTAAATCATTTTTAACAAATTATATTTAAAAAGTGGTGGGCCCATGACATTGACAACTATGCTAGTTATTCACAATGGGGATGTAATGCTAACAATAGCATCAAACAGAAGATGATTATAGCAGTAGCAGACATTACAGAGGCTGTAACTTCTCAAACTAAACAAAGTTTGTATTTAGAACACCATCTTACACTCCAACTCAACATGTACCACTGCACAGTGTCTGACATAACCCACCCCCAAGAGAAGCACGGCTTGGGTATAAAGAGAACAGCCGGGTGGGGGATCTGACAATAGGTATACCACTGGGGTTGTAAAGTGGGCACCTCCCCTCGCAGATGTTTAATTGAATTCAGCCTTCAGCATCTCCAGCAGGATCAACCGTAAATTCCGGTACCACTGAAACCCCCTGCCATATACCTGCTCACAGTTCTAATTAAACTCACACACACACCACATCTCTATTCTAACAGACGCTGCACCTATATTTAGACGAATACTCAGCCCACAACATTTCAGAGCATTATAAAATCATGCCTTAGTTTCTTGTTTATTGAAATAATAATAATAATAATATGGAAGTCAACCCTTATATTTTTCACTTTTTGAATTATTACATGCTTGTGGCCAGTGATATGAGATCAGAACCTCTCCTTCATATTGCTGAGAACCTGGTTTTGTATCCATCTCATCACAAACCATATTTTACCTATTTTTTAAATATTCAAACATATTTATTGAGGTAAGTTAACATTGCACATGTGCATTTTGCAGGAGAAATTGCCCAATGATTATTCACAAATGTGTGCAACGGACCTGACTTTTTGGAATGCTCTTCCAACCTATCACCTGACAGAGCTTTGAAACTGATGATGAAAACCCCAGTTTATGAGAATGTTCAAAAATAATATATTTCCACAATGTAAGTTTAGAGAAAAGGTACTTTTTGCAATTTGGTTTAGAGTATGGTGTAATGAAAGGGCCCCTTCTACTTGTTTCATAGATGTCATTCACAATCCACAAGCGTATCTATTGACCAAAAGGCAATTATGATTACGACCATTTTTGTTATTCCGGCATCTACATTCAAATTAGAGCCGATCCCACTCTAACCATGACTCTCTTTTGCTGCTGCCAAAACAGTCACCCGTGCCCTCATCATATCAGACTCCAGTACTGCAATAGCATCCTCAACAGCAACTCATTTTAGTTCAGGGGCAACAAACAGCCACATTTGACATAATAACCTATACATAACCACAACTCATTCCCTTTGTTTTAGTGCAACAAAAAAAAAGTACATTTTGAAAATGTTCACATTTAATTATCTTTTTACAAAACTTTATGAAAACATTTCTTTTGAGAAACAAGTGCAATTTCAACAATTGTATGCCTTAGTTTATCATTCACACATCACACTTTATCTACAAAAGGCACAAAACATTTTAGACTCACAGTATCTGGAACTGAGCAATATATTATTGTTTACTTTATGATCAAAACTACTAGGATTTTTAATTAATTTCCACATTTGTGTAGTAATCCTGACACACCACCATACAAACTAAAGGGGGAACTCTTAAGGAAGACGGTTAAGTTATCCCTCAAATAAATAAAACAAAAGACATGGAAGTTGTGAAAATTGCAGTTAATGTCTTCAAGCGGGCTGGTTTCGAATAAACAATCGTAAAACACATGTCCAGAACTACACTGGCCGCCTGCTCACCTGCAACAAACTAAATACAGGATAGACTTAAAAAAGCTACTCAACACCTACTAACCCTTAAACAACCTGTCCTCTCCCTTTATATCCGACCTCCTCCACTGTCACATCCCCACACGTTGCCTCAGGTCCGAAGATGCAAACACCCTAAAGACCAAGAGGACTAAGCTCCGGACCTGGGGGGACCGGGCCTTCTCTGCTGCTGCTTAGCTACTAACGGAACTTAGTGCTATTAAATACTGTGAATGCAAGTTTAGGAACTTTCTCTGATGCTAGAGCTTCCCCTTTAACTACTCATCATGAATCATGAGAAATGAGAAATGTCCATTTAGACCACAAGAGCAGAGAGAAATGATTCGAGCCTTCATTTCGAAAATGGGTTGAACAATTGATAATGGTAATGCAGTCTTCAAACCTGTGAGTGAGTTGCAGGCTGAAGGTTAAATATGATCAGGGAAATCGAATTTGACAAAGCTACATTACAATCCATCTTGGGATATTAAACATGTCACATTTTGCAGAATTAAGGACTAATACTTGCCTGCTCAGATGAGTGCGAGATGGATGGGCTTGGTTAACAATCACAAAACAGATCTGATGAGAGTAAATGGCATCAGAGTTGACATATGATATTGTTGAGCGGGAGAAATTAAGTCTTGGATTATTGTGCATCTTACTTTTCTGAGCCTTTTAGTGAAAACGTATGGATTCTGGTTGACTAACTAAACATGCTGCTTTTGTTTCACAGTATACTAATTTAGGGTATATTTGAATGGCTAAACCCTTTTGTATGTCGCTATCAGGAGATTGCACATCAAGCTGTCTTTAATCGTGTTAATTACATGAATGACCTGATTTATGACTGTTTAGTGCTAGGTGGGATTATTTAAATGGTGTTTTGATTAAATGGTGTTTTGATTAAATGGCGACGGAAACACATATCAAGCTAACACAACATTGAGTGTTGGATAAATCCTCGACACTGATCGTCTGATCAGAGCTTTGCAACCCAACGATGCACAGCAGGCCTGTAGATCTTTTGAGTTGTATACAAGCTCAAACAGTGTGCGTGCAGAGTGCTTTGGAGTGTTGTGACTTTTTAAGCATTTACCAAAAAATACAAGTTTAGGGAATAGATGTATTTTTGTCTGCTTCAATTCAAACTGCCAAAGTAAGCATGCTCGGCTAGTAGCTTAAAATCTACAGTAGACACTGAGGGTTATTTCCAAAGGCTGGAGATTGGCATAAACTACATTTCTTCATGTGTTGGATTACAAATCATGTTTGCGAAAGACCTGTTCAGAACATATTCTGGGTCGGAGCTAAAATTGAGATATATCAGGGTTCACACTATGGCCACCCTGCCCTGTTCTTTAAACTCCACCAACTTTTAATTGGGTTACTTTTTCCAAACTCTTTGATATGTAACATAGTTTGGCAAGTACTTTCATAACTTCTCTCCATACAATTGTGCCCCTTCAAAAACGCTTTGTGACAATTGCAACCAGATCATCATATCTTATCTCCTCTTTTATTTGACAGGCTTCATATTCTTTAAAAAGTATCAAATTTGTGTTTTTATTTACAAAATAATTTAATGTGAAGGGATCATTCCTATGCACTTCAATACATACTTTAGAACAGGCAATCATCAAATGTCCA
Source organism: Gymnodraco acuticeps (assembly GCF_902827175.1). Lineage (NCBI taxonomy): Eukaryota > Metazoa > Chordata > Actinopteri > Perciformes > Bathydraconidae > Gymnodraco > Gymnodraco acuticeps. Next base: position 262,362 of record NW_022992001.1, on the reverse strand, counting down.
TCACCCTAAGTGTCTCACTCATGAAGCTCAATTTTGCATCAGGGGAACAAATGCTCTGCATAGCTTTAAAAAAATTCCTGAATTATCATTTGACTCCTGTAGGATACCTGGTTTTCATTTTCCTTTATTTTGTACAAAACATTGTAAGTATATGTTCATATAGTTTGCTATTTTTATTGAATTTAAGCTATATTTTGTATATTGAAATTATGCTTTATATAGAAGGTGATATTTAGAATCATTAAGGAATTTGTGTGCGGCTTCCTGGACTGTCTATAATGTGTTGTTATTTTCATGTATTTCTACAATTTTGCAAAACCATAAAATAAAATCCTGCTAACCCTAATCCCTTTTCTGTTACGGTGTGTGAAGCAGGTAGGACCCAAATGCAGATTAACGTGACAATTCCTTTATTTCAAGGCTATACTAACAAAGACAGAACAGAACACTCACCGAGGACAAGCCAAATCACAAGACGAACCGACACTGAACACAGGAAGAGACAAGACTAAATACAGGGAGGGGTAATCACAAGACGAGACACAGCCAGGCAGGGGAGGAGAAACACAAGGGCCACAGGTGAAAACAATCAGACACACCAGGGAAACTAACGACGGGAGGAAAAACACAAGAAAAAGGACCAGACAATATACCCAGAGGAAAACATGACAGGGAGAACAGCAAAACACCCAAACCAAGACATAGAAATCATAACAGAACCCCCCCCCCCCTCAAGGGACGGATTCCAGACGTCCCTAAAACACCCAAAACAGTCCAATAAACGTCCAAAAAACAATGTCCAGCAGGGTGGGTGGAGGGGGTCCGGAGAACGGGTCTGGGCTGACAACACAAGAGCACCGCGGAGGACCCGGAAGGGATCTCGGGCGGACGGCCCGGGGGCAAGGCAGAAGCCGAGAAGGGGGACTCGGGCGGACGGCCCGGGGTCAAGACAGAGTCCAAGGTGGGGGTTATGGAGGGGCGAAGGCCGCCGCGGGCGAACTCAGGGGGCCGAGCATGAGGGCGAGGGCCGCGGCCGGGAAAGTCAGGGGGCCGGGCTCAAGGGCAAAGGCCGTGGCTCTCAGGGGGCCGGGATCGAGGGTGAAGACTGCGGCTCTCAGAGGGCCGGGCTCGAGGGCGAATACCAGACAGCTCCGGAGGCCGGGCAGGAAGGCGCTGACGGGACAGCGCCGGAGGCCGGGCAGGACCCGGTGTCGGAGCTGGTGGGACAGGCCTCAGCAAGATCTCCCACGGAAGAGGACCAGGACACGGGATTGGCAGGACCCCCGGCAGGAGAGCAGTCGGCGGGACCTCCAACGGGACAGGACATAGGGTTGGCAGGACCCCCGGCAGGAGAGTAGTCGGCGGGGCCTCCAACGGCACAGGACAAAGGGTTGGCAGGACCCCCGGCAGGAGAGTAGTCGGCGGGGCCTCCAACGGCACCGGACATAGGATTGGCAGGATCCCCGGCAGGAGAGTAGACGGCGGGACCTCCAACGAGACAGGACAAAGGGTTGGCAGGACCCCCGGCAAGAGAGTAGTCGGCGGGGCCTCCAACAGCACAGGACAAAGGGTTGGCAGGACCCCCAGCAGGAGAGTAGTCAGCGGGACCTCCAACGAGACAGGACAAGGAGCTGGCAGGACCCCCGGCAGGAGAGTAGGCGGCGGGACCTCCAAGGGGACAGGACAAAGGGTTGGCAGGACCCCCGGCAGGAGAGTAGTCGGCGGGGCCTCCAACGGCACAGGACAAAGGGTTGGCAGGACCCCCGGCAGGAGAGTAGTCGGCGGGACCTCCAACGAGACAGGACAAGGAGCTGGCAGGACCCCCCGGCAGGAGAGTAGTCGGCGGGACCTCCAACGGGACAGACATACGATTGGTAGGACCCCCGGCAGAGGAGTAGTCGACGGGGCCTCCAACGGGACAGGACATGGAGTTGGCAGGACCCCCAGCTGAACCTCCAACGGACCAGGACATTGGGTAGGGACTTGAGACGTGACTCGAGAGGGGACTCGAGAGGGGAACTAGAGAGGGGACTCGAGGAGAGACTAGAGGAGGGACCTCGAGAGGGGAACTAGAGAGGGGACTCGAGGAGGGACTAGAGAGGGGACTAGAGGAGGGACTAGAGGAGGGAACTCGAGAGGGAACTGGAGAGGGGACTCGAGAGGGGACTGGAGAGGGGACTCGAGATGGGACTGTGGCAGCTGGAGCCAGAGCTGGGTCTGGAACCATGGCTGCGGGGGCCGGAATTGAAGCCAGAATCATGGCTGTAAGGTCCGGTTCTGGAGCCGGAAACATGGCTGTAAGGTCCGGTTCTGGAGCCGGAAAAATGGCTGTAAGGTCCGGTTCTGGAGCCGGAAACATGGCTGAATGGGCCGGCTCTGGAGCCGGAATTGAAGCCAGAATCATGGCTGTAAGGTTCGGTTCTGAAGCCGGAAACATGGTTGTAAGGTCCGGTTCTGGAGCCGGAAACATGGCTGTAAGGTCCGGTTCTGGAGCCAGAAACATGGCTGTAAGGTCCGGTTCTGGAGCCGGAAACATGGCTGTAAGGTCCGGTTCTGGAGCCAGAAACATGGTTGTAAGGTCCGGTTCTGAAGCCGGAAACATGGCTGTAAGGTCCGGTTCTGGAGCCGGAAACATGGCTGAATGGGCCGGCTCTGGAGCCGAATCCATGGCTGCCGGGACCGGTTCTGGAGCAAGGACCATGGCTGCTGGGGCCAGAACTGGGTCTGTAACCATGGCTGCTGGGGGCTGAACTGGTTCTGGAACCATGGCCTTTTGGGCTCGTGCTGCTAACCTGGCCTTGCGACTCCTCTTAGGAGCCGTTTGGAGGCTCCGTGGACCTCCAAAAGCCAGACGAGTACCAGCGAATGGCTCCTGGACTGTAGCAAACACTGGGTGAGAAGCAGGGGCTGATGCCAGACGGACCACACCGATGCGTGTGGTATCAAAAAGGGAATCTGGAGACCTGGATCTATCAGGATCGGGAAAACAAACCGTGAGGTAATCCAAAAGCCAGGCTGGTAAGAATTTAACCAAATCTTGATTCCTCAGCGTAAGGTGGACTGCATCTGCCAGAGCAGCATCTCGCTGCTGAACCCAGACCTCTCCTATCCATCGATGAGCGCAGTCAGACAAAGAAAAGGTATAATCCACTAGTTCCTGCTCAAACGGATCTGCTGGGCCCATATCGTGGTCGGTTCGTAATGTTACGGTGTGTGAAGCAGGTAGGACCCAAATGCAGATTAACGTGAAAATTCCTTTATTTCAAGGCTATACTAACAAAGACAGAACAGAACACTCACCGAGGACAAGCCAAATCACAAGACGAAATGACACTGAACACAGGAAGAGACAAGACTAAATACAGGGAGGGGTAATCACAAGACGAGACACAGCCAGGCAGGGGAGGAGAAACACAAGGGCCACAGGTGAAAACAATCAGACAACTAGACACACCAGGGAAACTAACGACGGGAGGAAAAACACAGGGAAAAGGACCAGACAATATACCCAGAGGAAAACATGACAGGGAGAACAGCAAAACACCCAAACCAAGACATAGAAAACGTGACATAACACAATAATCGTAACGTTTTCTTTGTAAAAGGGAACCATTCAATTTGAAAATACAAATGGTAGCATGGCATGTACTTTCTCACAGCACACATTTAAAAATAAAGGTGGAATTAACAATGTCCCATTAGGTGTTTCAGGAAGTCTCATAAAGGGCCAGCATGTAACCTTACCCAACGTTTGAACTGGCTAACTGAATTTGCCATTGCCATTGTTAATTTTTTTATTCCAAATGTGCCTTAAAATGCATGTCAGTCAACTCAGTGTTTTAGCATTCTTCAGCACTCTTCATTCAGGTGATACAATCTCCTAAAACAGTCTTTTGTGGTCAACTAGACATTTTAAGCTTGCTTTTTTACATTTTCTATTAAGTACAATTTATTTTAGAAACAACTGCCAATTTTGAGAAACGTCAAGAATAAAAAAAGTGATACAAAACTAATTCTGTTAACATTGTAAATTGTATTTACCATGCTAGAAGGGAGGTGCATTAGGAGTAAATAAGGGGATGGTGGCTTAGCTCATGGTCAGTTGATAAATGCTATGTGTTAGCATCATTTAAATTATTAAAATAAAGAACAGTTTGATCAAGTCATGATCTTTCCTCCTCTTGAAAAGGAATCCGCGTACAAAGTTGGCAACACAACAAAGTTTGACTGTGTGTGTGTGCGCGCACGCACGCTGGATGTTGGGGGAATTGCTGTTTATGAGAGGATCTTGACGATTTATTCCAGACAGCTGCATCGTTGACAGGCCATCATTAGCAGAGTGATTCCTCAGGTTGTTTCATTCCCCAGTGGCCAAGACAAACTGCACAAGATCTTAATTGCTGGTATGAATAAAAGTTCATTTTCCGAGGGGTGGTATCATTATAAATGCAGTATAAAAGATTACTAGGAAGATGAATATGTCAAGTACTGTTCTCTCATACTCCTGCAATAAAGAGGCTAATAAACCTGGGATAGGCCAGAGGGTTATTCAGGGACAATAGAGAAGATAAATGCTGTTTATCTCCAATTACATTACATTCTCATTACTGTCTAAGTTAAGAAGGGTGTAAGAAAGAGAGAGGCAGATGTAGAGAGCGACAACAAGAGACAAAGAACCTTTTAAGCCTCAGAGAGAGCCTCTTTTGAAAGCCTCGTTTGGGCTAGAAACCACCTAATCTTATTTGCGATTGTCCAAAAAAAATGTGTTATGACAGATAAATGAGATTGTCTATTTTTGAATATTGTAAAGTCAAAAAAAAGTAGCACATAAAAGCCACTCTGAACAGAGCTGTAGTCTGGGGAATGCTGTGCGGTAAAATGCTGCCCATTATTATTGTGGTCAGGGGACTGTGGAAGAGGATGTATTAGGGCTAGTCTCTTGGGATAGGCAGTAGGAGTTTAGGGGCCTTAGTGTATTATAGCATGGGAATAATGATGAGCCATATATCCCTGATATCCACTTCCATAATAGCTCTTTTCTTCAGTGAGGCATTACTGCACAGTTCCTGGTTCTCGTAAAAAGGCTCTACAGTATTCTGGAGCACATTCAAGTGACACTGTGGGGTGAAAACACGTTCATCTTTAACGCCAAGGCAGTCAACAAATTTGATTTCAAAGACGGACTGGCTAGAGGGTTTAGGTATGGTATAGGTGCCAGCTGAGGCTTCCATTTGAAGGAATTAATGGACAAGGGGAGGTTGGCTCTGCGGAGTACATTAATAAACGATTATGAGCACCTCGAAAGTGCATTATCGAGCTCCAAGGTCACTTGCAAAAGAAGAATGTCAATTAAATTATATTTTAATGCGTTTTTTAAATCATATAAAGTTTGCCTAAATGTTTGACTTATACCTGTAACAATCATTGCCATACTATAAGTTTCTAATGAAATTGGAAGTTTGTTAAGTAAATTGGACAAACCACAACAGGATTGGCAACGGGAGAGTTTTCTAGAATGCTTATCTCTCAGTTTCCTTTGGCTCCGCCATTAGCACGAGGGCTAATGTTATGCCAGCATGATTCTAAATGAATAACTAACTTAAACAGTATGTTTAATTTAATATAGCTCATGTGCTTTGTGATTGTCCCAAAATCAACATCAAGCTTTTCAAGAACACATTACAGGTCACATTCTAGATTATTTCCACTATCCACTGAAAGGAGAGCTGTGTCTTCAATATGATTTTAAGAATCATTAAGAGGGCATTATGTTGTGAAGCTGACAATTGAGCGGCCCGACCAAGCAAGGAGGCAGAGCCAGAGAGTTCAAATATAACCCGGTGTGGGCATTTATTACTCCTTGTGGTACATGACACAGCCTCAATCTAACTGTCTCATGTGACCATAGTCACCAGCCACAAGGATCTCCCACACACTACCTGTCCACTGACAGGGAAAGCAGAGCCTAAATACACACACACACTAATCAACCAACAAGACACAGGTGAGGGGGAGGAGACAACACAGGGCACCAGGTGAACACAATCAACAACAATGAAGCTATACAACCCGTAACGGAGGCCGAGATCTATGGGCCCAGAGTTCACCTCCGTGACAGTTGTATTTTGACCCCAGGGAGTCAATGAAAGGTCTTCGCTCTAAGGCTACTGCTGCTTAGCTCCAAGTGTCCCTGGCAGCACTTGCTCTCAGGCTATATACAACCCTTACTGCAGCCACCACACTTACCCTCACACAGTGGCGAGCCGTCAGGGCCCTATTTATTTTTTTAATATTTAAATTTCATTAGTTTTACCAAAATAACTTGATTTAATTGTATTTAAAATAACATTTCCAAAGAAATACATCCTTCGAATCTGCATGTTCAGTTTCTGTTGGAATGTGAGGTGAAGATAGGAGCTGATTGGTGGTCCAGCTATAAATTCACAGAGGGCCAGTAACTCAACGAGAGAGTAATGTCAACTGACAGTACAATTGACCAATCATATCTTCCCTCTAAATGGGTGGGCTTTATTTTCGCGGACTTTATGAGAAGTTCCGCCCTGTGAAGTTTATGCATTTGTGTTTATAACAACTGGTCAAGCTAGGTGGAAGTAGCTAATTAGCATAAGTCCGTTCATGATGGCTCATGTCAGTGATAGTGATGACATCGTTGCGAAATGTTCAGTCATTTTCAAGATTGAGTTCCAATGATAAACTGGAGTGGCAAAGGATCCGCTGCATGACCCTGCCATCAAGTGCTTCATCCAAAAGGACAGGAGGATGGACTTTGTGTTTAAGTGATTTATCATCAAAGGTAGGCCTACAACATTTTCAATGTGGGCCGTCGTGCCGACTTAATTCATTTGTAATTGTTACTTGGCTGTGGGTGCCCTGTCATGATAGCTGTTTATATAAATGGTGTTGTTTTGTGTGGTAGAGGGTCGCTGTCATTGATGCGCTTTGCACCCCCCGGGCCGTTGTTTTTTTTTCGAGGGAAGGGAGGGCCTAGGTATAAAAGTCACGTTTCGCCACGGCCCTCACATAACCATCTACTGCAGGGGTATTCAACTAAAATTCAACGAGGTCCAGTTAGAGAAAATCTCCCCATACAAAGGTCCAGAACATCAACATGTCTAAGTTGCTTTATGAATTAGTGTGATATATATTGAAGTGACCTGTAGCTTTATCAACGTCTGCATGTAATCAACAACTGACTGCCGATCAAATAAAGAAAGTACAATTTAAAAACAACAATTTATTGTCAATGAACATTGAACTATACAGATATACAGTAAATACTGTGGATATGTGTAATGTTCCTCTCGGGCTGCATTTAAAAATAAAATAGAGAAAATAAATAAAATAGCTTTTGAAAATATGTGCATCTTAAAAGTGCTTAATTTTAGATAAATAAAATAAAGTGTAGCAGCAGCTTGAGTTTCCCTTTTTCTTTGTTAACCGTTTCACATCATGACTTAACAGTTTCAGACGATTATAGAACAATATCAGTCCCTACACATCATAACAATTGAACAGTTTTAAAGTTTCTCTTTCTTTCCCTCTTATATTGCAGTCCCTCACTCACTTTTCTTTATTCAGTGCGAGAATAGAGCTAGAGCTTGTCCTGCCAGGAGTTTGTAAATCTGGGCTGACATGGAGTCAGGGCCATTCTCATACACATGCAGGTGCTCATTGGTTAGCCTCGGTTAGCCTGCCCTGGAACGATATTTAGTTTTAGTTTTGATCCTGGTGGACTGATCATATTGGGCTCTGAGATTGCTTATTCTTGTGACCTCAGTTCTGACTTGAGAGGGAATGTTTGGTCAAACACTGTTTTGTCTCATAGTGGCGTTTTTTTAATGAGCGCCACGGTCTCTGAACAAATGAGACACACTGGTTCTGTGCTCCCAGTGGGCAGGATGAACATGAATGAGTCCACTCGGGGTTAAAAGCTCTGTTCTCACTGTCCACGTTCCTCTTCTTGGAGAGCGCCATGTGTAATTATTTGTCTCTCCCTAGAGGTTTCTCAATACTCTAATTTCCCCTCCTCGACTCCTCGGTCCTTCAGTAGTGACATGGATTTCAGCGCGCCATGTTGAAGGACATCTCATTTCTCTAAATGCACATCGAAGACAAGGCATTGAGCATCGAGGAGGCTCTCTGGAGGAGCTCTAACCGAGGAGACACTGATGGTTCCTCCACGGCTCCTCCACGGACGCATTTCCGGGAACGGTGGAAGCGTTACGCACGGCCGGACTTATCTCAGCCAATGACAGCTCTGCATGCATCCCCTGGATATTATTTTAGTAACCGCTTGAACGGCGACGCAATGTTTACAGTGGGAACAGCTCTAAGGTCCGTGCAGAAAGCAGAGCAGTGTGTAACATATATATCACTCAGTATAACAGGCCTACATTACTCTCTTTATTTGCTGTAGTTTAGTAGATATCTACAAACAAAGGGTCGATATTTTTCTAAGACCATTTAGTGCTTCACATAATAAAATACACAACGGCTGTAGCCTGATTATGCTTTAGGCAACACACTCTGACTCCATAATCGTCCAGGAGCGACGTTTGGTCAGTGTCCGTGGCGTGCAGTTGTGACGCTCCTAGGCTCCTTCAGCGTCATAAAGGGACGCAAATAGCTTTCAACTGATTGCAATGTATTCCCATCTGCGGCGGGATTTGACGCTCATGGAAGCACGGCATTCGTTTGTGTCGGCTGCCCTTAAAGGCAATGTGAGCGTCCATTCCCATTGGATAACGGAGAATTGTACACCCGGAAGTAAGTATTCCCCTTACTGTCGATTGATTTTACAGTGATATCTGCACTACTCATCGACTAAAAAACACCAGATTATCCTTGTTAATTACACAACATTGATTGGTTTAAATTGTGTGCAATGCTTTTGTATTTTTCCCCTTCGATTCGGAGAAACAAATGTTTTTTCGGAGTAAAGGTTCGCAGAAGACACTACACTACCCAGAATCCCCAGCTATCGTTTAGGACTACACCATGTGCTCTGTTTGACAAACCCTGTGATAGTCCTCAAGCTCTGTGATTGGAGAGTGTGCTCCGAGGGTTACGCCAACCCCTGATCTACTATATAACCTGATGCATTTGACCGATGAGGAGTACACAGTTCTGCCAGAGAGAATTGTTTCAGGGTTCCTATTTGGAAAAATCTAGCCAGGGCAATAACCCTGAGCCACCAGCTACTGTGACTCTAGTAGAATCTATCATACACACTAGGTTATTGTACAACTGCAAGTATCGTCATAGATTGACCCTGATTCCAATTGCTTAGGGGTTGACAATAGATTACATTACATAAATACACTTCAATATACACTACATAAGACACTATGGGAGAAATTAGGGGTTTAGTATCTTGCCAAAGGACAACATGTTGACTGTATTGGCTGTGGATCAAAACATTGACTCTCCAATTGCTACACCTATGTTTACAGAATGTACCATCTGAGCCACAGCGGCCCCATTATAATGAACCAAGGTAGCTCAAAAAGGACATACTACGCTCAGGTTGCTAGGTTCAAATTTGTTTAAATGCTTTGATGTTCAAAAAGGTCTTTATTTGTCTCATACTGCCTGTGCTGCAATGCCTCGTTTCACCCTCTGTCTGAAAGCCCAGTCTGCTTTTACTATGACCTACAGGAAAGGGAGAACCCCATAAAGCATAATAGGGCCTTAACCAATGGTGTGTGTTGCCATATGCAATTAACTGCATAAAGTGTGGTGACTATGTTTAGTGTATTCGTGGCCACATACACAAGGCAATCTTGGATCGCAGGGCGTCGTTATGTGGAGTTATGAAGAATGTATTATAAGCCAGTTTAATAAATGTGGTCAATAAAAATGAATTTCTTTCTACATTTAAAAGAGTTATGAGCTGAGTTGTTTAGGGAGTTATGAGCTGAGTCAGGACTTGTTTAACTGGAAAGGAACGTGATGTTCTTTTCCCCCTGCAGAGGCATGGAAATACAGCCATCCACGTCTGCTGCTGAGGGAAGGCCGTGTCTATTCTTAGATTCTATTCTTTTTGGGAGGATTTGTGAAATTGCGGCTGTATAAACCTACATGTATTATATGTTATACGGCAATGATCCAGACAGTTAACACATTGTATTCACAGGTAACTTTGTTCAGTGAATGCATAACTTTGTGTAGTTTGTATGTCTTCTTTCTTTTGAAAAGCTATATGATTCCTATTATTAGTTTGAAGCAAAAGTAAGACTGTCTTACACATTTCTTTGTATTCCTTACAATCATTGCAGCACTGCTATATTCCTCAAAAATATGATTATTATATCTATGTATGGTTCGATAACAATTGAGTAAAAGCAGAGTTATCACAAGATCAAGAAAAAGGGTGCATGGATAGACACGAAAGCAGAACTGCAGATTGAACTTCATTTAACATTTCTGTGATTATGAAATGCTCTGAGACTCATTTATAAAGCTCACAGAGAAGATACAAACTGATATAAGCCATTAGGGGAGCAACAACCTAACTAATGATGTTGTGCTGCAGGAAAGACATGTGCAATGAGGATTTGCTCCAGTAAAATGTCCGCAGATCCCTTATATCAATTTTTATTTGATTTAACAAGTATTGAAATAATAATGTTGTTTAATTTTCACATTTACATCTGGCTTGCTTCCTAATTACAGCTGCTTAGAATTACATGTTGCAATCATGCCTCTGTGGCCGCCTTTGTTTTCCGATCAGGTATTCACATGATACATTTATAATTTTCTGAAGACATGGTTTAAAACTGATATTTTCAAACAAAACGTCCTATTCCATTCTACTGGAAATCATTGGTTCTAAAGAGTGGACATTTGCGGGTATACATTTCCTTGTAGATCTTTATGTTCACAACGGAAGCAAAGTGACAATTCGCCCCACATAGCTCGCACAAGTTTAACCTGATTATTATATTATAATATATAATATATATAATATAATATATTATATTATATATATATCATTATATATATAATGAGATAGAAAACAGGATGACATATTTTATTTTGCCAGTTTTTCTTTGGCATATTAAAGTGCATATTTTCATTGCACGGGAGAATATTATGAATTAGCCTCAGTTTAAAAGTCACTTGAGCATCATTACACCTGGAAAAAATTATCCTTTTTATGAATAATTCTCTCTGGCAATCCTAAACAAATACTGATAATTATTTGTGTCAAGAGTCTGACCTCCATCAGTGATGAAAAACGTATTATTCCTTCTACAATATTTAGAGTAATGCCTAATAGTGATTTTGCTTAGCATCATAATTAGCATATGATTAAATGAATGTTCAAAATGTCACTGTGTTCTTATGTTACCTACCTAAAAACACAGATATGTACTAAATATTCTTTTGATGTTCTATTTTATATTCAAACCTTATGACCCAGAATAATAAACCAAATTCACGTTAACTCAAAATCAATATTACTCCATTACTTCAGTTTCCTTTCCTTTCATTAGCATACAAATATATTGCTTAAGTAAGAAAGGCAAACAAGGTTGCATGAGATGGAACCCCAGAGGGCTTGTGGGTAAATTACTATTCCTGCTGTTCGCGGAAGCCACACAATTTATGCACGGCTCTTAATTGCTGCTCATATGTGGAGTCTCGGATGTGGCCCCTTTCCAATACTAATATAAACTGACAGCAATATTCAGAAGACAAGCGTGTGCAAAGCAACAATAACTAAAGGTGACACATCTGCTTCTGTTTCCAGCATATTTAGGTTACAGTGCAGCGTGTGCATACCAGTTTTGACTGAATTGTGCCATCTCCCCAAATAGCAATCAAGTCAAACATTTGGCATTATTTTTATTGCTGGTTCTCATTGTCCTTCATGCTTTTTAGTTTTCTTCCAGGATTAATAAAGTGTACCCGACTCAGGCCAACACTGGCTCAGCAAAACTACCCAAACGATGACAGTTATCACAGGTGAATGATTTCACCTTAATTTATTGTCACGGCACAAGTGACTATTTTTAGACAATTAGGTTTTATTACACGTGCCCATTCGGCGTTGATCCAAACCAGTAACATACCCATTTAATTTACTCTGCACACTAATTGTTTAAACAATAACTGTCTGATTAGTGAAAAAAACACTAAACCCCAACCCCCGAACAGCGATTGTCCAATCGTAGCTTATGTAGTTGCATGGCAGGCCTGTGAAGCAATGGGGTGGTGTAGGAATGAGTCCTTAACCCTCTGGAGTCGGTGGGCATAATTTTACGTAATTAATCATATATTTTCGATTATAAGGAGTAGAAATATGATTCAGATATCCGCGGAATCGCTGGAAGAGTAGCTTTCCAGCGGTATCTCCTGTGAGACTGTAACCAGGGCACATCAGCCAATATGGCCGCTCAAAGCAGCTTGACTTTACACTGTGTGGGATTGGTGGATTCGTGTGTCCGTCAAGGAAATCTCGGCCGGCAGCCATCATGGTCTGAAATGACCAATGGACATCGAGAAATCACTAAGGACCTACCCACCAAGTAAACAAAACATAAACCACGTGTCTCCCATCAGTTTACGTCTTTGAGGAGAGAGAGACGGACAGAGAAAATGGCTAAAAAAAACTTTACGGTTGCCGACTAGAGATGGCAAATCCGGATCATTTTATGGACTCGGAGTCTTCTGAGTCAATCATTGAAGAGATCCGGATCATACGAGTTATTTGAGTCATTTGAGTCATATGAGTCAGCATGACCAAGACCGTAGAAATCCTACCGGTGAAACCGAAAAGTTGTTGCATTTAACCAGCATATTAAACTAACGTTACATTAACCTCCGCTACACAGTGTCTTTTGCTTTAATAAAACATGTGTGTGTGTGTGCATTTTAAAAAATAAGTGTTTTGCATTATATGTATATAGTTATTTTAATATGTTCCTGTACTTAAGCTAATTTTGCACAATTGTGTTTTCATTTAATAATAATAATAATAATAATTGTATAATTACATTTTATATATTCTAACTGTTTTGCAATTTTCTATCATTTGTTTCTTTTTGTGTGCCATGTTCAAAATAAACGAGTTTCCAAGTAAGATCCTTATTGGAAATGCAGATATTATTACAGGAGACTGTTGCACAACATGACCATTTTGTTAGAAGTCTACACTGAAACTTAATTTAGAGCCGGAAAAATCGCGGGATCCGTGAATCCAGGTCAATGATCGAGAGAGACCAGTAGCCTACGAGGACTCAGAGCCGTAACTTATAGCAGGCAGCAGATCCAGAGATCCAGCAGACTCGTCCCCATGCACGAATCTACAGCAGACTCAGCCCCTCCTCCGGCTCGCACGGCTCCCGCGAGTCCCACGGCTCCCTCGACGAGTCGCAGCAGACTCAGAGATTTGCGGACTCACGGCTCACGGCTCACTCACGGCTCCCGCGAGTCCAACGACTCACGGCTCACTCACGGCTCACGGGACTCTCGCGGGAGCCGGAGGAGGGGCTGAATTTGCTGTTGATTCGTGCATGGCGACGAGTCTGCTGGATCTCTGGATACAACAACGTTGTAATGTGATTGTACACGTTATAAAGAGAGTAAAGAGTGACGCAATTTATAGTTTTAATTGTTACGTCACATCAGGTGTAGGACTCAAAGGACTCGGGTTAATCGAGAGGGAGACTCGTCACGACCGGCTCATTACTAGGATCCGGGTTAATGATCCGGATGAATCATGACTCGCCCATCTCTATTGCCGACTTCGCTAGATATTTATTTCGCTAGCAGCAGTGAAGATAGAGCCTCAGAACCTGAAGTCTTCGACTCTTCTGAAGAAGAAGAATACAAAGACAACAACAAGGATCCATTTGGGCATGGTTAAGTGAAAATATTACAGTAGTAGTCTACTGGCAATGTGTGGGGAATACCGCGAAAATGAACAATAGGTTTCTTGATATATATTTTTTATCGATAGTCATGAACTTTTTATTGGACAAAATAGACTCTCCATTAGCAAACGTTTACTCTGTGTTAACGTTATTTTGGTGTGTAAAAGTGAGATTACATGTGTAGACTACTGCAACTCCCTCCTGGCTGGTCTACCTGCATGTGCCATCCGACCTCTGCAGCTCATCCAGAATGCAGCGGCTCGTCTGGTTTTCAACCTTCCTAAATTCTCCCACACCACTCCGCTCCTCCGCTCCCTTCACTGGCTTCCGGTAACTGCTAGAATCCACTTCAAGACACTGGTACTTGCTTACCGTGCTGCGAATGGATCTGGCCCTTCCTACATCCAGGACATGGTTAAACCGTACACCCCAGCGCGTGCACTACGCTCTGCATCAGCCAAACGACTCGTTGCGCCCTCGCTGCGAGGGGGACCCAAGTTCCCATCGGCGAAAACACGTGGGTTTGCTATCCTGGCTCCAAGATGGTGGAATGAGCTCCCCATTGACATCAGGACGGCAGATAGCTTGCACATCTTCCGGCGCAAACTGAAAACTCATCTCTTTCGACTCCACTTCGAGCGTTAGAACGATTAACGAAGCACTTATATACTAATAAAGGACTGGCTTACCTAAAGCCAGTTGAGTAGCACTTGAAATGTTTGGCTCTATGAAACCTGATATACTTATATGATTCTGTTTTCTTCAAGGTTGTGTCTTCCTGGTCGAATGTACTTATTGTAAGTCGCTTTGGACAAAAGCGTCAGCTAAATGCAATGTAATGTAATGTAATAGAGGATTAAATTAATCATTTATTCGTCCCACAACGGAGACATTTACAGTGACATGTTTTTGCCATCGATTATTTTATCATACTGTTCTGTACAGATGAGACTTTGTAATCAGATGTAGCCTATGTATGTGTGTCTGTGATTTTATACTGAATGTAATGTGTGTGTGTGTGTGTGTGTGTCCTTCTTCAACCTCCCAAACTTTCTTTTTATGTGTGCATTGTTATTTGTGCTTGAGCAACATTTTACTTGAACTTTATTTCAATGAAATTAGTTGTAATTATTGTCCTACGTTTTAATTTGTTTTACAGAGATGTTTCACAGCTGCCTGGGCCTAGCGGCCCACAGGCGGCGTTTATCCAGCAGCCAGAACATCCATCTGTGTCGGCCCCCAGGTCAAGATCTACCGTGGCTCAAGGGCCTTCACCAGAGCCATCAAGGACCAGCAGACCAGCATCACTACAGCTGCCTCCACCTCCATCTGCGGCTGCCACCAGGTCAAGATACACCTCAGCACAAAGGCTCCACCACAGCCATCACCTTCAACCCAGCCAGCAAGGAGGTCTCGTGGAGGTCTCGTATAGCACTTGTACACCTCACCTACACAGCAGCCCATGCACCATCACCCCCACCTACACAGCAGCCAGACCCACTGTCTTGGAAGACAGACAAAGACCTTGACACTGTCTTGACATTTATAATGAATAGTTGGTTGAAAGTTCTGATGTTCAATATTGTAAATAGTTAGATTTGAGTTTCTTATATTTATATAAATAGTTGGTTGAAAAAAACATTTATAATAAATTGTTGGTTGAAAAAAAAAGGTCGAATGCTCAATTTGTATTTGTACACATCACATGAACCTTGGTATGTAATATGAAGTCATTATTCAGTCCTGATGTATCTCAGTCCCTGCTGTGGTGAAAGTAGAGTGATAAACACCTATTTTACTCAAAATTCGAATTTAATTGTTTTAATTTTAGACATGAATAACACATTTATATACAGTGTAATTCAAATATTTCACTGCTTTTGTGATCCTAAGACTTTGGTAACCAAATCTAAAACACCAAAACAATTCGATCACATGAGTAAATTTGTGTTTTCACAAAAGTTTTGAAGATTTTCCGAAAATCGGATGTCAAATGTTAAGCTTTTGAGCTACTTATCTCATGAAACAGTGCTCTAAGGTGAGTAATTTGCATATATAGCAAGACTAGAGATTGTCCTGAACATTTTGATATGTAACACATGGGTGCCATGTTAGAAGAAATACATTTAAAAGGTGATTTAAGAAAACATCTAAAAATCGAGAAAATACCCTTAGACTCCAGAGGGACCCAGAAATGAGTAAGCATTTCAGAACTTCCAGTTTGCTTTCTTGAAATCATCTTTTTTCCTTAGCATGTTTTTGGTTAGATGCCTGAAATAAGGCACAAGCCTAACATATTTTTGACGTTTGTCAAGCTAAAATACATCAGTGAATACCCCACTGTTGAATAATGAAGCTTCTATCTCATAAAACTGCAAGTTTCTTACAAGTTTTACAGGTAAAAAGTGTCTAAATGAGTCCAAATGAACTGTTATCAACAAACATTAGCCGCCTTAGCTTAGATTTGGTGAAGTAAAGACATCTGATTGCGATGTAGTTTGTTTTTCGACTAGCATTAGCTCTGTACTCCTTCCAATTGCGTTTATGCTTCAAGTAATAGTGTTAAAAGAGTTAATATCTGAAGACTTCTTCTGAACCAACATCTAGGTATTATGATCATTAGCTTGTCACAAGGATTTTTCTCTGCTATAATCAGAATATCAGATGAAAAAATCGAATTGCTTTTTGATAGATGGAGCCCTTGTAATGTAAATGAAATCTGCATAAATAAAAAGCTAACATTTGGATATTAACAAACTAGATTTGTTCCCATTGCTGTGCATAACGCCCGCTAAGCTAACTGCGGACACCAGTCAGCGTGATGACGTTTAGTAATTTGTTAGCAACCACCGTTTTGATGACATATAAACTTCGGACATTCATAGGTGGGTGTATTTATTGTGTTTCATGTCGTAGAACAAAACTTTCAAATCTCCTCAGCTTTTGTTATTGCCAGACCTTATTTCAGGCTTCTAACAACAAACTCGTTCAAAAAACCATTGACTTAGAGATGAGTGAATAGGAAGTGGTAAAATGCTAACTAATTTCTCGGTTTTAGAGCTCCCTATTGCACCACTCACCACCCAGTGTTACACAAATCTTAATGTTACATTTTAATGTGTGATTTAACATTACATACTATGTGTTGGGCTCTATTTAAATGTCCTGTTGCTACAATTCAAAAGACCTGTTGAAACAGCATGAAACAATCGCAATGATACACCATCAGATACATCAGTCTATTTCAAAGAAAATTGCTTGTAATTACAGCATTTAATACAAAAAAGAACCCACATGGATATATTCAAACATAATTCAAGTCTTTTCTGCACTTAATGAATCTTTTACATAAAGTCCATGTGGTAAGCTGAGTGCAACCTGAGCACTGACCAACTGTACAATGAATGAGTAATGTATATTAATGTGAGTGGAAAAGGATAATCGCTGTGACTGAGAGCCTACTGTTAGGCCTTGGATTACAGCAATTACACATTGTGGAGCCCTTGAACCAGCGTATGCACGCCAGAAGGTCAGTGGGTGAATATATATAAATCTCATTAGCATGTTGGATGCCTACTCATGTGGAAACACTTTATTATCAGTTTATGGGATATAATCCTTAACATCACAGGCCAGAACGTTAGAAGAGGCCTGGTAGAAATGGTCAATCTATGCATGATAATAATCTAATTGCTAAGGCTTTTTAATAACAGACCATTTGAATCAAAGCTTACAATATGTGATTGTGATGATCTTAAGGTTGTGCCATATAGATGGTTTGAAGCTTTATTCATTACATTGACATACAAATTCACAAACATTTGAATGCTGCGCAGCTTTTTCTCCAGTATTTTTTCACAGTAGAAATAAAAATAACACAAATAATATATGAGTAGGATTGTTTCTGAGGCATTTGATACAAACATTTCCAATTACCCCAGTATGGTAAAAGTGTAATATTTTTTTTAATTCAGAAAATGTTTTTATGAAATTAACTATTCTTCTTCAATTTGTATTTGTTTGTGTGTAGCCTCAAAGAGGACATTTTATGCTCATTTTCAGGTTAATATTTGTATTGTGTGCCTCTGCTGTGACATGTCTCCAAAAAGCTCTTTATTTTTCTCATACTGCCTGTGCTGCAGCACCTCTTTTCACCCTCTGTCTGAAACCAGAGCCCAGTCTGCTCTGATTGCTGGCGGTCTCTGTTGATGTGATTGGTCACCTGCTTAGAGATGTCCCGCCCCTTAGCCTATCACGTAGAATGTGTTGGTTCGCTAGCCAATAGAAGTGTCACATACTGCTGTCACTTTGTTACAGACGTAAACAAAGTAGGCGTGTCCGAGGTGATTCAGGCAGTTTTATGGGAGAGAGACTTACCAAAAAAAAGCGAAAAACTAAAATGCATAATAGGGCCCCTTTAATAAAAGAACAACATTGTTTTACTGCTGTAATCGTATTTAATCCAAATAATAACCCGATTCATTCTGAGGATTTTCTTTAGACATGTTCTTTTATGGGTGACACAATATGACATCAGACATTTACATTTCATTAGAAAACCTCAATGGAAGCTTTAAATTAAAAAAGGGACATTCAGAATAGCCCTATAATATTTATTCTGACACTTTGGAGAAAGATAGGAACATTTACAATTCTGTAAAAAAAAAAAAAAATTAAACCTTTTGCTGTAACACTTTTTAAATGCTTAGAAGATTATATGTTTAATAATCATGCTTTTTAAAAAAACTATTCTATAATAATGACTTAGAATTACACAGCAAGAACTCTTGTCTTTCCATTCCAACAGGTTGAATAATTAATTAAAAGACCTGCAGCTGCCGAACCACAGTGCACACACACTTTGCATAACCACTGAACTGTGGAGCCTCGCAGCACAGTGCGTAGAGCATTGACCCGTCAATAAACACATGTATGGGCTGGTCACATTTAACATTTTCCCACGCTGAAACCAACATATAGAGAATATTTCTCTATAGTAATAGTTTCTACACAATATGGACTTTTAAGGAACAGTTTACTTCAGAGGTCTGAGAAAGCGTCCCTGATGAAGCAAGCGATTGACCTTGGGTTGTTTGGAAAAAGCGTGAAGTGTGAATTTCAGACAAAGAATCCTGGGGGGTTACTTGTGAAATATTAACGGCAAACACGTCCAAACTTGGGCTGCAGAGTTTTTTGCGAGATAGACAAATGAGCAGATTTGCTTGACGTTGCATCATAGATATGACATTTTTGTTTGATATGATCAAATCCGTCAAAAGAGGCGGTGTGGAGGGAGTCGGGGCGACGTGACCATAATGTCCAATCGCTCTCAGAGAGAAAAAGTTGTTTGAGGTTTCTATTAATATAACATTTTTGAAAAATCCTCATCTTTTGCATTCCGTTGACGAACAAAAGGCGGAGCTGCTGCAAGATGTTTTCCGCTCCTCACCCCTAAATGTTAAATGTGTGTTATCCCATAACTGGAGCTGTAGATCAATGCTGCAAACATTTTTTTTTTTAAACTCTTAAGTGCTTTTATGTCATACATCATTATTCACAGTGAAGTGCGCTCAAGTAATAGAGTGGTCCAACCCTTTCTTTCTCTGCCTCTTTCTAATTGTTCCCCCCCAATTCCCATCTCAAAAGGAATGTGCCATGATCGATGAAAAATCACTCCCATCTGCTTTAGAAAACTTTTCATTCACCATGAGGAAATTGTTCTTTTTCCTCTCTGCACTCCATCTTTGACCAAAGAGGCTCAGCCCACTTCATTGACAATAAAATAATGATTAATATTGGCTTATATCAGCATCCAATTAAAATATCCCTTTGATGCTATAGACAGTGAGCAGAATGAAATAGATATGTTTGGATTTCTGATGGTTAACTATGACAACACTCCCGTGCAGATGAAGTCAGATAATTTGTTCATTTATCAATGTGTCGCGTATCGACTCTTTGGAGAATATCATGCTTTAAAGCAGGGGTTCTCAAAGTTTTGATGAGTGAGGGCCAATTTAGGTACCCAATATTGGATTGAGGGCCGCCCAAGAAAAAACGGAACACAAAATAATTCCAAAACAAATCCTTTCTTTATTGTACTAACCAATTACCGCAACTCGCGAGATGCCTAGTTGCCATGCAACCAGTAGTCGAGCAAACTTTCCACAAGCTGTCATTCATACTTTAGGAATGACAACCCAGGGGGCGCAGTTTTACCATTCTTAAATTCCATTCTAATTCTTACTAGATACAACCATGGAGGATTAAAATATAACGCATGCATTTCAGCGTGTCACATTAACTATCGCGGGCCGCCAGAAATATTTCCGAGGGCCGCCATTGGCCCACGGGCCGCACTTTGAGAACCCCTGCTTTAAAGGCTCTTGAGAGTTTCTTGTATCTCAGCACATTTTCCTGATAGCAGAGACATGAGTAGGCTACTTTACTTTACATTAATCTCACCATATGGTCTACTGTATGAGCTAACAAGCTAACGTGAGTCTTTCAGACCTCACGGAGTAGATATCGTTGATAATAAATTCTTAAAATGGAAAGTTTTGAGGATCGAACATTTGGGACAGGGGCCATATTACGCTCATTTTCAGTTTCATATTTGTATGTTGTGCCTCTACTCAGCGTTTCCGCCAGGGGGGCGTCTTTCCGTCATTTGACGCCCTTATTCAGCTCGGGACGCCCTGAACTCAAGCTGAGGGCGTCCAAAAATATTAATAATTCGAGAGAAGATCGAGAGTTTTTATCGCTTGAAATAACGAAAAGGAAAAAGGACGTCCCTCTGTTGGAGGGGCAAAGGAGTCTGGTGGGATTATTTTCGGACTATTGAAGATCGGTTCCCCGACATCGAAGGTGCCTGCCACAGGACAACACAGAACGTGCGCGATTTGGACGCGATGAGCAGGGGCGTTTTAGTGGAGCACGCGCGTGAACTGCGAGCACCGGCGCCTCGCAGCGGCGAAACTGAGGCTCCGTGGTAAACTGTGGTAACATGAAGACACGTTTAGGAGCCGAAACAGCAGGCGCTTTAAGAGAGCCGAGCCAAATGATACGGCTCACTAACGTAATAGAGACAGTATCTATAAGGGACGGCTCGAGTCAAAATTCAAAACATTCATTTATGCTCTTATTTTTTTATACTGATCATATAAACGTGTGCCTCAGAAATACTTATCTACATTAATAATAATAATACATTACATTTATAAAGCGCTTTTCCTGGTGCTCAAAGCGCTTACCAGCAAGTAAAACAAAAACAACAAAAGTAGAAAGTGCTAAGCTAGGAGGAATAAGGGCAAGGTGTTAGTTGATTAGGAGTTGAAGGCAAGAGTGAAAAGGTGAGTTTTGAGGGATTGTTTGAATGATGTGAGAGTGTTGGCGGATCTGACGGGGCTGGGGAGGGAGTTCCAGAGTGTGGGGGAGGCTGCTGTGAAGGTCCTGTCACCCCAGGTCTGGAGCTTTGTCCTGATGGGCTGCAGTAGGTTAGCTTCAGCATACCTGAGGCGACGGGTGTGTCGTTGGATGAGGTCACAGAGGTAGGGGGGGCAAGGTTGTTGAGGGCTTTGAAAGTGAAAAGTAATATTTTACATTAATCGTGACCAAACCGTTTGAAACCCACTGAGATAACTTAGACTACAGTTAACTATCTATACACTGAGAGAGTCCTTTACTTCACCTGAGCTGAGGTTGCCTGGGACTCTCAGTCTGACAGGAGAGTTCGCCCTCCACCTTGTTGAAAAAGCTCCTTATATCCGTAGCTAGCACCAGATGCTAACCACAACGATCTTCGGTACCGGTGCACGCTCTCTCTCTCTCTTGCGCTCGCTCGCACACGCACACAAAATGGCTCGTGCCACACACACAGAGCAGAGCTTGAATGAAATTGAAAGTGGCGCCACCACTGATATTCAGATGTCAAACTAACTAACTCCATTAAATTATTAACATCATAAAGAGACCAATATTTTCAAGCTAGGCTACTACATTATTTGCCAAAGCTTGAAAAATCACCAATCATCGCTCAAATTCAGATTTAATTGAAACCATCAGCCAACAGTATGATGATGTCACTCTTCCTGTCTGGAACAATACACTCGACCGGCCCATCTCTAGTGATGCATTCAGCGGTGCGGGAGAAAGCACCAGAGGCCTCCCTCTAGTACTTTTTGCTGGCAGCAACATGCCTCAATAAATCATACACACAGAAGGCTTTTTGGTGTATTTCAATATCGCAAAACAGTGGCTCCATTTCTACAAAGCTGTAATGACCATTGCAGTGTTTTGCATGCTTTTTAAATATTAATCAAATCCTTTTTTATTTAAAAAATTTTTTTTTCAGAATTGTTCTAACTTTAATAATTAACCAACTTGTATCCTCAGACAAATATTCATGGCAGTATTGTACTCCTGGAAGCGCAACACTTTCATGAACAGAATATTCTATCATAATTTTTATTATAATGTAAAATAAAGCCCTATAATGCTTTTTGGTTTTCCCTTTCCTGAAGTGCATTTTCTAGGTTTTTTGAGCTTGTAAATGATCTATAAAGGCTCAAATCCCCTCAGAATGAGATTCTCTGCCAAAGACTCTTTTATTTACTTCTGTAACATAATGACATTACTACCTAACACTCGCGTTTTTATTGGCTAACGCTCCAACACGTTGTTTGAAATATGCTAAGGGTCAGAAGTGGCACAATACACAATTGTAGGTGTAATATGACACCTGAAAATGAGCATAATATGTCCTCCTGAGTCTTTAATCTGCACTGTCCCCTTTGCTGTAACGATTTAAATGTTAGTGCTGTGTGACCGATAAAGAATCTGACAAAAATAATTCTCCAAAATACTAATAATAATCAAACAACCTTGGAAAATAAATGCTACGTGACAACTGAATGTTGAAGCTCTGTTACCAGGTTGTCAATTCAGCCTATGAAGGCACCACCTGGAAGGATTCAACGATTGCCATTCTGACACCAGTACAACTCAAACATTTTAGTAAAAGTAACTGAATTAAAAATAAATTGCAATAGCGAGTGTTGTGCCAGTTTCATATCTCTGGTGTATGTTCATGTTAAAAAGCAATCAAAAAACAATTGCAATGGACCCCTGCAGGTAGGAAAACCACATTTGCTCAACTTGTGTGATTCAGGACAAATTATTTGTCAGTTATAAAGTTGTAAGCACAAACAGGATTTTCTGACTTAATTCTGCAAAACCACAGGTATGGATCTGGTACATTGGTGAACGGTAAGGTACAAATTGTTTAATTCTGGAATCTAATGATGTAATACTTTGTCACCCCTAAAAAATATAGCAAGTAAGGGGAAAAAAGCCCCACAGTTGACCCACATTTAAAAAATGTCACCACAATAAATAAATCGGAATAATGTGAGACACATCACATCATTTTTTGCTTGCGTGTCTTGTTCCCAGACCTGTGTCATATATCATAGGGAATTTCTTTTAAGCAGAGATTTCCCCTGATGGTGGATGAGGCTTGGTATAAAACAAATCATGTTTAAAGCCTTTTAATTGCCCATAAATCAAAGAAATCAAGCCTTTTCCTGGTGCTGTTGAAAACCTTGGAAGTAAAACAACACGCGGAGCCAGTCTAACGCGATTATTTTCGCTCTCTCACAGATGCAGCAAAAAAAGCTCTGCATATTGTCAATTGTTTTCCAGAAGCCTTTGGGAGACTCGGCATCTTCTCCCTAAAGAGATATCATGGCCCTGAGCTGGTTTTATATGATTTGAGATATATTTCACCAGTCAATCGATGCGGTACAACCCATCTGGGAAGCCGGGGCTGCTCTCTGCTTGTCTTCTTCGCCTCCTCCTCTTCCTTGTACATTTCCAGGGAATAGCCATGATGAGAACACTGAAAGGGGGAATTTGTCAATGCTTCAAATATGTTGAGAGGCATCTGAGAGTGAAGTGCAATTACACAGACGCAGAGAGGGGGAAAACATGTCTCAGAAGTTCCAGTGGGAGAGAAAAGAGAACCAGGGACTAGACAACTTTTTATTCCTTTTGACAGAAGAGAAAAACATTCCGTGCCATTATTTCTTAGCTTATGAATTCCTTATGCTTTTTGTATTCCCTGCTTCTTTGTTGGATTTGTTTATGCAATATGCAAACACAAGGTGTTATTTATGGCACGGTGTACATGTTAATTGCGTAGGAACCTCATTAGAAGTGTTTTTCCGGCAGGTAACTTCAAAATAATTGCTGATTCTAGCTTCTTGATCATCCTCAGTGGACTCAGTAAGTGTTAGTAAGTATTTTACTTGGCCTCTGCCTTTTACCCAGTTTATCAGTCTACTCCCATAGTCAGCATTCAGGCACTCAAACTCGGGGTGCTACTTCCTCCCATCATCAGCGTTCGAGCACGTGACCTCGGTTGCCACTTTCTCTCTTTATGAAAAGTTAAGTCTAGAACTAAGTAAATACTTGGGTTTTGGGAGAGATCTTCAGAATTGGTTAGGCAGGAGCTGTGTCACTTTGTTCCTGCAGCAAATGTCATAACTTCCATTGAAACCTCTGACATCAGTTCCAGCTCTCCTGTGTTTTCATTGTGTTTCGAGTCCTTGCTCCAGAACGTTCCTTTACAGTAAGAACTAGCATGTGCATGTGTAACAGATGCATGCATTTACCATGTTCACCAATAATCAATTTCTGTTCTTTGAAATACTTTTTACAGTATTTTAATTTTGGGAACCTTTATTTTGATAAGAATGCTTTTATTTTGTTACTCCTGACACAACAATGTCTGTGGTTTCGCAAAAAGCTCTCTCCTCCTTTAAAAGGTATGCATATTGAAACCTTGTCAAGTGATGTTGCTGTACTAATACTGTGTTTGTAATGGTAACTTTTTTAAATTCCACTTGTTAATGCTTTTGTGTAAGGGAATCTTCACATTTTAAATATATATATTCCTAAACAAATTCATAAAATAATACTTTTTAAAGGAGCTTTATAATTGTAATTCTGAATAATTTGAAGATGTATACACATGCTATGCTCTGTCGGCTTCAGGCTCTGCTAAGGATAGGTGTGCATTCTGAAACCCAGTCAAATTATGTTGCTTCATTTTGTTTTACAGTCTTGGAGAGAATACATCCTGGTTAGCAAAACAGAGTCCATAGCAGTTAAGAGTGTCAGTCCAGACACATGCACTTTGCATATTCAGTAGGTGTAATCCTCAAAGGTTAAAGGTAACCTGACATCGCTGCACTTGTTATTCTGACTTGATATGCTCCAGCATCGCCTCCTTTTGAGACTCAAACTGTTCTTACTCGGTCAAAGTCATAGAGATAAAAGGAGGTCGGGAGATTTGAAAGCATCTCAGACCCAGCACGTGACATTTTGTTTTTGAAACATGTATAGTAGTTACCAGGAACATCCAATGGGAAGTGACACTTGCCTGCAGCGCTCTCCGGGCCCCGTACACGGTCCGCATCAATCCAAAAAACACAGCCTCTCTAGAGATTACTGGCAGGAGCAGCAACAGAGGCAAACAAATAGACCAAAGAGATCCTGTCCTTGAAACCATTCATGTCCGCTTTGATCATTATTACTGTGCAGACATGCTGATTTTTCGAGATGTATTTTCAAAGACTTTTAGCCTAATTGTCTCGGTGTGTAGCATCAGGTAGGATTTGACCCCAATTTACCTGAATTATACGGTGGCTCTGAGAGCTCAACCTGACATACAGTTGCTTAAAGGTGGGGTAGGTAAGTTTCAGAAACCGGCTCGAGTGCACTACAATTTGAAAGTACACAGCTGAAAAGAAAACGCCCCTTCCTTCAGACTTCCTTACAGAGCACCTCCTCCAACACACATGAACGCGCACATGACGTCAGCAGACTGGTGAAAGTGGCCGCCTGTTGCTGGCGAGTCATTGAAGTACTGCTGCAATGCACGTCCAATGACGGCACGCCCAATGAGGGCACGAGATACATTTGTGCGTGCACGAAATGGAAGGCCGACAGACAGGGCGGCAATCCAATCCGTACGGATTGGTTGTACTTTTTACAGTACTACGGCTTCCACAGATGACATTTTTTTATGGATTTGTTGTCAAAGCACTTCAGATATTCATTGCTATCGGGATGTTAAGAGCATTCCATGGAATATAACAAAAAGTGTATCTCGAGCCGGTTTCTGAAACTTACCTACCCCACCTTTAAGGCAACATAACATGACAAACACAAATGAACGAAACAACATTGCAGGTTTGACGACGGCATAACAGAACAGGCTGCAAATACAGAAAAGAGGAAGGACAGGGACACCCTGGGCCTTTCTTAATTCTCTAATTTCCCCTTCTCGACTCCTCGGTCCTCCGGTAGTGACCCGGAAATGGATTTCAGCGCGCCATGTTGAAGGACATCTCATTTCTCTAAATGCACTTCGAGGATAGAGCATCGAGGATCAAGCATCGAGGAG
This sequence comes from Gymnodraco acuticeps, assembly GCF_902827175.1. NCBI lineage: Eukaryota > Metazoa > Chordata > Actinopteri > Perciformes > Bathydraconidae > Gymnodraco > Gymnodraco acuticeps. The sequence goes on along the minus strand of NW_022992001.1, from coordinate 235,992 downwards.
GCTCTCTGGAGGAGCTATAACCGAGGAGACGCTGATGGTTCCTCCGTGGATGTATTTCCGGGAACAGAGATGTTTCAAAGAGTCGTGACGCACGGCCGGACTTATCTCAGCCAATGACAGCTCTGCATGCATCCCCTGGATATTATTTTATTAACTGCTTTCATTCGCGATGCGATGTTTACAGTGAGAACAGCTGTCCGTGCAGAAAGCAGAGCAGTGTGTATAATATATATCACTCAGTATAACAGGCCTACATTACTCTCTGTATTTGTACTGTATTCTGTAGTTTAGTAGATATCTACAAACAAAGAGTCGATATTTTTCGAAGACCATTTAGTGCTTCACATAATAAAATACACAACGGCTGTAGCCTGATATATTATATGCTTCCCCTCCTCTCTCCTCGGTTCCCCTCCTCGACTCCTCAAGCTTGCATCTCCTGTGAGCGGGACTAAGACACAAGGATAGGAGGGGAGGGGGGGAATTAGAGAAATGAGAAAGGCCCATTGATTCTCACAAGCAACTAAATGAAAGGAGCAACACATTTTGAAAACACGATCAAATGAAGTATCCTTCAATTGTTCGGGAAATTGGGTTTATTTAGTTTAAAAGCAACTGATGGCATAGTATATATTGTATTGAAAGTGTTAACATGGCCTTTAAATACTTTCAGAATCCACATTTATGTGAATTTATGGTATCTGTATATGTTTAATATGGTGGTTGGTTAGTTTTGGATCTTCATTGTGTGCATTTGATAACTAGACATGACATATTGATTTTATTGATGGTGTATTGTACGAATTAACTTCTTTCAAACTATTAACATCATGAACAAACAGGTCTTTTTTCCAGGTATTACATCATTTGCTCAAATCAATGCTTCAATTAAGATGTTACCTATGTCTGCAGAAACATGCATCAAAATAAAAACAAGTTTTCTGTAAGCTAAAATGACCATACCTGTGTTAATGCATCTCTTTGTAGTATTTCGGTTGAACAGTTAACATTGTAAGATTTTTATTTTAAGGTAATGCAAAACACTTAACAATGTGTTATGTATTTTGAACATGGAAGTATGGCTACAACAACAGCTTGTCCATTATCTTTTTGTGGCCTCTTTAAGTGACTTGGTTGTTTTTTCTATGCAGCATTTTTGTATTTGGTTGTGTCGTGTTATGCTGCAATGTAAATATGTTTTCCAAATCTATTTACATGTATTTATTTAGTTGCAGTATGTGCTAACCCACCATATAGTTCATTTTGGTGCAGGCTTCCTGACAGACTGATCAAATAGTGTATAATGTTTTACAAGCAAAAACATCTGCTTTGCATTTGTGTGAAATTACAAAATATGACACTGAATTAGATTTTTCTGTTACTGCTGTTATTCATGATTTTCGTTTTATGACAGAACCTTTGTCTTTGTCTGTCACTCGTCAGCAGTTTGTTAGAAAAGGAAAAATAAAAGCAGTCTTTTTCCATTACTCTGACTTACTATGTTCCACTGTGTATTTTCCTTTGTCTTTGTTCCATCAAACACATTCAAAAGCTATACAATACATGTGTTTGAAGGCCGATCTGCATGCCAGATGTCTTCTCAAATCCATCATGATTATGCAAGTTTCCAAATCAAACATTGTGCTGTCCTACTGTTATGTCAAGTCTTGGACCTTCTCAATATAACTATACTCACTGTATGTTATTGAATTACAGTTTCCAGATTTAGAAGAGGCACATGAGTCTCTTTGCTAATTATCAATGGTCTTTGCAATTATCAGCAGATGTACCCACGTTAAGTAAAACTGACCCAATGTGAGAGGAAGTATAAAGAGGCTGATTACATTACAATCATCATTATAGAGGTTTGTGTGTTAGTTAATGTAAGGACAATTGTATGTGTTCATGTGCAGACGTATGCTTTGTTAATTGGAAAGTTCATATCCTGATAAGATATGAATTACTCCTAAAGACATCATGAGATGACCTTTCGACATCTGGAACATGTATAAGTTTAGGAGACCTGACCATGTGTGTGCGTTAAACATGGTTAGGGAAAATGTTTGTGTCATTTAGAAACCTATATAGGCTGTGTGAAATTTCTACTCAGGGGGCCACTACACCATTTGACTGCTTGAGAGCAAAGGTAGTGTTTTCCTCTTTATTATTGATTGTTGTACAACGAAATAATAATTGATCAACTATATCTGTGTTTGTGTTTTATTGATTCCTCTCTGTTTCATTATTTCCTGTTGTGAGTGCTAAATTGCCACAACACTACTTTCAACCCCTAATAACTCGCCTCCAAACTCCAGAATCCTTATTACCATCAGTCTGTGATAAGCGCCACAGTAATGGTTCAGAAATCAGCCCGTAATTCAGTTGGTTCCAATAATCATTCAGCATAGCTAATGTAGAACACGCCAAATCCCTGTGATAATGATCTTATCCATCGTAGATGTCTTGATTCCGGGGCAGTATTCCACGTCATGCTCATTATATTATGTACTGTCACCAGCTCATCTAAAAGTATGATTATCCTCTTTGCCCTTGTGTTGTGGGAACCATACAAATTATCTAATCGGCGTCATCTCATTAACACTGACAGTGTCTGTGATGTAACCCGCACAGCCTTAATTTGAATTATTCATGTGGTTTATCTGTTTAATGTAAAGAGATATTTGCTTTGTGTCGCGGCTAAACATTCAAACAGTCTGCCCGTCAAAGAATCAAACTAAACTTATTGATCTCCAGATCAGTGGTGGAAAGTAACCGTACATTTACTCAATTACAGTACATATAGCTCTCCATTATACTTAAAGGTCCCCTAATATATGGTTTTTCATTAATATATTATAGCTCTCAGATATATACAAAACACGTCTCTGAAGTGTTTGGCCCAAAATACCAAACAGATCATGCATTATGTCATGCCATAATCCCCTCTGTTTCAGCCCTGTTTCCAAAGTGCTGATTCTCTGTCTGTTACTTTAGATGAAAATAAGGAGCCACTCCCCACGCCCCTCTGAGAGAGATTTGGTTACAAAGAACACAATGGTGCTCTAGGAGGAGATTCAGGTGATAAGGCGCTTCCGTTTACTTTTTTAATAAAGAAAAACAAATGGTCCGTAGATACACGGATTCATCTCCCTCCATCATGTTGATTTTAATCCGAAGTTCTGAACATGAGCCCGCCCCGCTCGACCTTCTGAGCCAATCACAGCGCGTTAATGACCTGCCTTCCGTTTCAACCATACTCCTTCCGTTTCCACTATACTTTCTCTCACACATATGCATTCTTCTCTTGCATACATATATTGTCTTCAGACATGCATATATTATTTATAATATTAAATGTAAACATTGAATGAATGTGCATGAGAGCAACATGTATAAATATGAGCATTAAAATATATGAATATGAGAACAAAATGCATGAATGTGTGAGTGACAATATATGAATGTGTGCATTGAAATATGATAATATGAGAGCAAAATGTATGAATGTGTGAGTGTAAATATATACGTGTGTAAGAGTGAAAATGTATGTATGTAAAAGGAGAATGTATGTGGGTGAGAGGACCAGTATGAATTACGGCCTGTACGGCCCCTCATAAATAACACGGCCCTGAGGCCTGTACTACGAAGCCAGTTCAACAGACCCTGGATATCTTTGAGTTATCTGGCTTAACTAGTCCTAACAAACGCGATCTCGCTTAGCGGTCCTATGACGCTGGTTATCAACTCGGTAAATCAACCCAGGGTTTCTCAGTTCAGCTACAAGCGTGTTCACATGAAATGGGCGGGGTTAGCAACATTTGACCAATCACAAACCTCGAAAAAGAAAACTGACCATGCAGGGTCATACTTCATGAATGAAGAGTACACTATAATATTAAACAAAAGACACATTTCAACGTTTTACATCCATGAGTTAAAAACATAATCCAGGATAAAAGCAACATAGCTACAGCTTTTTTCTTGATGTGATAAACAGAAAAACAAGCCATGATATTTGTGCCTTGTTATGTGATCATGTGACACTTGGATTTCTTCTACAGGGAAATGGTGCTATAGGTAATGGTGCTTGTACATCAGTGACGTGCGGTGAGGTTCATGGCTGGTGAGGCACTGACTCTTTCAGAGTCAGATTTACAAATATTATATTTTGACCTTAATCGAAATGTTCGATTATTTTCAAAAGCTTTTTTAGTCTGATGCTTCGATTCATTTTAAACAGACCGTTCAACAAAAGGATACCCAAAATCTAAATATTGGATTGTTCTTTCTTAGTAAGATCCCATGTTCATTACAATTGTGGTCTTACCTTGACTTGAAGATGAAGTCCATGCTATCCTTCTGGACAACAATCTCTATTACTTTTTTGTAAAAGTCCTCCTTATCTTCCTCTAGTTTCAAAAGTCTAGTTTGTTGTTTGTGTACCGTCTCTGCGTAGAATAACAGTAGCAACAAGAACCTGTGGGCTCGCTTGCGCCCCCTTCAGTGCGGCAGAGGTTATGGCTGCCTCTCCTGGTGCTTTTTTCATTGCCGTTGTATGATGAGACCAGCGAGCCTAAATATCATATATACGTATAAGTTATTTAGAGACTATGGATGGCGAGGATAAATGTAATAAAGGGATCTACAAACATTACATTGGTGACCTACAGTGAGATGGTGCAGGCATGCGCTTAGGGCCCGCTTTCCAGCCAGTTTCTGTGGGGTGACGCATTCTGAGGTGAGGCAGAGCTCATCTGTGCCTCACCTCACCCCAGAGTAACTGGCTTGAGCGCGCTCACAAAATAAGTGCCTGCGCTAAATTAGTGCCCGCGCTCCAGCCAGTTACTGTGGGCTTACGAGAGGCAGAGTTCGTCCCTGCCTCACTCCTCATCGCTCCCATGTAGGAGTTGTAGCGGAGCTCGGCCAATTTGCTGATTTTGACTGTAAAAAGCGATTGGAATCATACAGAAATCACACTTACAACACAGATCAGTGGAGACATGTTATTATTATTACTATTTAGTTTTTCTTTAGTTGTTTTTCCGTTACATTGGAGTATGACAGGTGAGGCTCTGCCTCCCCTGCCTCCCCTGACTGCACGTCGCTGTTGTACATACACCACTTGCACTGTTTAATTCTAACACCTACATGCCACAAGGCCCTTAACTGTGTTGATACTTGACCACAGCGGAGGCAATCTGTGAGGCTTGACCAACCACTCTATATGTTGATGAAGATATCAGCAAACAGCGGTTGATAGGAAAGATGCAGAAAGGTCTGATTTATTCCTTCTTTTGATATATTTCCCCTCATCCCGGTGCATTTCTTATTATAAATGCAGGCCAGCTGCTAAAGCCCGCCTTAGCCACCATCCAAAACGGTGGGTTTTCTCTTAAAAATGGAAAACAGGAGTGAAGGGAAAGGAGGGAGAGACTTCTTGGGTTCGAACAAGGCTTTATGGCTTTCAACACCATTTGCATAATTGTATGCATCTCATGCAGCGTGAGTACACAGCACCAGCATGGATGATCAGTTCTTATCTCCAGACTGCTCTGTATAGATAAGTGAAATACATGCCGATATAAAGTAATCTTACTTCCTGCTGCCCATGTCAAATTATTTAGGAGGACTCGACCGGCCGGGAGCGACTGCAGCTGCATGAATGGGCAGATCATTGCATCATGGTTTCTAAAAGCCGAGAGTCTAATCCAATTGAAGTGGGGAGTCTGTTATTGGTAGTAAATCTGTGTACATGCATTGTGCAACAATTCCCTTTTTTTTCTACCACTGTCATATTGATTGGGGTTTGTTGAAGTAATTATTTTACATGAATTACTTGTTTTAATGCATGATATTTTTTACGAGTGATAACCCATTTTCACAAGACTCAAGGTTATATCAAGTCCAACGCTGGTGATGCAACAGTGTAACCCCTAGATTCCACCATGTCCGTCTGCGTTGCGTTACGGCTGCGCCGCGGTGTTCGCAATGATCGCGGCCACTCTAGTCAATGGGTGCTATTCCACCAGGTGCGCCGCGTTACGGCTCAGAAGCGTCCCAGAAGCGTCTTGGCGCTGGGCTCCGCTCAAAATAGTGTAAGAGTCGGGAGGAGCTGATAATTTATTCCGGCAAATTACTCAGACCTACTAATTGACCTAACCGAAGTTATTGAGTCTATGTAAGTTTACTGCTTGGCTCAGATCCACCAACGTCAGCAAGATCTCACCTCTATTAACTCCCTGAAGAACCAGGTTCAATTAACTGCTGTTTCAATTCAGACAACTCTCTTAAATCTGTTTAAGCGATCCCGAAGGTTTTTGATATCAGTAAATGAGGTGTGGCCCTACCTAAGTGTGAGTGTGGCAGTGTGCAATCTTACCTTTGAAGCAGGAGAGGAGAGCACAGATGTCTTTTAAGTTGCCCCAGTCCAAAAGGTGGGATCAGTTTATTTGAAGAAAAATAGGTCCAAACTTATACAGGGTTTTTACCTTCTCTCGCTTTACAACATGATACTAAAATTATCATGCTGTGATCATGTTCTAATATGAAACTTTAATTCACAGTTTTACATTTATTACCATAAATTGTAACTTCAACTGCCAAATTCAGTTGTTATTTTTATAGAATTTAGAGGTCTTACCTCATAAAAGACCAGTGTTAATAAAAAGCACATTCAAGCTTTCATTCACCAAATCAATTCACATCACCTATGTTTTCCGACAGGTGGCGGGAATAACATTCAAAAACCCATACCTATCCGCATGAATTTGGAGGAAGATTCCTCACAGGTGGCGGGCCTAATCTTCACAAACACATACCTATCCGACAGGTGGCGGGAATAACATTCAAAAACCCATACCTATCCGCATGAATTCGGAGGAAGATTCCTCACAGGTGGTGGGCCTAATACTCACAAACACATATCAATTAATTCCACTCATTCAACCCAGTAATTCAAGAGATATTTACCAAGTTTGAGAGAACCTTACCGAGAGCAAAAAACCAGCTCTCAGGAAGAGAGCTTTTACCGGGAGAGAGTATACCAGGGGAACTCCCCCTCTCTCTCTCATTTGCTCCCTCTCCGCCAGTGTCTTTATGCTCAAAAAACAGGATAGAAAAACCTAAGACACCTCCTCCATACCCATATTTGTGGAAACTGGGCATGGCCTCTGATGTACAGGACTGGACATGACCAGACATATTCTATGCCTATGTCATAAGACACACCTTCCCAGGTTTATGTAACAAAAGTTCATGACCTCGAGTGTGCAGGACTTGCAAAATATTATTCTCGGCTATGACATAACCACCTTTTTGGGGCCTCAATGTATTTATCCTTAAGTCAGGAGCCCCCCTCCCTGTGTCCTGCTGTGAGGAAAGAGGGAATAAACTGTCTCTCTCTTATCAGTGACACCCATAAATCATAATAGGCCTCACACTCAATTTAACAAACCACTTGTGTTTTGTTTATACTGTAAATATAGAAAATGATAAAATATGAAGCATTTTCATTGTGGGTTATACACGAATATAATTGATTATATATGATTATAACTAACTTTCGTTTAAATTATTCAACCTAATATAAACAATAGGATTCAAGTCTATTTTTCGACGCGTCGCCGTGCAGGAAGTGGACCAGTCAGAGCATCCGGACCATCTCCAAAATAAACTAATTTTGCAGACCCTATCCCTCCGTAGTCTTTCAAGTAGGAGGAGAAATGCCAACGTTCTCCTCCGGTTTACAGGCACTGTGTACATTATATATATATAGAATAATTATGATGATGAATGCATTTGTTTACCACTAAAATACAGCAACACATCTTTGATTCATGTCGTTTCTAACTGGAATATTACAATTATTATTAACTTTGTCTGTACAAAGTAGCCTGTCCAGGAAATATGCACAAATCAACAAAAACTGCGAGCCGGCAGGCAAGACGCTCTGCTTCTGAAATGCTTCTGAAACGCGCCCGGTGGAATCGAGGGGTCAAACAGTGAAAATGAAGTTTTAAATAAAACTAGAAAGGCTCTTGGAAGGCACAGACCCCTGTACATTTTCCCATTTCCTAAATTAGGATGTCCCACTGTCTGGCTGCCTGCATAAAGTCAAGTGCTCGGCGCAGTTGTCGGCGAAATGTCGCTCCTCTGTTTTCATTTAAACAGCTCCTTATATCCGTTAGCGCAGCTAGCTAGCTAGCACCATATGCTAACAACAACAATACACGTAAGGTCTCTCTCTCGCTCGATCGTGCCACACATACACACACCCTCCCGGTCCTCCCGATGGCCAGTCAGGGCCTGCGGGTGAGCGGGGAAGTGTGGTCTGCCACAAGCGGGCGGCAGGAGCGGGACTGTCAGCATCAGCTTGTAGATGATATTTTAAACTTGATGCACTCTGAAACTACGGGGCGGCCGAGGACAAAAAATACACAAGCGTTAATCGCGTTAAAATAATTAGTGGCGTTCATTTTTTTTTGCGTTAACGCGTTATTAACTTGACAGCCCTAAATATTATATATAATATTCAACAGTAATATTAACAATAAACATATTTATATTCATATATATAAACAACAATATTTGCTACATCCGTGCTCTCATCCAGCTGCAGAGCGAAATATTCACTAGCTCTCACTTGCTCCAAAAGCTGAGCAGATACTCAGTTTCACTCTCAGTCGCGGCAGCTCGATTCTGATTGGCTTGAAGGGCGGTCGTGTGATTTAAAAACAAAAAAATTAAATATGAATAAATAAAAAATATTAAAAGATTGGCATCAAAGGACACATCGATTGATAGATATGCAGTTATTAATAACATCTAAAAAAATAAATAAAAATGTAACTTTAAAAAAGAAAAAAATTCCCCTTTCCGCCAAACTTTGCGTGACCCCCCCTGGCGGCCCCGCGGGGGGTCGGGGCCCCCACTTTGAAAAACACTGTTCTAGAGTACTCTGGAACTGAGGGAAACTCTGAAAGAATACGCCCATTGGCTACAAATCAATATATGATTGGTTGATCAAACTGTCAGTCCAAACGTACGCTCTCATTCAGTGCAACGGCCAGCGCATTCGATCAAGGATGTAGAATACCTTGGTTGAAGGATATTCTACCCAGAGACCCAGAAGAAGATCTGATTGGTTGCTTTATTTTCTAACACAAAACCACTGAAATGCGTAGTGCATGGTCCGAGAAGGACAAACAACAGATACAATTCTCATTTATTCATTTTATATACATTTTATTACATTGTATTTATATAATGAAATCGATTTTTTTTTTTTTTTATCTGAGTGTTCCAGGGTATTCTCTCAATACCTTGAAGGCCCTGACGGTTCGCCACTGCACAAATGGTTTAGCTTGACACATAATCCAGTTAATGACTCTTTTTCATGCCAATTTATGTGATCCAATGATATTAAACTCAGTTGGCCAATTTTTCTAAGTGTAACCTTGAATATATAAACTGAATACAAATCAGTTATGCAATGCCTATAATGGAGGAATTTTGCAGCAGGGCCAGTCATTTCTGAATTTAGTCCAACGAAACCGTCTGACATTTCTGTCACTCCCTACCAGCCTCCTGCTAGTGTTCCGCCTGTCTGACGTTATACCCTCTTGCCTCTCCTCATTCTCAGCCTTGCCATTTCGCTGCTTGGGGCAGAGAAGCAGCGTGCTAAGTGTTGATCATCATCCTGATACTGTCAGAACACTGTTCCGTGAACAGGCTCACTACTCGTAAGAAAAAGAAATGGCATGCTGTCTATTCCTAAGATAAAAATAATGAGTATGGTGGCAATGCACAATTGTCATAAAGTTTCCCCCCTGCAGTTCTTAATCACACTATAGCCTGATTACTGTAGTGAAAGCCAGACTATGTATAACACTTTCATTGTCATACTAATCAATAGGGATTCATAAAGAATAAAAGGCTTCCTATAGCTCAGTCAAATACATTCATTTCCTGTTATAGCCTTATTTGGTCTGGTGCCTCCAGTAGATTGTGGTAGCTATATTGTGTGTGCAGTTTTGGATACATGACATTTTATGAATTCTACTGTTTGTGAAATTTGCTTTATCATTAATTTACTATTAGAGGTAACCATGTGATGCTCACCAAAAGCTTTCTTGAAAGATGCACTAGTTCATCATTTTGTATTCCTATAAGATCCTTCCAAAACAACAAGAGGCTTGACAATGGTAGTTCACAATGTGTAATATCAATATAGCTAACTCCACAACTAACAAGTTGTCTATGATTACCCAGAGTTATAAAGGGCATTTAAGTGTCTTTACAGTAAGCTCACTGGTTTGGTTCTCAACTTTGCTAATTTCTTCCCACATAATCAACCTTGTTTCTAGCCGCAGCAGGAAGCTGCTTTTAGCAGGAAGCTGCTTTTAGCAGGAAGCTAAGAAACTGACTCTACCTTTACAGAACCAAAAGTCAGTAAGAAAACTAGCTTCTGAAAATGGAAGTGTCAAGGGGGAACCAGAGCAGGGTGGACTCAAATGCAGGACAGAAAACAACTGTAATACATGTATTTACTGTAAGGTTAAATCTGGGCAGGGCAGGGACAGGCCAAACAAAAAAGAACATAACTTTCCAGAGAAAGACATACAAAGTTCTGACGAATACTAACAGAAGACTAGAACTTACATACAAGAAGAACTAATCCCAATGACAAGACACAGCTGGAGAGGGGAAATGATACAAACAGAGAAAAACTTTTTTTTTTTAAACAGGAAAAAAAACATTGAACATGACAGAGTAATGTGTTGGTGGAGACAGAAACAAAGCTAAAATTAGATACTTGGGATAACTACTCAGGTTATTTTGTTTTCTTAGAAATTTTCTGAAACAACACTACAATATGTGACCAGAGGCCTGTACTACGAAGCAGGATTTTCGATTAGCCGGCTAACTTCAGGGAACACTCTGGGTTTCCGGTCCTACGAAGCCGGTTCTCTTTTTAGCGGGCTAGATCTCCATGGTAACGTATGCTGAGCGGCTAACCTGGTCCGGAGCAGGTTAGGTTCCAGGATAACAGATCAACTCAGTGAAAGCACCGCCTGCTGACCAATTAGAGCTCCGTGTGCGGAGTTTAAAGCTATCAAGTCATATTACAGGATAGAGGAAATACAGAAAAACTGCCGTTGCAGGAAAGACGGCCGGCAAAAATCAACTGACCAGTGGCGAGCCGTGACTTTTATATTACGTCACAGCGTATACTTCAGCGGAATATCAAAACAGCGGCCCGGGGTGCAAAATGCATCAATGACAGCGACCCTCAAAAACACACAAAACATTACAACACCATTTATATAAACACCTATCATGACAGGGCACCAACAGCCAAGTAACAATTACAAATGAATTAAGTCGGCACGGCGGCCCACATTGAAAATGACGTAGGCCTACCTTTGATGATAAATCACTCAAACACAAAGTCCATCCTCCTGTCCTTTTGGATGAAGCACTTTATGGCAGGGTCATGCAGCTGATCCTTTGCCACTCCAGTTTATCATTGTAACTCAATCTTGAAAATGACTCGGTTAATAATTTCGCAACGATGTGATCACTATCACTGAAGTGAGCCATCATGAACGAACTTATGCTAATCATAAATCTATCGATCATAAATCTATCGATTAGATTTACGATTCGAAAATATTAAAAGTAGGGTAGACATGTGGATATTATCCGGCTGAACAAAACGTGGATTTATCTAACAGGTTCGTTTTCCACAGACCTTATTTCCAGCTATTTTCCAAAATCCTATGGAGAAATCCCATTGCTTTTGTGTCGAGGGAACCCGAGCGCAGCTTACTTTCGTGTTTTAGGACGCGTCACTGCACCACTTGCATAGAGTGGCGAAGTCACGCCCATCTACTTCCGGTCCATAGGACCTTTTTTCGGAAAAATAAAGGCAATGGAGAGAGAAAACTGATCTTTCGATCCCGTTTGAATTGTGCTATGAATTACAAATATGATGTTCGTCAATCTTAAAAAATTATTTCCATGTCAAAAAAGTCACAGTTTGTTGTAAAACTGTTGAAATATAAGACTATGAACAATACGCACCTAGAAAGACTACAAATCCCAGAGTCGCGTAAGTGATGTCACAATTGTTTTCCTCCACTAACGGCCCGTACACACAGCAGTTTTTGGCGATTTGTCCACCGCTTCCAGCGCGTCTCCGCCCATTGACTTTGAATGGGGATGACGTAACTTTCCCTCGCTTGTCGCCGAACTGCATTGTGGGGGGGCGAGGCGAAGATTTCCAGGATTTTCAGGATGTTCAGGATTCCAAAGTTGAACAATGTTCAACTTTTGAGGCTGAGCTGGAAGCGACAGCCAATCAGATCCGTTTATGCAAATCTGACAGTTCAAGCGCTGGCCAATCAAACCGCATGCAAGCTGGGAGAACCAGACCCGCAGTTCATTTCTATATTCCACAAAAATGGAGGAGAAGTTAGTTATTGCGGTAGCAAATCACCCGGTTCTTTATGACCAGTCCCTATTTACTTACCGGGATACAAACCGGAGGAACCAGGCATGGAGGGAGGTGGCAGAGACAGTGGGTGAAACTGGTAGGTTTTCGCTTGTTTGGGGATTTTATATCCAGTTTACTTCGTTGCTAGTTTACTTCGTTGCTAGCAAGCATAGACAGTATCATTAGCCAGCATAGAATGTAGCATAAAATAGCACCATAAACATTAAACTCATAAATGTTCAAAATGTTAAAAAAATAAATGTTCATCATAGCCCTTCCTATTTGACAATAGTGTAGAAGAACCGGGTTTTTTTGCTTTGTATGTCGGGGGCGGGATATTCATGTGATATTCATGTGATTGGTTGTTGGTCGCGAAATCCCCAAGCTGTCAGACACGCCCAGCTCCAGGATTTTCAAGATTTTGTCAAAGCTGCTGTGTGGACACACCGTAAGAGATAGCTAAGATCAGCGCCATATATATTTAATCTATCTATATGGCGCTGGCTAAGATAAGATAACTTTAACAAGATGCCTGTGTGCTTAGTACCAGGTTGTTATCATACCAGCAATGGGTCTCGCTCGTTCTTTCGCTTCCCGTCTGATGAAAGGACCAGGAGTGGCTGGATCAAGTTAGCTACCTAGCTAGTAGCTAGCACGTTAGTTAGCATTACAGCCTTGCAATTTGTATTCGCCTTAATATGAAGTAACATTAAGTAACCCAAAATGTTAAACCGTAAGAGTAGTAGTCATATTTCGTGAACCCTTTGAAGAGTACTGTGATCATTCTATAATACACAATTTAAGCCCGGGGGAGAAATGCTAACGCTAGCATCGGCGATCGCCGATCTTTTCTACTTCATGCTATCTGCACAAATGGTTGACATTAAACATTAAAAAGACCAGACAGTTCTGAGAGAATCAAAGGAAGGCAGGCAGGCAGCTTTGCATGACATTCTTCTGGACATGTTTCCTTGTGGTGATAGTAGTCAATTGTTTTGTTGACAAGACGGCCATCTTGGTGACGTGTGTTGTTCTGCGAGACCAGAGATGTAGTTCATTGAGCGTTTCACACAAACAAATGTTACTTCACAGTTTTACGACACATTTTATTTTTTTGACTTGCAAAATTATCTTTTAAATTGACAACATCATATGTGTAATTCGTGGCACAATTCAAACGGGATCGAAAGATAATCTTTCTCTCTCCATTGACTTCAATCCATAATTTTTTCAAAATAAGGTCCCATGGAGGTCTACCGGAAGGGGAGGGACTTCACCACTCTATTGACCTCACAGCAGGCGGAACTTGTCATAAAGTCCCCGAAAATAAAGCCCACCCATTTAGAGGGAAGATATGATTGGTCAATTGTACTGTCATTTGACATTACTCTCTCATTGAGTTACTATAGCGGGCCCTCTGTGAATGTAGAGAGGGACCAACAAGCCCTCCCGTCTTCACAGTAACTCGCAGGGACGGCATTTAACCCTTCACATTCCAACATAAACTGAACATGCAGATTCGAAGGATTTATTTCTTTGGAAATGTTATTTTAAATCAAGTTATTTTGGTAAAACTAATGAAAAATGTAACAATAAAAAATTATATTTAAATTATTATTTTTTTTTTTAGAATATCTTAGGCCCACACAGAGGGCATAGAGGGCCCTGACGGCTCGCCACTGCAACTGACTGTGAACGTGAAAATTAATAGAATATCACCTCCCATCTTCAGAGAAATCTGACTATTATAACATTAGCGTTAAGAAAGCTTACTTAAATATCTGCCACAACATAAGTAACCGGAGCAAATGTTACTGTACGTAACATTACGTACAGTCCGCGGCACTGTGAGTGCAGACGTCAATGTGTCCCATTATCATTCATATCACATCATTTCACATCATAATGTATCATATATTTCCTTATCTGAGTCAGCTTCTTGAGCCGTATCTGGCCGTGCAACACTCACAGTGTCACATACTGTATGCAGAAGTATTATTTTAAGCAACACATTAAGTTAATGAAACACACGATTCAAATCTAAATAATTCTTAGATGGGGCAGTGATACTGTATCATAAGCCTGTTAATGTACGCATTCAAACACTTTTTCTTTTACCAGCTGTATTCACCTTGCAGGTGCAGCTATGTGGCTTTTATCCTGGATAAAGTGTTTAAGTCATGGATGTTTAAAGTTTAACTTATTCATATTTGTCTAATATTATAGTTGACTTTTCATTCAGGAAGTATGACGTGCTGCGCTGTCAGTATGCTTCTCCATGTTTGTGATTGGTCGAATGCTCCAAATACCACCCCTTTCATGTGAACGTGCACCTAACTAGATAGGGCACGGCTGGCTTGAGCGATCCACTTGATAACCTGCGTCGTAGGACCGCTTAGCGAGAGCGCGTATGTTTTGGATTAGGCCTACCGACTAACTCAAACATATCCAGGTTATGTTGAACCGGCTTCGTAGTACAGGCCCCTGCTCTATCGAAATCTAATCCTAAAACACCTTTTGAGTTGTATACACTGTTGGAAAGAGGAGATTCCCAGCTTTCTAATGATATCATGATTGTTGTTGTACTCCAAATATGAAGCAAAATATGTCACATTATATAATGACTGTCACCGAGTCATCATTTTGAGAAAAAGGCCTTCAAAGTTTTCTCTTCTCTGGAATCCATCGATCTGATTGATTATTAACGGAGCAAATAAATCAAAGTGGGTCGTCACAGTGGATTTTCTCTTATGCTCCAACACAGTTGCACAGGGTGCAGAATAGTTTCCCCCCACTTTCGGTACTGCCTTGCCCGGTCTTTAGCAGAAATGTTCGTTGGTAAATGAGATGGATTAGATTTTTTCATCTTGATGTTTTCTCTCTCGTGTGAGTTCCACACGTTCACTCTACTGTGTTGTTTACCTTCTGTGATGCTGATGACGTCGCGTCATCATCATCATCATCATCATCACTACTTCACGTCAAGACGAGTTCACTTTTTTTTCCCTCAACTTTGTGTGATAAAAATGCGGGGATTATGCGCACTTTTAATAAATATGCGCCCTTTTAAAAATCTGAGCCATTTTGCTGATTATGCGATAAATTCTGCGATCACATAATCGCGTTTTTCTGGAGGGTCTATACAAAGCAATAGCAACGTTAAAACGAAGTAAACTGGATATAAAATCCCCAAACAGGCGAAAACCTACCAGTTTCACCCACTGTCTCTGCCACCTCCCTCCATGCCTGGCTCCTCCGGTTTGTATCCCGGTAAGTTATTAGCGACTGGTCATAAAGAACCGGGTGATTTGCTACCGCAATAACTAATTTCTCCTCCATTTTCAGGAATATAGAAAATGAACTGCGGTCTGGCTCTCCCAGCTTGCACGCGGTTTGATTGGCTAGCGCTTGTACTGTCAGATTTGCATAAACGGGATTTGATTGGCTGACGCTTCCACCTCAGCTTAAAAAGTTGAACATTGCTCAACTTTTGACTCCTGAAAATCCTGGAAATCTTCGCTTTGCTTCCCCACAATGCAGTTCGGCGAAAAGCGAGGCAAAGTGACATCACCCCATTCAAAGTCAATGGGCAGAAGTGATGGAAGATTTTTTTAATGCTGCTGTGTGGACGGGCCGTAAGGCAGGCATCCTCAAAGTCCGGACTTCCGATCCGGACCGAACCACAACTGTCTCTGGACTCTGAGCAAATTATACTTTTCATATGTATTATCTATATTATCCAAACCAATGTGCCTAATATGCCAAGAAACGGTAACTCTTGTGAAGACTGGCAATTTGAAACGGAACTATGAAACAGAACACAATTATTTTGAAGCGACCTTTCCTCAAAATTCAGCGGTAAGAACCAAACAAATAAATGGGATGAAATCATCATATCAAGCTGCAAGCAGGATCCTTGTTATCTATGTCGCAACGAGAAAAGTCAACTGAGTCCTCACTCACAGTGGCATGGGTGTTTCTCTGATGCAGAAATAATAAAATAATGCATGACTGAAGTGATGGAGACCATGTTGCAGGCAAACAAAAAGAGGAAATAACAGGTCAAATCAAGCAAATCCCCCTCTCAGATTCCACAGCAACCAGAAGAACATAAATACTGGCTGGTGATTTGATTCATCAGCTTTGTGATGGAATAAAAAATGCACAGTGCATTTCCTTAGCTGTGGGTGAGTCCACTGACACCACTGACAATGCTCAGTTGCTGGTGTTTGTGAGTTGTTATGATGAGGCAAAGGGGGGTTTGTTGATTTACTATGATATCCTTGTATTGTGTTTTTATGATAGTTGCAATATCATTGCATTAAACTGGTTGCAATCATGTATTTATTATTTTCCATAGTGTACTATATGCAGTGAAAAAGGTGCTTTTTATCTTTGGGAAGCGAGTTCTGGCAGACAAGGTTCACCGGAGAGCGACCAAACTGAGCGTCATGGGTGAAGCAGCTTCACAAAAGGTCCCCTGACCTTTTATTGGGCAGGATTTATTAAAACAGCAGCTTCTGACAATTCAATTGAAAATCCACTGCTGGGTCTGTTTTCCCTCTAACTGCAGTGACCCCTTCAGAGCCGCTATAGGGGGGGGAGGAGAGACAAGGAAGAGAAGCAGGCTTTGAGAGGGCTTGAGATGACTGGCAGGTAGAAAAGGCTGACAGATTTTTCTTTTGTGGAATATGAGTCAGTGCTGAGAAATGACTTCCAGCTGAAAATGCCTGCCGTTAAGTGCAATCTTAAAACATAATTAATTCTCTGTGTGTATTCATTGCATTCATTGAGCGGCTTGTTCCCCATTGGAAACCAATGTGTGTCAGATTTTGCCCTTTTGCCCATGTCTGTCACCGTTCCTCTGATGGTATTTGCGTTCATAGCCAGTTTTCATTTGCTTTTGCTGCCTTGCTCACACACTTTGTGCCAAGCATGCCAGCATGTGACATTCACAGAGCTTGGGGAAAAGGACAGTGGCCTACACTTTGTGTCTGGATTCTCCATCCTAAAAAGCAATCTGAGCCATGTAGCTTTGGCATAATCCTCATAAAGCTCCCGTGTTATTCACAGAATGGTAACCAAGTGAGCCTTAAGCCTTGCCAAACAATGAGCTGAACACCAGCATCGTAACAAATGTGATATGAAATTCCAGCACTGTTAGGTCAGCTGCTGCACGGAATAGATTGTTATTGAACGACTTGCAATGCTAATCTTATTGTTTCCCAAAACAAACATTATCAAACATTGGACTAGATTAGGACAAGATTACAGGTTTTACTTGCCTTGTGACCTTCTTGTTTTTTGCATGACAAAACAAAGCTGAATAAACTCTCAGGTGGGAAGACAGATTTTAAAAACCATCATCCTTATATAATCATACAGTACATGACTTGACTGTTGGTATTTTCTATGAAAAACATGTATATGAAACATTATCTTTTAAGTTGCCATAGTACATAGACCAACACGTTTGGTCGTTTTTGTGTGCATCGGTTGTCCACGGCTAATCTCGCATTCCATTTGACCCGTCGGCATAGTTTGTGTTCAATTCTGATTGTATGATCTAGGACCTCTCGTATACCCTATTCAAATAAACCTTACCTTATCAGTCAACACATGTCCAATTATCTCTTAATGCTCTGGTTTTGGTCTCCACACCAAAATCAGTGAATAATTTGTTCTACTATTTTGACTAAGTAGACACTATCTTTGTCTGCCTGATCTGGTAATATACAGTGGATAAGTATACTGCTTCAGCTGAATAAAACAAAGCCACATGGTCAAGACACAAGTAGTGACCCTGACTTGCTCTGGGAATGAACTGGAACCACCCTATATTTGCTGTTTTCTGCACTACTGTACATAAATATCTCACTTGTTCCAGTGAAGGCACTTACTGTTGCTGCTGGACATTAAGCACTGATGCGGAACAGTTTCTTATGAGCATTACTCATACAGTAGGAGACATGGTGGACTGTCCTATACTCTAGAATCGGAACTGCTGCCCAAAGTGAGTTAATCAAGTTTTCATTTTAATTTGGGTTTTATTTGCCTGGTTCTTGTCTACTTACTAGATCCTTTGTGACTATACATGTGCAACATTTAATAATTCACTGAATTTATCAAAAGGCTAATGGTTTTGGTTGTACATGGTGACCATTGCCTATATGTATATACATAAGCACCAAAGTGAGGAGTGCATTTATTCTTTAAAATAGCCTTTAAGTCACCAAAAGATCCACAATATCCAAGACTTACACCTATAAAAAGACACCCTAGCTGAAGCTATTTCTCTTGTGACCTTTTCAGACACATTCTGTACTTACAAGGCAGGAGAGGAAGCAAAGGCCAATTGGCCTCCAGATTACCCTGCCAAGACTACAGGAGCTGTGCACCTGAGTGTAGTTATTCAGGCCAGCTCAAGGCTAGCGCACACGCTTTAGGTGCTGCTTGCATCCTGGTTACGCTCTCTGGCGGGTTAGCTCCTCGAGGCGATAGTGTGAGATACACAGCAGACCATCAAGCCCCTGACAGAAGCAGAGGTGGAATCAGTGGCGGCCAAAGGGCTGCTAGATAGCGGGTTCAAGGTTCACTGATCTGTTGTTTAATGCTAAAAGAAGACGAGTGTGGTTTAAGACCACAGGGAAAGCAAAAGAGCTGTGGATAGTTTGTAGTAGAGGTTCCATCATCTATACAAATGTTGGCCTATGATGTGCTACTGAAGGGAAACACCACACCAAGATTTATCTTCTTTGTTCGTCAATTTTCTAGATCATTCTTACTTCTGATGTTCATGAATCATTCAATATCCAGATATAATTCTCCTTCCAAAGCTATTTCAAAGTCTCCGTCAGCTAAGTATCCGATAGCTGTTATAATGCAAGAAAAAATCGTCTGCCTGCTCTCCACGATGATCAATGACAGCGAACGGATGGTCAAAGTAAGGTACAAATAAACAGAATCAAACTAAGCCTGGTTAGTGTTGCCTGACTTTATAAAGTGTGTTTTTTGTAATAAGTGTGTGGTGGTGCGTTCTAGTCACTTTGGTCAGCACTACTGCTTGTTACAACTTTGCCATACTCACCATAAACTGTTATTGCTCAGGTTGATCCCGCCTCTGCCTCCGACGTAAGCGTGACATATGCGGTTTTTGCTTCTAGACCAAATCATTTTTGGTGCTTGGTAAGCACCGGTTTTTGGTGCTAAGAGCCAGATATATGTGCAGTCCAACTGGTGGCAGTTTTAACCAAAACACTCAACACAACAGAGGAGAATAACAAAAAGTCCACACGGAGACGATTTAAGTTGTATCCGCTTACGTTCTTTATCATATATCTTTATCTTTATTCGTCCACACAAAGTTGAAACGGAGCCGCGGTTTCGGAGCCCGAAACCGATAAACTTTGAAACCGGCTCCCAAAGTGGGTAAGTCTGGAGACGAGACTCAAAACACTCAAACATCCAATCACAGAGCTTGAGGACTATCACGGGGTTTGTCAAGCGAAGCGGAGAGAATACTTACTTCCGGGTGTAAAATTCTCTAAAGCAACTAGGCTGCTCCGACCCTCGGTCCTGACGGACTCCAACTTGTGTTTATTAATCAAACAAATAAATAAACACAAGGATAATTATGTGTTATTGTTGAGTAAATAACAGTGTGTGGTTTAGAAAATAATACAAAATTAGAAGGAAAAAACAATGAAACGATACAGATTTCAGTATTCTGAGCCCCTACTCTCCCCATAACTGACGGCAACAAAAGTCCTACATTATTCAGTTAAAATAAAGAAGTAAAAACAATAAGTGTGGCTTGATATTGAGTAAGAAAAAGGTTGATAAACGCTGTGAGAATGGATCTGCGGGTAGCATTCGCTCGCGATCTCAAGTCGTCTACAACATATGTTTAGGGAGCTATATAGAAGCCTATGGACATCCCGGAAAGTTGAAAATGTACGCTAAGGGCTGCCCCCCTTGCGTTGGAAAAAGCCGACACGGCCGCCCCCCTCCCTTGCGTTGGAAAAAGCCGACACGGCCGCCCCCCTCTTGCGTTGGAAAAAGCTGACACAGGGGACTTGACATAACGTCAACATAGGCCGACCTGGGAGTGAGGATGTGTTGGTTAAGGTAACCTAGAGAGGAACATTCTAACTGAAATCTGGAGATACCAACAATGTCTCAAGGTCAACAACTATTAATAAACTGTTCACCCTTGGATGAATGTTATACTTTCTCACCCCTTAACTACCCTCTTTGTGTGCCTGGTCACACATAAGGAGAGGACTCGAGTACAAGGCCCTCCCCTATTTCTTCCTCCCAGATTGCCAATGACCTTGCCGACAGTATAAGAAAAGGGAAAGTATGTAAGTTTGATGCGCACTGCCAAGGAAATCAGATAAACCTGGTTTAAGAAAACCCATTTTTTTTTAATATCTTATTGATTAACTTAAAAATAAATAATTTAATTAATGGCTCTAGCCTTTTTCAATTTTGTGACATACATGAATGACTCTGTAAGTAGGTAATCTGGGCCTATGTAAAGTGTTGGAGATTTGGAGGGATAACTGGTCCGCTTTTCAAATCTCCGCGCGTTCCTATGAAGCTGGTTATAATACAGGAAGGAATCCATAGCTACAAAGTAACCGTTAACAATAATCTACTTTAATGGCAATATGACAATGCAATACAATCATTACAATACAACATGATATATTACAGTTATATTGCAATGCTTAAGGAGTAATGCCGGCTTACTCCTGCTCTAGTCCGCATACTACAGAGCTACTTCCACCCGAGGGCAGCATGTGAAGAAGAGGCCGAACGCCAGGGATCCACCGGATATATACCAGAGTAAGAAGGAGGGGTTTGGTGTTAGGTCAGCTGGTCATCTTTTCAGGTCCTCTCATTGGGAGACGCAACGCAGCAGGAAACGCAGCAGGAAACCAAACAGGCTCACTTTCCAACAAAAGGTCTCAAGGCCTGCATACCTACACCTCCCCCACAGGGCAATAAAACCCTGTTTACTCCAACCAGCCCAGAATGTTTATAGCCATTTGTAGTCCTTACATTTATGAAAGGATAAAACAGAGAAATCAATATAAAACACAAACACAGGTATTGTTTGAACAGTATTCACTTAACTGCTACTGTTGATAAGCACCAGAGAAACCCAAGAGACCTCTCTTAATAGCACAACCACTGTAGCTCGTTCTAAGTTGAATGCAAATCAGGACATGCTCTCACCTTCCCCCATCTTCCTTTGTCCTCAAAAACACATGTCAACAGGCCCCAAATCCAGCTCACAGTTTTACCCAAATTATTCCCATTTTAAGCTTATCCATAGTTTGCTAACATGAATAAATACAAATATAACTCTACAAATGGTATATAACCTTTTTGGCAGTAAGAACTTGTGTCGGTATTTCTGTCAAACGTTTCTACTACTTTGTTGAACTATGACACGGTAAGACAATGATCTGATTCTAATGTTGTGAATTTTCATCACATCAAGACACCTAACTCTGTCAAAGGAACATCATGGATTAAACAATTGTTTCACTTTGCTGTTTCTTCATTTCCACAAGAAGTTTCCTTGGAAAAACAGAAGTAATTGAGTCATACAAAAGATTTGCAGCCAAAGAAACTCATATCTGTTCCCCACAGACAGCACATAGTTGTTGACGATTTCACATAGTGATGATATAAATCTATATTTCAATTCACAGCTCATAATTACTCTGCCATTATGCTGCCATTACACTGGTGTTTGTAAGAAATGCAGAGATAATCTGTTTTGGTGTGATAGAAAGGTTCATTAATAGCGAATACACAGCGGTGTCATATCACTGCCGGCAAACACAATCACAAATATCATATTTTTTTGTATTTCTGGGAATTTGCACTCCCCTGCAATAACAAGAATTAACTTGCTTTAGTGGATATTTGGTTTTATTTAAGAAAAAGGCTCACCATTGGTTGTTATAGCTCTGATCAAGGTTATCCCCTAGTTTAAAACAATTATCCAAGTGTTCATTATCAAAATGTAACCGTTAATATTTGATTTTAAAAAATGTATCTAAAAGACAAAGTGTAAGCCCTCCAATAAGTTATTTCCTGTCCAAAACAGGCATACCATGACTCAACAGCTTTGCAATCCTTTATATTTATCAGGGCTGTTAACGTTACGCGTTACACTCGCAATCAAGTTTGACCCACAGTTACTCCCGTAATAGTCAAATAAAGTGTATTGCACTGACTGGAGACAACTGGACGTCAGTTAGAACCATCACTACCTCAATGTAACAGCCAATCACATGACAAATGTTCTGCAATTGTTTGTTTTAGGTGTGGTGAAAATGGAGAAAAAGGCATTTTACCGAACCCATGAGCAAAGTCTCTTGAAGTTGCACAGGACTGGGAAATGGCCTACTGTAGTAACATATAGTGATGGCAGTATGATAGGAGCAGAGGGGATATGCCCTGTGTCGCTCATTAAACAGAGGGTGATCACAATGGCTCTTTGTGACAGCAGATTTGTTGATGCTTTAACTAATTTTGGAAAATTGTGGGACTTTATGCCAATTATTCCAAAATCATGTTATAATAAACATTTATCTTACCAGTTTGTCATGCATATATCACATATGTTATAGAGTATCTCCCCCCGAAATACAAGGGGTATTTTAAATCACAGATTATTATTGAGATGAACGTAACATTTGTAATGCTTCACTGTTGTTGAACACAATTGGCCAACATGTCAGCAGACCACAGTCGGCCATGTACTGTCTGTAGCTTTACCCCGGAGTCTGTGATGGTGCAAAAGAGCTGATCTTAAGGCTTTGGGAGATGTGCGGGAGAAGGGAACTCGAGTCAGATCCACTGTTGTTGCAATGTTATGACCGGCCTAATGAGATCTATGGAGAGTTGGGCCTCTCATTTCGTTGTATCACCCATCCACTCTCCTGCACAGGAAACTCACTGTGGAATTGTCCTCAGACACATCCACTCGGATGGATGGATGCATTTGCTGATGTTCCAGACAACAGAGCATCATTCAGTGCCTTTTTTTCATGGTTAACATATAAACACACTGGAGTTCTATCATGATGCTATTCCCATATGTTGCAGACAAAGAGAAATAGATGTTTTAAAAAAAAAAGTGTATTCACTGCTTATTGTTACAACAAGCTGTATTTTATTCCACTGTACAGTATTATATTTTTATCTTATTCTATTTTACATGCATATACTTTACTTTTTCTTTGGTCACTTGCAACATACTTTTTTTTTTGTATTGACCAGGTTTGGCCACAGATGCACTTTGTACATAATGCAAAGCCCATATTTTTAACATAATGTAAAAACAAAACAAAGGAGGACTTATCATATGTCATAAATCCAAAAGCAAAAGGACAAAACAATTATATAATATTAATAATAATAGTTTTAAATAAATGTATCCCTTGCTTTAACTCATATTCCATCAAGGGGCAAGCACAAAAGGAATCATTTTCAAAATATATATACACATACAGTATACACCCACTTATATCCATATTCATTTATGTACGTGGACATACAGTATTTACATACACACATACTCACTATTTCATTTATATGTCTCCTTGCACAATTTGTATTGTTTTATGTCTTGTGTATATTTATGTTGCATTTTTGGAGGAGCCTGGCACTTAAGATGTTCAATGCCAGAACTACCCTGTAGCTATTGTGCGTAAAGCCTTTGAATATACATCAGTGTTTTTTCTCATCAAAGTAGGGATGAAACAACCCCCCCCCCCCTCTCTCCCTCTGCTACATGCAGGTGCACACTTCACACAATGCTTCTGCACTTCACTACAATGCAGTGGCCATCTCTCCTAACTCAGAGGCGGCAGAACAATAGAGGAGCTCCACAGCAACCAGCGGCTGCCACCGAGGTCACATCCACAACGCTACCTGCATATTTGTTGGCGGTTTAATTTGAGCGGTGCCAGACCATCTGCTCGGCATTTTGTGGATGGCAGAGTGAGAAGTGATTAATCAGTCAAAGTATTGCTTCCAGTGCTCCAGCTCTTCATTTCCACTTTTAAAAAGGCAAATGAATGTGCCGCTCCCTCATCAGTCACAGCTAAATGAATCATTTGGAGGTCTGGTATGGAAATGAAAAATCCAACTGGAGGATTTTGTTATCTCTTAGTGGGAAAAATAGGTAATAAAAGTAGTAATTCTAAGTTTGGATTTAGATATATTGACATATTTTTGACAAGAAATTGCACTTTAACTGAATTTATTTTGCAGAAAAAGGCAAATATTAATTACTTTAATTACTATAAGCTTAATATATAGTGTAGCACCTCTAAAGTCCTGGGCACATATTTTCTAAACTTTTATGTCAGTGATGGTATTACTTGGCTCTTAAATAAGCAAGCAAATACAAATGTTTTGGACAATTATTTAATTGCTATTTTCTAATGTTTCTCGGCTATAATGATACATTTCCTGATTTAAAATTTCCAAAATACGGTTAACATTTAATATATTATTAAACCCATTTTGCAACAATATTACATGTTACCACAGCGTACACACTACAGCGTAATAACACCCATATTACACATGGACAAAGTCTGTAAATGGTCGGCAAAGGCTAAAGTCCCTCCAGAGGGAGTTTGACAGTCACACACTCCCCCCTGCCTGAAACGCCGCCATTGGACCCCTTTTCTCCTTCCGTAACATGACATCACTATGTAACACTCACACTTCTATTGGCTAGCACTCTAACACATTGTACATGATAGGATAGGGGGCGGGACATCTCCAAGCGGTTGTCCAATCACTACAGAGCCAGCCAGGTATCCAATCAGAGCAAACTGTTCTCTGGTTTCAGACAGAGGGTGAAAAGAGGTGCTGCAGTATGAGACAAATAAAGAGCTTTTTGAATATTAAAGCATGGAGACATGTCACAGTAGAGGCAACAAATACAAAATTGAAGTAAAAAAGAGTCAATTTAAAAGATATTGAGCCTTAAAATAGCATATACACTTCCCAGAGTGTGTACATTTTTCATTGTAGATCTTCCCCAAATTCCCAGAAAGAAATTGACCTCAATATGAATCTGCAATGGTAGCTACAGGCCTGGTAAATACATGAGGATATGTGCAAGGCTGCAGTGTGTCCAGGCTCAATAACCATGTCTACTTAATGTCTTTAGAACACTTGAGTCAATCACTCAAGTTGCACCCCTGATTGCAATAAACTTCCCACTAGAACTTCCATTCTCCGCGTTTTAATCAGCCCATCCTCCAGATGAAATGGGGTGGGGGGAAATAAAAGAAGCCTTTCATATTCTCTTCCCGAAAAGGAACTCAATTAAGAGGTCCCAAAAGGGCCCTTTAATGGCTTATGAGGAAAGCAGTGATGAAAGAGACAGAGGTTATAAATATTTCAGGTAATTTTGTTATCTATTCATCTCTTCTTCCATATCTAGTCAGAAATCCGTCTCATTATCTCACAGTCGGATTGTTTTACTTTCTCCCTCACACTCCGGTTGTTCCTCTACGACACACTTTCTCCACTATGCGTTTTGTGCAGACTTTTATTGAATTACTTCCATGTAATATTTGGTTAGCATAACAACTTCCAATATTTTCATATAAATAAATGTCCGCTTTGCTCCCCTGCTTCACAGATTGATATTGAATTTGTTTAACGTACAGTATATCCATTTCATTAAAGCGCTTACATTTCCTAACAGCAGGGCTCAATTTCATTTTGTAACATGTGTTTTGTAAATCCGTGAAAATGCATACACGAGCAAATTCATTTCTCATCTCCAATCAACCAAATTGTACAATAAGGGTCCCAATTGGACATCTTCAAATGGCAAAGAAAAGAATGTTCAATTGTCTGTTGCATTGTCAAGGTTCAACACCAGAACTGTCAAACGTAAGCGAACATGTAATTATTTTATCACACATATACCCACAAACCTTCATCTGTCGTGAAATCTCAGACATTATTATCACAAGTCAGAAAGGAAACCTGCAGGGAAGTAAAGAGTGAAAGACTCAATAGGTACAATTCTTTAAACATGTACTCAAGTTAGAGTTATGTTAATTATACGTAGGTAAAAGTTACATTAATGTGTAGAAATTAGCAGCAGTTTTGATGACATCTGAGGTTCCTGATGATGATCAGTTGTTGTTTGTGCCATTTATCAATCAGATGAATTATGTAGTTTGTTGTATAGAAATGATAATTAATTTACCCAGTGTTTTATCTATGCTGCATTCAAGTGTTGAATTTGTCTATGCCTATGATTGTTTTATGTGTATGGATATGACCTGTTTTTACTCTTTAATGAGTGGCTTTAGTTTTGTTGTCCTTCTCTGTCTATGTTTAAGTGACTTCACTAAGACAAAATCCAACCAATCATGTAAATATGGCAAAAAGTGTTTCTTGTTTATAATTTGAAACAACCAAAGTCACTTAAATATATGACCAAATATGTGTTATAAAAGTGAGGACAGCGTCATTAATGACCACTGGTATATTAAGAAGTGCCTGATCTTTAACGATCCCTGGTATATAGTATAATAATAATAAATTATATTTCTATAGCGCTTTTCTTGAACCCAAAGACGCTTTATAAGAAGTGCCACATCATTGACCACTAATTTGTAAGAAGCCACGCGTCATTAAAGACCACAGGTACATCACAAAAGCTGCGTCAATAAAGACCACAGGTATATAACAAGTGCCACACCACAGATATACTGTAAAATAAGTGCTATATGAGAAGTGCCGCCTTATTAAAGACCACTGGTATATAACAAGTGCCACACCACAGATATACTGTAAAATAAGTGCTATATGAGAAGTGCCGCCTTATTAAAGACCACTGGTATATAACAAGTGCCACATCATTAAAGACTACTGGTATACGAAGTGCTTTATCACTAGAGACCACTGTTATACAGTACAAGAAGTACCACGTCACTCAAAACTACAGGTATATACAGTAAGAAGTGCTGCATCACCCATGCATAAGGGGTTTAAAAGGAAAGTACAATGTTGACATGTTCACTATCTTAGCTTAAAGTGTTAGCATGCTCAGATTTAGCAACACTACATCAAAAGTTAAGGGAGCTCTTTCCTGTGATATCAACATGAATGTCTGCACAAAGTTTCAGTCAAAGTCACAGCCAATATGTCCAATCTGCTCCTTAAATGGCAGTCTCCAACAACGTATGGCGGATTAGTTCCTAAATACCCTGAATGTTGCACAGTGTGGTGTCGATTCCTAAGCCCTGTTGGGATTTGTACGGAGGAGGAGAACTTGTACTTAGAGGTTGGGAGTCTAGAATACGCTCATCCTGTCCTCACTCTTCTTTACCGTCCTCTCTTGCTATCCAACCCTGCCTCAAGTGAACAACGTAAAACTGAATAATACCATATTTAACAATGAGCAAGAGATTATGAATATGCCTTCACATTCATGATAAATCAGTAACGCATTGTTCAGGCTTTGTGATGATAATTATAATCCTAGACGGACACATTTTCGCCATTTGGTCAAAAAAGAATTGTCGAGAAAGAAATGCAGCATATATTATCTCATTACACTCTCGGTGTTTCATTGTAGAATACATGAATAGTTATTCATTTAGAAATTGTTTTGTAGTCTGAGGAAAACTAACGGGTAAGATGCTCTGAGAAGAAGCTTGATGTGCATTGTGATACTCTACTGTACCTCTGAACACACTGCTGTTGGGGACTCCGGAAATGCGTTGATTTTGTGATTGCGTAAGAAAAGCATTCGGATTTGAGCAGCTGTTCTACAAAACTAAGGAGGCCTGATCAAAGACCAAATGAGACGAATGACAATGAATCCGTTTTTGCTTCACGAGAACAAATACCACGAAGCAATTGAGAATAAACCCATCAGAAATGTGTACTGATGCAGGAATATTTTACACATGATAAATACTAGGCCTACAGCAGACACTGCACTAATCCCACATCCCTGTAGGAACATCCTGGGATACTAGGATGGATTTGTTTCCATTAGTGGGATGCAGTCTAATCTTGCTTTGGCTCCTTAAGTTGGCACTTGGTGAGCTAGCATAAGCCTCCCCATTCTGCTAGTGAGTCAGAACTCAAGGGTTATTTGACGCGTCTACTCTCTAGTCTGTAGAGAGCTCTGCATGTGTGACACACATCAGTACAACACACCATCTGAGTGTTATTAGATCTGTGCCAGTTGTAGTGGCAACTTGAAACCTGCAATCAATTATTTTTTGTTGGATTTTATTGGCCAAGGCGCAATCAAAACATGTGGGCTTTCAGACTATGACAAAATATGGGTAGAGTTTTTGCAGTCTTGATACCAATGGGAAGAGCCAGTTCAAAAAAAATGATATTGGTTTTCAACCATACAACAAAAATGTAACATTTAGCAAAAATGTAATGTAATACTATCAGAATCAGCTTTAAATGGAAAGTCAATTACATATTAGTAGGTGTAGTTAGCTACTTCGTTATGGTCAGATAAAAACTGAATTCATAAAATGTGTCGCCATATGTTGTTTTTTCCCTAGCTAGAGAACCCCTTGGAGAAGTGGGCGTGGTTAAATCAAAACTGGATTGGAAATACGTTAGACCAGTGGTTCCCAAAGTGGGGGGCATGACAGGCCAAACGGCAACTCATCTCTTTCGACTCCACTTCGAGCGATATAATTACTCACAAAGCACTTTTATACTAATAAAGGACTGGCTTATCTATAGCCAGTTGAGTAGCACTTTAAATGTTTGGCTCTATGAAACCTGATGTACTTATATGATTCTGTTTTCTTCAAGGTTGTGTCTTCCTGGTCGAATGCACTTATTGTAAGTCGCTTTGGATAAAAGCGTCAGCTAAATGCAATGTAATGTAATGTAAAAATGTAATGTCCCATGAAGTCAGTACAGAGGGAGCAGTGCACTACATATGTGGCTGTAACATTGAATTACAAAAGAGAAGTTCATTTTGGTATTAGAAAAAATGACATTTGTTATCCAAATGACTCTCATACTGTAACATAACTTCCAATTGCTTTATTGTTGTAAAGCAACAGTGTTAAAATAAATATACAATTTCTTAATAATGGACATACATGTTATTTTTGCAATTACATATTGACAAGGCTATGGTCCAACGTTTGTAATAAACACAATAATAAAATATACACAATTCAAGTATACAGTATACACATGTTTAACATTTTAATGGACTTGCAGGTCAATGGAACATGACTAACTTACATGTAAAGGCAAATTATACCATGCTTGTTTCATATTTATAACAACAACAGCTATTTATAGAACACATTTTTTTGTATTTTATCTCGACAAAGTCCAGTGTTCCCCCTTTTTAGCTATGTTTTGGACTTTATACCTAAATGAATCTGACTCTTTATCTGATAAATTATGTTTGCTAGCTAGTTGCTAATTTTAACAATCTGCTACACCAAGGGTTTTAATAGTGCAAACTGCTGCATCTGGAAACAATGCTGATCAGAGCTGTGAGGGTTAACATAAACAGTAAAGCTGTGGGCCACAAACTCTAAAGAATTTCCTGAATGATACTAAAAGCAAACTGTATCTACTCAGTAGCTGATCTACAGTTAAGTGATGGTTATCAAAGGAAAGAGGCCTTGACAAAGAGTTAAGAAAGTGAACATATCCTAACTAGAATCTTGCAAATCTTCGTCTTTGTGATCCCAACAATATGCCTATGGAACAAAGCACTTTTAAACAAAGAACCCCTTTATAATAGCTAAAATGGATTGCCCTCATTGGAGACAAAAACTCCACACTAATTACTGCGAAAAATTATGAAGGGAGCTGCTATGCTTTGGGCCTTTTACTAAATTAGTATGTTACACAGTGGAAAGTGTGCTTAATCACTGTTCACAGCGCCAGGCTGTTCGAGAAGGTGAGCCAGGCTAATGGAGAATGGTTCATCACTTGACACACACACACACACACACACACACACACACACACACACACACAGTGTTGGGGAATAGCATGGGAAGGAAGGAGATCAGTCACAAAGGCACAATGTTTCAGATTCAAGTTTCAAAGGTGCAACACAAAATCCTTCTGAGGTTTTGTTCCAATGTTTCTTTTTTTCTTATTCATATATAGTGGTTTAGTAACAACATATTATTCTAGCCCGACACGGAAGTTAGCATCACAAGTGGTTCTTCGACAATCTGCACGGTAAAAAAAAACTATTGACTTCAAGACGAGATGATTGAAAGTGGTAATACAATTTCCTTGTTTTAGTACTCATTCCTGCACCACTCTATTACTTGATAATGTGCCTGTTACTTAGATGCTTGAAATCAATAAAATAAAATATTTTGTACGATTTTCTTCAGGTGAACCACTCAAAACGGATGTAAGTTAACCCCTCGATTCCACCGGGTCCGTCTGCGCCACGGTTTTGGTCCGGCCTCCTCCGGCGTCATACCCTACCGGGCGCGTTTCAGAAGCATTTCAGAAGCGGAGCTTCTTGCCTGCCGGCTCGCAGTTTATGTTGATTTCGGCATATTTCCTGGACAGACTACTTTGTACAGACAAAGTTAATAATAATTGTAATATCCCAGTTATAAACGACATGAATCAAAGATGTGTTGCTGTATTTTAGTGGTAAAAAATGCATTCATCATCATAATTATTCTATATATATAATTAACGCGGCCGTAACGCGACGCAGACGGACCCGGTGGAATCTAGGGGTATGTCCCTAAGGATGGTGAATACATGTATGCATTCCAATGTATTGGGGGGGTTCGCAAGACAAAAGGATTGGGGCCGATTAGAATTTTAAATGAATGGGAAATGTAATGGTTGTTGTAGAGGAAACTTCTGTGTAGCTATGCAGTGGGAGTCACCGACTCAGGAAGGAGACACGGGAAGAGCAGTAGCTTTGATGTCAAACACATGATGGTTTATTTGGAGTTAACGGCCGGAGGATTCACATCACAAGTCCAAGAGTCAGAGGTTCTGACTTCACGGTAGAGTTGCCACATCAATTCTGAAGAACTCTACCCCAGACCCATGTATTTAGCTAGTTCAGAGAGCATCATCAACATGCTGCATAACAAGATAGAATGATAACACCTCTATCAGCTGACGCCAACAGGCAGGAACAGGGAGACAAAACACTGAGAGCACAGCAGCCAAGGTTACAGGTGCCTGTGCTCAGTCAGGACAGTTTGAACTGATACACTGGGTCAAAGTTATGGGCCTTGGGAAATATTTCCACAACAGTTGTAAAAATCAAAAGACATACTAATGTCTTAGTGTCTTCGTAAGGGGTAATTCCAATAATACTCTTTGGTTAACTTTACTTTTTAAGTAGAGTTTAACTCTACTAGGAAGATAAACACAAGTGCTTTTTCCCATCTTTTGGTGTGTTGATGGTAGTGGTAAAGCGCTAAAGCTTATCACTGTCAAATCTACCATAGTTGTTCAACTGGGATATCATCTGATAACATTGATTACGATTCACATTACTTCCATACCCATCATACCTCCAATTTGCTCTTGTTATTTGATAGAAAATAAATGCATTAACTAGTCAAGACCCGGGCCTGTTTTTCAGGCCTCAGGCTCGAAAATGACATTCCCAGAACAAATGACTATAACTTCACTTCTAAAAGGGGTCAATTAATAATCTTTTTTCTCAAAGCAATGATAAACCTGTGAGTTGGATGTAGAAAAGTCAGAATCAATATAGATGTTTTTTATTTTAAAGTAAATTCAGATTGAACATAGTAAAAAAAATGTTAAATTATAGTGTCCGTCCAAAAAAAAAACACTTCTTGGGTCATTTGGGTGGATTTTCAATATCTCCAGCCCCCCTCGTTCGATTTTGATGATTGACACCTCTTTTTAACCGTTAGAGCCAATAGAATCGAGAGGAAGTTCCTAAAATCCATCTAAACATTACCCATTGGTGAATGAGTGATGCACAGCCAGAATGCCCAAAACCGGAAGCTGTCATACATTCTGGAAGCTATCATAGCAGCTATATATATATCTATATGAAAACCCCGTTATTGACATAAATATGAAGATGGATTATCAGTAATCATTTCAGACACATTGGATTAACCTATGGATTAACCTTCAGCAGCATTTATCGTGTTAATGCCATTGAGCACACATTTTGATCAGAAACAGCTAAAGGTAAGACAAATTGGCCGTGTTTGCTCCATAAAGCTACGTTGTGTGATGTTTGTGTTTGCTTCCCCTGTCGCGAGTTCTGATCGCTGAGTGATGATACTTATATTTCTGGAATCTGTGGAATCGCAGCTTGCTAATCAATATCTTGTTTGTGCAGATCCGATAAGTAATAAGGGTATTTTAAGTCCTGTGCTAAGTGTGTTAGCATTTTTTCGCTCAGGGCTAATTCGGAGCCTTTGTTATTACCCTTGTGTTTTGTTTAACTAAAAATGGTTAATTCTGTCTGCTAGCTGAGCTTCTTCCCGTTAAGTGGATATGACAAATTCATAGTTTGTTAAATCTTAAGAAGCCCTCAGACGCTGTTTCCTGCAAGATGTTGCGTCATGCGCCCGTTACCGGGGGCATGGGGCTTAACTGGTTAATAATGGTTCTGCATTTAAAATGTGCTTTATTTTTTTGTTTGAGCTTCACTCTTGCTGGCACAGTTGATTTATTTTCTTTTTTTTAACTAATTTGTTTGCACAGCATATTTAACTCCATCAGAGCCACAGAAGAAAAACATGTATATTCAGGCAATACATCTAAATGACATCTAAAATAAATCAAGTCAAAGTGTGAACCCAAAGTGCTGCCTTTTCATTACATAATGGGCATTATGTGTCTGAATATTATGTACATGCAATGATAAGACATCATTTTATCAGCAACACTTCTGGGAGTCTTGTGATAGTGCTGCTGTTGGTGGGGGGGGTTATGTGTGGGATTAGTTTTGTGTCATAAAGATAAAGGAACCATTTTTCCACATTTTTTTAAATGGCACTTCATATCAAAAAGGTTGCCGACCCCTGATGTAAACTATAAGTTTTTTTTCTTTGTTTTAACATATCTTTATGTTTGCAGTTCTCTTTGCTTCTTTCTCAATGATCAGACTTTTGCTCTCGCTGCAGCTCTCCTTCATTTTTTGTTTTCGATTTTGACACAAACGTCGCAGGTGGGCGGGACTTTCAGGGGTGCGTCCCCATTGGCAACTCAGTTTTTGAGTGACAGCCCACTACACCACAGATCATACAGTGCAACTCATGCAGCAAACTCCGGAGTCCACTCGGCCACGTTTGTGTTGGTGCCTCCTGGGGAGTTTTCATGAAAATGTCGGACTTACCTTATGGACTGCTGTGCATTATACTTTATTCCAACTTTAAATATGTTAATACCTGAACACCTGAACACACTGCTGCTGTAAAATAATTTCCCAATTTGGGATTGATAAAGTGTCTGTCTGTCTATCTATTTATTTTATAGATAAAAAAAAAACACATCTATGTATTTTCAAGCTAAAGGTGTTGACTGTATACTGTTATTTTTTCAAAGACATGTTACATTTCAAAAGCATATGTGACCCGCTCTATGGAAATCAGTCGAAAGTCGCAACGGCTCATTTAAAAATAAACGTGGATTTGCGTAAACAATTTTTTTTCAGGGTTCGGGTGTTTTGTTTGATTTTAAATAAACAAAGTCTTGGCTTTCAGAATATGAAACTTTTATTTCCAAAATCACACGATAAATATATTTTTGAAGCGTGTAAAGGGAAGATGACAGGCACCTCGCACTCGCAATCTGCTCTTCCGTAGCGCCATGCCCGGCGCCGTGGGATGGCCAGGGAGTGCCAGGCCCTCCCATTTGACATTCCTGCCCTCCCCCAATTAACACTTTTTTCATTATTTATAACATTTAAAAAAAAAATATATATATATTTTTTTTATTATAAATAAACTGTGAACTTTTATGCTACGATGTATGTGATGTCAGATAGTAACTAAAAAAAAAAATCACAGGCTACGTCAAATAAATTCATGTGTCTGTTGTGATTTGTGATTCGTCCACATTTAGACCAATCACAGCGTCACACTCTGCCGCCTATTCTGGATTTGTTTATTGTGCATTCCTTAGACTCCCATTTATGTTTGAATTACAAAATGAACATCAGAAATTGGCTTAAAAGATCTAAGGATTTATTAAAACGAAATAGCGATGAAATAACCGCAGCCGATGCAGCTGCTGGCGACCCTGCACCTGCCGTTGCAGCAGCACGCCTTAATGTCGCAAACCCCGGGGCTGAGTTAGCGAGCCCAAGCCTTGACTCATCAAGGCGGCCGCCACCAACGATGTCCTCCGAGGCACAGCTCCTTGTGCCCCGACCATCACCACCTGCGTTGCCACACCCTGTACCACACCCGCCAGCATCCTCCTCCTCCTCCTCCGTGCCGGTGCCTCCACAGACGCTACCTTGCAGCACATCAACAGGTATGGGCCAGCAACCGCTCAAAGACCAACAGCCCCAGATGATCTTGGGGTTAATAAACCCAACCAGGTGAAACTGGATCGTTTTCCAGGGAGATTGTTTTCAGGAAAGAAGCGCACTTTTGCCACTGCATGGTACAACAGACCATGGCTTGAATATTCGTTAAAAGCAGACGCAGCCTTTTGTTTCCCCTGTAGACAGTTTAAAGTAAATACGTCTTCATCTGATGTGGCTTTTGCGACTGGAAACACGCATTACAGACTGATAAAGGACTGCTAAGGCATGCCACATCAAAAGAACACATTTCATGTGAGAGTTTGTGGAGAGAGAGACAGATACGCAAGGAAACAAATAAGGAAATTAGTACTTTGGTGCGCACAGATCAGCTGGCACGGAACCATTATTACGTGTCAGCTCAGCTGCAGGGGCGGCGGGTACTGTAGGCTAGGGAAGGCTAAGCCTTCCCAAATATTTGTGTCACTGCATCCTGGGGGGTATACTACGAAGCAGGATTTTCGCTTAGCCGGCTAAATTCAGGGAAAACTCCGGCTTTCCGGTCCTACGAAGCTGGTTCTCTTTTTAGCAGGCTAGATCTCCATTGTAACTTATGCTTAGCGGCTAACCTGGTCGGGACCAGGTTAGGTTGCAGGCTAAGAGCTCAACTCAGTGAAAGCACCGCCTGCTGACCAATCAGAGCTCAGTGTGCGGAGTTTAAAGTGATCAAGTCATATTACAGGAGAAAGGAAATACAGAAAAGCTGCCGTTGCAGGAAAGACGGCCGGCAAAAATCACCGACTGTGTGAACGTGAACATGAACATTAAAGGTGACATGTCATGCTTTTCCGGTTAGTACCCGTCCCCTTGTGTGTTATGAAGGTTTTTATGCATGTAAACGGTGTGCAGAGTCAAAACCCTCAAAGTACACCATGTAGGGAGTAAAACTCTAAAACAGAAAATACCTCCCCAAAACGCCTCGTTGGAGATACGTCACTGTCCATTTGATTCTTCCGGGGACATCATGATGTCATGTCGTCCCCGGAACGAAATGGACCAATCCGTGGAGCCGTTACGTTACGTCCGCAAAGCCGTTACGTTAAGCCCCCGCTGATTGGTCCAAATTGACCAATCCACGGACTTCCTCACACACTCAGTGCATGCAGCTCTGCTGATTTCTCCTCCCTGGCTGCAGGCTGATAACAGACAGTTGGGATCGCGGCGAAATTCTCTCTGCAGACCCATTCTCTCTGCAGACCCATTCTCACACCGTTTATCAACCCTTTTCTTACTCAATATCAAGCCACACTTATTGTTTTTACTTCGGCTGTGACTCTGTGTGTGCTCAGGGTGAGTTTGGCTGTGTTTGGATCGCTAAACAAGGAAATCACACCTCCACGGAGCTTAGCGCAATTCACAACGTCCCGACTGGTCCCGACCAATCGGAGCACACTGGGCTCACAGGGAGGGGGGGGGGCAAGAGCTGCAACGAGCCGTTTAGTGGAGAGAGTGAATACACGTAGTTTACAGAGATGCTGTATGCGAAACCAATGTGAGTTTGGAAAATTGCACAGTATAAATCTATTCTAGTATACCTCAACAATGGAATTATGATCAGTGGAAATGGCCATGACATGTGACCTTTAATAGAATATCACCTCCCATCTTCAGAGCAATCTGACTATTATAACATTAGCGTTAAGAAAGCTTACTTAAATATCTGCCACAACATAAGTAACCGGATCAGAGTAACATTAAGTACAGTCCGCGGCATATCACTTCATAATGTATCATATATTTTCTTATCTGAGTCAGCTGAGCCGTATCTGGCCGTGCAACACTCAGTGTCACATACTGTATGCAGAAGTATTATTTTAAGCAACACATTAAGTTGACGAAACACTCGAGACAAATGTAATTAAAGTCAGATCGTGTCTTAGACGGGGCAGTGATATCATAAACCTGTTAATGTACGCATTCAAACACTT
The DNA here is from genome assembly GCF_902827175.1 of Gymnodraco acuticeps. NCBI lineage: Eukaryota > Metazoa > Chordata > Actinopteri > Perciformes > Bathydraconidae > Gymnodraco > Gymnodraco acuticeps. The sequence goes on along the minus strand of NW_022992001.1, from coordinate 198,974 downwards.
TTTCTTTTACCAGCTGTATTCACCTTGCAGGTGCAGCTAAGTGGCTTTTATCCTGGATAAAGTGTTTAAGTCATGGATGTTTAAAGTTTAACTTCTTCATTTGTCTAATATTATAGTTGACTTTTCATTCAGGAAGTATGACGCTGCGCTGTCAGTATGCTTCTCCATGTTTGTGATTGGTCGAATGCTCCAAATACCACCCCTTTCATGTGAACGCGCACCTAACTAGATAGGACACGGCTGGCTTGAGCGATCCACTTGATAACCCGCGTCGTAGTACCGTTTAGCGAGAGCGCATATGTTTTGGATTAGGCCAACCGGCTAACTCAAACATATCCAGGTTAGGCTGAACCAGTTCGTAGTACAGGCCCCTGGTAAAAGAAAAATATAATGTATAATGTTTGTGTCTTTGACATTAGCGCTGCTATGCAGCCACCTGTGCCCTGTACTACGAAGCCAGTTCAACATACCCTGGATACGTTTGAGTTATCTTAACTAACCTTAACAAACGAGATCTCGCTAAGCGGTACTACGACGCTATTATCAACTCGGGGCGGGGTTAGCAACATTTGACCAAAAACAAACAGGGACAAGTGTACTGACAGTGTACTGATAAGCGTCATACTTCATTAATGAAAAGTAAACTAATATTAGACAGATATGAACTTTAAACACCCATGACTTAAACATATAATCCAGGATACAAGCCACATAGTTGCACCTGCAAGGTGAATACAGAACAACTGGTTAAAAAATAACAACCGAGTGTTTGAAAGCGGTTTATGATATCACTGCCCCATCTAAGACACGAGTGGATCTGACTTGAATTACATTTGAGTTGAGTGTTTCGTCAACTTAATGTGTTGCTTAAAATAATACGTCTGCATACAGTATAGGCCTATGTGACAATGTAAGTGTTGCACGGCCATATACGGCTCGAGAAGCTGACTCAGATAAGGAAATATTGTGATATTATATGATCGATGATCTGATTGATGATGTGATATGAATGATAAGTGCGACACGTCGGCGTCTTCTCTGCATACGGCAGTTTAAACTGTATTTCCTTTATCATGTAATATGCAGTGGCGAGCCGTCAGGGCCCTCTAGGCCCTCTGTGAGGGCCTAAGATATTCTAAAAAATAATATTTGAAAACATTAAAAAAAAAACATTTTTTTTAAAATATTTTTTTTTATATTTTGTTGTTGTTACATTTTTCATTAGTTTTACCAAAATAACTTGATTTAATTGTATTTCAAATAATATTTCCAAAGAAATAAATCAATAAATAAAAACGGTTGTCTCATTCTATATCATGGGAGAAAATGATATACATTTAGCATAATAAATTCCTAGCCTGAATAATCAACAGATTTGAATGGAATCTCCAAAAGAGTGATTATACAAATTACATTTATTGAAATTTGAACCAGAAGAGGAAGTCTCAAAGAATGTTTTAAATACAAGTGGATAATAATAAAATCTATTAAATGTATATGTAAAGTAGGGCTGCACGGTATTGAAAAAAACTGACATCGCGGTTTTTCCCCCCCCTGCGGTATATATTGCGTTTTTTTTTAACCTGTTAAACCCCAAAGTCCCGGCGGGTACTTTACTTTTTTTTTCACGACAGTGTCTCAGGGGATCGTAATATTTAAGAACCTATTAATGTGTTATACCAGATTAACGGAAATAATCTCAGCTAATTGACGATAAAAACCATTTTATACCAAAACAAAACACAAGTCTCATAAGAAGCATCTAAATGACCCCTGAGCGAAAAATGCTAACGCACTTTGGCACAGAACTTGTCACGATCTGTCTTTATGGTGTTTTGTCTTGTCTTGTTTCATGTTTTATTTTGTAAGGTCTTCACCTCCTGTCTTGCCTGTTTCTGTCTGCGTTGTCTTGTTTGGATTTGTCTGTGGTTCCCTGTCGTTAGTTTCCCTGGTGTGTCTGATTACCCAATTGTGTTCACCTGTGGCCCCTGTGTTTTCTCCTCCCTCCTCACCTGTGTCTTGTTTGTGTGATTAGTCTTGTGTGTATTTAAGTTCTGGTTTTTCTGTCTGTCTTTGTCGGTTCGTCTTTTGTCATGACTAGTTCGTCGGTGAGTGTTCTGTTCTGTCTGTGTTATCACCTAGCCTTAAAATAAAGGAACTTTCACTTTAATCTGCATTTTGGTCCTACCTGCTTCACACACCGTGACAGTACGAACCGACCACATTATGGACCCAGCAGATTCAGCCCTTTTGATGCGACAGGCGGAAAGTCTTGGATACTCTCTGGAGTATATTTTTTATACGTGGAAAGGCGCCTCATCTAGACGGGGTAGAGAGGCTGCGTTGAAGGAGGCACGTCAGGAGGTTGCTCGCAAGCCCTGGCTCTGGAGCTTGTTGCCCGAGTGGCTTAGGGTTTTCTCACGTAGCCCTGAGTACCAGGCTTCATGTTCTGACCCTTTCCTGGGGTCTGGTCTGGCGTTTGGAGGTCCACGAAGCCTCCAAAAGACTCCTAAAAGACGAAAGGCCAGGGTTCCAGCGCCAGTTCCGGCTCCAGTGCCGGACCCAGCAGCCATGGTTCCGTGCTCCAGTACCATCCCACATAGCCATGGTACCGTGCTCCAGTACCACCCCACACAGCCATGGATCCGTGTTCCGGTTCCTTGCCCAGTAGCCATGGTTCCGGCTCCAGTGCCGGCCCCAGCAGCCATGTTTCCGGCTCCAAAACCGGCCCACACAGCCATGATCCAGGCTTCAGCTCCGGACCTTACAGCCATGTTTCTGGCTCCAGAACTGGATCTTACAACCGTGGTCCCTGCACCAGAGCTGGCCCATACAGTCATGGTCCCGACTCCAGCACCTCGTCTCCTGCTGGCTCCCCAGCCGACGCCAGCTCCCCGAGTCTTGTCGGCGTACCGGCCAACTCCAGCACCTCGTCTCCTGGCTCCCCAGACGACGCCAGCTCCCCGTGTCCTGTCGGCGTACCGACCGACACAAGTCCCCTCTCAAGTTCCTACCCGAGTCCCCTCTCAAGTTCCTACCCGAGTTCCCTCTCCAGTTCCTACCCGAGTCCCCTCTCGAGTTCCTACCCGAGTCCCCTCTCCAGTTCCTACCCGAGTCCCCTCTCGAGTTCCTACCCGAGTCCCCTCTCCAGTCCCCTATCCAGTCTCCTCTCAAGTCCCTTCTCGAGTCCCCTCTCCAGTTCCCTCTCAGGTCCCCTCTCGAGTCCCTTCTCGAGTCCCCTCTCTAGTCACCTCTCAAGTTCCTACCCGAGTCCCCTCTCGAATCCCCTCTCCAGTTCCCTCTCGAGTTCCCTCTCGAGTTCCCTCCTTTAGTCCCTCCTTTAGTCCCCTCTCTAGTCCCTCCTTTAGTCCCCTCTCGAGTCCCCTCTCGAGTTCCCCCTTAGTTCTCCTCTCGAGTTCCCCCTTGGTTCCCCTCTCAAGTCACGTCTCAAGTCCCTACCCAATGTCCTGGTCCGTTGGAGGTTCTGCTGGGGGTCCTGCCAACTCCATGTCCTGTCCCGTTGGAGGCCCCGTCGACTACTCCTCTGCCGGGGGTCCTACCAATCGTATGTCTGTCTCGATGGAGGTCCCGCCGACTACTCTCCTGCCGGGGGTCCTGCCAACCCTTTGTCCTGTGCCGTTGGAGGCCCCGCCGACTACTCTCCTGCCGGGGGTCCTGCCAACCCTTTGTCCTGTCCCGTTGGAGGTCCCGCCGTCTACTCTCCTGCCGGGGGTCCTGCCAACCCTTTGTCCTGTGCCGTTGGAGGCCCCGCCGACTACTCTCCTGCCGGGGGTCCTGCCAACCCTTTGTCCTGTGCCGTTGGAGGCCCCGCCGACTACTCTCCTGCCGGGGGTCCTGCCAACCCTTTGTCCTGTGCCGTTGGAGGCCCCGCCGACTACTCTCCTGCCGGGGGTCCTGCCAACCCTTTGTCCTGTTCCGTTGGAGGCCCCGCCATCCTCTGTCTCGCCGGGGGTCCTGCCAATCCCGTGTCCTGGTCCCTCTTCCGTGGGGGATCCTGCCGAGGCCTGTCCCACCAGCTCCGGTTCCTGTCCGGCCGACACCGGGTCATGCCCGGCCTCCGGCGCTGGCCCGTCAGCGCCTTCCTGCCCGGCCTCCGGAGCTCTCTGGTCTTCGCCCTCGAGCCCAGCCCCCTGAGAGCCGCGGTCTTCGCCCTCGATCCCGGCCCTCTGTGAGCCGTGGTCTTCGCCCGCGATCCCGGCCCTCTGTGAGCCGTGGTCTTCGCCCGCGATCCCGGCCCCCTGACTCTTCCTGCCGCTGCCCTCGTCCTCGAGCCCGGCCCCCTGACTTTCCCGGCCGCGGTCCTCGTCCTCATGCTCGGCCCCCTGAGTTCACCCGCGATGGCCTTCACCCCTCCATAACCCCCACCTTGGACTCTGCCTTGCCCCCGGGCCGTCCGCCCGAATACCCCTTTTTGAACTCTGCCTTGCCCCCGGGCCGTCCGCCCGAATACCCCTTTTTGAACTCTGCCTTGCCTCTGCGTTGTGTCTTCTTTGGATTTGTCTGTGGTTCCCTGTCGTTAGTTTCCCTGGTGTGTCTGATTACCCAATTGTGTTCACCTGTGGCCCCTGTGTTTTCTCCTCCCTCCTCACCTGTGTCTTGTTTGTGTGATTAGTCTTGTGTGTATTTAATTTCTGGTTTTTCTGTCTGTCTTTGTCGGTTCGTCTTTTGTCATGACTAGTTCGTCGGTGAGTGTTCTGTTCTGTCTGTGTTATCACCTAGCCTTGAAATAAAGGAACTTTCACTTTAATCTGCATTTGGGTCCTACCTGCTTCACACACCGTGACAGAACTCAAGATAAAAGTACCCTTATTATTACTTATCGTAGCTGCACTTACAAGATATCCGATTAAAGCTGAGGTTCCACAGATTATTTAGGTATATAGTATCATCACTGAGTGATCTGAACTCGGACAGGGGAAGCAAACACAGACATCACAACACGTACCTTTACGTAGCTTCGAGGGGAGATGTCTCACCGTAGCTGTCAATCTGATCAAAAGACGTGTTCAATGGCATTAAAACGAGAAAGAAAAAACGCGGCTGAATCGGTTAATCCATAGGTTTTTAACGTCTCTGTATAAACAAATGATTTAATTTATAATCCATAATTCCATTCTTATGTAAATATCGCAGAGCAAAAGTTAGCTGCTAATGGTAGCCACCATAGTGGCTGCTGCTTCCGGTCTAGGCTATGCGGAAGTCTCTCACACACACATTACCAAATAAGGACTGTGTGATTTCCCCTCGATTCCATTGGCTCTGACGGTCAGAAAGAGATGTCACATGTCAAAATCCAGCAAGGTGGGCCAGAGATATGGAAAATCCACCCAAATGGCCCCAAAATAGTTTTTTTTTTGGTGCTAAATCTGTCTAAAAAGGTCAAATATCAGGAGAAGTTCTACACACACCAACACATGAACAAATAAGGAGTGAGAGTGACGACGCGTAGCCAAAACCGGAAGCTGCATACCACCAAGGTGGCTACCATTAGCAGCTAACTTTTGTGATCCGATTTTTACATACAAATTGAATTATGGATTATAAACAATTGCTTCAAAGCCACAGATACATTATCAACCTATGGATCAACCGATTCAGCCGCGTTTTTTCTTTCTCGTTTGAATGCCATTGAATACGTCTTTTGATCAGATTGACAGCTACGGTGAGACGATCTCCCGTAAAAGCTCCGTAAAAGGTACGTGTTGTGATGTCTGTGTTTGCTTCCCCTGTTGCGAGATCGGATCGCTTAGATACTATACTTAAATAATCTGTGGAGTCTCAGCTTTAATCGGATATATTGTATGTGCAGTTTCGATAAGTAATAATAGTATCTTTATTTTGAATTCTGTGCTAAAGTGCGTTAGCATTTTTTTTTTTAAATGAATAAAACCGCACGTCCCTGCGGTGTGAATACCGCGCATGCGCATACCGCGGTTATCGCCATGACACGGTATATCGTTCAGCCCTAATGTAAAGACATTTGGTCAAATGAAATGACACTGAGCCAGTGATAACAGTAATGCCCAGCGTGGATTAAGCTGGTGCAGTTCTTTCTTCATGCCCCCCCTCCGTGCTGTCCCCTCAGAGGAAGTGGGAAAACGGGATAAGACCTCTGGACACCACACTGTCTCAATGATTCACACTGTTAATATGAGAGGGAAAATAAATGTTTTAGGATATGAAAAATATGAAGTTAACAAATAAAACTCAGCTCAGGGGCATCATGGACGGTAGGTTTTCCTACAAAGTTAACTCAGCCTCCATTGATTTTCATATCAAATTAGCGTGTTAATAAAATAAGCTATCATGGCTTATACTTGCATATCCAAACAGAATCATGAAAGCATGTTGGTAGAGTCATGCACACGAGTCCGTTTGAGTGTGTGCGCCGGTGTCCGAACGCTCACTCACTGCTAGCTAAGTAGCTAACTGTTAGGCTACTTAGCTTGCATTGTTATGGATCTAAAGTTTGCAAAAGCTAACTTTTATAGCACACATTTTCTTTATTTCTCACTTAACACAATAAAGACACATACCGTATAGTACAGCACAAACAACACAAATGATCAATACTTACATATATTTTCACTTGTAGTATTATAATAATTGAAAAACTGATTCTTTTGGGGGTTCTATCCGTGCTCAGCTACGCAGCTGCACTGTACAATCGCCGGAGGACTGGGCTGCTACTCAAAAACTGAGTAGCCAATGGGGACGCACCCCTGAAAGTCCCGCCCACCTGGGACGTTTGTGTCAGAATCGAAAGCAAAAAGTGAAGGAGCGCAAATGAGAGAGCTGCAGAGAGAGCAAAAGTCTGATCATTGAGAAAGAAGCAACAAGAACTGCAAACAAAAAACTATGTTAAAACAAAGAAAAAAGACTTATAGTTTACATGATTACACAAATGATTTGTTTGCAACTTATAGTTTTATTTTTTAAATGAAATGTATTTTGTTTGACTCAGTTTTTTTTTCTTAAACTCTTAGTTTTGCTTGATTCTGAGAAAGTGTTCCATCTTTATGACACACAAATAATCCCATAGTTATGCATATGGAGAGTATAAAGTGCAGCACAACTAACTGCTCTGATTTAATATCTGTGTCTCAATCTCCCAGCATCTGTTTGATGGATCTTTATGGATGTCTATGCATAGTATATGACACATAACTGTATTTACTGGTTAATAAAATCACAATGTCTTCATAAAAATTGGGTGAAAGAAATAGAAAGTAATCTACAAAGGCCGTGGTGTGTAAAATTGGATTTTCCATAGGAGCCACAGAGAGGAACAGTTGTCGATAGAGGTGGATGCACACTAGTGTGTTTATCATTGTGCCTTTTTAATGCAAGACAAAAAAATGTTCATGAAGAATAATAGTCCAATATACTTTGTCATTTGCAACCATTGTTTGGAGACAATAGTAATTGGGTAACATACCACCAATACAATATTCCATTAGTTAGACTCAGTATTTTCCTACAATTCAAATAGGTGCATTAATTCTGAATAAATGTGGCAGAATAGCGATCATGAGGTAGACCTCTCACAAATAAGTGTGGATTTCATAGTACATTACGGTTACATTAATGCAACACCTATTCGCTTCCATCTAGGATTGAACACTGCTCCATAGTTTCTCCAAATGAATCCAAGATTACATGAATTAGATAGAAAAATGGGAAAGTGTTAAACGGTTGAACCTTAAGTTAATAGTTACATTTTGGGCAAGGTGTTTTGTTAGAGTTATAGAATCTCAGCACCTCGCTCAAGGACATTTTGCTTACTTTTTATTTTCCTTTTCACAGCCCCTCATAAAACGGACTGCAAAAATCACAAATAATAGATCCGCTGATACCACCATGAATTATGCAACATTTGCAACCTTTATATCCCCGTCTGAAGGTCCGATTTACAACAAATGTTGTTCTAATGAACAGCCCAAACAAGCGCATTCAATTTTGCAGTGCAATTTGCTCCTTTTGGCGTCTGATTACAATCATCCATTTGTCAAGTTTGAATGTTGCGTATATTATATTATGGGCGTATTATGAGTAGCCTACTGTATGCATGTTATTACGGAAAATGAACAGGTCAGTAAACTTAATGTACACAGGATGTTACAGGACTTTAAGCAGAGATTTGTATTTGAAAGGAAATTGATCGCTTCCAGTGTTAAAATGTCATACTACTCTTTGAAAAATGTGCTTTCATTTAGAATTTGGCAACCTTCCTATGTTCCAATGTTAGGGAAGCCGCTGTGTTTGTGCTGGAAGCTTAGGAACGGTTTCATTTTAAGAACTTAGTGTGCTGGATTGTTGTGAATAGCTTTTTTTCCAAATTTAGTTCTGAACTTTTCACTGAGAAGGTAGGCCTTTTCTTTACTCAATTTCATTCAATTAGAGTGGTGCAGTGCAGATATATTTAAAGGTAGGTAATTCACTTCAGAAACACTTTTTGTTATATTCCATGGAATGCTCTTAACATCCTGATAGCAATGAATAAATGAAATGCTTTGACAATAAATATATACAAATATTTCATCTGTGGAAGCCGTGGCGCTGTAAAAAGCACGACCAATTATCTGCCCCAGCCCGGGTCAGATAATTGGATGGCCTACCTGCCTGTCAGCCTTCCATCTCGTGCACAAACTTATCTCGTGCCCTCATTGGTCATGTGCGCGTTCATGTGTGTTGGATGAGGGGCTCTGTAAGGAAGTCTTTTTTTTTTCGGCTGCTTACTTTCAAATTCTAGCGCACTCGAGCTGGTTTCTCCATTCTTACCTACTTTTTTAAACCTTTTCTTTTAAATATTAAGCTTTTTCACAATTGTTCCTACTCTTCCAGTTTAACATTTCACTTTCAACTTTTCAACAAAGTCATTGCAATGTATTTGAGCTGTAACGATTTTGATTCACATAATTTCACTTTTCTGCATTTCTCCGCTATGTTCAGCAACACACTTACTTGGTTTTTGTAGCTAAAAGCAGACAGAGACAATTCAACTAATAAAATATTCAGCTTTTCCTGCATTTTCAGCTAAATTCAGCAACAAATGTACACAGTTTACAGCATTCGCACGCATTTTCAGCAGGAAATGCATTTTCTAGTTAGCAACTGCCGTTTTTACACATAAGTTTAGGTATTCACAAGGGGGGTAATTGGGGGCTTCAAGACGAGGGAACCGGAAGTGGTAAAATGCTTTGTTTTTTTCCGGTATTTTTAGTGAGCATGATAGCAGTGAAGCACTGTGCCTAAGCACAACCTCAACAGGCCGCTCACATGGACTTAGAGCTGTAGCTATGTGATGATATGTCATTTGATGAAGACTTAAGCTTCGGCAAAATGTGTCAAGGCATACGTGTGTACCAGGACTCACATTCAGCTAGCTGCTACACTAGCTAGTAAGTACTGTTGCAACAAATTTGGCTTGCAAGTATTTAGCGACTATGCTAAATAGTTGGACCCACTTCACCTTTGACATTGGTCAGACCACTTCAGCTCCCCGGTAGAGTTTATATGCCTCCTATTAACAATTTTCATTCGGCTTCAGTTTTTTTTTAAAAAGTGTGCTGTTCCAGGATTGCACTTGCGCACCTGGCGTCTACAAATGAGTTGGCTAACACGTTGTACCCTTGAGATTTTGCCTGGTGTTTTACAAAAATTAAGCTAAAAGAGATACATTGCAAATGGGAGGGAAAGCAGTAAAAGATAAAAGCCTTATCTCTGGTGTAACCATCAATCATAGTGACAATTTGCTCCGTACTAACCCATCCCCCAATTGGCCTCTGCTATCCAGATTGCATAAACAATGTTTGATTTGAAAAAGCGTGGTCACTCCCTGTATGCTTGTTCAAACAGATGCCCTTTCCGTCTCATCAATTTGTAATTGTACCGACAAAATATCATCCCTACTTTTCCTTTCAAAGTATCATGGCTCCTTTATTGTTTAAACGGATACAAATGAAGTCTCCGCTACAAAGGGATATAATGCAGAGATGTAATAGGTCAGATGTATACAGACTGAGGTCCAGCTGGTGCAGGACCATCTGTCAGGTGCCCTTTTTTGTGCAGTATGAATCATTTTTCACGTCTGCTCAACAAACAGTATGCATACAATAATGAATTACATGATGTCTGGGAAGATATATTTGTCTACATTTAAAACCAGCATATTAGGGGCTGTGTTGGTATCCCTGCATGGGGAATCTGACTCAAGAAGTTTGATGGAAAGAGGCTGCCTGTGGTTACATTATGAATGTGTGAACAGACATTTTATGGGCATAGTAAATGACTCATACAACTTCAAAGCTATTCTAAACACCTTTTTTCCTACTCATAAATACATTATTTTGCTATGGCGATGTCTGACAGGGTATTTTCATAATCTCAAAGTCTTTTTTACTTGTGTTATAGGATAATTTAAGATTCAGAATTGTTATGTCTCATTGACTTACCTAAAAATCTGTTTTTTATTCCTTATGTGTTTTTTATTGTTAACATAAGACTACACTGTAACACAGGAAGATATCACATCTGACGTTCAGTATCAAATGTATCAATTTAAGTTTCTGATCTGAGTATTCAACACAATGAGAGCTTTCAATGTGGTTTCAATGACGATGCTTTACAGTAGATATAAACACTTTGCTGGTCAAGGATGGAGGCAAGAACAAACCAAGGCCTCGAGTGTGTCTGAGTGAATACCCACACGTTTTTCTTTCTGTTTATTTAAGTCTACTAATAGTTTTGGAGTGGTGTTTTTCCATTGCTGTTAATCTCTGTTCATGAGTTCAAAAGTGCTTTACTCACATATTCTTATTAACCAAATGAAGGGTACAAAGTTCGGAGAGAAGTCACAAAGTCTTCAAATCAAAGCTTTTACAGTATAATAAACTAATACACCACAATACACTTGTAAGTCAAACTAAATATCCTGATTTGATACAGATTGCTATTGGATCATGGAAGTAATTATGTTTGGAAGTAATCTATATATTGAGAGCTAAGCTATTTGTTTATATTAGGGATTGATGCCATCCTTGTGCAAGTACATTTTATTGTTGTCGCTACAGCGTAGAAAGGAATGCTAATCGCAATATTGTAAGCCCTAACAATGGAGTCGACCTTCACGTTATGTAGAGTTGTGCAGGAATTAGTCCCAAATGAGTTGTGCAGGAATGACTTAAACGCGAAAATTAGTTAGCATTTTACCAATTGTAGTTCCCTTGTTTTAAAGTAAATATTTTTTGTGAACATGTTATGAGTTTTATGCCTAAAATAAGATTTGTATATAACACAGTTTAAGAAATCTTCACATTTAGTTCTGCAACATAAATTAGGTCAGTAAATATCCAACTCTTGAATTTCCTAAAATAGTGGATGCTGCGGACAAAATGTCCTCACGCCAAACATTAGCTGCCTTTAGCTTAGCAGTTGTGATGCGCAGCTATGTAGTTTGTACATTAGCTTTTTACTCGCAAGTTGCATTTACACTTCAAAAATCGTAAAAGTTTGGGTTTAAGTTAATCTGATCCTGGCCCCGGTGCCTGATCTCAAATGACATTTTGACATCACTGTAAAAGTAATTATTGTGTCTGTGCAGCGTTAGGACAGCTTGAAGTGTGGCCCTCTGTGGTTCCTTCCTTGACAATTACTTGAAAAGCAAATTACGTGTATACTGAATCACCTTTATCTTTTTTGTTTGATTTAAATGTATTTTTAGGAACATGACTTCTACTTAAATATATTATTTAAAATGTATTTTCATCCCTGATCATCCCTTAACCCTTCTCTTGCGTTTCGGGTCAAAAGAGACCGAATTACTTTTATTTTAATCATAAATAATGTGTTTTTCATCCAATTGCCTCAACACCTTATGTTATCCTCCACACTATGGCCCCGTCTCAGGTCGACTATTTTCATTTCCTCGCTCCTCGGTCTCACCGGAAGTTGATTTGTCTGCGCCATCTTGAGTACCGTCCCATGGCTCTTATTTCTGCCGGAGGATCGAGGAGCGAGGAGCGATAACGGAGGAGCGATAACCGAGGAACCACCAGACCATCCTCCGATGAAATCCTCAGACATTCGCCCCGCCCCCTTACTGTGTATCGCTCACTGATTGGACGATGCAGCGCATGCACTGATCTGATGCTTCTTGACATGACAGCAGTTTCCCAGCGGAGTGAAGAAAATATATGAACCTCACGGGACTCACTCCTCAGTTTATACTGTGTTTTGTTTCAATTCATGTATCATTTAGCTACAAATATGTGATATATCTGAACAACAAAGTGGTCAAAAATCATTTTATTCATTTTTTGGAAAACATTTCATGATCGCTTTTTTCGTTTTACATTTTCATTTATTGTCATTTCCATTCAGTCAGTCATTAAGTGCTATTAAAATGTTAATGTGCTACATATCCAAACAAACAAACAAAGTGTGCAGTCCAATGAATGTTAATCTAACTGGGTTTTGATAGATAACATATCTATTTTTCTTCTCTCAATTATTGTATTTCTATTGTGCACTCTAATCAATATTAATCTAACTAATGTTCGCTTATACATTTTAAGAATGGCGTTTATCTTTTTTGAGAATGAGTTCTTATTTTATTTAATGTATTTGGGTCTACAACAGATGATACAAATGTTTATGTCGGTAAATGTGTGGCGGGGGTGTTTGTGACAACAACGGGGACAGATCTGGCTGCTGTCAGACGAACAGCTGTGCGGCGTCATCACAAATGGACGTCGCTTCACGTGACGCTCCGGAGGAAAGGACGTTCCATTGCTCTTAAAACTCATTTCCCTGCCTCTCGGGGTTTCCTTGCGCCCTCCATGCTTCCCTGGTGGGAGGGACTAAACTCAGGGAAACGACGGAAGTGAGGGAAGCAAGGATTTCATTTAACCGACCTGAGACGGGGCCTAGGCTTGATGATCACCACTTGCATTGAATTTTGAGTGATTTATTCAACAGTGAAACACCCTTGATGTTTTCGGTCCGATTTGACCGCCATAGAAAATGAATGGGTATGAGTGTATTATGTTAATCCTGCAGATAGAAAACATCTATATACACACACACACGTTATGGGAACCTCTCCCTTTCTCGGGCTGTATGATACACAGGGGCGGTGCCAAGGGGGAGCTAGGGGGTGCTGAAGCACCCCCCAGGATTGCCTAAGCACCCGCAATAAATGTTTTTTTTTTTTTTTTCTAAAATTATTATTATTTTTATTAAATTAAATCAGAACAATTATTGATTACATCAATGCAAATGTGAAACAAATAAATGTTTGACCAAAAACATAAAGCCAACACAGGTGATATGAATAGGCCAATGGCCATCACCTATTCGATTTTTGACCTACCCATAGGCTAAATTACTTTGACACTTGAGTGACTTCCTGTTAGCTAGAGCCCCAAATGATTTGCTAACAGCAAAGTGACAAATGGATCGTTTTTTAGTCCTCAAACGTCCACGTGTGGACACTCAATCAAAACCACCTGAAAGCGAGAGGGATTCTGCACATAATAGGCCTCGTGAGTTCAAGTAGCTTACTTCTGGGTCTGTTTCATTCAAGCTCTGCTTTGTGTGTGTGGCACTAGCCATTTTGTGTGCGTGCGCAAGCGAGCGAGAGAGAGAGCTCGCGCACCGGTGGGTATCTACCAGAGATCGTTGTGGTTAGCATCTGGTGCTAGCTAGCCAAGCTAACGGATATAAGGAGCTTTTTCAACAACAAGGTGGAGGGAGAACTCTCTCCTGTCTCTCTCAGTGTTTAGATAGTTAACTTTAGTCTAGTTATCTCAGTGGGTCTCAAACGGTTTGTTTTAAAAGGGGAGTGATTTGTAAAATATCTATAAAGAAATAGAAAATCTGTTTACAGTTCGGTTTCATATGTATGTTGAGAGATACTGTATATCCATAGATCTCTTCATTTTGGCTCTCAAAGTGCACCAGATTGATGCTTTTAACTTCAATATTTAAAAAAAAATCTTCCCGGGGGAGCTTGGAGGTGAGGACCCCCCTAGAGGAGGTGAGGTCCACTCCCCACTTGTAAAAATAGCACTTTACCCCTGCTTACACCTATATGCCGTGAGCTGATTACCGAGCCTTCATTGTAACAGTCGCGGGTACACTGTGTGTGCGTGTGGGGAGTGTTGCAGTATAAAATTCAACTGTAGCGCTGGTGCATTAATGGGAAACCCTTAATGTTTGAGCACCCTCTATGAAACGTCAAGCTACCCCACAGCACCCCCTAGAGAAAATCTCTGGCGCCGCCACTGATGATACAATGTATCATACGGTATACCTTCTCACAGGTGCGAGCTCTGTGCCCCTCGAGAAACACAAACCTCTCACTTTCTCGCGCTACATGCGCCTCCCTTACTGGCTCTCAAGATGTTATATTTGTGCCTTGCTCACATTTGACTCATTGACACAATGAGCAGGCGACCGATTACGCTATTTTCTGTACGTGGGTCTCTGGACACATTTTTTAACCAGATGAAGGAAGATGTCTCAGAAATGGAAGACAACAGTGATCCAGACTATGAGCCTACAATAGACCAGGAAGAGGCCCCTGAGGGAGAGGAGCCTGAGGTGACATTCCACAATTGTACATTGCCAACTATGTGCCTGAACACACGTGAGCACACACACATGTTCTGTTATGGTATATTTCTCTTTCAATACATGTTCATTGAGGAAAACAGTATCAGTGTCTTATTTTATATTCATCACAGTGAATGCTGAACTTGATGGGCCCACCGGTGGGTCCGGACCATGACATGAAACACTGGCGTGCTTGTATAAAATCAATACATCCCATACATCATTGGAACGGGAAGAATCTCAGCTACAGCACTAACTAAAGCATTTCCATCTCCAGTAAACACAGCCTACATGGCAAGCATTTTTATAATATACAGTAATGTAAAATAAGCACTATCTTTGAACTTACTGCCAAAAATAATATGAAATTCACCCCTGGTGTCATTATGTCTGCCACCCCTTGATTCTACTTGTTTTGACTGTTCAAATGAGATGTCAACCATCCAAATTGGATAAGGGGTTCCAGAGATATCACTGTGCAAAACATACCAATGGTCAATTTTGACCAAAAATAGCATGGGAAGGGGGGTATGACCTAACGCAAGAGAAGGGTTAAGCTGTGCTATACCAGCTTGACTTATAAAACTACATTTCCTGATGTACTTAAATCTCTATCATATCATAAAGTAGTGTTTTTCAACAATAACAACAACAACTGCACACAATATGTATTTGTATGTGCTCTCCTGAGTGTCATCTATTTTATTTAACCTTTTCACTCCTGAGCTAGCTGGATCACCAGAGTTGAGTAATGACTGGGAAATACTCTCATGGGAGACTCCGTAGTATTGATAGAAACCATATATTTGACGCCTACAATGCCTGAGCCATATCATTTGACAAACAGAGTTCAGTGGGCTGTGTTGACAGTGTGTTTATGGGCAGTAATAAAACATGAATGTCTTTGTCAAGCATTTTCTTTTGACACCAAAATCAGGAGCAACGCTAAAACAACACGGTGCAGCAGCCCTTGTCATGCTCGGTCTTTTTCAGCCAGGGAAAGCATTCGGCTAACATCACAAGAAGGTTATTTATCTTGGCCAGCCACTGCCCCGGGCTGGAAGCGGCAAAGCACTTAATAGCAAACAAGTGAGATCTTTTTTCAAATGATTCAACAGTCATCTAAAAACAGAGCTGACCAGTGGCCTGTGGCTATTGTTAGTGTCTAGTGTGACTTATAGCATTATGTCACCGAACCCCGCAGAGGGGCAGATACGGGCTTAGCATAAATTAAAGTCTTCCAAAAATAACCATGTAGAACTTCTTGAAAAAAGGGAAGAGGAACACAAGCTCGTTCTACAATTAACCCCATTCACTTTCATTATCTATGCTATCTGAGTTTAAACCAACTAAATAAATGGGCACCAGTTTGAAATGAGAAAAAATAATGAGTTTTAATTTACTATACTATAATGTGCATTGTATAATGTGTAATTCAAATATTTGACTTTTAAATGAAAACTGAAGCACAGTACTAAAATTATGCATCAGTTAGATTTCAAATATATTACCATACATTTGCTATAAACTTTGGTCAAATAAAGTGTGTGTGAGAGAGACTTACTGTGCTATACTTTATTAATGACTTTGCTCTCTATTCATTTTAATACTGTACAATATTGCAGAATGGTGAAAAATTAAACAGGACCTTCCTGGCCAATTGGTCCTCTGCCTGCTAAGACAATCTGCCATTGGGAAGGGGAGCAGCTCATGACCCACTTAATGTTTTAGAACCACACACGCACACGCACACGCACACACACAACCTCTGATCTTGAACTAAAGGAAAAACACTGATCCATATCCAGAAAGACATAGGAGGCTACATGGCTATTAAAAGGGCTTTCAGTTTGCACTACGGATGTGTATAAATAGTCTGTTGCTACTTGTTTTTTTAGTTTGTTATAATACACTAGGCTTCTTTTTTCTGCTCTGCCTCTAGAAGTCTCCAAGTCAACAAATGAGCAGCAGCATTTCTGCTTCACAAAGTGTTTATTTTTCAGTGTTTCCTCAAATCTTTCCCATTTATTTTAAGTCACACGTCTCAAGAGTTGCACATATTGTGTTCTAAAAGTGTTGGATTTGAAATGATGAAAGACTTCCACCATAGATGCTGTTGCAGAAATGCAGAGATAATAAACCTCATGTTGGTCTTGGGTGAAAGAGTTTGCTTCTTGATTTTGGTTTGACAACCATTTTTTGATACAGGAATGTCATTTTTTCAGGCGAGGGAAAGGAGAATATTCCTAAAAAAATCCACTACTAACTCAAATCAACCACATAATACATATTTAAAACAATCACATGTATAGGATTCATTATTTTCAAGTAATGCTAACTAAAAAATATAATTCTGAGGCTGAGCAACAGCAATACCAGCAGTATCCAAATCAGAGGCCTCTTCTTCCTTTGGCTGCTGGCTTTTAAGAGCTTCCTTCCAGATGCACCTCGTTGGGAAATTCCTTACACTGACGTAGCACACCTGGGTTGACCTTCGGGAGAGGCTACGACACAGGAAAAATCTACAGCACTAAACACTTGGATTAACAAGAACATTAAACGGAGATTGAATCAAACTGTTTGCATTCACCGCTCACTTGTACCATCTATCTCATGCAGCTTTGGCCATTTTGATACAGTATATCATTTAAGATCAACTCTTGTCCGTTGGTTTTGCACAACGATCAATATACACATATGTGTGGGAGTGTTCATTTCCCAATAATAGGAATATTAGTTTAATGCATATTTGCCTGATAACAACGTACCACTTGCCATCTGTTGTAATGTAGGCTGACATGATACTAACAGTATTATACATTGTAAAAAGATGGTATGAAAAAATGTACATGCTACACTTCATATACACAAAATGTTGACATCTGAGGTACAAAGGTACAAATACAAGAAAATCAAAAGATAAAGAAAAAAAAATTATATTTCTTAACATTTATGTAAAATGATGACATCATCAATTTAGATAATAAAATAACCCACCTGTTCAAGCACATTTCACGACAGCATCCGTAAATATCGTATTAGATAATTGGTCAAGATATCACATTATTGGGTGTCATTACATTTTGGAACATATTTGGCGCACATTTTTCACGTTTAGATTTTCAGGAATCTATTACGTCAGATTGACATCTATCAGATGCTAAAACCACCAAGCCGAAGCATTGAGAACCACTGTGTTATATGATGCTATTTAGTTAGACACCAGTAATGTATATTCTTTATATGTCTCAAATGAGTTGTCTGCCCTTTTAGTAGTAGTGACATTTCATTAAACAGAAGTTCTAAATAATCTAAATAAGCCTTATTTTGCAATGCTACCTCTATAAAAAAACTAAAATAAGGATTTAAAATGTATTTCTTGAATATTTGAAGGCTCAATTGTTAAGTCACAAGGTTTTGCATGTGACTGTGTTCCTCCAATGTGAGGTGACGGTTGGGTGGTTCTCATATTCACATCAGGTGAGAGTTATGTTCACAGATCATAGGTGTAAAAAGGGTAATAAACGTAAAGCAGAGGCAGACCGTTACTTGAACCCAGTGAAAAGTGCAATGATGGTTGCTCTCATCGTGTGCCAAACCACCACACAAATGCAGTAAAGGTTGCTCAGTATTCTTGGCAAAGATTAATAACGCCTGATGAAATCCACTGTAGAGATAAGAGACCTCCTGTCACAGCAAGGTGGGCTTCACATGGTCCTTCTGAAAGAATAATGCATATCTGCCCGGAGAGATTGGAGGGGAAAAAGAGATCTATTGTACGCATGTTTCTAACTTATATTGCACCGATCTACACTTCTTTTTTAGCTAATTATCTTGCATGCATTTTAATGATCATGTATTATTTGCATTCATCCGTATGGGCCTTTCTTTGGAGGATCTCTAGGGGGATGTTTGAAAGGGTTTTAATATGGATTTTACCATAAAGGTAAGCAGGGAAAGAAAGTGGTGCAGTAAGCAGATGGGTATATATGTTTGTTCTCATTTAAGAAACATTATAATTAACTATCGTGTGGTGAAGGTTAAGAATTTTTGAGAAACAGTCTTGTAAAAACTGCCCTTTCAACAGAACTTTAGTCCATGTAAGGCATATAGAAATCTAAAGGCTGGAACTTTATTCACTCATATATGTAATTGTTCATGGTCCCAGGGGAGTGATTGCATAGATGCAAAGATGCAATTTGACAGAGTTTGAACAAGGAGACTCGAGTCTAATCGCATCTTTGAATTGACTTCATGATGAAAAAAAAATGTGCATGGTCTAACACCCAACCACGTCCCAGCCCCTGGTACCATGAAAAGTGATATGCATAAGCAAATATGCGTTTTTTTAAACTTCTGACGAAACTGACGTACTGACATTGTTGAGTCAGCCGTCTGTTTGTCAAGACAAATGTTGCCTTGTGCACATGAAACATTAAAATCTAAAATGCAGATGGTCATTCAATTTAAGAGCCAATTCATGGTCCCCAGAGGATGGTCTTTTCCATATCGGTGTGTTTTCTTGTTTGGTGCGAACATACTGAATTGTCTGACGATTTTTGAATCAAAAATGGAAAAAAGAAACTGCTGAAGCCCTGTCTGGGTCAGGCCAATGTTTCAGTTGTGGGCAAGAAACATTAAATCTAATTTGTTGGATAGGGGCCATTCATGGTCCCCAGAGGATGATTTCTCTATTTTGGGCAGTCAATTTAAGAGCTTCCTTTATAACCACCGGAAGATACAATATCACAAAATCTATCAGATGTCAGATTGGTACGTGCTAAGGACATAAAGCAATTATTTTCTTCATCATTTTAGCCCACATTTGTATTGATTTATGATGCTGCTGTGATGGTAAATCAGTTATGATTTCCAGGAAGAAAATGTTGCGATTGAATTGAGGAAGAAACAGAAGAATTAGATCAAGTTAGTATCTGGAAATGAAATCTGAGATCAACATTGCCCTATGTGACAATTTGATTCATGCTTCCTTAACATCCAAACTCACCTGTCATTACTTTTTATGTGAAGGTAAGCCACTGTTGACCTCTGGTGCCGAGGTCCACTGTTCACACATGCTTTATCGCTCAGAGCTGCCATGGCAATTTATGTTGTCAATTTACACCTTGATCATACACTGCATTGTACTCCAAGTCTCTATTACAGCAAGCATTGGACACCCTCATGTTGTACTCTACAATATTTGCTCTAGGTTACAAAAAAAAAAGGAAATGAGAAAATGTAATGACAATGGTCTTTTTTCACAAAAAAGTATTGAGATTAATTCTGTTCTGATCTGGCACATAATAAATAAAGTTGACTTAATTTAATGGAATTTGATCACTCTCACACACAAATGGTTGTGCTCACTTAATTAGTTCCATACATTGAAGGTAACCCTAACCCTAGCCCTAATCTCAACAATGGGATGCATGTTATAATACGTAAAGTGATTGCTATTTATCCAAATCCAACCTGTTCTTTTTGGGAATTATTTCAGTTTTTAATCACGGTTTCACACACCAACTGAACCCCCTGCCCCCATATGCTATTGGCCAGGACATATTCTGACACCTACCCTGATGTTGTGTCACTGATTTACACTCTTGTTGAGGGCATGCGAACAGAGTGCCTTTAACAACAGTTGTGAATCATAGGAGCTTTTCATGTGTTTCCCTTTCATCTTCGCTGCAGAGCAAAATGTATTCCATTAGATTACCATGATTTCCATTAGATTAGACCATTAGATCGCCGTGCAGATGTACTTTGCAAATATTGTCTATAATTTCTCTATATGGCATGAAAATAGTTTTTTATAAGCTTTTATATAAGATAGAAGGGATGTTTGCTGACTCTCAGCGTAATATATATATATATATATATATATATCAGATACAATAGCTGTAATAATAACCAACGGCGCACAGATCATTTAAGATTTATTTTTTCAAACATTTTATATATATTCATTTAATAAAATATTCACACACACAGCCACAACATTGCATACTAGGATTGAAATTAGCAGTTTAAAAAAAATATTGTGAATATTACAAAACAGTGTTTTACTGAATATTCCAGCCCTATTATCCCTGACACATTTCACTTCACGGTCGTACGGATTTCTGTTAGTAAAACATACCCTACCTTAAGCAGAACAAATAAATCAAATAAAACTCCCCATACCCTCTCTACACTGCCCTTTTGCCAAATATTTGTAACAGTCCCTTAGTCTTCTTATTTAATTGTTGCTGCAAAAAAACAGAAGCAGTATTTGCTTTATACTTGTGACATTGCTTTTTATATACAGATGTATATTTGCTCTGCTCTCATTATACATGTATTGTCTGTCTCTGCAAAGCTCTCCTCTTTTCCTTACAGCCTGCAAGAACGGTGATGTGTTCTCTCTACATTTAATAGAAATCACAGGTCCTCATGAAATGCATGGGGAGGAACTTTGCCACTAGATGTAGCTGAAGTACTCAGGCACCACAAACAGCACTCAGGAAACATGCTGTCCTCAAAGCCTGCCTGATGACATCACAAGTAACAAACAAGGTGAAAGTCTTTGAGAAAAATGCTTGCTTTTGTTTATTTCTCAGTTTATTCTTTGCTTCGCACCTCTCAAACACCATTTTAATGTTTTCTCTTGTATATGCACTAAAATAAGTGCCAAGGATACATTTTGTCGAGCCCTCTCAGGTATACTGTAATGATTCTGCATGTCACACGCTTTCACTGATAGACAAGGTTCCTATGTCAAATAATTTTAGGCAATGTGTATTTATTCCAACATGATTTCCTTTTCTTTCCCCATGGCTCCCTTTCCGTCCCATGTTCCGTATGCATTATTCACTCTCTGGCAATGAGACAGTGGGGGTGGTGGGCTTGATGTTAGCGCACTGATTATTCATTTTTGTCTTCCCTTTCAAATCGCCAGCCCCTCCTCTCGCAACAATCACCAGAAGGGTGCGATGGAGACGGCAACATTTGACCTGATTTCGCACAGATCTATTACCGTTAGCTGGGTGCCTGGTCTTTACGTGCGGCGTGTAACTTAAAATGACAGTTGCCTGGAGCTCCCTCGGAGGCACGGAGCTAGGCCGGCGCTCTGAAACCGCATATGACAAGCAGGGGAAGGGGGCAAAAGAGGGAGCCTGCCAGGGTTAGGGGGTGTTTGTCGGAGCGCTAGTGAGGAAAGGCAGGTGGAACGAAAAAATAAGTAAATTGTCACTCTCTTACTCTCTTTGTCTGGCTTTTTGTCTGGCTCTTTGACTGTCTGCTTATCTTGCTTTTGTGCTGGTTTCCGCACCTAGGCGATGTCCTTGGATAGTTTGCTTCTAATGAGTTAGTAGCACTAAAAAAGAGAGGACAAGTTTGGCTTCACAGGCAAGTGCAAAGACTTCATGGTTCTTTCAATCGACGGAACAAAATCAGCATCAAAATCCATATCAGAGAAAGGCTTATAACCCACCTGATAGGGTTATTATTGGCTGCTGATGTTCAGTTGATGTGATTTGTCTGAGGTGCAGTCTAAGCGCTGTATCATGTTGACTGTCTCAGGCTATTTGCTGCTTTCTTTGTCCATGAACCTCTTCCAGTGGATTAGAGAACACTCATTGTTGTTTATGTCAAATTAACTACAGCATCTCTCACTGCAATTGACTGATCACTGAGGCCCTCCCTTTGAACTACAGCTGTCCACTCATTGTAACCGTATCTAGGCACTGCAGGCCTGTCGAGCTTTGAATTTCTCTACCTGTTGAAGCAGTGAGCAACTTCCAATAGTAGTACCCTAACTTAAAGATCCTTACGATATTAGCATTTAATACTTTGTGGTGTTACAGGTTAGGCTAACATTAACCTGTTAAGCCCCATAGCCCCCGCCCGCGGGTAGCCAAAAGTAAACTTTGCTTATTGCATTTTATTTATCTTAATGCTTTTTTCTTTTCATGTTTTTAAAATATTAAAGGTGGGGTAGGTAAGTTTGAGAAACCGGCTCGAGATACACTTTTTGTTATATTCCATGGAATGCTTTTAACATCCTGATAGCAATAAATATCTGAAGTGCTTTGACAAAAAATCCATAAAAAAATGTCATCTGTGGAAGCCGTAGTACTGTAAAAAGTACAACCAATCATCTTTTTATTTTTTTATTTTACCTTTATTTAACCAGGATAGGTCTCATTGAGATTAAAAATCTCTTTTTCAAGAGAGTCCTGGCCCAAGAATCTGAGCCGGCCCAGCTAAAGTAACTGGATGGCCTACCTGCCTGTCAGCCTTCCATCGGGGCACAAACTTATCTCGTGCCCTCATTGGTCATGTGCACATTTGTGTGTGTTGGAGGAGGGGCTCTGTAAGGACGTGGCACATTTTCTCCGGTCGTGTATTTTCAAATTCTAGCGCACTCGAGCCGGTTTATCAAACTTACCTACCCTACCTTTAACTGTGCAGTGTGTAAAATGAGTTGTGATTTCCCACAGCCTTTTTCTCTGACAGTTTAGTAAGTCCTAGGATTGATTCAATGAGTTAAAAAAGAGAGGAAAAGAAAAATAGCATTAGGTTTACATAAGAGTGTCAACCTAATTGAAATTGAACAAAAAGACAATTAAAAAAGAGATGGAAATGTGTTCAAAAGAAACAGTGTAAATACACATTATGCTGCACAAACTGCTGAAGTGCGATGTTAAAACATATATAAAACATAGTTGAATGCAGCCATGAAGTGCATAATACATACTGTACCACTTGACAGGAGTCTGCTTTTAAAAGGAGTCATCTTAAACATTGAAAAGTTAGCTGGAGGCATTTTCTACCATCTAATACAGCTAGCTTCTTGAGCTAACTTGCTACAGATGTTAAAAGATGCTAATACCGTTTAGCTAAGATTAAAGGGCACTGGCTAGCAATTTAGAGCTTCAAATATTCAATCTGGTGTGGTACAAAGGTACTGTGCTTTTAGCAACCGTTCAGCTGAGCTCACATGTCTTTGTGACTGGCAGTGCCCAAGATTAAAATCCTAGAATCCTAGACGTCAATAATTGATTCAAGCCGAGTGACCTGATGGATAGCTCTTGACGGATAATAAAAGCACCCAGATGACAAAACTGTATTTTCTTCCTTTGCTGCAACGATTAAGAGTAAGCAGGGAATAATTAAATAAATCTGCGCACCTTTTACACCATAAACAATACAGTAATTACTGCAGTTAATCTTCATTCAGGAGGACTTTACGTGGTTCAGTGGGCGTTGGGCATGTGAGAGCAAAGATGAATATTGTACGCTTTGAGAGAAGGAGCTCTTCACACACACACACACACACACACACACACACACACACACACACACACACACACACACACACACACACACACACACACACACACACACACACACACACACACACACACACACACACACACACACACACACACACACACACACACACACGTTGTCACATCTAGAGGCAAATTAATCTCTTTCAAATGTATGCAGCGAAGCACCTGTGAAGGCCTACATGGCTTACTGACCAACAAGGACAACAGGGTGGGTATCTTACCAACGCCTGGATCATGTGTATCATTTGTCAAGTTCATATCATTACTTAACAAGAAGAATAGTCTCTGTTTATGTGTGTGTGGTTCAACTGTTGCATTATTCATAGTGGCAATGTGTCTGATGCCGCCCGAGATTGGTGCAGCTTCATGACTTTCTTTTTTTTCTTGTTGGAGTTACTTGTATGTCAGCCTTGGAGATTTCTTCTAGTAAGAGCTCTCTATCTGACTGAGTGACGGCACATAGTAGAGAGAGAAGAAGGCTACTTTATTAGCTGTCCAGAGGCTGCCATTCTAACAAGGACACAGGCCTAATGTCCGTGTACTTACTTTTCCTTGTCAAGTATGCACTAAATAATAGTATTATTAGTAATGCTGTACAGTATAATCAATATTCAACCCACAGGTTAAAAAATTCCCATCTAAAACTTCTGGAAAGTAAAAGTACTCATGTTATATGATTATACATCATATTGTTGAGTTGACTGTGCAAGTAGACGTTTTCTCCTGATGTTTCTTGGAGTTACAATTTTTGTATAGGAATATCACATGCTTTGTATGTAAAACTGCAAAAACACAGGCCTCTTAGGTTTGTGTATTTTTGTGAATAAATGTTGTTTCACTATTATTTCTATTATTCTCAAAGGTAAAAAGAAAATGTTTAATTAAAACAATGTGGTTTTCCATGAAACATTTGTAGATTGCAGCAAAAATGGTGGTGCAATACAATTTCAAGTACAAAATATGAGAAGTATAAGTAATCAAAAAGAAAACTATTTATATTTATATTATTATAAATAATACATTACATGAACTTTGCGCAAGTAGAATATTTCTACTGGATCTTCTTTGGACTAATGTTATTTAATAAATAATATTGTATTAATAGTTTTCTATGTCAAACTGGGATCTGGAGAATGCATTAATAAATTAACTTAAGAAACAAAAAAAAGGGAAATCTACAATTCCTTTTCCTCCAAAATTCAGTGAAATAGCATCAAATGATAGCCTTAAAGTTAAACATTTATTCATTGACATTAGAATATGAATTAATAAGACTAAACAACTAAATAAATGCATACATAACTACTAACATAAAGAACAATCATGTTGCATTACACTGTTGTTATACCAGCAGGCAACATACTAAATGGATTTGTCACAATGGGGCCTAGACAAACACAAAATGCCTAAGAATTTCTGAATCCATAATCCAGCTTGGTAATATCTTCTGAAACGATGTGTACATTATGTTTGAATTACCTGCCAATGCAAATATACAGTATATTGCTCAAGGCAAAGCAGTGTCTTTTGCAAGCTGTTGGCAGCCGCAGAGATGTTCAGCAGCATTAATGGCCTGTTAATATGTTGATCTGCTCATATCCACAAGGCATTTCCCTGCCAGAACAAATGGGCATCAAATACCGAGACTGATAGAACCCTCAAATGACAAAACCACTGACTACGTCTTAAGCTGTAGCCATTTATTCTCAAAGAAAATATTAATTATAAGGTTTAATGGAGAAAAAAGTGTTTGCCGTTAAAAGCTCCGCCTGTCTCTCTCTGCTCCTGTCTTCACCTCACTGCTTGTTTTCTCCACGCTATCAGGAGATGAAACATATCAGGGTGTCAATGAAGCTTGTCGTGAAAATGTAAATTGGATTTGGGACTTTGATTTCCATTTTGCAAATTATCTGATGCTTCTGAATAACACCAAATGCTTTTGAGAATTAACGTCGATGGAGAAAAACAGGCCATCTCTGAATCCAATGCCACAGAATGAGGTCTGAGCGTACATTTTAAGGTGGCTGACAGGGGCAAACACGCTGCAAGCTGACCTTCAGGGATTATAAAGTTGGCAAACTGTCACTGAAAACCAAAAACACATGTTTTATTGTCTTATTTTAACAATGTGATCGCATGAATCCTTCCGATTGTATTGCAGATCTGCTGTTAGCTAGCTAGCTAATGGAGCAAACCTAGTCATTTGAAATATACTAACAAAACACTTACGAATTATGCAATCCAGGCTCAGGATCCAGCATCACTTTTCTGCACTACATTTTGTATTTGCAGGGCTTTGGTTATGCAGTTTTTTTTGTAAACGCTATGCATGTTTCGTGAAGTCGGATCTTTTTTTGTAAATGCTGTGCATGTGTTGTAGATTGCCTTTCATTTGCATCTGATTTGGCACATTGCTGTTATATGTTTGCATCGCTTTTAAAAGTGCAGCGTGTCTTGGTTTCTCCTAATGTAAGTGTTGTGGCTGTTGTACCACATTTGCCCCTGTTGGCCACCATAACAGCTGGTATCAATAAAGGTGGTACCAACCCAGTTCATCTTCTCTAACTAAATTCAACGCTTTTCAACACAAGTTGCTGTGCTCCGACACTCTGGGGAACAAAGACAATGAAAATTCATCTTAATCCGGAGAATTCTTCCTGGCAGCCTCTCCACTCCCAGCCCTTTGGGGGACAATAATTAATCAAGCTAGCATTAAGTAGGTGGGGTGCAGGGGTAATAGATCAATTGAAAAGCTGATGATAAGAATCGATGGAAGAGATAACCTTGGCTGAGGTGCAGAGTCTGAACGATGGGAGGAGAATGTGAAAGAAAAGGAGGGGAGGGCTGAGCCGTGATGATTTGGCTTGTATTTATGATTGTCAAAAACAATATAACATTTTCGGAGAAGATAAAACACTTGCCCTAAAGCCAGAAATGCTGAAAAAGCACCATGATTTAATGGTTAGCCCGAGATAGCAGCGGACTGAAGGAGTAAACTCCTATAGTAAATCAGGGGTGGTTCACCATAGGCCTTTTTCAACAGAAAACATTTTGACATGTCACAGCATGAAAAGAACATGTGTAAACAATAACATAAACAGTGGGCGAATTAGGATTCTAGAGTGTGGTCTTGTGCATGCTGGCTGACTGTCATTTCAGCTCATTTTCATGGACATATGACCAAATGTTAAGTGGAAATACACATTGAGAGCTGAATCATTCCCAATACAATGTGCACAGTGTCGAATAAACCAGTATTTATTGCAACAGGAAATAAGTGTTTCCTAAAACGTTTGCATAAACATGTAGCGCCTATATGGGTCCAAAGTTAATACAGATATTATACTGGGTGGGATACACAAGGGTTGAGAGGGTTACTTAAACACATTTTATTTTGTTACAATTAGTAGTTACTTATAAGTATTGTTACCTGATTATCTTTGTTACTTTTGGATAATCTATATATGACACATTAAAAAGATTCATGTTAATTACAATAATTACACAATGATAATCTGGGAGATTATCTATCTATGGTTTCACTCAAGACTCGATTAACTGGGTGTTGTGTTCCTTTGTGTGCGCATGTGCTTAATTACATTTTCCCAATCATGTGATCTGATAACATATTTTTCATGTAACTGTAAGGAAATATAGTTACCTTTCATATTTTTTTGTTATTAAGTAAACCCGTTGCATCTGTTATAACTTAATCTGCCATATTCGTTATGTGTTTGCTTGGATTCAGATTGGATTTTCCATTAATGGAGCCTATGAGTTTCAAGGATTGTTTTTTGGAAGTGTAAATGCTACTAACTGTTAAAGTATTGATGAGATTTATATAATAATTGCTGTTTAAAACTACCTTTGGCAAGTTTTCTAAGGAAGCAGTCTCAGCTGAGCTTTTCTGGGTGTATTGGTCTAAATTAAAATTACATATAAGTGTATTAAATATATGCCAAGAAATGTAGGTCTGCGATGGTCATATACGTATGGAACATTTTGGTGGGTACCTGAAATCAGCAATGAGTTCAAGAGTTTCCGATGTATTCAGCAAGATGTTGTTGTTGTGGAATCCAGCACCTCCTTTAGGTTACCTGCTTCCTGTAACTGTGCTCGTTGTTTTTGGATAACAGGCCTACTATGCTTGTGTCATGTAGTGCCGGGAGCAGTGGTGCGGGTGCATCCTGGACCTAGAGCCCCAAACGTGTCACTTTCTCCCTCCCGGTGTTTGCCTCTAGGCAGTTGGGCCGAAGTGTGCTGTAAGCTGCTAGTATTTCCTCTGGTACTGTTAGAAGGAGAGACTTACATCAGGCTCACTCTACGGGAAAGAAGCTCCAAGCATCCAAAAACAAAACAAGTGTGAGACACAGGATCATAGTGTGTACCGAGATAAGCTTCACTGCCCCTATTATACTGTCTCTGCCTTCTGCCATTGCTCACTGGGTCACTTGAATAAAACAGACCCATTGTTAAAGCAGTAGACTGTCAACCCTTTGGATTTTTTGAAAACTCCTTTATGCCCAAAGCTTGATACTACACTCATGGCTTTTGGCTAAACACAAGGAGAAAGCAGAAGCTTAGCGTAGCCTGTTGACAAAATGAAATGCATGTCACTGGGAGTTCAGTGCATGACTATTTGTTCAGGACTATCTGTATTATTTACCGGTTATGATGATGAAAACTATTTCAAATTAGCCCTGGAAAGAGAAAAAGAAAACCTTGTCTTTATGGTATGCTAGGCTATGCTCACACTATTCTATGCGATGCTAATTATTTCCCGGCGGTATAGATTTATATTTAAAGGAAAAGACATGCGATTGGTATACCAATCGCATGTCTTTTGCGATTTTGCGATTTTGGGAACCGCTGCGTTAGATGACAAGACCTATATATAGGTCTTGTCATCTAACGCAGCGGTTCCCAACCTTTTTGAACTCAGGGCCCACTTAAGAATCAAACATTTTTTCGTGACCCACATTCAACCATAAACAATACGGAGGCTAAATACAGTTCTGATAGGTCAATTCAGAACATGTGACATGTTGTAAATCCAGTAGAACAGACCGCTGTCAAGGACTGTAATGAGCGTTGCTTAGGAGGATCGAGAAAGAGAAAGGAAAATTGGTTCAAATACAAAAAAATCTTAATAATGAAAATGTTTTGCAAATTATTTGGCAGCAAATATTTAATTTATATTTACACCCTTTAATATTGTATTTGGGCTTTTAGATCAAGACCGCACACAGTTAATAAATATAACTATTCTTCTGGCTAAAATACATATGTTTAAAAGTCAATCAAGGAGTAATCTTAATTGAAGGTGTTTGAAGAGTAGATTAAAAATACAATTTATTTTGAATAAAAAATGATTGCCACAAAAAATCAAAGGGTGGCTCAACACGCCATGAAATGGGAAATAGTGAGCTCTAACGAAGAGTGGGATTAAAGGAACAATACATATTCTTGCCTATTTTTGTTTGTGAAATGTTGAAGTGATCCTACTGACTATCTTTATTTCTTCTGTTTTTGTCTGAGGTGGGAATGTCATCTCCTATATGTTATTGTTATGTCCATGTTTGTATCTTTAGCCTGTACAAAATTAAAATAAAAAAACTTGCAATCCCCACAGGTTGGGAACAGCTGATCTAACTCACAACCACATTTCCCCAAATTCTGGATTGTTCCTCCAAGCTTTCTTTCATCACTCACATCTCCAGGCATCATTAGCAAGGCATTACAGTCCTGTGGCAGTGGAGTGATGAAACTGCAAATGCAAATTACATCCAATCTGCTGTCACAAACCTGTACATGATCCCCTTTGTAATGAAGCAGAAACAGACTTCTTTACAGCCTTTTAAGCTCTTCACATTTCTGCAAAATGAGAAATGTTCCATGCCATGTGTATTATTTGATTTTCTCATTGAGACAAATGCTATTTATACATTGTGCATTTGTATGCTATGACAAAAGGTTTGAGGTCATTGTGCTGCAATGGTTTGGATTCTGGGTCACATTGTCTTTTGTACAATATTGTAAAAAGCTGCCATACTCTGTTTTTTGTTCTGACATTTGCTGTCTTACTAATTAGTTTTCCTGACTACATAGTCAGACAATCTTAATCTGTTCGCAGCTTGTTTTTATTTTTTAACCAACTGCAAACATGATCACAAATACTTGTGTTTGTCATTCTCAGCTCAGTCTTAATAGTGACAGTAGACAAACTGGTGTTGACAACTGACCATCTTGAAAGAAGAACCCTACTGATCTTCAGCTTCTACTCGTACTTGTGTACCTCTACTGATCTTCCATCTAAAACTGAGGCACACAAATGCATGGGGGAACAAAAATCAACCCAAGAAAAACATGTTTAGATATTGTAACGAAGGTAACTTCGTTACTATGGACTGACGGCTTTGGGGCATTGTAATATTGCACCTGTGGGTTTGCACTTTATGAAACAACTTCCCTTTGAACAGAAATAATGTCACTCAGCACTTTAGTAGTGAAAAGTTTGCACTTTATTAGTGTGATTTGCACAGCACAGTTTGGCATTGCATATTTGCAATTTTTTATATAATTTATACTATTTATTGATGTAGTATTTATTACATTATTCAACCGTATTAATTGGAATGTCGTCTGGCAGATGCTGGTCGGGTACTCGGCTCCACCTGAAAAGAGAGGGGAGTTATAGCGAGAGCGCCGAGAGTGTTTATGATTGTGTAAGGATGACAGCGGTTGAGAATAATCATTGTGTGCAATAATATGTTTGAGTGTGTGTATATATCATGACGTTAAAGTTGCATTAATTATATAAGTGAACACTGTGTGAAGAACACTGTGTAAAGTTTACATTCATCACTTACCCATGTCTGCGACCTTCAGCACTCACTGGATCGGTTCGCAACCGAGTGTGAAGCGGCTGGGATGAGGATCAGCACCTCCAAATCTGAGGCCATGGTTCTCAGCAGGAAACCGATGGACTGTCCACTCCAAGTAGGGAATGAGTCCTTACCCCAAGTGAAGGAGTTCAAGTATCTCGGGGTCTTGTTCTCGAGTGAGGGAACAATGGAGCGTGAGATGGGCCGGAGAATCGGAGCAGCGGGAGCGGTACTGCAGTCGCTTTACCGCACCGTTGTGACGAAAAGGGAGCTGAGCCAGAAGGCAAAGCTCTCTGTCTACCGGGCAATTTTCGTTCCTACCCTCACCTATGGTCATGAAGGATGGGTCATGACCGAAAGAACGAGATCGCGGGTACAAGCGGCCGAGATGGGTTTTCTCCGCAGGGTGGCTGGTGTCTCCCTTGGGGATAAGGTGAGAAGTTCGGTCATCAGGGAGGGACTCGGAGTTGAGCCGCTCCTCCTTCGCGTCGAAAGGAGTCAGTTGAGGTGGTTCGGGCACCTAGTTAGGATGCCACCTGGGCGCCTCCCTAGGGAGGTGTTCCAGGCACGTCCAGCTGGGAAGAGACCAAGGGGTAGACCTAGGACCAGGTGGAGGGATTATATCTCTTCGCTGGCCTGGGAGCGCCTTGGGATCCCCCAGTCAGAGCTGGTTGATGTTGCCAGGGAAAAGAAAGTTTGGGGCTCTCTGCTGGAACTGCTACCCCCGCGACCGACCACGGATAAGCGGGCAGGGTCGGCTCTAGAACAAATCGAATGGGGGGGCAATCATTTACAAAGGGGGGGCACACACTGCCGTCAACAACCAACACACAAACACCAACGCAACTTCAAAAAACATGCTGTAAAGTATATTGTTTTTCACACACATTGCAGGGGTGTAGTGCTATTGTATAGCACACCTATGACTTGTGCATACATGCACGGTTGTGGCACGACTAGTGCTGGGGGGAAACGATTATTTTGAAAACGATTAATCGGGCGATTATTTGATCGATTAGTCGACTAATCGAACGATTATTTTTCTGTTGTTCAATTCATAAAAAACGTAATGTAAAAAAAACGTAATGTAAAAAACATTTTTTTCACGATACTGTGTCTCAGGGGATCTTAATATTTATGAACCTATTAATGTGTTATACCAGATTAACGGAAATAATCTCAGCTAACTGACGATACAAACCATGTTTACCAAAACAAAACACAAGTCTCATAAGAAGCATCTAAATGACCCCTGAGCGAAAAATGCTAACGGACATTGGCACAGATCTCAAGATAAAAGTACCCTTATTACTTATCGTAGCTGCACATACAAGATATCCGATTAAAGCTGAGACTCCACAGATTATGTAGGTACATAGTATCATCACTGAGTGATCCGGACTCGCGACAGGGGAAGCAAATACAGTCATCACAACACGTACCTTCACAGAGATTCTAGGGAGATCGTCTCACCGCCGTAGCTGTCAATCTGATCAAAATACGTGTTCAATGGCATTCAAATGAGAAAAAACGCGGCTGAATCGGTTAATCCATAGGTTTTTAACGTCTATGTATACAAAAATTATTGAATTTATAATCCATAATTCCATTTTAAATCGGAGAGCAAATACTAGCTGCTAATGGTTGCCACCACAGCTAGCTGCTGCTTCCGGTCAAGCAGCAGTCTCAGTGAGATATAAATATCTTTGCGTTTTGGACTAACTTTAAAATATTCCCATGCTTTTGAAGACCTGGGGCGAGATGTTTTCGTTTGAGGGCTTCGTGCGCAATCCTGTGAGGAGGAGTTGGTAGCCGTTTCAGTCTCCATTGTGTTAGAAGTGCGATTGCGAACTGCTTGTTGCTTTGGGTGACTCACGTGTGTGTGGCGTCATACAGTAGGGGTGGGCGGATCGATCCCAAAATATCGATACTTCCGATATTACGTTACGTTTCAAAATATCGATACTAGAGCCAATAGGATCGATACTGTTATACTTTTTTTCTCGTCTCCTCTACTCGTCAATTTCTTCAAAAAACTATGTGCAGACGAACACAAGTATATGCTCTTTTCTTCTCTCTCCACTGCTGTCCTCTTCTCCTCGAGGCTCCCTGTCTGAACGCCGATTATCAAGCTGACTGACAGCAGCCAGCAGGGCAGGACAGCAGCAGCCAGCGACTCGCGAGTGCAACACACACACGCGCATGATGGCTGAGAGAAAGAGCAGCGTTGTGTGGAGCAATTTCACAACTGGCAATTAAAATTTAGCGAACTGTGATGTGTGCAAGAAGACAGTTCGCTACTTTGGCCACTTTGTATTGTTATTTTTCATGTTTGGACTTTAAATTTGCAAAAGTAAAACGTGTATTTGTCTATAAAAACTGTCCTGTCTTTATTCATGAAAATGAATTCAGATTTAGTCTATTTATGATGATTTCAGCTCAAAAATCATGTCATGCAGCTCTCCCCTATATGAAAGTACATAAGACGCTTTTCATTAAAAAAAAGTATCGGTATCGATATCGGTATCGGCGATACTGGCCCTGAAATACTTGGTATCGGATGGTGGCGACGCGTCGACGCGGAAATATGTCGTCGACGATATTTTGAAGTCGACGACGTCGACGCGTCCTACAGCACTAGGCACGACCACCAAAACAGAAACATATGGACATAGGCCACCATACAAAAAGTGTGCAAATGTATTTAGTATCCTATCCATGTGAACATGTTTTAGGTGGGGGTGGACCTAACGTCCTCTAGGATGGTCTGGGGGCATGCTCCCCCGGGAAGATTATTTTAAAAATATTGAAGTTAAAAGCATCAATCTGGTGCACTTTGAGAGCAAAATGAAGAGATCTATGGATAGTCTACATCTCTCAGCATCCATATGAAACAGAACTGTACACAGATTTACTTTTTCTTTATGGATATTTTACTAATCACTCCCCTTTTAAACTGTATTCTTGTGTTACTGTCCTATAGTATTTCATACCCGTTTTTTATTTATTCTCTTATTCTTTAATAACTATAATGATCATATAAAGGTGTTCCTCGCAAATACTTGTTTACATAAATGGTGACCAAACCGTTTGAGACCCACTGAGATAACCTACACTAAAGTTAACTATCTAAACACTGAGAGAGTCCTTACCTCACTGAGCTGAGGTTATACTACAAACTACAGGCCTGTCTCTCTCCTCCCGTTCCTGTCTAAATCACTTGAACGCGCTGTCTTTAAACAACTCTCCTGTTATCGCCATCAGAATAACCTTCTGGATCCGCACCAGTCTGGTTTCAAGGCAGGTCACTCCACAGAAACTGCTCTCATTGCTGTCACGGAGGAACTGCACACTGCCAAAACTGCATCCCTCTCCTCTGTCATCATCCTGTTGGACCTGTCTGCTGCATTCGACACGGTGAATCATCAGATCCTCCTTCGCACTCTCCAAAAACTTGGAGTTTCAGGCTCTGCACTTTCCCTCCTCACCTCATACCTGAAAGACCGTAACTACAGGGTGACTTGGAGAGGGTCTGAGTCCGACCCTTGTCAATTAACTACAGGGGTCCCTCAGGGCTCTGTTCTTGGTCCCCTCCTCTTCTCCCTGTACACAAACTCACTCGGATCAGTCATTAGCCCGCATGGTTTTTCATACCACTGCTACGCTGACGACACCCAATTAATTATGTCCTTTCCCCGCTCAGAGACCCAGGTCGTCGCACGCATCTCTGCTTGTCTAGCTGACATCTCTCAGTGGATGTCTGCTCATCACCTCAAGCTCAACCTTGACAAGACTGAGCTGCTCTTCCTTCCGGGAAAAGATTGTCCCACTCTTGACCTAACAATCAACATCGGCACCTCAGTTGTTTCTCCGACTCAGACTGCAAGGAATCTGGGTGTGACCCTAGATAACAACCTGTCCTTCACTGCAAACATAGCAGCTACAACCCGTTGCTGCAGATACACGCTTTACAACATCAAGAAGATACGTCCCCAGCTGACACAGAAAGCGACGCAGGTTCTGGTCCAGGCTCTCGTCATCTCACGCCTAGACTACTGCAACTCCCTCCTGGCTGGTCTACCTGCATGTGCCATCCGACCTCTGCAGCTCATCCAGAATGCAGCGGCTCGTCTGGTCTTCAACCTTCCTACATTTTCCCACACCACTCCGCTCCTCCGCTCCCTTCACTGGCTTCCGGTAACTGCTAGAATCCACTTCAAGACACTGGTACTTGCTTACCATGCTGCGAATGGATCTGGCCCTTCGTACATCTAGGACATGGTTAAACCGTACACCCCAGCGCGTGCACTACGCTCTGCATCAGCCAAACGACTCGCTGCGCCCTCGCTGCGAGGGGGACCCAAGTTCCCATCAGCAAAAACACGTGGGTTTGCTATCCTGGCTCCAAGATGGTGGAATGAGCTCCCCATTGACATCAGGACAGCAGATAGCTTGCACATCTTCCGGCGCAGACTGAAAACTCATCTCTTTCGACTCCACTTCGAGCGATAGAACTATTAACAAAGCACTTATATACTAATAAAGGACTGGCTTACCTAAAGCCAGTTGAGTAGCACTTGAAATGTTTGGCTCTATGAAACCTGAAGTACTTATATGATTCTGTTTTCTTCAAGGTTGTGTCTTCCTGGTCGAATGTACTTATTGTAAGTCACTTTGGATAAAAGCGTCAGCTAAATGCAATGTAATGTAATATACGATCCTCTCAGTCTGACAGGAGAGGACTCTCCTCCACCTTGGTGTAGAAACAGCTCTTTATATCCGTTAGCATAGCTAGCTAACCAGATCATGCTAACATCAACATTCCACGTTACAACTTGCGCACTCACAAAATGCGCTCGTGCCACACACACACACAGAGCCGAGCTTGAATGAAACACAGAGACCCAGAAGTATGCTACTTGTACTGTACTGTATATCATATTATTTTCGATGGCTTTACTGTATAATCAGTGTAACAGATGAACAGATCGCCACTGGGCTTTCATCTAAACACACAGCCACGTAATGATAACAAAACAAAGGTCGGGGGTCATTTGTCAAGCAACACACCAATCAGAGAGCAGCGGTGAGCACAGCTCAGGCTGTGTTTTAAATGTTGTATTCTTTATTTCTGACGTATTTCACACAAAAAACCTTTAGTGGAAACGCTTTCACTTATATGTTTTTTTTTTTTAAACGGCAAAGTGGCAAGGCTTGCCCACCCTGTGTTGGGGGGGCACAGTGACTCATTTGGGGGGGCATGGCCCGCGAATGACCCCCCATGACGCCGACCCTGTAAGCGGGAGAAGATGGATGTATGGACTTACCCATGCTGTCCCGTCCTGTGTCCGCTCCAGTGTGTTTGGCCAAAGGGTCCTCGGGTAAAACAAACACTGACAAAGAAGGTTCCGGGACGAACCAAGTGGTGAGATAGGCGTAGGGGTTCCTGTTTTAGTTGGGAATGTATTTAGGGCTGTCAGTCGATAACAAATATTTAATCGCGATAATCGCACATTTTTTGTCTGTTCTAAATGTACCTTAGAGGGATATTTTTCAAGTTTTTAATACTCTTATCAACATATGAGTGGACAAATATGCTTTATGCATATGTTTGTTTATTATCATTTGAACAATGACAAATATCCTCATGAATATTAAACACAACAACCTCTGAACATTACAAATATTCGCCTCAATTCAACCTGGAACCTCTTTCATACAATATTACAATACAGAGTGTGTGTGTGTGTGTGTGTGTGTGTGTGTGTGTGTGTGTGTGTGTGTGTGTGTGTGTGTGTGTGTGTGTGTGTGTGTGTGTGTGTGTGTGTGTGTGTGTGTGTGTGTGTGTGTGTGTGTGTGTGTGTGTGTGGAGAAACACTGATGGATCGTTGGAGCTATGTGCAACTCAAGGCATGCTCGAACGGGAGCTGCCTGGACGCTGCAATCATGTTGCGCGCACTATCCGTGCTGACTTTTCGTACAATATCCCACTGTCTGGCTACCTGCATAAAGTCAAATGCTCGGCGAAATGTCGCTCCTCTGTTTTCATTGAAACAGCTCCTTATATCCGTTAGCGCAGCTAGCTAGCACCAGATGCTAACAACAACAATACACGTAAAGCCCCTGACACACCAACTAGGGATGCCAGCGATTATTCGATTATTCGATTAATCGTTACAGTCTCCATAATCGAATATTATTTTTAAAAATCGATTTTATTTATATATTTTTTTATTATTATTTATGTTTTTTTTTTTTTTTCTGGCTTAGTTTCAACCAAAATATAGACTAATGCTAATAATAGTAATAGTATTAACAATTGTAAATGGCCATTGGTCACACCACCAGTTTGTTTTACTGTAAACTTGGAGGAAGCCTGCATGCAGAGCAGACTGCTGCTGCAGCACGCTACACACCGCCCCCGCCCCCACCCCCACCCTCCCTCACACGTGCGACTAAAGATGAACAAAGCGGCAGGTAAAAAGAGTTCCTCCTCGTGGAACTACTTCGAACTTATAAGTACAAAGGAAGTGAAATGCAAGCTCTGCGAAAAGACCTTGGTCTATCATAGCTCAACCTCAGCAATGCGTTCACATTTGACAGCCTACAGCCTGTATTAATAATAGCATTGCAATAAATAAATTGCTATAATAATATTCATTGCAATGCTGCTATCATTAACACAAGCCGTAGCCTGTATTTAATAATGGCAGCATTGCAACAAATACATTGTGCGCGCATAGCGCATCTCCAAATAAAGGCAATGGCAGGCACTTTAGAAAATAACAAAAAATAAACCAACATCATGTTGATGTTGGTTTATTTGTCGCTTATTTTGTTTGTACTGTTAAACATGTTCCAGTAAAGAAAACAACGGAATTCCTTTTGTCTGAGTTTTAATTTAAAAAAAAGAAAATTGTTTTGTCCCGTGGGGGGGGGGGGGGGTCGATTAATCAATTATTATTCGCCAGGGCTGCCGAATAATCCATTTTGATCATGGTCAGTTTCTGGCAACCCTAACACCAACCAGATTTTGGGAGTCAGAGGCCGTCAGAGGCAGTCGGGCATTCGCGGCACCCTACTCAGGTTGGTGTGTCCCGTACCGTTGTCTCTTTACGCCACATTTTCACACCTCCCGCGGCCGATTCAACTTGTTGAATCAGTAGACAGTTGGCCAAAGAAAGTCGGCCCAAGCAATCACTCTGATTGGCTGTTCAGCTTAGCGAATCAGTGCATGAGAAGCGAAGCTGAAGTGAGGGACCAAAACAAA
This sequence comes from Gymnodraco acuticeps, assembly GCF_902827175.1. Classification (NCBI taxonomy): domain Eukaryota; kingdom Metazoa; phylum Chordata; class Actinopteri; order Perciformes; family Bathydraconidae; genus Gymnodraco; species Gymnodraco acuticeps. The sequence continues at coordinate 160,845 of NW_022992001.1, read as the reverse complement.
CAATTTTATTGTTGTTGTTAGCATCTGGTGCTAGCTAGTTGCGCTAACGGATATAAGGAGCTGTTTCAATGAAAAGAGAGGAGCGACATTTCGCCGACAACTGCGCCGAGCACTTGACTTTATGCAGGCAGCCAGACAGTGGGACATTGTACGAAAAGTCAGCACACTCAGCACGGATAGTGCGCGCAAAAATGATTGCAGCGTCCAGGCAGCTCCCGTTCGAGCATATGCCTTGAGTTGCACATAGCTCCAACGATCCATCACAGTTCTTCTTCTCTCTACAGTCTGTCTTCCGGTCAGAGCTGGCCCGACCCATTAAGCGACATAAGCGGCCGCTTAGGGCCCCACAGTCACTAAGGGGCCCCCTTTTTTTTAAATAAATAAATCTCAGTACACCGTCGCCGTGATAAGTATGTTTAATTAATTGTGTTAATATGCCTAGATTGCCTACTCTCAAAGTCATGTATTATATTATTGAGTCAATAATATGGATAATATACTGTAAGCGATAATATATAATATAGCTCTGACAATGTTTAAAATAAACTGTCAGTCGGACTCAGAGTTTTTGAAGATGGACATAAGAAAACATTTTTCTTAAATAATACGACAATTCTCAAGTGGTGGCTCACACAACAACCCCAGAGCCACCACTTGAGCCAGGTAAACAAGGTATATAAATGTCAGTAAACTTCCAAGTTATGCGAACATGTAAGCAAAGCATAAATTACAGCTACGTTGACGTTACTTTGAATCGCGGAGGTAAGCTAAACCGTTACCAAGTAGCTATAGCTAGCCAGATATATTAAATAAACACTTTGTCATACAATCTAAATGTAATGTTTTTTAGCGTTACCTGGTGATTTCAAAGAAAGCTCTCTGGGAAATTAAGCTAGAAGCTACCTTACAGTACACAGTTGATCCGGAGTCCTGTCAGTTAAAGTGTTTCATAGTTAGCTTAGCTAAGCATCAACCTAGCACTGAAATATATGGATGTTATGTGACAGTATTTCTGAGAAAAAGTCAGCTGAAATGGTGGCATAGTTGCCACTGCTTTACGTGTCAACAGCATGTTTGAACGTATTTGCAGCAGTAAATGTGGCTGTTTGGCCACTGACGTTGCCATAACAACACCTGAATTTAAATGTGCAACCTCTTTTTGTGACAGATTTTTGCAAGAAATTATAATTCTTCTGAATGATATTCCTATTGACAGCTAGTTTCTATGTGAACATTATGAGATGGACAGCCAGAGAGAATAAATTAAAAACAGTTATGAAATACTATATGACAAAACAAGAATAATACAGTTTAAGTGATTTGTAAAATATCCAGAAAGAAAAATCTGTTCACAGTTCTGTTTCATATGGGTGTTGAGATGTATCCATAGATCTCTTCATTTTGCTCTCAAAGAGCACCAGATTGATGCTTTTAACTTCAATATTTAAAAAAAAAATCTTCCCGGGGGAGCATGCCCCCGGACCCCCCTAGAGGAGGTTAGGTCCACGGTGTTTACATGCTTATTTATACAATATGTGTGCTTATGCTAACATCATAAGACAAAAGTTGGTTCCGTGTTGTGTGTAGTGAGAACGCGCTAGAGTGAGGGGGGCCCCCAAGCCAAAGCTCGCTTAGGGCCCCCAAAAGTCTAGGGCCGGCCCTGCTTCCGGTTGTTGCCTCTTTTGAATGACTGTTGGTAAGGACAGTTATTGCCAATTTGCCACTCGTCGACTGAGGTCTCAGGTTGGTGTGTAGCGGCCTTAACCTGTTAAGCCCGAGAGACCCCGGTTCCGGGGGCCTCCTGCAATATCTTGCAGAAAACAGTGTCTGATGTTCATTTAATAAACTATGAATGTTTTATATCCATGTAACGGGAAGAAACTCATCTAACTGATCATTTTAATTTTTTTTTCAAAAAAACCCCCACAATGCTAACGCTGAGCCTCTGAATTAGCAACGAGCGAAAAATGCTAACAGATGACTGCACCGAAATTCACTCACAAAACCTTATTATTTATCTTTGCTGCACATCTCAACCCATCGTGAGGGGACACAGAATCGATGGTTATCCTCATTATCACTCAATCATACGAACTCTCGGAGATAATAACAAGAACACACATCAAAATATATGGAGCTAGTTAGCCAAAAACGGCAAAATGGCTCACCGGTGTGGTAGTCTGGTCCAAAGTGGTCTTCAATGGCATTAAAACGATAAAAACGATGCTAATCCATAGGTTAATCAAATGTGTCTGTGTCACTTTGAATGATTTCTGATCATCCATGAGCAATAAATCAGCTTTTCGGTTTTGAGATGTCAGACCTAGAGACAGCTTCGCTCTGGAGCAAAACTTCCCGCGCAAAGACGCCATTTTTTTTTAACATGAGTGTGTGCGGGACGATTTCCCTTCGATTATATTGGCTCTAACGGTCAGAAAGAGATGTCACATGTCAAAATCGAACAAGGGGGGCCAGAGCTAAGGAAAATCCACCCAAATGGCCCCAAAAGAGGTTTTGTTTTGCTAAATCTGTCTAAAAAGGTAAACTATCACTTGTTTTGCATCAATCTTGATACAGGGTACTTATTATATGTTGTACTTTGAATTCCTAAAGCTTTTAGTCTCCTAGCATCATCCAAGGTTAGTTTTCACTATAAGTACAAAATATTTGTTGGACGGACACTATAATTTACAGTTTTTTACCATGTTCAATCTGAATTTTCTTTAAAATAAAAAACATCTATATTTATTCTGACTTTTCTACATCCAACTCACAGGTTTATCATTACTTTGAGAAAAAAGATTATTAATTTAACCCTTTTAGAAGGGAAGATATGGTCATTTGTTCTGGGAATGTCATTTTCTAGCCTGAGACCTGAAAAACAGGCTTAGGGCTTAACTGGTTAAGGTGTGCGCGTTCTCTCTCTCTCGCCACACATACACACACCCTCCCGGTTTTCCCGATGGTCAGTCCGGGCCTGCTGGTGAGCGTGGAACTGTGGTCTGCCGCAAGCGGGCGGCAGGAGCGGGGCTGTCAACATCAGCTTGTAGATGGTATTTTAAACTCGCTCTGAAACTACCGGGCGGCCGAGGACAAAAAATACACATGCGTTAATCACGTTAAAATAATTAGTGGCATTAATTTTTATTTTGCGTTAACGCGTTAATAGGCACTTTCACACTGGGGTACCTTTCCCACAAAAGTTCATGTGAACTTAGTTCATGTGAACTCTTTTATCGCGTTCACACCAAAAAGAGCCGGTACTAAAATTAGTTAATGTGAACCTTTTTACCCCCTCGAAAGTCCCTGCTAGAGAGCAGGGACTTTCGAGCGGCTCTTTTGTGAGAAAATAGCTATATTTCTGATTGTCTGGAAGGATTGCAAACCATGCCCCGCAAAACTCCCAAAAAGTTTTGTGAAGCCGCCATTTTATTATCCTCGCATTAGCATTATTAGCATTAGCATTAGCCCAGCGCAGAAACGCAGAGAGACTAACTTATGACAACACAAAATAAAACATGGGAGCGGTGGAGATGAGGAGGTGTCGGCGTTCTGGCGATTTACTCGGAAGGCTTCAGTAGAAGCTGCTGGGAGTCCCAGCAGCTTCTACTGAAGCCAGTTCCCAACTCCGGGGACTTCCGGCCGGGGACTTTGGGCGGCAGTATACGCCGTGAAGTGGTTTGCGGCCTGCCAGTAAACCCAAAGCAGAAGAAGAACAAGTGACGTCAGCGGCTTCATTTGCCTAATCTACCCCCAGGGACTTTTTCCAGTGTGAACGCGATCTGTACTTAGTTCATGCGAACTAAAGAGTTCACATGAACTAAGTTCACATGAACCTTTGTGGGAAAAGTACCGCAGTGTGAAAGCGCCTATTAATCCTAATTTATATTTATTCTGGTCAGTTATAATGTTTGTTTGGGTTAAATTAACAGATGGCTATAAACAACTGGTAATGCTATGAACATGATATTGTGAATATTCTTTATGACAATTATGATGACGTGGTTTTATGATCATTACCTGTGAATGGTTTCTCCCAATTACATCCTTGGAAGATCCTCTATAAATGAGCCAGTCTTCAGTCGGAGAGGAAGGGGTGAACACCTACAGAGAGTGGTGAACACCTACATGCTGGCTGTCTGTTCTCTTGTGGTGTTTTGATAAATAAAGCCACCATGGTTTGAAACTCTACCTCCTCTCGTTGTCGATTCTTTCACTGGAAATACAGCCGCTACTGGGTCGCTGTCTCACAGATATCAAGAGTCAAGACAACTGTGTACATTTCAGAGCCTCATCACAGATGTATTTGTTGTCATACAAGCTCTGTTTCGTGTTGTACTTCTGTCAGTTCAAAGAGCAAAACATTCAAAAATGTTATTTCTGGCTCTGCTGTTTCTTCAGGGTTTATTTGACAAACACAAGCACACAAACATACACTTTGAGAAAATAATATAATTGAACAATGTTAGCATAATAAGTGTTGCTTCTTTCAGTGCTATACTTTATACGTTTACAGTACAACGAGAAGTGTAACTCACCCGCCTACACTATTTGTCAAACAAATTCTGTTATGGTATTTTTATGATTGTTTTGTTTCAACCACTGAAGTCTTTCATTCCCTTCTTACTGTTTATCAACTTCAATGGAATGTAACAGTCAAATTAACCCATCAGCTGTTTTCAGACATGGCCATCTAGCTGTTTTCCTGTGCTACCAGTCATGCTAAGCTAAGCTAGCCACATGCTGAAGCGCTCTTTTTAATTGGCACAAAGGTATGTGAAGTGAGGTATCAATCTTTTCAACTTAACCTCAGTAAGAAAGTGAAATGTATGTAGAAAAGTTCAAACTTTTAATTTAACTTTCAAACAGAGACCTATCTATTGTATTGGAAGCAGACAAGTTCCTAACTGACAATGATTTCACAATACATTCAGCAACAATAGGTGGTGTTTATAGGAGGCACAACTCTTTCCTTTGACAGAATCTCTTGCAGTTATTGTTGTCACAACAGGTGTTGTACGTATTTCTTTCTGCATTCTCCACAATACAAAAGGTTAATTGGATTCAATATGTTTAGATTTATTGTCTATCTGACAGTGACAGTCTTTAAGAAAAAGTAAAAGTCGAGAAACTATGGTTAAATTAAATATAAATAACACAAAAACAAATTCTTGATCACGCACACCATACATTTCTGATGTTCTATTTTATTTATTTTCATTTAATGTAATCGTTTATTTGGCAGGGACAATGTACAGTAATGAACACTTAAAACATTAAAATGTGTCAAGCGTAACATTGCCAGATGTAGCTTTGAGCTCATTTCCATTCGCAGTCCCTCACATAAAACATTTAATAAAATTACATTTTACAAACATAGCAAAAACAAAATAACAAAAAAACAAAAAGTGCAAAAGAGCCAGAGCAGCATACACAAGTATTTATGACATGGTAATACAATATAGCAGCAACGACATATAAAGTGCAAGAGAAGATACAAGAGCTATAGTGCAAGAGGACATACCCCTGTGTTAAAGTGCATTTAGCGGTGATCACACGTCTGTTTGTTTCTCAACCATTCTTTGAGTTGACCTTTGAAGCTATTGAGAGTGGGACAATCCCGTATCTCAGTTGGGAGGCTATTCCAGAAAGAGCTGCCTTTAATGGAGAGGACATTTTGTCCAAAAGTGGTCCGTCTACGGTGGACTTCACAATATCCTCTGGTTTCTGACCTAGTGCAGCGTCCAGTGTGTTCTTTGTGGATGAATTTCCCTAAGGGGGGGGGCAGTCCATGTAAACATTTATAAATAAAGCACATGCTTTTAAAAGGCTTAAAATTGTCAAAGAAAATATCTGAATTTTCCTATCATCAAATATTTATATAAACACCATCTTCCTATATGAATAAACATATCTCGGTTCACATAGATTTCACATGCAAAATGAATGACCAATTGGTCACCTGTGGGACTGAATAAACAAAATAAGGGAATTAAGGGGTGTCAAAAATATACTTCAGAGAAAGAAAACTAGGAAATTCTCCATCGTGTGCACAAGGACACTGATAGCTTGTTTAACCTGCATGACAGACTGCATACATTTTTGGTTTACTCATACAAACAAGTACTATTAAATGAACATAAATAAGCCTCCAGGGATGAAAATATAGCCATTTGCAGAGGTAAGTGACAAGGAGGATGCTGAAGTGTAAAGACAGTTACAGCACCAAGATGGAGGGAAATGTACACATTTTCATGACAGCAGATAGGTTGGATGAGCAGTGGATTTGATGGACAAGGTCCATATGTTGTAACCTTTTATTCATTTAATCTGACACCACATACAACCTTTCTACAGGAGCTCTTCACTAAAATGTCATGTAATTCATATGTTCTTTCAATGTAGAAGGTATGTGCCTAATGTAATATCACGGTAAGATCTCTAAATTACTTGCAAGTTCTCTGTCCCATTGACATTAATTTCACTATGGTAATGGACTGTATTTATACAGCAATTTATCCAATCTTTAAATTGCTCTACATTTACATTATTCATGCTAAAGTGCCATTTGCTCAAGGAAGTTAACATTCACACATTAGCACGTTAGCTAGCTAGCTATTGATCTTTTAGTGTCCACTGGTTTCCGTTGTGTTTTGAGCTTCTTGTATAATTTCTTTGGATAGCATTTTGTTTGTCATCACGTGGTATATGTCTCGTCTGACAGGGGTGCAGTTCTGACGGAGAGCACCAGAACGCGGCTCCGGCACTTCACAAATTGCAGTAACCATAAGGAGCCGGACACATGCAGCAGTTTTTGCGTGGCTGTGTCTTTAGTTGTAAACTCAGAGGCGATCTGTTCATCTGTCATACTGATCATACAGTCAATAACTTTGTTGTTATTAGCATCTGGTTAGCTAGCTATGCTAACGAATATGAGAAGCTTTTTCTCCAACCAATGAGGTAAAGGCATATCTTTATATGATCATTATAGTTATCAAAAAACAAGAGAATAAAGTAAACCGGTATAAAATACTAAATGACAGTAAAAAAAAGTTATTAATAAACAAGAATACAGTTTGAAAGGAGAGTGATTTGTAAAATATCCATAAAGAAAAAGTAAATCTGCTTACAGTTATGTTTCATATGGGTGTTGAGATGTATCCATAGATCTATTAATTTTGCTCTCAAAGTGCACCAGATTGATGCTTTCAACTTCCCGGGGGAGTATACCCCCCGGACCCCCCTAGAGGAGGTTACAGTAGGTCCCCCCCACTTAAATCATGTCCACATGGATAGGAAACTAAATACCTTTGCACACATCTTGTGTCCATATCTTTCTGTTTTGGTGGTGTCATGGCTTGGCTCTCAGCCACAACAAACGCGCGACAGAAACGAGAGCGTGAATAGAAAAAAAAAGGGTTTATTTGGCTGCTGCTGAAGGACACAAACAGGCGACACAAAAGGTCAGCTGGTCGTGACTGCTCTTCACGTTGCGTCCTCCTGCCAGAGAGAGAGAGTGAGATCCGGTCCAGTCCTTTATCCGGCTAGCTCTAGCCGCCAGGTGTCCTCAATTCCCGTGAGCACACACAGAGGGAGAGTCATTAAAGGGCCACACACACGCATACCCACCACCAGAGATAGTGAGGCAGGGGTCGTCTCGGTGGCCCACCACACACCAACCCCATTCCAAACCAAAGGAAAAAGTCATGGAAAACAAAACCACACATATGGCACTCCCCCAGAACCCCAATGAAATACACCACCTTCACACAGCAATCCTCGCCTTCAGCACCCTGCCACACCAGTATCTGAGAAGCACTTTAAAAAACATGGGCAGAGCGAGAAAGATTTATCACAGTATGACAGTCCATATATACACATCAAGGTCAAACTAACAACTACTTAGTGCCATGGAGCACGTGACAGCGCGTCAGCAATAACATTGTCGGATCCCCTAATGTGCCTAACATCAAGGTTGTAAGCCTGAAGAAACAAAGACCACCTCGTCAGCCTTTGGTTGGGACACTTCATTGAATGCAAAAAGGTCAGGGGATTGTGATCTGTGTAAACCAAAATTGGTCCTCCTGCTCCCACATATACAGTGAAATGCAGCAACGCCCAAATGAGTGCTAACGCTTCCTTCTCAATCACCGAATAATTCCTTTGGTAACTGTTAAGTGTCTTTGAAAAGAAACTGACGGCTCTCTCCACCCCCCCCCCCCCTTGTCAACCTGGAGCAGAACTGCACCGACTCCCACCTGGCTTGCATCTACTTGGAGACTAAAAGGATGATCAAAACATGGAGCCGCTAACGCCTGAGAGGAGCACAATAGAGACTTAACACTATCAAACGCTCTCTGACAGTCGACCGACCAAGTATATTTTACATTAGCCCTAAGAAGTTCCGTCAGAGGAAACACTGCAGTGGAAAAATGTTCACAGAACCTTCTGTAGTAACCCATCATACCCAAAAAATCTCTGGAGTTCCTTTTTGGTTGTGGGCTGTGGGTATTCAGATATTGCCCTGACCTTGGCCAGAACTGGAGCCACACAACCCTGACCCACCACATGACCAAGGTATGTCACTGTGGCCTTTGCAAAGGCACATTTGGCCAAATTAATAGTCAGATGTGCCTCTGTCAACCGTTCAAACAACCTCTCGATGCGCTGAACATGAGCCGTCCAAGTATCACTGCAAATTACCAAATCGTCTAGATACACCGTACAGCCCTCTAAACCCGACACCACGCGATTCATCAAACGTTGGAATGTAGCAGGAGCATTTTTTAACCAAAACGGCATTACCTTATATGAATAAAGTCCAGATGGTGTGATAAATGCTGCTATTTCCTGTGCCCGCTTAGACAAGGGGACCTGCCAATACCCTTTAAGCAAATCAAATTTGCTAACATACTTTGCAGACCCCACCTGATCTATACAGTCATCCATCCGTGGCAAAGGAAAAGAGTCTGATTTTGTCACCGCATTCACTTTTCTTAGATCAGTACAGAATCTAGGTGTCCCATCCTGCTTTGGCACCAAAATACATGGAGACGCCCAACTAGATGCTGATGGGACAGCAATTTTATTCTCCACCATGTAATTAATCTCTGCGCTTAACTGGTGGCATGCGATAAAAATGTTGCTTAATCGGCTGAGCGTCCCCAACATCAATATCATGCTCAGCCCAGTCAGTTTGCGAAGGAGTGTCTCCAAACAGACACAGATATTTGTGTACCAATGCTGATAATTCCTCACGTCTTGATGCCGCCAAATGAGACAACAACCCGTCTAAATTATCTAGCGATTCCGAATTTCTCAAACGACCACAGAGCAAACTATCATCAGGTTCGGGCACTATATCTCCCTCATGCGTCAAACCATGTGTCATCACCACAGCCGGCTGCACTTTATCCTTCTCCACCTCTGTGTTAACCTCCCGCTTGTGGTAGGGTTTCAGAAGATTTACATGACAGAGGCGTTTGGTCTTCCTTCGTTCTGGTGTTGCCACAACATAATTTAGGTCAGAAGTTTTCTCAATGATATTGTACGGACCTGAATACTTAGCCTGAAATGGGGAACCAACAATAGGCATAAGTGATAGAACCTGGTCACCTGGATTAAACTCCTGTCGTGCCGAACAACGGTCATATAACTTCTTCATGTTACTTTGAGACACTGACAGCTTTTCCCGTGCCATACTCAAAGCAACACCCAAACGACGTCTGAAGCCATTCACATAATCCACCAAGCTCCGTGGTGGCTCAGTGTCAACACAACCCTCTTTCAGCACTGCCAAGGGACCCCGTACAGCATGTCCGAAAACCAACTCATTAGGGCTAAACCCTGTACCTTCATGTACCGCCTCCCTTGCAGCCAACATCAACCAAGGAAGACCTTCCTCCCAGTCTCCATCTAGCTCAGTACAGTAAGCACGCAACAAGGATTTCAATGTCTGGTGAAACCTTTCCAAGGCACCCTGGCTTTGAGCGTGGTAAGCTGTTGACTGGTTCTTCTTAATCTTCAAAAGCTTCAACACCTGAGCAAACATGTGAGATGAAAAATTGGAGCCTTGATCACTCTGGACGACCTTAGGAATACCAAATATTGAAATAAACTGTGACAAAGCCTTAACCACAGCCTTAGTTGTAATCAACCTCAAAGGAGAAGCCGCTGGATACCTAGTGGTTTGACACATCACAGTCAGCAGATATTTGCAACCAGATTTTGAACACGGTAAAGGGCCCACACAATCCACAATGAGATGTGTAAACGGTTCACTTACCACTTGTATCGGCTGTAGTGGTGCTGGTTTGATCCTCTGGTTTGGTTTCCCTGTTAGCTGACACACATGACATGTTCTAATATACTGCGACAAATCTCTCTTTAGATGTGGCCAACAGTAGTGTCTCAGGATGTTCAAATATGTTTTCCGAACCCCAAAGTGTCCACACTCATCATGTGCGACTTTCAGGACCAGAGGACGAAACTTAGTTGGCACCACCAGCTGGAAAACCTCAGTTCCCCCACCATCAACAGCCACAGGAACCCATCTTCTAAACAACAAGTCATTATGCAACATGTATCCACTTGAAGTGTTTTCCCCCTGTGCAACTGGCGCAACACAGTCAAAAAGGTCTTTCAACGAAGAATCCTGACGTTGCTCCTCTCCCACCTCATGGTGTGTAAGTAATACCGAAAACTCAGACAAAGATGGAACCTCCACTGTGTCAGTTGACTTTCCATCTGGTAGCAAGTCATGATCCCTTTTCGCCCTAGCACGTGTGATCACACACGAGGCGGTGACGTCTGGCATCACTGTAGAGCACTTCTCAGATCCTGACTCAATCAGACCACCAGTGACTAACAACACAGAGGGAACATCAGCCCAGACTCTACCACCTGCCAAACCGTTACCCAGAATGAAATGTATCCCCTTGATTGGAAAAGCTGGGCGTACACCAATAGCTACCTCCCCTTTAACAAGGTCACAGTCAAGATACATCTTATGAACAGGAACAGGGAAAACCGTTAATCCCATCCCCCGACTCCGAACCGTGTCACCAGTGTCACTTTCCTCAGACAAAGGCAGAACAGAGTCAACGATAAAGGAGTCAAATGCACCGGTATCCCTCAATTTTAATTGGAACTCTGACATTGCTACCTACCAATGACACCAAGCCCTCTCTTATAAAAGGATCATAGGACGCCAAAACCTCTGATCCCCATAAATGGTCCGTAAGCACCTCGTTAACACAGCAACTTTTCACAGGCACAGCTAATGCAACTAGTTTACCCACAAATCTTCCTCCCTTGGATTTTGCTCTAAGCGCCGGACATTCTGGTTTCCAATGGCCTTTCTCACGACAATAGTTACAAGTATCCTCAGATTTTTCCCAAGCCACTTTCTTTGGATCCATCCCCAATGAACCAACATCAACAGCCCTTCTACTTCCTTCAAAAACGGGTAGAGCTCCCGCGCGCCCTCCGAACCTGCCCTTATGAAGTAACACAAACTCATCCGCTGCCACCGCAGCTTCGGACACCGAAGTAACCCTGTGTTCTATTATATAAGTAGCAATGTTGTCAGGAAGAATGTTTTTGAACTGTTCCAAAATCATGAGTTCACCCAAATTGTCAAAAGAAGTGATGTCCAGAGCAGCTAACCAACGTTTAAAATGAACCGACAAATCCCTCGCCATTTCCACATATGTTTGACCCTGTTTTTTCTCCAAGGACCTACAACGCTGTCGATAAGCCTCAGGAACGAGTTGATATGCTCTAAGCACCGCCAATTTTATTTTAACATAGCTAGAGCTATCCTCCAGACATAACGCGGAATATGCAGACTGTGCTTTTCCTGTGAGCACACACTGAAGCATCAGGGCACATTCTGCATCCAGCCAATCCCTAGCCTTAGCTACCCGTTCAAAAAGCAACAAAAAAGTGTCAGGATCACTTTCATTAAATTGCGGTAACAAGCGCAAGTTGTTAGCATCGAACCGATGATGGGACCTGGGCACCTTTTCACCGTACCGCTCACCCAACGCCGCACCATCTCTGACCATAGAAAGACGTTGCCCTTCCATATCCAGTTTGGCTCTCTCAGTCTCCTGCCGCATCCGCTCCACTGCAATTTCCTTTTCAACCTCCATCTCATGCCTCATGTTGTCATGATTCAGCTGCAACAATAACATCTCCTTCTGCTGCTCAAAGGACAGTGAACTAGCCTGCAACAGTGGTTTTAACAACAGACCTCTTTTCTCTGCCGGAAACACTCCCGTGTCACCTAATGCCGTCACAATAGAGTCTTTTATAGTGCTTTTTAGCCTCTTATCGCCGACGATTTCAACCGAGAAATGTTCAGCAATAACGAGCAGCTGCTCCATTGAGAAATTGTCAAGGGCTTCCTGAGATGGAGCCCTGATAAATGCGTCTACATCCGCCATACTATCACACAACACCGGAGCTTACACTGAGACGAAAAGCAAAAATAAATGATTGGAGTTCCCCCACTAACTGCGGCACCCACTAACTAATCTCCTCCCTAGTCTTCATGTAGTTACTTGCGGCGGGTACTTATGCACTGGAGACCGCTGGCCCAGCAAAGCGACTAGCAAGCTAGCAACAATACTGCGATCACGGCCATGCCCCCAAGCCGAGGCTTCAGCCACTTTCACCACAACATTAAACACCCTGCCCAACGATCCCAAGGGAACCGTCGCTATAACCTACCAGGGGAAACTCCGCACAAATAATGAACTAACTCCCAACACCAGCTTACCTTACCGGAATGGACGAGCCCCCAGCTGTCATGGCTTGGCTCTCAGCCACAACAAACGCGCGACAGAAACGAGAGCGTGAATAGAAAAAAAAAAGGGTTTCTTTGGCTGCTGCTGAAGTACACAAACAGGCGAAACAAAAGGTCAGCTGGTCGTGACTGCTCTTCACGTTGCGTCCTCCTGCCAGAGAGAGAGAGCGAGATCCGGTCCAGTCCTTTATCCGGCTAGCTCCAGCCGCCAGGTGTCCTCAATTCCCGTGAGCACACACAGAGGGAGAGTCATTAAAGGGCCACACACACGCATACCCACCACCAGAGATAGTGAGGCAGGGGTCGTCACAGTGGTCATGCCACAACCGTGCACGTGCATGCATACGCGAGCCATGGCAAGATATCTGGATTAAGAGGTTGCTTTTTCTTTGCACAGCATGAAAGAAAGGCCAAATGAATGGGCTGTGATTTTTAAGCAGAGGTCAATAATTTGTACGGCCCTCGGAGGATGTTGAAAAAATTGAAATTACCCTTGAGGAAAAAGGTTCCCCACCCCTGATTTAAAGAGAAAAAGCTGGAGGAGAAGGGGTCTCTTTTCCCGTCCTGAAACCAAGGGAATACGACCGTGGATTTATATATTTTTTTTTGTGTGAACTCTGGAGGGTATTAGTATAGGTTTTTCGCGGCTTTGTTTCCTTCCCAGTAGGCTGTGTTTGGACCTTTGGGTAGAGGAGGGAAGTCTGGGTCCTACGGCTCATGGTGTGGCTGGCCCAGGCCCCCTTCTTCTTTTGTTTGTTTTACGATCCTCCAGATTTGGTTCCTTATTGCCGGTAGGCATGCATGTGAGTTACGGCTGTGCTGAAAATAAATGCCTGTCGATAACTAAATTCTGTGTTTGGCGTGGTTGTTTTTATGTTGCGGGTCTTCCCACGAGCCACTACCGCTTGGTAGAGGGACGGGACGTACCAGACCCTAAATACGCTTTTAGTTAACGCTGCACATGTTTCATTAAGTTGGTGAATGTTTTCTAAATTATGTGCATGTGTTGTCAAGTTGGTGAGGATGTTTCTTCATTTACATGTGTTTTGACTTGTGTGTTTTCTTATGCTGCAGCACCTCTCTCCTAATAAAGATTTTTGGGCACTTGTCGGCCACCGTAAAATAAGCTAATCACGACATTTGCTTGTAAGAATCACCAACATTCATTTGAAGCCATGTTATAGTCAGTGGCGTTTCTAGGTGTACAAAACTGGGGGGGCAGAAAGAGGTCGGGGGAGAGAGAGAGAGAGAGAGGGGGGGGACAGAGAGAGGGAGGAGAGAGAGAGGGGGGACAGAGAGAGGGGGGGGAGGAGAGAGAGAGGGGGAGTGTCAAATTACATACTGAAGACCACAGGAGCAACACTGTGAGCGCATACATTTACGTACACAGCGTGGGGATGTCATAGTAATGCACCTTCATACATGGAGTAAAGGTCACCATCACAAAGTAATTCTTAACAATAACAACAACCGTAATGCTTTAGCATTAAAACACCATAGACTGTAAATATAAGGAAAACACAGACACTCATCATCGAGGTCACAATATCAATCGATCCAGCAGAGGCAAAACACAGAAGATCAACAAAATATATGACATAAATGAACTTACCAAAGCTGAAGGCTCACTTGAAAAGAAAAGCGGCACGGCGGTCCTTCCTCTGACAGAATGTGTCTATCACTTTGGGGATGAAGTCCTGTAGTTGCTGGATCAACTGGCTTTCAATTGAAAGCATGGCCAATGCGTTAAGTCGCGGCTGTCCCATGGTGTTGCGAGTGAAAGTCTTTATCCTTTTGAGGGTGGAAAAGTTCCTCTCTGACTCGGATGTCGTCATCGGAGTTGTCACTATTATTTTGACCAAAATAACAGTCTCAGCAAACGTTTCCTCCAAGTTGTTCTCGTGAATGGATTTCAACAGAGACAGGGCAGTGTTTCCAGTGTGAAGCTCACTGTGGCGGTAGAGCGTGGTCAGCTCAGACTTCAACTGCTCCTTGTTTCCCAACGCAGGCCACAGTTTCACGGCGCAGTCAAGCTCAGGTGTAGGAAATGACAGGACATGCTGTGGGAAGAATGAGCTGTCAACAAGCTTTGCAGCGATCAAATGGTCACTCTGTGAGAAACCTCTGTTCCACCTGTGAGATGACTGTGTCACAAGCCTCCTTCATCACCGGCGCTGTGCTGCTGACTCGTCGGCCTGGCTCGTCTGTTCCATCATGAGCTAGTGGCGGCCAATGCATCAGTTTTCTGCCTCATTTTCTGAACATTTTCCTTGAAACGGCAGAGCGCGCTGTTGATCCCAGGTGCATCGATGCTTCGTTTTTGCAGAGTGTTGTATAGAACATCCACTTCTGGCATAAGCAACGAAAAAAACTCCAGGAGCTGCATAAATGCTCGGTCCCGCAGTTTCTTTGACAGGCCGTATGCCTCACTTATGGTGACCGCATCCTATCCTGGTTGTGCGCGTATATGCTTCATACACTGAAGTAGTGCATCTCGGGTCTCCCAAACCGCGTTCACAGTTCTGCTTTTAAAGTTCCATCTCACAGCCGGTGGCCGTGGGATGCGTCTCTGTGTTGCCTCTGCAAGAGCTGCAACACGTTTTGGAGCACCGGAGAAAAAAGTGGAAAAAGCAGTTAGATCTGCAAAAAACACCTTCAGGATGCTCATCCTTGCTGAACACAGTTGCTGCAGGGTCAGGTTCAGTTGGTGGGCGTAGCAGTGAACAAACTGAGCGTTTGGGTACGTCTCCTTCATCACCGTCTGTACCCCCGCGCACGTTACCGCTCATGACGGCCGCCCCGTCATAGGTCTGAGCGATTAGCTTTTCTTTCAGCTTCAGGGGTTCCAGAACAGCCTTGATGCTGTTAGAGAGACCTACACCAGTTTTGTCCTTTACTTCCACAAACTCCAAAAAACGCTCTGTAACTGTGAGGTCAGGCATAATGTATCGCAGCACAATCACCATTTGCGATTTACAGGAGACATCGGTTGTCTCGTCGGCCTGAACGGCAACAAATGATGTGTTGTCCACTTGCTTGGCTATTTCCTCCCTGTACACATCATACATGCAGTCCAAGAGTTCATTCTGTATGGTGCTTGATGTCCCTTTGAAAACAAGCTGAGCTTCGTAGTGCCATTGAAGGGAATCGCCCTCACACATTGTCTCGAAAATTGACCTGAATATCCCTGGATTCAGAGAGTCCGCCGACTCGTTGTGGCCCCGCAGTGCTGTCTCACATTTCCCACACAGTTTAATACAGGTGATGATCCGACCAAGCACGTACCTGTTTTCTTCCACCTTCCTATTATGAGAATCAATGCCGCGTCTGTAGGCGCTGTCAATCTGAGCTGCAACATTCACCCTTCCAAGTAATCCCAATTTTACGGCATTTTCCAAATGACTGTTGCTGCTCTCATGCTTCATTGTCCTCTCCGAAAGATGCTTTAAGTCCTTGTAACCTGTCCTCGACCAAGTACCTTGATCTTCACCAAAAAGCAGGCAAGGAAAGCAAAAGAGGGAATTCTTCTGGATGCTCGCCGTTAGCCATTTCTTTTTAGCAAACCACTCAGCGTTAAACCCACGTTTAACTTTGCCCGCAGTCTGGACCATTTGGAAATCCGGTGGATGGTGGGCACCGAGGCGCTTTACCTCCAGTTTCTCTCCGAGACTAAGTGTCTCAAATGTGTGCTCCAGTAAATGGTCAACTTCATTCATTTTCTTTCAGTTTTTTACTTCTTTTAATCGCTGGTGATGTTAGCTATATGCTGCTCTCTCGTCTCCTCTTCAAACTACACGTGACGTTTCGCAGCACTGCACACGTGAGTACTTACAGCCAATCAATTCTGAATTATGTGAGATGACGTATGGTGGGGATGGGAGCACTATGCCCCTACGGTCATTATTTTTTTGCCACACACATTAAATAGAAAAATACTCTGAGCATGCGCAGTGTAGTTTTTACAATCACCGTTCACTTAGACTGTGAGAGGGAGGGGCAGGATCGGGTTTTGTCCCACATGGCTCTAAACAGCTCAAAACGGCACTCTAGACACTAATTAGAAGAACACAGACTAAAACAGAAATGTACAGACGAATCAGATTATTAAACATGACCTTAAAATATATTTTATATGTTTTTTTATTTATTTTTTAGTATTTTTTTGTAATCATTATTTGTAATACTTTCTTCTGACACTAGGTGGGGCTGTGCCCAACCTGCCCCTAATGACCCGCCGCCACTGGTTATAGTCAACTAGCAAATGAAAGTCACTGCCCTTTTAGCTCTGTTTTTGGTCTTCACCAACTCCTGAGGGAAATATCTGGCTATTAAGCTGCTAAATGTTCCCCTTAAACCATAGGTTTGCTAGAACAATGAGTTAAATTACTTTAATGTTAAATTAACTTTAAAGGTGATTCTAGTCATATAGTGCGTTACAAATTACACCTTTAGATATTATATACTTTTTAATGTGACCCATTGTTAATACAACCTTACCCTAACCCAGCGTTTCTAAAAGTGTGGGGCGCAGAGATGTGATAGGTGGGTTGCGAATGGACGCGATGAACAGGAGATTATTTATTTTTTTTAAATACATTTTTTGGACCTCAGGCCAGAGTCGAACCTGGGTCCTTGCGGGCGGTAGTGGACTGTTACAGCCGGAGACTCGCAACGGCGTGTGTTTGCTGCGGGGGATGCAGTACCGGCGCAGCGGCGTTGTGAAAGTCCACGGCCCACCTATGCCAGAGCCAGCAGCCCACCGAAGGCAGCAGCCCACCGGGAAAAGTCCCGAATCTCCCGATGGTCAATCCGAGCCTTCTCACACACACACAACTGAAACCAAAATCATTTACAGACATGTGTAAAACATCTCTCATACATAGGCTACATGTAACACACACACCAGCTTGCAGTCAGGAATAAAATCAATGTGGAGCGGCACCTCACCACTTCATAAGGAGTTTAACCGTGACACTTTTCGAAATCCTGTTTGTGTCCCCCCCCCTTTACAAATATGTTTATTATTATGTTTAACGCAAGCCGTCATCGCCCCGGAGGAGCACACAGCCTCTGTGAACGAGCGAGAGAGAGGGAGAGAGAGCACACCTTTATCTATTTAATATAGCCTAGTTGTCAAAAATAAAGTAAGCAATCATTCCAATGTGTACTATACATAGGACAGTAAACAAAAACAGTTTAAAAGGGGAGTGATTTAGATTAGTAACATATGCATAAATAGAAATAAAGAATGCTAACTAGGTAACATAGGATAAGAATAAACAAGTTTAAATGATTTGTTATTGGTTGTGATCATATTCTAAAGATGTTTGGATTATTGAAAAGTATACAGCTCCCTTTCATCTGAGTGTTGAGAGCTGTATCCATAAATTCCTTTTGTGCTCAAAGTGCAGCAGATTGATGCATTTCACTTCAACATTTAAAAAAAATCTTCCCGGGGTTGCATGCCCCCGGACCCCCCTAGAGGATGTGAGGACCCCAGGTTGAAATAATTAAATTACATACATTTTATTTTAGTAAACACTGAAAACGGGTCCCACAGACCCAAACAGCACACAAGGGTTAAAATGTAAGCATATAATAATGTTAAAATGTCCTAAATATATACACTGCAAAAAACAAAAAAGAGGAGTAAAAGTAGCTCACGACTTGTTTTATTTTTTTAAAGTAGCCCTCATCCTAAAAAAGGTTGGAGACCCCTGTTATAGAATGATACATTTGACCATTTTAAGCTTGGCCTACCATTTTATTGGAGCGATGAGGAACAGGTGGGGCTTGAAAAGGCTCACCTGTTCAAAGTGTGGAATGACAGAAAAAGTTTGAGAACCACTGCTCTAACCCAATATAAATGAAGATGATGGTAGCTTTAAATGTGCTGAAAAAGATTTAGCAAAAGCCAACATAACATTTTCTATACAAGTCTCTTCCTGCTGCTAGCTCTTTGTTTGAACCCTTTTATTCATAATTTGGCCCATTTGTAGTGGGTTAGACATGAACTCAGCTTGCATTCTTTTCCTGCCTCAATTTCCAGCATCATATTATCGTATAAAATGTATCCGGAACATTTTCTTTCATAGAGTACCTAGACCAGTTGCTTCTGTGAAAGACTTTACATTCCTTATGTGTTTTGTATTCAAGTGTCGCTAACATGCTAAACCTTGGCCCTTAGGTATAAGTGTTTTAAATGGCCGGTTCACTCATCGAAACATTCCATCATACCTCATATTCTGCTTTCAAATGACAATTTGAAAACTACAATTCAGTTTATTCAACAAGAAGCAGTGTAGGTAGATCAAAGAAACCATTTAATATTTTCTCATAGCTTCAACTGAAAGGCTATGTCCTTTGGAACACCCCTCTGCCTTCCTCTTTCCTGACAATTATTGTGTAGCTAACACTAAACACTCCAAATTAAAGTTTGCCTGGCAAGGGGCGCACATTCATCAACGAAGCTTGCTGAAACATGCTGCGCTTTCAAGAGTGAATAATGCCAAAGCAATGACGCCGTAAGTGGATTTTCTGCCTGCTCCCCTGCATGGCACTCACACCAGAGAACCCATTTGAAGTGTTTAGTCTTGGGAACATTAATCCCTGTAATTTCAGGTCTGGTGTGCCTTCTCTGTCAGGTACATTAGGGCTGCATCGGAGAACCAGTAAAACAGCGAGGAAGCTGCGTTGTTGTCCGCCAGTAATTAAAATGCCATGTGTTCATCCTTACACGTAAAACAGCACTTGTTAAATGAAGACCTGCCACGCAGTAATTGTCTCCGCTGAGAAAAATGAAAGAAGAGTGGCAGAGATAACGAATAAAGGCAAACCAGAGGAGGGATTTGTGTTTTAATGCTACAAATAGACACACATTTACTATGATGTCTGAATTGCGTAATGGTGAGGGTCCCTTTGAAAGCATCAGGACTCTGCTTATTTGTATAATTACCTTCGCAAGGGAGGATTTGTCATTGATTCAATTAGTTTTTGACTGTTTGGTAGTTAGTCAACACTACTTTACACATTTTAATTGCATTTAGTGGGAAGTTCGACCACAGGGCAATGAAGGAACAAATGCTTCGTATTTGTTGTGTTTTGACTTTTGGCCATGTTCTATCACGCTTTTAAAAAAATAGTAGATGTCCAACATGTATTATTATTATTCTAATTCAGATCAGGATGGATACATATTAAAGAGGCACTATTATGCGTTTTGTGGTTTCCCCTTTCCTGTAGTTTGATATAAGATTTTTGTGCATGTAAATGATCTGTGAAGGTTTCTCTTACACACTCCCCCGTTGCCTGAAACGCCTCCATTGGACTCTTTGTTTACTTCCATAACACAATGATATCACTTTGTAACACTCGTGCTTCTGTTGGTGGTTGACCAATCACAACAGAGCCGGACAGCTAACCAATCAGAGCAGACTGGGCTCTGGTTTCAGACAGAGGGTGAAAAGAGGTGCTGCAGCACAGGCAGTCTGAGAAAAATAAAGAGCTTGTTGAACATTAAAGCATGGAGACATGTCCCAGTAGAGGCACGACATTCAAATAAACCTTAAAATGAGCATAATAGTGTTTAATGTTGTATCCCAGTGATGGCAGCATACGTACACTCAAAATGCAACAGACAATTTCTCACTATGGCCTCTGCTTTTAAGGCATCATGGGCTGGCGGTATACCCCCCAGCAGTATAGCCAGGTGGGGCCATCTGAAAAATAATGAGCTACGTGGGTTGTGCCCCTTGCCAGTCATATCACCTTTTGATACAGAACTATTACAGTATAGAAATACTGCTCTAAAATGTCAGTTCACCACTGAGATCAATCAGCCTCCAGACAAACTATTTACCTGCAACTCATGACAGCAACTGTGTTCAGAGACAACGCAACGCAAATTTAAGAGGCGCCGTGATTGCATACAGAGTAAATGTTGAGAGGCTACCCCAGGGCCTGCTTCATAAACAAGAGGGGAAAAAGAAAGACTGGAGGGAAATATCAGAAACAGTCAGAGTTTCTACAGTTGGAACGCTCTGTGCGACCATACTGTCACATGGTCGCTGTATCTGTTGATAGCCGTGAACCAACTGCACTGGGGGCTAGATGTTTGGGGATCAATAAACACAATCATGTTATTGATTTGAAGGATAAGACAAAGCAAGTAGCTTGCTCGACTTTCAGTATGAACGGACTTTAGATGATACACTTGCTTCGTCATTCAAAAAGGGGAAATACGTCTGCGCCATCCGCCGTCTTTCTATTTCCTTTTCGTTATTTGGCGTAATTCACCAAATGTTTAAAATGTTGCACTCGTAAAATGAACGGAAGGAGATGTGGCTCAGGAGGTAAATTGGTCGTTCACCAATCAGAAGGTCAGGGGTTTGATTCCCAGCCCCAAGTTGCTCCTTGTGGCGTTATATAAATGCAGTCTGTTTACAATAGGGCAGAGATAAAGTTTGGTCTAATGATGGCAACACGAAATGTGTTATGTGTTATTTATACTGTGTTATGTATATTATAAATGATTCATGATTTGCCCTCTCTTTGATAACCTCTTTAGTACTTTCTGTAGGTTTTATCAAGTCCAAACTGATATGCTTTAAAATACTCTGAATATAGCTTTTTCTAAATGCACTGCTCAAAATAGTTTTTGGTTGGCTTATGATTTAAATCTGACCTTTGAGGAAGATTGAAATCCTTCCATCCATCTGTAATGACTTCCATATTTTCTGGTAACAACAGGGCACGTTTGGCCAATAACAACTAATAGCTGGTTTAAACATAGCAAGTCTTTCAGAATATAATTCCTTTATTGTCATCGCACCAGGTACAACGGAATAAAAAAAAAAAGCAATCCTCGCAGTGCATTTCCACATAAAACAAAAAAATATATATCTATATAAACATATACACACATAAACCTATGCTCACACATCCATACCAACAGAGTGAGTGTGTCCTTACAATTGCACTGTGCAGGCACTGGATTGACTCCAAGTCTTGTTTCAGCATGGATTGATGAGTCCTTACACTGACTGTGTGAGCACTCACCATAACAAAGTGCTGTTTTCTAGCACAACCCAAGGATTCATGAGCAGGCCACACAAGAGAACCAGAGCGCTAATTAAGAGAGGGTTAAGGTCGGCAGAGTGAAGGATGGTAATGGGGAGGCCTGACAGCGTGAATGTCTTCATTTTCCCCATATGGAAGTTTAAAAAATGGAAGCCATCCTTGCCACCTGGGTGTACCTTGAGCTGTCTGAAAAGAAGCGATTACCTGCTCAGAGTGTGCCGCCGAGCCCTTGGGCGATTTGATCATCACTTAATCCCAAAAATGGTACCATTCATCAAAATGTAATGGTTATTTTGCTTTTGAATAATTACACTCTAAAAAAGACTGATACATGTGAGTAATGACACAGCTTCAGCACTGCACTAACCACCACAGCCGATGATGCCACATTGGAGAGAACAGCACAATCATTGCTAAAAACATCAGACAGAAAGGTTGAACAGGGTGACAGGATGTTCTCAATTGAAATTGAGATGTCTGAAGTCTGATTGGATTCAATGTAGTGGAACTTGAGACAATGACCACCAAAGGCATGTTCTGACCACCCGGCCTTTGTTTACTTAATTGAAGCTTTGTGGTCAAACATCAAAGTTGATAGATGATTTTCCCCTGATTTAAATGGAATGATTTTTATAACGGAGGTGATACAAGCCATCATTTCCATTGGAGTTCAGCATATGTTATATAGGTTTTTGAGCATGTAAATGGTCTGCAAAGGCTAAAATCCCAATGTTGTTCTTAGGTGGATTTTCTCTTGCCTGAATTACATCCATTGGACTCCTTTGTTTAATTCTGTAACATAGTGACATCACTATAACACTTGTGCTTCTGTTGGCTAGCGCTCCAGCACATTGTAAGTGATATGCTAAGGGTGGGGGAGACATTTTTAACACTTCTCTGAGCGATTGACCAGTCATCAAAGAGCTGGCCAGCTACGGGGATCACATCGGCATCAATAGTCTTATCTGAATGGGTCAGCGCGATTAGGCCAATCCACCGTCATTAAACACCTCTTAAACAAGGTTGGACACCGTTTGGAGGCTCTCTGGCTTTGGTGAACAGTGTTTCAAATATAATTGAAATGGATGACATGATACTGACTTTTAAACATCTCAACAACAATCAAATAATAGAAAAAGAGGACAGAGTGTGAAAGGTGTAACTTCTTTTGAAATTATTCTGTGTTTATCTGCTGGTGTACTAGAGTCTGTGGAAACTACAAAAACCAAAGTGACAGCTGCCTCATAAGAACATGTCCAACTTGGCATGATAAAAGAAAGAAAATGAGAAGAGTAGCCTTTTTTTTTAAATATAGAAATAACTCTCACACCTGCAAGGGGTTGCATGGGAAGCATTTATTTAAAAAAAACGTTTCTGACCCAAAAAACGATGGTTGGTTCTCTGTTGAGAACAGTCTCTGAGCTGCCATGTCAAGGGAATTGCCAGCCCAATGAATCCATTTTCTTGTGATTGAGAAGGGTGTAAACACACATTGACAGCCCATCCATCTGTGATGATCACCACTGTATTCTGATTTCCAACACATTTTCTTGTGAGGTCATACCGGCATCAAACCAAAGGCACGTCTCAAAAAGCTTTGAGTTCTTAAAATGCAGCTTTCCAAAAGTTATTTTGGTTCATTGTGCAAGGTAAATGATTCTCAATTGACTTCAGTGCAGTTGCAGTGGTCTACTTTACTCTTTGACTTCTGTTCTCAGGCGAATTGAACATCTTTGATAACCCTGATGTCCTCTCTTGCAATGTGTATCATCCATGCATTGCAATCCATCATTTGCTAGGTGAACCATCGGCCACCTGACTTACTTGGTCCATTAGGATCTCACCAACTGTTGCTATAGGCACTGTACAAATGCACACACATATGTGCTTGAATTGGAATAAAAAAAGTGCCAGTACTCTAAATCAGCAACTGTTTCAAGTCAATTTATTTATACAGCCCAAAAACAAGTATTTGGCTCAAAGTCATAGTATATCCTATAATGCTGGTGGGTTTGTCTCTTTACTGTATATTTTAGAAAGGCTCACTGTACTAAATGACTCGGGGTGCATCTGAGATTAGAGGGGGTGCAGTGGTAAAGTGCTATTTTTATAAGTGGGGAGTGGACCTGACACCCTCTCGGGGGGTCCGGGGGCATGCTCCCCCAGGAAGATTGTTTTTTTAAATATTGAAGTTAGATGTATCAATCTGGTGCACTTTGAGAGCAAAATGAAGAGATATATGGATACCTCTCAACATCCATATGAAACAACTGTAAACAGGTTTACTTTTTCTTTATGGATATAAAAGAAAGTAAAGCCTGACTCCTACTGGCGGCTGGTTAAATGACTCCTCGTCCCTGAGTACACTCACCATCTTTCAGCAGGAAAGGAGAGAGGAAATCCTTGTCCAGCGACAACCGCTGTCTTTTCGCACTATTATTAAGCCACGCTAACATTTTCGAAATGCTAACATTATGTGATGTCTTTTCTGCTCTAGTCTATCGCTGCGGCGCGTCTTAGATGCATCATGAGATGCCGCCGGCATGTCACTACCCGATCTGCAGCTCTGCCCGATCTGCAGTGCGCATGTGCGCCATATTGGACAACTCCGTACGGCAACCCAAGTAGGACACTTGACACAGTGGCTTTTGGCAAAGCTCAAAAAGAAAACTCGTGAGAGAGATGAGTTATTGTTATTACAACGTGACTTCACTATTATTTAACAACTATTTTTATTGGGTTCTTTTATTTGGGGTTAAGTACATTGTCAGAATAAGTGAGAAATGGATTTAACTTCTGTTAGACAGCCATATGCCATACATTTTTGCATACATTCACAGTAAATATTTATTCAGTATGATAGCTGTCTAACAGAAGTTAAATCCATTTCTCACTTATTCTGACAATGTACTTGACCCCAAACCCTAACCATCTCGCACATGCGCACTACAGATCGGGTAGTGACAGCGCATCTAGGTACGCTCTGGCGCCAATGAGCAGCTCTCATAGGAATGAATGAGGCCCCGCCTCCCACGCTGTATCCAGTTCTTATTATACATCCATGGGTACGCTGGGCTTATTTGTTGTCATGCGTCACGACGTGCCACCGGCAGCTGGCGGCTGAGTACCGGCATTTACTGAGTACCGGCACCTTGCCGGTACTCAGTAAGAAGTGCCGGTACCACATGGGTAAAAATCAGAAGTGCCGGTACCACATGGGTAAATATCAGAAGTGCCGGTACTGCGTACCGGTGAGTACCGGCCCTATTCAAGCACTGTGTATACTGCTGTTAAACAGGTCAGGTTATTGGGTCTACACCCACATTTCCAAACTAGACATGACAATTCCTATCAATGATAATTGCACATATTAGCTTTGCTATATATAGTAGAAGTTTAAGGTTGCAATCAGGTCATATTTGTCATGAATGGAGCAAGAGCAGGGTGGACCCAAATTAATGATGTACACGGTTTGAACAGGCAGAGCAAGGCAAAACAAAAGTAACAAATATCTCCAATGCACACAAAACAGAACACGGATCGGACAACTACGAACAGAAAACCAGAACTGAAATACCTGCAAGACTAATTTCAAGGACAAGACACATCTGGGTAGGGAAGGCAAAACACAAAAGGCACTATGTGAACAGAATTAGGTAATCTACAAGTGGTAAAAACCAGAGACAGGAAGTAAAAATAGACACTACACAGGGGGAGAACCCTTTTCAAAATACAGGAAACACAGACAGATTGTGAGAATACTGGCATATTAATATTCAATAATGTACTATTTATATGGCCCAATAAGTGCAGCTCAGCGGGAATGAGGGAGATGGGAGTGTTGGAGTACTGGTTTTCCCCTGTTAAATGCTGCAGACCTGGAGGGAACCCTGCTGTTGGACATTAGCTAATCAAGCTACTGGCTGAAAGAACCAGGCTGTGCAGAAAGGTGTTCTTAGATTAGGAAGGCGTCTAACTGAAATAACTCACCTGGAAAATCATTGGCAGCCATTATAAGAGCTCTAGAATTAACTGAATTCTAAAGAATAGGCTTTTGTAATCTCTTTTACCCTAGTAATACAGGTAGACTTTATTGCAAATGCCTGTAGGTGTTGTTTCCTAAGTCTGACTATTTTCTCCTTTACCTCTTTACTGTAATATGTTCCATGAAGGAGAAAGAATACAGTTTATTAGAGAAAAACAGTGGACATAATTAGCCATCTTGCTCTTTTGTAACACTGTACCTCTTCAGAAAGAGAGAAAACGGAAGCCAAGTTGACCTCTGCTTCTGCCTCACACTTCCAATACTTTGGTCCAGGAAGATCCCTGCTACCCTTTGCCCTAACCCTCTGTCCTCAATTATTTTTCAATATAAGTATTTTTTTCACCACACCACTGTCTCTGAGTGTGCCTCTGCCATGAAAGCAACTGTGGGCTTAAGCTGTTGGACGATTGCGTAAATGGAGAGCTTCTATAAATACCATTTTACCAACAGGATGTTATTGGCAGTCAGAATTGTGGGTTGCATTATCTCCCTTACTTTAGTATAAAATGATTTAGTGTGCACTATGCTCAAGGAGACACAAAAGAAAGCATTGAAGCACTTTTTCTTTAGCATTTTGGAAACTCAACCAGCTCATATAATGGCTGCAATTTGATGTGTCTTAGTCCTTTCACCCATTAAGAACCTTCCTAAGCAAAAACAGACTATTCACGAGCAGCCATGGTGTCCAGAGGAAGAACCAGTGGCGACTGGTCATTGGGGGCAGGTACCCACCTAGTGTCAGCAGAAAGTAATTCAAATAATAATTCCAAAAAAATGTAAATAAATGCAAAAGAAATACATCTTAAAATATATTTTAAGATCATGTTTAATCGTCTGTACATTGCTGTTCTAGTCTGTGTTCTTCTAATTAGTGTCTACAGTGTGTGCCTATTGAGCCGTTTTTAGCGACGTGGGTCAAGCCCCGATCTAGCCCCTCTCTCTCACTGTCAAAGTGAATGGTTGCTGTAAAAACTACACTGCGCATGCTCAGAGTATTTTTCTATTCAATGTGTGCGGCAACAAAATAATCACCATAGGAGCACTGTGTTGGCATACCTACCAAACGTCCTCTCATAATTCAGAGAGCTGATTGGCTGTAAGTAGGCCTACGTGTGCCGCGAAAATAGTAGTTGTTTGTGAAGAGGAGACGAGAGAGAGCAGCGTATAGCAATTCAAATCAGTAAAAGTTGTTCGTGCCCCACCCCTTTTGTACATATAAAAACGCCACTGGGATGAATCCAGTCATCAAAGAGCTGGCCAGCTAACTAATCAAAGGCAGACTGGGCTCTGGTTTCAGACAAACTGAAAAAGGTGCTGTAGACAGGTCATAGTAGTAGCACAAAATACAAATATGAACCTGAAAATGAGCATAATACGGCCCCCCTTTCCAAAGTGGACTTCAGGAATACATTTAAATGTTGTTCAGTCATTTTTCGCCATGTGTAGCACAATTAATTAAGCAACATTTGTATTGTGTTGCATAATGACAACAAATGATCCTTGTGAATCCTTGACATTTGTGGTTTTCAAATTACATTTAGCGACAACCACTATGCCCTGGTACTGCCTCACAGAGACTCTTGTTTTTTTTAATTAGCAATGTCTCAGTGGCAATGAGCTCAAATGAGAATTAGCTGGAATAATACAAAGGGTTATTTTAGTGCACATTTTGTGGAGGAACAAATCCGGAGTCAATGCCCTGTTTGAATGCATGCAAGAGAGTTATATTGCACCTCTTTCTCTGGTAATGAAGCCATTTTTACACTATGCTGCAGAGTAACACTTTATTCTGTGTTCATGCAGATAGGTGCAGTGCCGTGTCTACTGTATGTTGGCATAAAATATGTACACCTTGCCAAAAACATCCACATACAGCATGTGGTTCTAAATAAGAGATGACAGGGTTTAAGTATTCTTGTCCTGTGATGAAAATCCACTTTATACATGCTTTTTTTCTTTTAGTTTCAGTAATGTGTTCACAGGTGTGCAAGAAAATGTGATTCTAATTCTCTCTATCCCAACATACCCATCTCTTACTATTGTGTAAATCAACATAGAGCCACTTTCTCTACATCATTATGTAACTATCTGTGCAGACAAGCAATTAAGCTTAGGAATTGGAGACATGACAGCACTGAATAATACTGTTGGAGTTAAGGAGTAAAGGGGGTGGAAAACCACAAGTAACCAGTGTGTTCGAAAAGTTTTAACAAGCATTGAAGAATCAAAGTTGTATCGAGGTGTAATGAGTCCTAAAATAACGTGTTTGTGGTTAGAAGCCTGAAGTAAGGTCTTTGGTTAAATCAAGCTTACAAGATGTTCACGTTTTGTTCAACAACATGAAATACATCAGTAAATACTCAACTCTTTGTCTGAGACTTGACTAAATAAACAAAACGTCATCACGGCAACACAAGTCCACCTTTGGCTTAGCGGTGGTGACGTGAAGTCATGCGACCGTGATCTAGTTGTTTTATAATGTTAGCTTTTATTTTCTGTTGTTTCCACTTACATTTCAAAAAGTGGTGTTTATATGTGGAGAGCCAAGCTACCGAGCGTAAATATCTGCAACGGGTGGTAAAGGATGCTCAATCTCGATCACACACTCCGGCCACTTCCTGTTCAAGACGACCCACACACTACCCGACTGGAGAACAGCTTCTTTTATCAAGCTGTAGGGAAAGACTCCTGCAGGACTACATCATCACTGAACAATTCTTTGGTAGTAGTAGGAAGAAAGCTGGCCAGTGCATAAAGAAGAACAAATATATATCCGGATATTTTCATACTTTATTTACTCAAATAAATGTGAGATTAATACCATTTAGAATGTACAATGGGATGGAAAGGTTTTTCATTGATAAACAACTTTCATGGGCTTGAAAAGAGGCATTTTCTATGACTATTTAATAAATTAAATAAATACAGTAATGCAATTTACACATTTGTATGCATCTATCAATAATTTACTTTGCACAAGTATGATGAATTATTCTAAGTCATAAAACTATTTCTCTCACACACACACAATCATTACCTGACTAATAGCACACACTAATGTTTTCCAGAGTGCTCTTAAGACAAGAAAGATAAAGGAGGAAATAAACACAAAAAGTGCAAGAACATTAATAACAAAGCGTGAATGCTTGTGTACAACTTCTGATCAATTTGTATGAAAGAACTATCCAAGGGCAAAACTCTAATTTAAAGGCTGGTGGTTTCTATTGCCAAGTATGAAAGTATTCACAGTAATGCTCTACAAGGGAAATGAAACACATTTAATTGAATGGTGCAATGATTCTCATAAATGCTGCTGAGGACAGTACAAGAAGAACATGTAGGTGGTTTGTATTTGCTTCCTTCCTGGAATATACGTGTAAACCTCATTTAAAGGGAAATGGAAACACTTTTCAAACTGCTTTCCATGCGACAATATTCCCATTAGGAAATGTATTTATCTAGTCTATTTCCAATGTAAACGATCGAGATACGCGAATTTATTTTTAAATACGTGCCTAATGACCACGGGCGCTTCCATTGCTCCGGGACTTTCCCAGTGACGTCACTGAGTGGGTACGGCTTCCTGGGCCAAAGCTCAATAACAAACATGGCGTGCAATGCACCAGTAGTTTACATTAAAATAAAACGGTCGTCGTCAGGAGTTTATTGTATTGCCCCAGGCTGCACAAATGGATTTTATACGAAGAAGGAAGAAGTACATTTCCATAGGCTGCCACTAACGGATGAGAAGCTGCTCAAAGCATGGGTTATTTCCATGAAACGGTCCGATCCGCCGCTGAATCAGTACGCACGTGTGTGCAGCGAACACTTTAAAAATGACGATTATGTCCACAAAATGAGGTTTGATGAGTCTGGATGCCTGGTTCAATACAAAACATCGGATTTGAAGCCAGGATCTGTTCCCACAATATTCGATTTCTCAACGTATGCAGTCGGGAACACCGACCGTCCCAGCACGTCGGTCGCGCAAGACAATGACAGTGTCAACAAACGTGAAGTTCGAGCCACCAAACGAGTTGCTTCAGCTGCCGAGAGAGATAAATATTGCAGCACTACCAGATTACTAGCTCACACATGTATTTACTGACACAGTGTGACCTTATTAATTAACGCAATCGCGTCCAAACTAAATGGTAGCTATTAGTATGACGTACAATGGAGAATTGGGGGTGTTAATAGCTCAACTAATTAAACTGGCATACACACGCTCATCTGTCGAAAACAGCCCTAAAAAGGCTAGTATTGCTGGACTAGGTGTTCAATGGATGGTATTGCCAAGATGTATGAGGTGTTGGAAAATACAAAATATATGTCATGACTGGTACATGTGGTAGCCTGATACTTCATCAAAATGACTGCCCATCCTTAGCCCTGCTTGAGTATTTTCTGAACATGTGCTTAATAATAACACAATCCTTTATAAATAATATATTTTGCTCTGAGTAATAACAGTTTGAGAGTTTGCTTAAATAGTCTTCAAAAACAAATATTTTTCTATTTTTTTTCCAACGGCCGAGATACACATAGGTCTACATAATTATAGGGCATCTCCATGGAGCTCAGGCTGATTGTTTGCTCTCTGATGGGCTGTGGTGGCTCAATCACGTTCTTTTAATTCTTAGGTTTCTATGAACAGTTTCTTTATTTTACCATTATGGAATAATCACATTGGTAAATATTAGTGGTGCACGATAATTATCGGCCCGATAATTATCGGTCCGATATTAGGAATTATGACGTCAACCCGATAACAGTATTAATAGCCCCGATAATATACAATATATTTTTGGGGTAAAAAAAAAGAAAAAAATACTGCGGTGTGGGTGGATTGGGATGAGGGGCGCTTGTTTTTCACTCGGCTCCTCCCGTTTAGCCAGTACTGTGGTATTAGTGGTTTAGGAAGAGGGGAGTTTTTCACAAATCCAGCGCTCCCTAACTCATGCCTGGCTGTGACGTAAATGGTGTGCGGCCGTGAAGCCAGGACAGTAAACAAACATGTCGCCGGTAGTATGGGACTATTTCAAAGTTTCAGAGTTAGATAGTTCGCTTGCTATTTGTATTAACAAATGCAGAAGTTCCACGAGGAGGGAAAAAGGCAACGAGCTATAATACTTCCAACCTGATTTGTCACCTGAAACATCGGCATCGCTACGATGGTGTGTTAAAAGCGTACGAAGACGCCTGCGCTGCTAAACTAGCTGCAAAGGCACCGGGGCTTTTACCTATCGACGAGGCTTTTAAAAAAGGCAAGAAGTTTGCCAGAGACGACCCCAGGGCTAAAACGATCTCTAACTTCATCATATAAATGATGGCGCTTGACGAGAGTCAAAACTGTTCTTGGCTTTGTTTTGTTCATAGTAGTAATGCTCATGTCATTTGCTCACTACTAGTCTTTTTTTTCCATCAGGCGTGCAAAAACTACAGGTACATTTAATATATATATATATATATATTATATTATATTATTATCGGTTATCGGTATCGGTCTTGAGAAGCAGGAAGTTATCGGTATCGGTATCGGTTTCAAAAAAACAATATCGTGCATCCCTAGTAAATAGTGGCGATGGGGTTTTTCCGGCCAACTTATCATAGTCATGATTTTGAATATTTCAAGTTCACCTTAACCTGTAACATATTTATATTGTTTTGTTTCAGGTCAAACGAGCTGTCCATACTGCTGCAGGATTGTTGTCCTGTCAGACAGAAAATGCATCCTGCATAGGTGCTGATGATGCAAGTGATGATTCCCAGGTACTGGAGGCACACACAACTAAACGTGGGCAGTCAGTGACTGTGGCCACACAGACGGAACCACTGGAACCATGCCCGTGTAAAACTGTGACTTTGGTGAGTGTGCAGACTGGGACCGATGACATCAACAACAATCAGTTGCTCAGTCATGATCATCCATATTGCGTCAGCAGGGACATTGCTGGTGGATCCGCCACACTGGCACCGGCAGATGCAATGGCCAAAGCACCACCGAGTCCAACACCTGATGTGTCAATGCCTGAAGAAGATGCTTCCAGCTCTGGGGAGAGCATTCCAGGGACTGAGCCTTCTTCGTCGGACTACAGCCCTACTGAAGATGACATTATACAGAATGACAGCGAAGACAGCGAGGATGATGGAGAACATTCAGTGGATGGCGGAGAAGATCCAGTGTCAGACAAAAAATATCTGGTATCCCATGCACAACTGATGAAGCTGTTTTGTGTATGCAACTTTGCCGGATGCGGAAAATGTGTGATCAGCAGGCCGTACTGTTCCGCCAAAGGCTTTGGACTGACAGTGAAAACTGACTGCATAGATGGCCATGAGTTTGTGTGGACTTCTCAACCCCTCTTAAATGGCACAATGTCCTGCAACCTGTTAGTGCCAGCTGCGATTTTCCTGACTGGAAATGCTTATGGCCCATTTTCTGAGATATGCCAGTGTCTGGGCCTGGAATCACTCTCGACAAGACACTGCTATAACATCCAGAGTGTATGTGCTGCCGGAAGTTACCAGTGTCTGGAACTTGCACAATGAGGCAGTGATGGCAGCAACTGGCGGGGCGGCTATCAAACCCGTGTGATAGAAATTGAAGATGTTGGCTTTATTAAATTAAATGTATGGTAAATATATTTTCAGGATCACAATGTGACAATTTCCATACTAGCCACAGACTGCCACCCTGCAGTGCAGAATATGCTACGTGAGGACCACAAGACCATCAAGCATGAGTTTGACTTGTGGCACATTCTGAAAGGTGTGAAGAAGCGGATGCTCGGAATACCGAGCTGAAGGAGTGGGTGCGCATGGTATCCAACCATCTTTGGTACTGTGTGTGTACATGTAATGGTGACGCGTTACTGCTGAAGGAGAAATGGACGTCCATCCTCCATCATATCATCACTGTTCACGAGTGGCTGTCGGCAGAGAAGATGCTGAAGTGTGAATACAAGCCTTATTCTGAAGAGGATGGGAGTTCCCGACCTTGGTTGGAGCGTTCATCCAAGGCCTTTGGCACTCTACAGAAAGTGGTCATGGACAAGAGACTGTTGAAAAAACTAGATAAGGTATTGTCTTAATTGCCCTTCTTCATTTATATATTCTGGCCTTATAAATTCACCACAAAGTAGTATATTTATCTAAAGAGAATATATTCAACGGATGTAGCCCTGAACAAACAGTAAAATATGAAATTGAAAATATGTAAAAAAAAAAAAAATACAAACACATGCATAATTAATATCAGTATTTGAATTATCCACCAACCATGGGTGATTATTCAATAGTGATGTTTGAGAATTGCATGTCTGACATCTCTCAACTCCAATAGTTCGCAATCTGACAAATTAAGTAATAACAAAAATGCTAAATAATGCTGACATTCATGACCCACTCTGTTCAATTGCAGGTTACAGAAGGGATCCATACTGGCGAGCTGGAGAGCATCCATTCTTTGTATACAAAGTACGTTCCAAAGCGCAAGAAGTTCACGGAGGAGAGCTTTCAGGCACGCCTCGCTGCATTGGATCACAACCACAACATCGACCGTGAGCAGGCACAGACCACTGCAGTTCAAACTGCAGTACTCGAAGCCTGCTGGAGGATATGTGGTGAAGGCGATGAAGACACCAAAAAGCTACAACTTCCGAAGAGAAATCATGGTAGGGGTAGTCGAGAGGTGTTTATCAGCATCGTCCATGAGGTCCGAACTTGCAGAATACCGTCATACAGATGCAGAGAAGGAGAAAAGGACACTTGGTGCGCATAAAGGCCTGGTAAAACCATAGGAGGATGCTGTGGCACACCACCTAAGTCGATTTGTGAACAAGTAATGTCGGTCTCTATGTGTCTATCGTATATATGAAGTCAGCCTGTGGGGCTCAATGTGTCTGTGGTGTATGAAGCTTAGTCAACCTGTGGGGCTCTGTGGCAAATAAATAAAGGACGTCTATGGCTGAAGTAATATATGCTGGTAGTATTTGTATATTATTATTTGAAGGGTAAAAACATAGAGGAAAATGGTCTTTATTATTTTATGAACATCGAGCACTGAAAAACATTTGTAGAATCTAGTGAGATACATGTATATGCTTGATAATATAAGTTGTAAATACTGTTCTGATATATCACAAACATTGTATGAATGGTTCCATTATCAAAGTAGAATTTTCTTCGCTAGCCTAAATGTCACGATTTCACTGTCAAAGATTTGCCTTCCATGCATGGAATCATTGGTCACATCATATCCCTGCAGAATATTCAAATCCTTTGTAGGTTACTGATGGGTAGTGATTTCGTATCCGATTCACAACACAGGCAGGTATCGGCACTCTGTTCCCTTTTCCAAGGAAACCTCTAGTCCAGATGGTGAATTGCCGATAAGCTGTTAGTCTGTAGAGGCTGAAATAAATAGGATACAAATCATTTAATTTAAAACAATTATATATTTTTAAATAGTGTTAGAGATTAAAAGGGATATCTGGTCCGCTTTTCAAATCTCCGCGCGTCCCTATCAAGCTGGTTAATACAGGAAGGAATCCAGAGCTACCAAGTAAACAATAATCTACTTTAATGGTAATATGCCAATACAATACAATCAATACAGTAAATCTTTGGGATCCCGAATTTACCTGCACGTGAGCCAGCCAGAGGAAAGAGGCTGAACACCGCGTGTGTGTCTGTGTTTATACTCTTTGACAATGGGAGGAGTTATCAGATCCTCCCATTTGGACCTCCTTGATTGGCAGCCCCAAATATCCCTAACACCTTAGACCTTAGGTTTCCCCAATCACTGTAGCTAGATCTAAGTTGAATGCAACTCAAGACATGCTCTCACCTTCCCCCATCTTCCTTTGTCCTCAAAAACACATGTCAACAGGCCCCAAATCCAGCTCACAGTTTTACCCAAATTATTCCCATTTTAAGCTTATCCATAGTTTGCTAACATGAATAAATACAAATATTTCACTACAATAGGGCCTACACTTACTCGCTATTTATTGGTCGTTCGAGGGTTGCTGCATGCACGTCTCGTAGCGATACCATTGCGATCGCCAACATATCATTCTCGATGGAAACCATAGGGAACAGTCGGTGTTCCATGATACACTGGAGATTATTCCCGTCTGAATTGAGCATGTGGTCGATACCAATTCCCCTGCAACATCTACATTCATTTTTCGATGGCATCACCACACAATTGTTACATGTACACCAATCTGTGTTGTTCATTCGTCCCGGGTTTTGAGCAACATCTTCTTCCTCTGAGACCGAGTCGGTACTGGAACTGGTGGTATCCCACTCGGCGAGTTCAGAACCGTCGGTAGTTTCGGCAGATTCCGGATCGTATGCCACTCTAGTATTCGACCGAATCGGTTCATACGCATAGGCCATGGGATGCCAGGTAACTGTAGATGCTTCCACATCAATGTCATCTCCCGACGAATAGTCAAATTCATCGTTCAAAACGTCGATCTCATTGCAAAATTCCTCCATCGCTGCCATATCTGCTACGTTGTGTTGACTTCCGGTATGGATACCCGGAGCGAAGACCCACCCAGTGACGTCACCATTTGGGACTCCCCTAATGGCGGCGGCCTGGTCCCGGAATTCCCCACCCGGCCGGCAGATAATTAATTTTCTTTTGGCGAGTAATATCATATACAATAAATATTACGATCAATATCCATTGTAAAATTAATAAACTACCGGAATATTATAGCTGTAATTGGTGTTTCCTTTCCCCTTTAAGATAAGTGTATTCCAATCATTTATTTCACAAATGATGCCCGCTGTCCAATTTGTGGCAGTTGGAAGACAGATGTGAATGTAAACTGCTGCTGGAAAGTCAGACCCCTCTCCCCTGAGATTATCCGTCATTACTGGGGAAGATATTCTTAACTGATGTAAGTATAATGTAAACACTGATCATTTGCCCTCTTTACAGCTTTGTGCATTGCCTCAAGGTGATTTGAAAAGACCAATATCACAGCAGTGATTGCTAAACCTCTTTTATAGCTGGAAAGGTTGCTAATTGCCATGTTCCGTTTTTGTAGCTGTGGTGGCTATTCAATCTTTAAAGTCCTATTTTGTGAGGTGTTAATAATATTGTGTCTACGCCTTACAAACAATCAAATGAAAAGGTAATTAGGACGGAAAGACACTGATAACACCATAAGAACTATATGGCATTAGAAGGGTTGTGAACTGAAATAGCTCCCTGGAAAATCTTAAATATGATACTCAGATATATTATTGATGGTCACTTGTGGTTATAAATCATTTGTACCAAAACATTAACCTCATTTTATTTTCAGATTATACAATGTTTTTTTGTTCTGATAAGTATCCTAGAATAATTTACCTAATTTAGATTCTGTAATGGTATGTTTTTTTAAATTGTTCCATCATTTCATTTATTTCCCTTTGTGCTTTTATTATTTTTACCAACACACATTTACATTTTAATTGAAATCAGCCTTTTGGGTGCACTTTTTTCCCACTAAGACTCGAAATGTCCTCTTCCATTTTCACCAAGTATGCACTGGGACGTGTATTGTGATGCAACAGCAGGCTGGGAAAAACAATATAGCCGATTGTCTACGTATCGCCCGTCCCATGTGAACGTATTCATTCTTCCGCCCAGACTTATCACAGCTCTCCTCTGCCGGTGGCCCCTGGGCTTAAAGCTGCTGGAGCCTATAGGCTTTTCTGCACCTGATTCCTCATTTTGCCCCTGAAGACCGTAGTCCTCCATTTGTCATTGGTAAAAATGCAAAAGAGCTGGTGTGTGCTTCACATGACAAACGGGGAGGGAGGGTGGACTGAGGGTAGAAACAAAGAGGACAAAAATATCAGCATATCTTACAGAGATGATACAGAAAGTATTTACCTCTGCCAAGCAAAATATGGGTTCTAACTGTACTTCCTGTTATAGGAAAAAGCAAATTACATTACATTGCATTTCGCTGACGCTTTTATCCAAAGCGACTTACAATAAGTACATTCGACCAGGAAGACACAACCTTGAAGAAAACAGAATCATATAAGTACATCAGGTTTCATAGAGCCAAACATTTCAAGTGCTACTCAACTGGCTATAGATAAGCCAGTCCTTTATTAGTATATAAGTGCTTTGTGAATAGTTCTATTGCTCGAAGTGGAGTCGAAAGAGATGAGTTTTCAGTCTGCGCCGGAAGGTGTGTAAGCTATCTGCTGTCCTGATGTCAATGGGGAGCTCATTCCACCATTTTGGAGCCAGGATAGCAAACCCACGTGTTTTTGCTGATGGGAACTTGGGTCCCCCTCGCAGCGAGCCGTTTGGCTGATGCAGAGCGTAGTGCACGCGCTGGGGTGTACAGTTTAACCATGTCCTGGATGTAGGAAGGGCCAGATCCATTCGCAGCATGGTACGCAAGTACCATTATTTTTGAAGTGAATTCTAGCAGTTACCGGAAGCCAGTGAAGGGAGTGGAGGAGCGGAGTGGTGTGGGAGAATGTAGGAAGGTTGAAGACCAGGCGAGCCGCTGCATTCTGGATGAGCTGCAGAGATCGGATGGCACATGCAGGTAGACCAGCCAGGAGGGAGTTGCAGTAGTCTAGGCGTGAGATGACGAGAGCCTGGACCAGAACCTGCGTATCCTCCTGATGTTATAAAGCGTGTATCTGCAGCAACGATGTTTGGAGTGAAGGACAGTTTGTTATCTAGGATCACACCCAGATTCCTTGCAGTCTGACTCGGGGAAACAACAGAGGTGCCGATGTTGATTGTTAGGTCAAGAGTGGGACAATCTCAAATAATGTTGTATATTATATTGTACTGTAGGTCACACTATATTTAGTGGAAATAAAGTATACTTTTAAGTACTGCTTCTACTGAGACATGTTTACATGTTCAAAAAGCTATTTTCTCATACTGCCTGTGCTGCAGCACCTCTTCTCACCCTCTGTCTGAAACCAGAGCCCAGTCTGCTCTGATTGGTTAGCTGGCCGCCGGCTCTGTTGTGATTGGTCAACCGCTTAGAGATGTGTCAGAAATGTCCCTCTCCTTAGCATATTACCTATAATGTGTTGCAGCACAAGCCAATAGAAGCCTGAGTGTTACATAGTGATATAATAGAATTGGGAGGGATGAAACCCTCTTTAACCTGTTAAGCGGGGACCCTGGGTCTTTTTTTCACGATACTGTGTCTCAGGGGATCTTAATATTTAAGAACCTATTAATGTGTTATACCAGATTAACGGAAATAATCTCAGCTAACTGCCAATACAAACCATGTTTACCAAAACACAAGTCTCACAAGAAGCATCTAAATTACCCCTGAGCGAAAAATGCTAACAGACATTGGCACAGAACTCAAGATAAAAGTACCCTTATTACTTATCATAGCTGCACATACAATATATCCGATTAAAGCTGAGACTCCATAGATTATGTAGGTATATAGTCAGTGCTTGAATTGGAATGAAAAAGGTGCCAGTACTCTAAAATCAGCAACTTTTTCAAGTCAATTTTATATATACAGCCCACAAACAAGAATTTGGCTACTATAATGCTGGTGGGTTTGTCTCTTTACTACTGTATATTTTAGAAAGGTTCACTGTACTTAACATTTTTTATGATAGGCAGCGGATATGGCTAAAGCTCAGTAAGGTCAATATTAACTGAAAATATAGCAATCAAAGTCTAGATCTTCTGCTGAAGACACATGAAGCAGAGACCTTTCAGGTGAGAGCCCCTCTGGTGGTGTTCAACATTAATGACAAGGAAACAAAGCTCTGGTCAGAAGCATTTTTTATAAAAAGCTTTAACAAAATTAAGTATTTCTGTACATTTTGAATGCAATCTAACTTTCCAACTCAGAAAACGAAAAACGAAAAAGTGCCAAAAGTCTTCTCACATGGCTGAGCTGCTTTGCAATATACTTCACCACTGAAGAATACAAATATGTATAAAGTAAACTATGATGCAATCTAACTTTCCAACTCAGAAAAATGATAAAGAGCATGAACAAAGAACATGTAAAAACAAATGCAAAATTTGCACAATCTAAAATGAGAAACTGTAACTGCAAGTAACAAAGTCTGAGCCATGGTAAAGAGTTACATTGAACACCAAGCTGATCAGATAACTCCCTGGTTGGTCTGAAGTCCTTCTATCTCCAGGATCTGTACAAATCGGCACATTATGCCAAAAGTCTTCTCACTGGGTGAGCTGCTTTGCAATATACTTCACATTGTTAGAAAAGGCTCCAGAAGGCCTTGGGGACATCAGTATCAGGGGCTGGAGCTGGACAGGCTCTTTCATCAGCACTTCTCCTTCCCTTTGCCAGCCAGGACCTCACATACTGTTCCGGATTGAACTGTCCTAGTGATGGTCCATTACATTTAATGAAAACCAGGCTGGACAGTCGGCTGACAGAGAGAGCATTCCTTTTTGCAGTAAGGATATCGTTCATGCAGCTGAATGCCCGCTCACACTCACTAGTGGAGACAGCGATGGTTCGGACTGCTTTCAGTAGAGGCTCCATGGCAGCAGGTGTACGGGATGCCCTGGTTTCCTTGTATTCGCGAAAGCCCTGAACAGTCTCTCTTCTGTCCACTTTCAGCACTTCGCACAAACGTAGCACCTCTACGTCCCCATACTTTACGTCTAACTCCTCTTCAGGCCAACTTCCAGGATGGATAACTTTCATGTCCTGGATTAGCTGATTGTCCCGGGCCTCCCGGCCATGTAATGGGATTTATCTTGTGCTGACATGAGAGGAGGTTGTGGAAGTCATTCTGTGTCTCAGATTCTCTACCATACTGCGGAAAAACTGACCTGCATGAATCTGTACAAGCCTGCCATTCTCACGCAGGGCAACACCCTTGAAGGACTTCTCAGCTAGAGCTGTATGAACTGTAGTCATGTGTGGGCCAGGCATGGTGACCATGGATTCAAAAACTCGTATTTCTCGAGTTAAGAGCCTATCTGCTGTAGGCAGTGTCATCTCTCTTTTTTTGGAGTTGCCGAGAGAGGTCGCTGAGCTCTGTGAGCGCATCGTACATCAGTCCCAGATTGCTGACAAACGTTGCAGATGTGAGCACATCATCCAGGCCCTTGTACTTTGCTCTGTCTCTGGAATCCCTGCTCGTGTCGTTTGCAGCATTTGTGAAGTGATCATGAAGCACTCGGTAGTTTTCCCAGACTGCTCTGACGCTCCTTTCACTTGAAGCCACCCAGCGGATGGACAAAACACGCCCTATCACCAGGAGACGCTGTCCGACTGCTTGCGCACACTGCGCTAACTGCCTCTGATTTTTGGGGGAGGCATGGAACAAGGAATAGAGTTTGTCAAAAAAGATCTGGAAATGATTGAGCCCTGAGACCTCCTTGACCACATCCCCAACTGCCAGCTCTAGACGATGATTGGAGCAGTGCCACACAAACAGGCTTGGGAATTTACTACACAACTGGGTAGCAACGCCTGTTCTCTTCCCTAGCATGACTGAAGCCCCATCACATGCAAAAGAAACAAAACACTGACCTAAAAAGTCCTCGTTAAAATCTCTTCCAAGACACTCCATTAACGCCTTTGTCATGTCATCAGCCGTTGTTCCATCCAACTCGATCAGCTCCCAAAAAAACGTTTCGGGCTCAGCATCAGCTAATGCTGAGCGTAGACACACAACAAGCACCGTTTTACCACTAATAGTGGTAGATTCATCGACCAAAACACAGAGTTTTCTTTGGTTTTCTGTAATGTCTTTTGCCATTTTTTTCTTCAGCTCATGAGCTATGTGGTCGATGATTTCGCCACAGGTTTTATTGGAGTGCAAAACCCTGCCCACGTTCAGCCCATTCAGTTTCTGTACATTCAAATCAATTGGCATGTCTGTGAATGGCCGGCTATGTTTGCCAATTTTATATGCCGTTCGAAAAACTCTGATAGTGGTGTCTAATTCAGATTTATGCATAGACTGCACTTGATGTTGAATAGTTTCACATGAAGCAGATGTAAGGATGTCAGCAGCTTTTACATGGGCTTGTGATTCTTTATGTTCTTTGATTTTTTTTCTCAGGCTAGCTTGTTGTTTGCCCTTGTCAACACCGAAATGAGACACTGCACACTCACCCCATTCAGTTGACAGTTTCAGTCCTTGTCCAGTGTGTATTCCCAAAGATTTGATATCTCTGCATATCCGACATCCTAGTTTCTTATCTTTAAGGAGCCATGCATTGGTCTTGCAAAAATATTGCACCTGGTCCGTTGTCCAGCAGTCAGGTGCATCGCTTTGCCCGGTGTTGGTGGTGGCAGTTGCGCCAGCAGCAGCTAACGTTAGAGGCTCTGGAGGAGGCGGCGGAGCTAGTGCTAATGCTAATGCACTAGAACTTGGAGCAGGAGGATCAACCAAATAAAGCTCCCCATCAGACACAATTTCCAACACAGGCACAGCATTCTCTGTATTTGAAGTTTCTTCCGGCGACAACCGCTGTCTTTTTGCACTTTTATTAATCCACGCTAACATTTTATAAATGCTAATTTGTGACGTGACTTGCTTTCCTTCTCTCGGGGGCGTGCCTGCTCTGTTCTATCACTCTACATAGCCACCCACTGGGTGGGAGTTGCACTGCATAAACACAACACACGTGCATCTAGGTATGTAAATTGTAAAGCATTAAAACATGGTTTTACTAACAGTTTTCAGTATGTTGTTACTTCGGCATTATTATTATTATTTTGAAACGTGTATTACTATTAAATCACGGTCAAATAGGTTAATTTTGACATAGTCGTTTCCACCACAGTATTTACATGGAGAAGATAAGCCCCGCCCCCTCTCCAGCACGTTCTGTTTGAATGACAGGAGTAAACAGCTGACAGCCGCTGTGAAACTCCAGCGGTTAGAGCGATGAGAATGTCCGTTCGGCACCTCATGACGCATCTACTGAGTACCGGGCGGCTGTATATATATATATATGGATGTATAATAAGAACGGCGGGAGAGTGTTGAGTACTGGCACGGTGCATGAGTGCGGAGTACCGCCAGCATGCCGGTACTGAGCAAGAAGTGCCGGTGTTACCGTTTAACTGGTTACACCGGGGAACTCGTTACGTTACGTTAACGGTAGGAATGGGGCGTGTACTTTGAGGAGCCATTGTCGAATAACCAGGAAATACACATTTCGATCGCTTCTTTTGTTGTTTACATTTATCTTTTGGTATATTTGGCTCCATAGGAACACTTTGATGCACATTCAGTACCAGTGTGTGAGGTTGTGGTTGCGATGCCGATATCCAGACGCGTACAGCGAGGACTACAAAATGACAATGAGGTGACTGGGGATGTCTGTTCAAAACATTGCAAACGTGAATAAATCATTTTAAATATGTATTTGTCTCCGACTTTCATTTGTACATCGTTGTTAATGTGATGTTTAGTAGCTTTGATAGCTGTCCATACCTCCAGACAGCCTAAACATAAGACACAAGTTGTTTACTCACAGCCCGTATGCAACATCGAGATCCGTGGCCAGCTGTGATCCTCTCCGATTAACTTGTGACAGGACTTCTTTAGCTATTCTCCAGCGAGCAAGGTTTTTATTAAATACCTCCATCCCTCTCATCACAACAAGACTATACACTGTGCAGAAAAAAAAAAACATAAATGAAAATAACCTTGCTGGATAGCTTGACATCAAGCATGCTCATTTCTGATGTGGAGCTAATCTGAAGTAAACATTGAATACTGCTTTCTATTCCTCCATCTTGTGACTGTGTAACTCCCTCTCTTGGATATCAGCATGTGAAGGACACTGCTCAGGAACTAGTTGATGCTCTGTATGTGATGACTACTTCCATTC
The DNA here is from genome assembly GCF_902827175.1 of Gymnodraco acuticeps. NCBI lineage: Eukaryota > Metazoa > Chordata > Actinopteri > Perciformes > Bathydraconidae > Gymnodraco > Gymnodraco acuticeps. The sequence continues at coordinate 118,050 of NW_022992001.1, read as the reverse complement.
TGGAGAGGATCACAGACACATGGATCCTGAGGTTGAAGCTCAAACTGGTGAAAAGTGATATTTTTCCAACAATTTCCAATAAATGTTATTCTGAAACATAACTATCACTGTTGTCTTTCCTTCTATAACACTGATGTAGGCCAAGAAAAACGTTGCATTGCATAATATCTAAACTTACATTTGGCACTTTAAATGTAGCCAAAAATATGTGAAGCTTGCGCTTAGCCCACCAAAAAGTGCATAGTTGCATCTTAGGCAGTTAAGCATTTTATATCAGTGGGTCCTAATGGTGCAAGACGGGGAAGGCAGACATAATTGCTTAAACATATAGGCTTAACCCTTTAATTGGCAGACCAAGAAAACAATCTATGGAAAAAGTATTTGTTTGCATTTTTTTATCAAATGGGACACAAACTACTTTTTTTTTTACTGTCTACACAGTTTTGTTTTTATGAGCCTCAACCAACTGGTCGTGCTGGCATTTTATGGTAAAAGTGCATTTTCAACAATCATCATCTACAGTATTTGTATGCATCAAACTCAAATAAATGTTTTTCTTTTATGGAAAATGAGCAATATACCAGATATATTCATACAAGATAATAAAGGATAATTGTCAACAATTTTATTTTTTTCAAGCCATCAGCATAACTATCGTGGATCATAAAATCCATCAGTTGTTTAACAACTCCTGAATCCATCCCCTCTTGGTTAGCCCTAACATAACATATTCTCACACACACACACACAGCCGATCTTTCTCTATGTCTATCTCTCTCTCTCTATAATCACAAACCAAGAAAGTTGTGACACTTCCGCCGGTTTATATAGTCTAGACAATGTAGGATAGAAATAAATATAAATATATATAGCATGTATATATATATATATATATATGTATATAGCCTACATATATATAAAATAACAATTTCATTATATGGATTCAACTTGTGCCCCCCCGCTGGACTTGTCTGTGGTTTAGCCGTTACTGTGACATCAGTATCAGCCATGGAAGATAGTTTGTTTGTTTCATTCTAAGCTATCCAGCAAGGTTATTTTCATTTATGTTGTTTTTTTTCTGCACAGTGTAGAGTCTTGTTGTGATGAGAGGGATGGAGGTATTTAATAAAAACCTTGCTAGCTGGAGAATAACTAAAGAAGTCCTGTCACAAGTTAATCGGAGAGGATCACAGCTGGCCACGTGAGTAAACAACTTGTGTCTTACTTTTAGGCTGTCTGGAGGTATGGACAGCTATCAAAGCTACTAAACATCACATTAACAACGATGTACAAATGAAAGTCGGAGACAAATACATATTTGAAATGATTTATTCACGTTTGCAATGTTTTGAACAGACATCCCCAGTCACCTCATTGTCATTTTGTAGTCCTCACTGTACGCGTCCGGATATCGGCATCGCAACCATAACCTCACACACTGGTACTGAATGTGCATCAAAGTGTTCCTATGGAGCCAAATATACCAAAAGATAAATGTAAACAGCGATCGAAATGTGTATTTCCTGGTTATTCGACAATGGCTCCTCAAAGTACACGCCCCATTCCTACCGTTAACGTAACGTAACGAGTTCCCCGGTGTAACCAGTTAAACGGTAACACTGGTACTCCATGGGTCAGAACCAGAAGTGCCGGTACTGCGTACCGGTGAGTACCGGCCCAATTCCAGCACTGTATATAGTATCATCACTGAGTGATCCGGACTCGCGAGAGGGGAAGCAAATACAGTCATCACAACACGTACCTTTACGAAGCTTCTAGGGAGATCGTCTCACAAGTAGCTGTCAATCTGATCAAAGTACCTGTTCAATGGCATTAAAATGAGAAAAAACGCGGCTGAATCTGTTAATCCATAGGTTCTTAACGTCCATGTATAAAAAAATGATTGAATTTATAATCCATAATTCCATTTTTATGTAAAAACCGGAGAGTAAATGCTAGCTGCTAATGGTAGCCACCACAGCTACCTGCTGCTTCCGGTCTCGGCGATGCAGCAGTCTCACACATACACATGACCAAATAAGGACTATGTGGGAGTTCCCCTCGATTCCATTGGCTCTGACTGTCAGAAAGAGATGTCACATGTCAAAATCGAGCAAGGGGGGCCAGAGATATGGAAAATCCACCCAAATGGCCCCAGAAGAGGTTTTTTTTTGCTAAATCTGTCTAAAAAGGTCAAATATCACTTGTTTTGCATCAATCTTGATACAGGGTACTTATTATATGTTGTACTTTGGATTCCTAAAGCTTTTAGTCTACTAACCCATCATCCAAGGTTAGTTTTCACTATAAGTACAAAATATGTTTTGGACGGACACTATCATTTACAGTTTTTTACCATGTTCAATCTGAATTTTCTTTAAAATAAAAAACATCTATATTGAATCTGACTTGTATACATCCAACTCACAGGTTTATCATTACTTTGAGAAAAAAGATTATTAATTTAACCCTTTTAGAAGGGAAGATATGGTCATTTGTTCTGGGAATGTCATTTTCGAGCCTGAAACCTGAAAAACAGGCTCGGGGTTTAACAGGTTAATGGTCACACATGCAGAGCACACAGTGAAATGTGTTCTCTGTATTTAACCCGTCCTAGTACCAACAGTCTAGGAGCAGTGGGCAGCTATTGTACAGCGCCCGGGGAGCTGCATGATAAGTATTTTCACTTTGTGTACATTGATACATACATTGTACATACATTGATGTTAATACATTTTTAATGCAAGACTTTAATTGCAAGTATTTTAACAGTGTATTATACTTTGTTGTAGGTAAAATATCTGAGTACCTTTACACCTTTGACTGTATTCAACAGTTTCTTTCTGTTTGATTTATTGCATTCAGATGGCAAAAATAAATATTGCAATCATATTGCGGGGAGAGGTGATAGTTATGACATAGCGTTACACAGTCATTATAAATCCATTGACCACCGTTGTGTCACACACCCCAAGTGGAATCCTAGCCAATGCATTCTAAAAACAATTTCTAAATACCCATGCTCAATGCATGGGAACGTTGATGAATGGCCTGTCTCATGCTTTGGGAAGGTGACAGAAAGGAGGGGGGGGAAGGTGACAGAAAGGAGGGGGGGGGGGGGGGGGGGGGGGGGGAGGACGGGGGAAGCTAAGTGTGGAGGAGCAGGAGGGAGATCCTGATGAAATTACAGGATGGATTGATTGATCTCAGCGGATGCATGTTGCAATGGAGGGAACGCAGTTAAAACTGATGCATCTAGATTAGTGTCAGAGGAGCCGCTGAAGGACAATGAAAGCCATCATCAACAAACATGACCTTCTCAGCATATGAAGCCCGCAGCGCGCCAGACCGAGCCTCATGGCAGTAAACCAAGAGCTGGAGGAAATGACTGTGCTGCCAGGAGAAAGAAAAAAGGACAATATGAGGCAGGAATGAATTTGCAGATGTTTCAATTCATATTCATTAGCATGGCTTTCCATTATGGAGCGGAAATGAATGGTTAGAAGACAATTGGTAACACAGAGAGGAAGCTGGATGGTGTGGTACAGCATTACGCACAGATCCAACATACACAGAGACAGAGCAATAGAGCATTGGGTTTCATGTTTCATGCTTTCCAGGAGGCATTACATTCAGTCATGTTAGATTTTCATATTTGCTGGCACAGCAGACTCTCCAGTGTTAGGCAAGAGGGTGGGGAATGTATGAAAGGCTTAAATGATAAAGGAATACAAGGAGAAAGAATGTTTGAACCATATATGTGCACACACATAACAGGCACTGGTAATCTGTATAAAGAGATCCTGCTTTCATATGCAGAGTCTTTGCTCAACAAGGAACGGTGTTGGTATTGGATGCTTTTTGGTTCTGTTTGTAGTCAACGCAGTACGGACCATTCATGTTTGAGTAGGCAGTTGCGTGCATGATAATAATCTTTGAGAGCAGAAGAGGCATATGGCCGATATACAATCTTGCAACCCCATGGCTATCGTTTAATGATGATATAACTGAAATTTCCTTTTAAAACTGGCTACTTAAATACATCTGGGCAAACGCGTTGCCAAACTCTTACTCCATTTATCTGCATTTGTATAAAGTTGCTACTCCAAATGTTGAGAGTCGACAGTCACTCGAAAACAATTACTCTTGGCCTGGATATCCGCTAGCTTCAACAGAAACAAAGGAATATTCATTTATACATACATTTTGTCAATACGATAGCTGATGGGTTTAAACAAAGATGGGCGAAAACAAATGAAAATGGAGGATTTGTGATCATCTTTTAGTACACATGTAAAAGCACAGCACACAGTGACATTTAGATCCTGATTTTAACAATCAGGAGCAGTTGGCAGCTATTATAGTATACAGCGCCCGGGCAGCGGTGTTAGGGTCATGGATGTATAAAGTGAACTGGATACAGCGTTGGAGGCAGGACCCCGTTCATTCCTATGAAAGTTGTTAAGTGGCGCATTAAGCCAAAATTGAGTCAATCGAATAAATCGAAGAAATCAAGTACAAAAATACCCATATCTGTGCCCTCAAAGCATTCACACTTGAGCTTTACTTTAGCCCCACTTTCAATCAGCAGCGTATACAATAATAATTTTGGCGCATTTCACAACTTTTTTATACACTAATGGTGGTTAGTTGATTCAGTTAAAAAAAAAGCTTTCAGCTGATTAACAGACTCTTTCCCAATGTAAGTCGCATATAACCGTGGCCAGTGCTTAACCTGTTAAGCCCGAGAGACCCCGGTACCTGGGCACTGCCGCAACATCTAGCAGGAAACAGTGTCTGAGGGCATGTCCATTTAATAAACTATGAATGTTTTATATCCATGTAACGGGAAGAAACTCATCTAACTGATCGTTTTAAAAACCCCACAATGCTAACGCTGAGCCTCTGAATTGGCAACGAGCGAAACACGCCAACAGATAACTGCACCGAAATTCACTCACAAAACCTTATTATTTATCTTTGCACATTCAACAACACATCGTGAGGTGACACAGAATTGAAGGGTACCCTCATTATCACTCAATTATACGAACTCGCGGAGATAATAACAAGAACAGACATCAAAACATATGGCGCTAGGTAGCTAAACACGCTAACATGGCTCACCTGTGTCGTAGTCTGGTCAAACGTGGTCTTCGATGGCATTAAAACAATAAAAACGCTGCTGAAGTTAATCCATAGGTTAATCCAATGTGTCTGTGTCCCTTTGAAATGATTTCTGATAATCCATAAATAATAAACCTGCGTTTCCGTTTCTAGAAGTCAGACCTAGAGACAGCCTCACTCTGGTGCAAAACTGTGTACGTGAAGCCCAAACCTTTTTGTTTTAGACTGTGTGTGAGTGGGGAGATTCCCCTTCAATTATATTGGCTCTAACGGTCAGAAAGAGATGTCAATCATTAACATCGACCAATGGGTTCCAGAGAAACGGTAAAAACCCCATTTCCACCCAAATCACCTCAGAGGTGGAGTTTTTTTTGCCAAACCTCTCTAAAAAGGTCAAATGACACTTGTTTTGCATCAATATTGATACAGGGTACTTATTATATGTTAGACTAAAAGCTTTAGCAATCCAAAGTACATCTTACTATCCAAGGGTAGTTTTCACTATAAGTAAAAAAGAACATTTGGACGGACACAATCATTTACATTTTTTTACTGTGTTCAATCTGAATTTACTTTAAAATAAAAACATCTACACTGAACAAAAATATAAATGCAACACTTCAGTTTTTGCTCCCATTTTTCATGAGATGAACTCAAAGATCTAAAACATTTTCTATATACATAAAATAACCATTTCTCTCAAATATTGTTCACAAATCTGAAAAAATCTGTGATAGTGAACACTTCTCCTTTGCCGAGATAATCCACCTCACAGATGTGGCATATCAAGATGCTGATTAGACAGCATGATTATTGCACAGGTGTGCCTTAGGCTGGCCACAATAAAAGGCCACTCTGAAATATTCAGTTTTATCACAAAGCACAATGCCACAGATGTCGCAAGTTTTGAGGGAGCGTGCAATTGGCATGCTGACAGCAGGAATGTCCACCAGAGCTGTTGCCTGTGAATTGAATGTTAATTTCTCTACCATAAGCCGTCTCCAAAGGCGTTTCAGAGAATTTGGCTGTACATCCAACCGGCCTCACAACCGCAGACCACGTGTAACCACACCAGCCCAGGAGTGGAGTGCACCAGCTGGGCGTAAAAAAGTAGGGCTTAACTCTAACGTCGGGCTTAGCTACGTCCGACGTAGTGATTTGAATTTACACCGAGTGCACCAAGCCTGACTAGTCTCGGGCGTAGCTGCGCCTGGTCTTAAGATGCGCGTCCACGTGAATACACGCAAAACTATAGGTTACTTACGTAACCCCAGTTCTCAGAGTAACATGAAGTGAGATGTCTCACTATGGGATGCGCCTCATCGCGGAGCAAACAGAAGCATCACGCCAATCCTGATTGGCTGGAGATCTTGACGTCAGCATCAGGGAAATCACCCCCTATAAGTAGCTTGCGCCACAACGCATGCGCCATTCAAAATAAGCACCTCTTCTCGCTTCACCATAGCAAGGAGGGCCGTCTGGTGAGACATCTCACTTCATGTTACTCTGAGAACTGGGGTTACGTAAGTAACCTATAGTTCTCATTCATAACACTCCGTTCGATGTCTCACTATGGGAAATTGTAGCTCCCGTATTGCCAGACGAGCTTATCTCGAAAATCACCAAACCAACCAGAACTTAACAGGTAGAGCTCTGACTCAACCAGGTGCCCAGCACTGCTTGAGTCACACTGGGAGCAGAACGTCCAGCCTGTTAGGAGGCAGACAAAAGTGAGCGGCGAGGACCAGCTCGCCGCTGCACCAATGTCCTTGATGGGAGACATCCTGGACAGAGTCCAGAATGCAGCCAGACTCTGAGTCGAAAGAGCTCGCGGACCCGAGGGTGCCTGCGAACTCTGACTCGTATGAGCCCCAAAGCAATTGCTTCCACAGACCAGTGGGAGAGCCGTTGCTTAGTAACAGGCTTGCCCTTATAAGGGTTAGCCCAGGACACACGAGGTTGGTCATTATGACAAAGCACCCTTGATCTGTCCCTGTACGTGCGTGAAGCACGGGCTGGACACGGCAAATCCCGCCGCTGTTCCCCGGAGGAATACCGTGGCGGGGAGGATGCCTTAATATCAAATGTGGTACCCGAACCGACCGCCTTAAGATAAAGGCAGGGTCAGGCTTCAACCACACTCTGTTTGCCCTGGGGCAAACTGAGTGCATGAAAACTGTACAGATAGTGCATGAGTGCCACTGGCTCGCTTGGCAGCTGCCAGGGTCAGCGTCATGTCACACTGTATTTAGATTGTACCACTCACGGGCCAGGCCCATAGAGCCAAGCGCTCTGGGTGTGGGTGAAAGATCGCCCCCCCCCCCGCTTGGGACAGTATGTCCCTGCGTAGTGGGAGCTGCCATGGCTGCCCGCACAGCAGCTGATATATCTCCGCTAGCCAGTACATAGCTGGCCAGTGCGGAGCTATCAGGATAAGTGTGTGGCGTTGCTCTCTCACTCTGGCCAGAGTTGGGGGTATCAGAGCCAGGGGTGGGAACGCGTACAGAAGGCCCGGGGGCCAATTGTGCGTGAGTGCATCCACGCCTAACGGTGCATTTAGATCGTGCATCGAAAAGAACAGCTGACACTGAGCGTTGTCTTTCGATGCGAACAGATCCACCGCGGCTCTGCCGTAACGCACCCACAGCTGGCTCACAATCCTTGGGTGTAGAGTCCAGTCTGCATAAAGTGGTATACCTCTGGACAGTAGATCTGCCCGAGGTTCCTCACTCCCGGTACGTGCGTCGCTCTCAGAGAGAGGAGACGCCTACCGCTCCATAGGATAAGTTTGCGCGCCAGTGTGTGTAACTGGAGAGAACGCAAACCCCCTTGGCGGTTAATATACGATATTGTGGTCGTATTGTCTGTCCTCACGAGGACGTGATGTCCCCTGAGGAAAGGCAGAAAGCGTTTTAGGGTGAGAAACACCGCTAAAAGCTCCAGGTAATTTATGTGCGCCCGCTGGAGGTCTCTGCTTCAGAGACCCCTCACCGGGCGACCTTCATAAATACCTCCCCAACCTGTCAGACATGCGTCCGTGGTGACCACTTTCTGTGAAAGGACAGCACCCATAGGCACACCTCGTACTAGAAAAGTCGGGTGCAGCCAGTGGCGCAGTGCCATTACGCATTTCACAGTAACCATCACTCTCCGCGAGGACATTTGTCTGCGTAACAGCCTCCTGCTCCGACTGTGCGAGAAGCAGCCAGTCGTCCAGGTAGGTCGCCAGGCGAATACCCTGTTGTCTTAACGGGGCTATCGCGGCTTCCGTACATCGTACAAACACCCTTGGACTGAGAGACAGACCGAAGGGGAGTACTCTGTATTCATAACAGATCCCCTGAAATGCGAATCTCAGATATTTCCTGTGTGGGTAATATACTGGGATGTGAAAATACGCATCTTTCAGGTCGACTGATGTGAACCAGTCGTCTTGTCGCACGAGCCGCAGCAGAGATGTGTGAGTGAGCATTCTGAACTTATATCTTCTTAGATATTTGTTCAGAGCCCTCAAATCAAGTATTGGCCGAATTCCGTTCCCTCCCCGTTTGGGAACGAGGAAGTACTTGGAATAGAAGCCGCCCTGACTCTGCTCGGCGGGTACAATAGATATAGCCCTCTTTTCTAGGAGAGAGAGAATCTCTTTCTCCAGAATATGAGCTGACTCTCCTCGGGCCTGCGAATGCAGAATGCCCGAGAAGCGAAGGGGGGTGACAGCGAATTGGAGTCTGTAGCCCCGTGTTACTGTCTTGAAAACCCAAGCAGATGATGTGAGCATCTTCCACTGCATGCTCCTTAGAGCCAGTGGAGATGTCACATCTCTTCCCCTCTGAGTCTCTATTTGTTGTGTTATGGGGCCCTCTAGTGTCTGAACACAGTGGTGCCCCCTTTCGACAAATCCCACCGACACTGCGCATGACGGTGGTGCCTTCACAACCCCAGCCGGCACTGCGCATGCGCGTGGCGGTGGTGCTTTTAAAACCCCAGCCGGCACTGCGCATGCGCGTGACGGTGGTGCCTTCACAGACCCGCCTGTAATCCGCCTTTTGAGAGATGCCGAAGCTGCTCTCAGAAGGGGAACAGTTGACGGGCTGTTTATTGGTTTTATTGTTTTTCTTATCATTTTTTTGAGCTGCGCCCTCGGCCTGAAGCCTGGATGCGTCAGCGGCAAATGTTTAATGACAGAGGAACAAACAGATTTGTGACATGTGTTTTTGCGGACTTGAGGATGGTGTTGAGGCATCTCTCGAGGCGGCGGGAACACATTTAGAGCTGGGGAACCGTGGACTTCCAGCTCTGTCACGGAGGGGAGAAGGAGGGGCTGTCACGCCGCTCGCTTCTTCTTCCTCGCCTGCTGGCCGAAATTCTGGGTTGGCTGCGCCTGAGCTGTTGCCGGAACCGGAGATTTTCTGGGCCAGCTCGCCCTCGTCTCCAGCCTGGGCTGGGGACTCGGGGCGGGCTGTGACCTCTGCGTTCTCTGTGTTTTAAACCGAGCAGGGTTCAAGGCAGCTTGGGCGAAGGACTGCTGCTGCGAAGGCAGCGGCTGGACCCTTCGAGGGAGGCAGAGGTGGAGTGCCTCGTCCTCCCTCTTTCGACTCACACCTCTTTTGCATGGAAGCAAGAGCGGAGCCGAAAATTCCCTCGGGAACGATGGGTATATCCAGCACATCCTCCTTTTCCCGGTCTGGGAGGTTGGTGAGGTTGAGCCATCTCGCTCTTTCCTGCACCACCATGATCCCCATTGCCTTACCTGTGGCCTAGACGCTGCAGCGTTGGACACGGAGACAGAGGTCTGTGACCGCTGCCATCTCGTCCAGAGTGGCTGCACCCGGGTTACCCGACAGGTCCTCGCAGAGCTCCGCTTGGTAAGCGGTTAGCAGCGAGGCCACATTCAGGGCCCTGGCGGACAACGCTGCGGCTTTGTAGGACCGTTCAGTCATTGTCGACTGAAATCGGTCCGACTTTGCCGGCAGCGTGGGGTTCCTGCTTGGTGACGAGCCCATCCTCGGTAGGAGGTGGGCTGCTACCAGCGGTTCCATGGGCGGTATGCGGAGCAGGCCGAGCTTCTCCATTCCGTCACAGTCTAGGGAGGAGGCACCCTGGATTGGGACCTTGTTGCTGAAGGGCCGGTCTCTCCACGAGACCGACACCTCATCCAACATCTCCGGGAAGACCGGAAGGAGTTGCCTCTTTGTCCGCGCTGCTTGGGGAAAATGTTTCCCTTCGTAGCGGGACCTGGAGGTCTCCTTGGCCATTTCAGGCCACGGGATGTCGAGTCTGGCCGCAGCGCATTTGCACACGGCCTGCAGGTCCATACTCAGACAGGGCGAAGCTGGTGTGCTATCGTCTGGGAGAGCAGCCCTCGCTCCAGGCTTTGCAGCCTGAGCCGATGACATGAAGATGTCCTCTTCATGTTCATCCGATTCGGACAGGAGGAACACCGAGGCGTCCTCTTCGTCCTCGTCGTAGTGAAGCTCGAGGACATCCTCCGCGGGTGAGACCATGGTGAGGTCTAACCAGGAGCCCCAGCTCGGTAAAGCGTGGGGTCCCGGTCCCGCGTGTCTTGCCGCCACCGGGTCCCGGCCTGCCAGGGCGCGGAAATCCGGTTCTGCGGCCATCGCAGATACTGAGCCCCAGACCGACATGGAGAGGGGTTCACTCTCTGTGGCAGATGTCCCCGCGTCTTGACTGCCGGCCGGCAGGTCAGAGGACATGGGGGGTTCCTGCTCCGACAGGCTAGCTTGCCATGCTAGCCGTCGGCGGAGGCTCTTTACGGTGAAGCGGACACAATGTCCGCACGAGCCGGGGTTGTCGATAGCGCCTCGGGCGTGTTCCAGCCCGAGGCAGGACGAGCAGACCTGGTGTGTGTCTGTGCCCGAGATCTTCAACCGGCAGCCGCAGAGTCGAGCCACCGAGTCCCTGACTCCTCTGGTATGAGGGAGAGGGGCGTCCATCTTGTTTGCCTCGTGGCGTGGAGAGGACCCGCTCTCAACAGGTAGGTTGGGAGAAAAAGAGGTAACCACCCTGTCCTTAATCCGGAGAAAAGGACGGTGTGGGTCTTTTATTCCCGGAGAATACTGACTGGTGTGGCAGTATGCTCCTTTTAATCCTTTCCTCCTCCGTGGGGAAGAGAAAATAAAAGACTTCCTCGCTACCGTGGTGTCGGTAGTGAGGGAGCAAGCTAACGCTAGCTTGAAAAAGTCAGACCTAGCTTACTTTCCGGGGAAAGAGAGCGGCGAGGTCGATTTCAACAATAACTAGCGTTAGTAATTACCGTCTTCCTGCGAAGCAGAAGGAGTAGCCGGCAAGCGCCCGTCGACCGAAATGGATATTTGGGTTCAGTCTGTGGACCGTGAAGCTTGTCCGGCTACCATAGAGATGTGCTCTGAAGCGAGAAGAGGTGTTTGAATGGTGCATGCGTTGTGGCGCAAGCTACTTATAGGGGGTGATTTCCCTGACGCTGACGTCAAGATCTCCAGCCAATCAGGATTGGCGTAATGAGATTGATGCTTCTGTTTGCTCCGCGATGAGGCGCATCCCATAGTGAGAAATCGAACGGAGTGTTATGAATGAGAACAGTAATTGTTGCCAAGCAACGCCATTTTACAGACTCAGAGGACCGCAGAGAAGAGGGAATTCCCACACCCACTGCGTTAGCGATGACTCAAGGGGAATCCCAAATAGCCACACCCCGAAAGAGAAAGAGGGATTTGTCAGAGCTACAGCGGGAACTGACGGAGAAAGAAATTGTTCGTGTGGAGGTGGAGACCGTCAAATTGAGAGCGGAACACAAACAAATTTAGCTGGAGAAGGAGAAATTGAGACTCTTCTTAATGCCCTTTCATTGATAAACATGTAAACAAGACGCCCTGCCATCGTTAATATCTTTCTTGCCTGTTTTACGTTACTATGGATACTAGTCTGTCTTTCCGATTTACGCCTGCTCCATACTAGGCGTAAAAGTTACACCCGGGCGCAACGCATACAGGGCTTAACTCTAAGTGGTGCACTAGTCATAACTTTAGTTTGGTCTTAACCTTCGGTTCTACGTCGGACGTAGAGTTACGCCCAGCTGGTGCACTCCACTCCAGGACCTCCACATCCAGCATGTTCACCTCCAATATTGTCTGAGACCAGCCACTCGGACAGCTGCTGCAACAATCGGTTTGCATAACCAAAGAATTTCTGCACAAACTGTCAGAAACCGTCTCAGGAAGCTCATCTGCATGCTCGTCGTCCTCATCGGGGTGTCGACCTGACTCCGGTTCGTCGTCGTAACCGACTTGAGTGGGCAAATGCTCACATTCGATGGCGTCTGGCACGTTGGAGAGGTGTTCTCTTCACGGATGAATCCCGGTTTTCACTGTTCAGGGCAGATGGCAGACAGCGTGTGTGGCGTCGTGTGGGTGAGCGGTTTTCTGATGTCAATGTTGTGAATCGAGTGGCCCATGGTGGTGGTGGGGTTATGGTATGGGCAGGCGTATGTTATGGACGACGAACACAGGTGCATTTTATTGATGGCATTGTGAATGCACAGAGATACCGTGACGAGATCCTGAGGCCCATTGTTGTGCCATTCATCCACGACCATCACCTCATGTTGCAGCATGATAATGCACGGCCCCATGTTGCAAGGATCTGTACACAATTCCTGGAGGCTGAAAACATCCCAGTTCTTACATGGCCAGCATACTCACCGGACATGTCACCCATTGAGCATGTTTTGGGATGCTCTGGATCGGCGTATACGACAGCGTATTCCAGTTCCTGCCAATATCCAGCAACTTCGCACAGCCATTGAAGAGGAGTGGACCAACATTCCACAGGCCACAATCAACAACCTGATCAACTCTATGCGAAGGAGATGTGGTGCACTGCGTGAGGCAAATGGTGGTCACACCAGATACTGACTGGTTTTCGGACCCCCCCAGACCCCCCCAATAAAGCAAAACTGCACGTTTCAGAGTGGCCTTTTATTGTGGCCAGCCTAAGGCACACCTGTGCAATAATGATGCTGTCTAATCAGCATCTTGATATGCCACACCTGTGAGGTGGGATGGATTATCTCGGCAAAGGAGAAGTGCTCACTATCACAGATTTTTTCAGATTTGTGAACAATATTTGAGATAAATGGTTATTTTGTGTATAGAGAAAATGTTTTAGATCTTTGAGTTCATCTCAAAAGACCTCATGAAAGACGACACAAGAAGTGAGGATACCCGGCCCGGAGGAAGCCCGGGGTCCCCTTCTGGAGCCAGGCCCAGAAGGAGGACTCGTCGGCGAGCGTCTGGTGGCCGGGCTTGCCACGGAGCCCGGTAGGGCCCAGCCCGAAAAGGCAACGTGGGCAACACCTCCGCTTCTCCGTCCCGCGGGCCCACCACCTACGGGAAACATCAATGGGGTCGGGTGCGCTGCCAGAAGGGTGGCAGTGAAAGCGGAGGGTCTCGACGGACCAGACCCGGGCGACAGAAGCTGGCTTTGGGGACGTGGAACGTCACCTCTCTGGGGGGGAAGGAGCCGGAGCTTGTGCGGGAGGTGGAGCGTTACCAGTTGGATCTGGTTGGGCTCACCTCTACGCACAGCGTCGGCTCTGGAACCTTACTTCTGGATAGGGGTTGGACTCTATTCTTCTCCGGAGTTGCTCAAGGTGTGAGGCGCCGGGCGGGTGTGGGGATACTCACAAGTCCCCGGTTAGGTGCTTCGTTGTTGGAGTTTACCCCAGTGGACGAGAGGGTCGCCTCCCTACGCCTGCGGGTTATGGGGGGGAAAACTCTGACTGTTGTGTGTGCTTATGCACCCAACAGCAGTTCAGAGTATACGGCCTTCTTGGAGACCCTGGAAAGAGTCCTTTATGGGGCTCCTGAAAGGGACTCTTTAATCTTGCTGGGAGACTTCAACGCACATGTGGGCAATGATGGAGACACTTGGAGGGGCGTGATTGGGAGGAACGGCCCCCCTGATCTGAACCGGAGTGGTGGTTTGTTACTGGACTTCTGTGCTAGTCATGGATTGGCCATAACAAACACCATGTTCGAACATAAGGATGCTCATAAGTGTACGTGGTACCAGAGCACCCTAGGCAGAAGGTCCATGATCGATTTCGTTATCGTATCATCGGACCTGAGGCCGTATGTTTTGGACACTTGGGTAAAGAGAGGGGCGGAGTTGTCAACTGATCACCATCTGGTGGTGAGTTGGGTCGAGTGGCGGGGGAAGCCTCTGGATAGACCTGGTAAGCCCAAACGTGTAGTTCGGGTGAACTGGGAACGTCTGGAGGAGGCCCAAGTTCAGGAGGCCTTCAACTCACACCTCCGGCGGAGCTTTTCGGGCATTCCTGTGGAGGTTGGGGACATTGAACCAGAGTGGTCGGTGTTCAAAGCCTCTATTGCCGAAGCCGCGGCGGGGAGCTGTGGTATCAAGGTCCTAGGTGCCTCAAGGGGCGGTAACCCTCGAACCTCCTGGTGGACACCGGTGGTCAGGGAAGCCGTCCGACTGAAGAAGGAGGCCTTCAGGGATTTGTTATCCCGGGGGACTCCCGAGGCAGGTGCAAGGTACCGACAGGCCCGAAGGGCAGCAGCCTCATCCGTGGCCGAGGCAAAGCAGCGGGTGTGGGAGAAGTTCGGAGAAGACATGGAGAAGGACTTTCGGGCGGCACCAAAGTTGTTCTGGAAAACTGTCCGACACCTCAGGAGGGGGAAGCAGGGAACCATCCAAGCTGTGTACAGTAAGGATGGGACGTTGTTGACCTCAACTGATGGAGTGTTAGGGCGTTGGAAGGAACACTTTGAGGAACTCCTGAACCCGACAACTCCGCCCTCTATGTTAGAGGCAGAGCTGGAGTATGACGGGGGATCAACACCAATCTCCCGGGGGGAGGTCACTGAGGTCGTCAAACAACTCCACAGTAGCAAAGCCCCGGGGGTGGATGAGATCCGCCCGGAAATGCTGAAGGCTCTGGGTGTTGAGGGACTGTCATGGTTGACACGTCTCATCAACGTTGCGTGGAAGTCGGAAACAGTACCGAAGGAGTGGCAGACCGGGGTGGTGGTCCCCCTTTTTAAAAAGGGGGATCAGAGGGTGTGTGCCAATTACAGAGGCATCACACTACTCAGCCTCCCCGGGAAAGTTTACTCTAAGGTACTCGAAAGGAGGGTCAGGCCGATTGTCGAACCTCAGATTGAGGAGGAACAATGCGGATTCCGTCCTGGTCGTGGAACGACGGATCAGCTTTTTACTCTCGCAAGGATCCTGGAGGGGGCCTGGGAGTACGCTTATCCGGTCTACATGTGTTTTGTAGACTTGGAGAAGGCGTATGACCGAGTTCCCAGGGAGTTACTGTGGGAGGTGCTGCGGGAGTATGGGGTGAGGGGGGTCTCTACTCAGGGCCATCCAATCTCTGTACTCCCAAAGCGAGAGCTGTGTCCGGGTTCCTCGGCAGTAAGTCGGACCCATTTCCGGTGAGGGTTGGCCTCCGCCAGGGCTGCGCTTTGTCACCAATCCTGTTTGTAATATACATGGTTCGGATTTCGAGGCGTAGTCATGGGGGAGGGGGTCTGCAGTTCGGTGGACTAAGGATTGCACCACTGCTTTTTGCAGATGATGTGGTTCTAATGGCTTCATCGGTCTGCGACCTTCAGCACTCACTGGATCGGTTCGCAACCGAGTGTGAAGCGGCTGGGATGAGGATCAGCACCTCCAAATCTGAGGCCATGGTTCTCAGCAGGAAACCGATGGACTGTCCACTTCAAGTAGGGAAATGAGTCCTTACCCCAAGTGAAGGAGTTCAAGTATCTCGGGGTCTTGTTCTCGAGTGAGGGAACAATGGAGCGTGAGATGGGCCGGAGAATCGGAGCAGCGGTACTGCAGTCGCTTTACCGCACCGTTGTGACGAAAAGGGAGCTGAGCCAGAAGGCAAAGCTCTCTGTCTACCGGGCCATTTTCGTTCCTACCCTCACCTATGGTCATGAAGGATGGGTCATGACCGAAAGAACGAGATCGCGGATACAAGCGGCCGAGATGGGTTTTCTCCGCAGGGTGGCTGGTGTCTCCCTTAGGGATAAGGTGAGAAGTTCGGTCATCAGGGAGGGACTCGGAGTTGAGCCGCTCCTCCTTCGCGTCGAAAGGAGCCAGTTGAGGTGGTTCGGGCACCTAGTTAGGATGCCAACTGGGCGCCTCCCTAGGGAGGTGTTCCAGGCACGTCCAGCTGGGAAGAGACCAAGGGATAGACCTAGGACCAGGTGGAGGGATTATATCTCTTCGCTGGCCTGGGAGCGCCTTGGGATCCCCCAGTCAGAGCTGGTTGATGTCGCCAGGGAAAAGAAAAGTTTGGGGCTACCCCCGCGACCCGACCACGGATAAGCGGGAGAAGATGGATGGATGGATGGATGGATGGATGGAGTTCATCTCATGAAACATGGGAGCAAAAACAAAAGTGTTGCGTTTATATTTTTGTTCAGTGTATATTGATTCTGACACTTCTGCATCCAACTCACAGGTGTAACCTTGGTTTGAGAAACAATATTATTAATTTAACCCTTTTAGAAGGGAAGATATGGTCATTTGTTCTGGGAATGTCATTTTCGAGCCTGAGACCTGAAAAACAGGCTCGGGGCTTAACAGGTTAAAACGATAAAAATGCTGCTGAAGGTTAATCCATAGGTTAATCCAATGTGTCTGTGTCACTTTGAAATGATTATTGATAATCCATCCTTCAATTTTTGTCAAAAACTGAGATTTAATATTAAATGCTATTAGAGCTACAACCCAGCTTCCGGTTTTGTGCATTCTGGCTACTGTAAGAAATTAAAATCAATATTGAATGACGTCACTTAGTTTAAACATTGAGTAAGCTTAAAACTGTTTTATTCTGAAAACATTTCAGGTTAGCATTGGCTCGTGGCTAACGTTATTGCTAAAGGAATGTACAGTTACATTTGAAAAGCTTTATTGAAAGGCATCAACATTGTCAACAGTGACGTCACTTCCGGTTTTACGTTAACAACGATTACAGCCGTTAAAATGCATTAAATAAAAAGTAATGAATGAGTGTATGAGGAGAAAAGGCGTGTGGAGTTATACAATGAACACACTACGTCTAAATTCTCTGTTTTACGCGATATCGGACACAGAAGAATGCGGAGGGCGGACCCCCGTCGTCACAGCTGCCAATGAGAGGAGGAGCCATGCATTAGATATATCTCTAAATCCAACTCAAAGGTTTATCATTGCTTTGAGAAAAAAGATTATTAATTGACCCCTTTTTAGAAGTGAAGTTATAGTCATTTGTTCTGGGAATGACATTTTCGAGCCTGAGACCTGAAAAACAGGCTCAGGGGTTAACAGGTTAAAAGTACCTTTCCAAACACTGCTGCCTCTCTAAAACACTGCAGTGTATAGCCTACTTTTTATTCTCCTCCTTTCACATCCCCACTTCCAGCCTGTATATTTGAAGCCCCGCTGTCCCCGATCTTATGCATTTTGCTCTCCATCAAAGCAAATATGCCCGTGAAGGGAATTGGCAGAAACGAAAAGGTGAGGTGAGCATGATATTAAAATGATATTGCTTTTGGAAGTTATAGATTTGTATGAAGTGGTTTGTGTTCTGTCTGAAGGTGTAAGTGTAAAGCTCTCATTCAGATTTATGGCAAATAAACATGCCTGAGATGTAATACTTGTCAATCATGCAAAATAAAAGCTAGAAACCTACTTCATGAATGGAAAACCAATAGTAATAAGTACAATGATATGTAAGGAGGCTATTGCAGCCATGTTACATTCCCTTTACAACATGTAGCCTTTGAACGGTCACAAAGTTATTCCAGAAAACCACCCAAGATGTAGGAAATCGTAGATCACCTGCGTTTACAGAACATGCTCAGTATGTTACTTTGACGTTTCAAAAGATTCATCCCACGTTAGCCAAGGACAACTTTCCATTCATCATCAGATATGTGTCTTCCTGTAACATCCAGAAGCTGGAAGCACAGATAATGTAATATTCATCAATGCATTTGTTTGACTGCTGTGAAATGCTCTCATGCCCTGTGGTTTTGTATGCTTAGGAGAGCATAGTGATTAGCGAGACTGAGCAACCATATGTTGATTCTGGGCTTTGTGAAGGCTTTTCATTTAGTCTTCATGAAAACCATGGCCACTCCCCTACTCTTCACTGTACCCCTGCTGCCAGTGGCCTTACACAGCAGCCAATTAGCTCAAATGGAAGTGGTTTATGGAAGCCAACCATACAGCACAACAAATGACAGGTTTAGGTATTATATTGTGCTTCTGTATGTAGCATATTTGATCCCTTTTGGTGGGTATAAATAG
The DNA here is from genome assembly GCF_902827175.1 of Gymnodraco acuticeps. Classification (NCBI taxonomy): domain Eukaryota; kingdom Metazoa; phylum Chordata; class Actinopteri; order Perciformes; family Bathydraconidae; genus Gymnodraco; species Gymnodraco acuticeps. The sequence goes on along the minus strand of NW_022992001.1, from coordinate 99,597 downwards.
CCGGGTCAATATCACCATACGGTGCATTTGAGACTTCCCCATTTCCAAAAAAAAATCTGAGATTTTCCATTCAACTTCATATTCATTGTATTAAATATACGTTATGCTGTTAGAAATGGATGTTGGTTAAGCACCCACACTTTTTATAAATTAACTGCAAGTACATTCAAACAGCAAAATGTAACATTCTGAGAATGTTAGTCATTGTTCTGGGAAGGTTTTCAGCGGGAAGTTTTTGTTTGGTTCCCATAACGTTCTCAAAAAACATTCTTAAAATGTTTGGTGATAACCTTCTTCAAATGTTTTTGATAACATTGTTAGAATATTATGCCCTACTGTTCTTACAATCTTTTTAGCTGCAAGTTAGATTTGTTTATGTTGCCAGAATGTTATTATTTTAGAGAAAGATTACATGCTTTATGTTTAAAACATTATGCAAATGTTCTGTGGTAACAATTTACTAAAATATGTTTACATTATTAGAACATAAAGACATAATATTCCTATAATTGTTCAACTCAAAATTCCTGGGTAAGTGGACTGACCACTGTGGTCATCAGGATGATTTTGATAGTTTACTTAACTATTGGAATTTGACTATTAACACATGTAAAAGGATGACTCGGAATCAGCTGGTGAAAGTAACATTTGTTTATTAGAAAAGGGGAGCTGGGAGTGGAGGTTGGTTATGGCGGCAGTGGGAAACAGTTGTTCCAGGGTGGGTAGAGAGGCCTGGCTGGTCTTGGGAGTGTGGCAGGCCTTGGATTCCTCCTGGGAGAGACACAAAAATGAGTGCGAGGCAAAAGCAGGCAAAGTTGTCAAAGAATATGCTGGTAAAAAGGTAGAGCGGCACGCAACAAACCGTTCACGGCAACAATCCGGCAGGGAATGAGTGCAGGCTGCAGGTTTTCATAGTGTGGCTGATGAGCAGGTTGCAGGTGTGGTTGATTGGAGATTGCTCCCAGCCGTGTAGAGCAGACCAGCAGGCAGGGGGGGGGGAGAGAGAGAGACACACAGTAGAAACAAACACATACAAACACTCACAGGGGTTTAAGGGACAGGCAGTGATAGTCGGTCCGTTCTTCTATATGTCTGTCTTTGGTTTTCTAAGTGTTATTCGATCCATATGACCATAGAGATATGTCTATAACCAACAAAAACACTTGGGGTATAATGTTCGAACAATGTTATCAAAAACATTTGAAGAAGGTTATCACCAAACATTTTAAGAATGTTTTTAGAGAACGTTATCCTACCTTTCAGAAGTACATTCTAGGAACCAAAATAAAACTTCTCGATGAAACCATTCCTAGAACAATGAATGGTAACATTCTCAGAATGTTTTTAGAACCAACAATGTCTAGCTGGGAACTCAGACATGCCTACGCAAACGTGCAATATCATGAATTACGTGCTTCTTTTTTCTAAAAACGAAAATGTGGTGATCAGATTTCTTTTAAACATCCTTTTCAAACAAATGCAGCAAGTTTGTTTTTTAAAGCGCACTACAAATAAATCTGACGTTGACCATGACCCTGTTAATATTTCGCATCACAGGAACATTTTATAAAAAAATAATAACCTCCAAATGTTGCTTTCAAAATGTTCTTCTTTGGTTATCATGTAACATTGATGGACCGTTTTATAAAGAACATCTTTAATGTGTTACCCAACAACGTCCAAAACACATCCTTAGAATGTTGCAGGCAAAACGTTCCACCTTTGCTGACTTATCACATTAAAGGAACATTTTATAAAACAGTTTGTCATCTCAGGCCTCATAACATCCTGAAAATATTTGCAGAATGTTGCTTGGAGAATGTTCTTCATTTGTTATCATGTAACATTAAAGGAACATTTTATAAATAAACTTTCTGTCATCTCAGGCCTAACATCCTGAAAACATCCTCTGAATGTTGCAGTTAAAACGTTATGTCTTAGTTAACCTTAAACCTTATAGGAACATTATTTGAAAAAATAAACATCCTAAAAAGGTTCTTTGAACATCAGATTAAAACGTTTCTTTAAAACCTTATTAGAACCAATAGGTAACGTTAGCCAAAGTTGTGAGAACGTTCCCCGCTAGCTGGGCTGTCATGGACACAATTCAAAGAGTAAATACATTGTATTAACTGAAATATATTGCTGAGAAAGGGACTATAGCTTTCTGAAAATGTACATGTTATATTGTTTATGGAAGGCATGCTGACAGGGTGGACAATGACAGGGTGGAAATGTTTGGCTAATATTAGCATTTAATGAGCACATGGTGGACCTTCAGTTAGCAACATGACTGTGTACTGGTTAACAAATATATTTCGAATTTCTGAAAGGTTTTTATATTAATTGACATTTCACTATGACGGAGTGGACATGTTAAGCTTGACAACATCCAACTACACACATATGATTAACATTTCGAAATATAAGTTAAAAAACGTACTTTGCAACTACAGTAGTAAGCCTCCATTGAGGAAAGACAAAATGGTGGTAGTAATGTCATTGAAAACATCAGAGGGTTGGGGCACTTAATGACAGGGTGGACAGCAAATATCAGGGACACATGAACAATGTTCAATATTATTATGAAAATAGAATATACATGATCAAAATGACTCGTTTTATCAAATAACTCGTTGTGGACAATAAAACCATATAATTTATTTTTAAATGTAGTATCATTTAACCACTTATTACACACACTGTAGTTAGCAGAGTAGTGTGTGGGACATGCCAAAACCACGTACATCCAATGAAAAAATAAGGTATAAAATGAAGGAAACACAGACTTATCATTATACTGATATGTGTGTAAGTGTTTGCCCTTTTATAATATGACCTCAGAGTTTCATTATTCTGCTACATTTTCATGATACCTGAGTGATTCTGATGGGGACACCAAAGTTACTTTATAGTATTGACCCAGCCAATTTTAAATGTGTGTGCAAAAAGGAATATTATCAAGAAACTGTCAGAAGTTGGTAAATTTGAATATCTCCTTCATGTGATCCTTTGATCTACTGTATCTCATCAACAACAAAAACATATACACAAATGTGAACAACCCGTAGCTTACAATCAAAGCAGTCCTTCTGAGAAAACCCATGTGACACAAGATAAGGGCCTCCATACTAGCAAGCCTGCCTTTAATTCTCAGGGCTTACCTATCAGTTCTGTTTGAAGCATGATATTTGACGTACACCTGATAATCCTTCATTCGACATTAGCTGGTGTTTTTTTTAGATGTGCACTCTCCGCCCTCTTCTCGCTTCCCTTGAACATTTATTTGCTAATTTTCGCTGAAATCCGAGGGTTGATGTCTGCCACTGATAAAGCCTGATCCGCAGTAATTACACAGGGTAAGGGAATTGGATCTGTCTCTATCTCTAAACTGTGATTTCTACTTTGTCTCGTGCCCCATGCTGCGCCTTTTCTGTTGATGAGACTCATTACAATGCCGGATGCAAATCCCCTTTTGTCCTAAGAAGCACTGTAATCACCCAGACCGTTTTTACATTTCAACTTCTATTCATGTATCAGGGCTGCTTTTCATCTGTGCCAACTAAAAAAAGGCTGTGGCTCTCACCTCGAAAAAGGACTCTAATGGACAACAACTGAGAAAAGCAGGAAAATAACACATGCTTTGCTACTGCCTGTGCGGGCCGCACTTTGGCACAGCTGTGCTTTGAAGCTAACATGCTCAGCTTCATTACAACGATTATCAAAGTGATAATGTGAACATCCTGAAGGTAAGTATGCATAATGTTTACCGTTTTCACCATTAGCTTGTTAGTATGCTAACAATTAGCACTTAGTACATCTCAGGCAAAGACATATTGTTAGTATTGGAAGGGTTATATTTTTAGCTTAAAAATAAATAGGATGTTCCGTTTGTGGCAGTAGAAGAAATGTATTGATTTAACAGTAGTTTGGTTAAACCACTAAGTCCGACAACACCACCCCGGGAATTTCATGGGAGATAAAACAAGTTTTAAGTCACTAGGACACACAGGTTTGGTTACTCATGGAACAAGAGATGTGGTTCAATTATCAAAAATAGAACAGTTTATTTTTGTACAATAGTAAAAATACAATTTAAAAACATTCACACAGGGCTATATCCAGTGGCGGTTCTAGACCAATTTTACTACTGGGGGGCCAGCTATTTTCTGAGGGGGGCACAATAAATGCAGGACGAAAAAGAGAACTAGACAGTATGAAGTAATTGTGCATAAGAAAACAATGCAATACAGTAATTGGTATTTGTTTCAGTACATTTATTTATTTATTTCAGATAGATCTTATAGTTATTACTGTTAGCTTCAGCTTAAGTTATAGTGCAATGTTTGCACTAACCATATTTATATAAAAATAAAGGCAATGAACAGTTACATCTCTACTTTACATAAGGGTGTCTGCACAATCTCACATTACAGCAACAAAATCCTGCGTTTTTTGGCAAACCGAGTACCAGAAAATATACATTTTAAAAAAAACAAAAAAAACTTGTCATTGTTAGGGGGGTCAGAGGTCAGTGTTAGGGGGGCACTGGCCCCCCCTAGAACCGCCCCTGGCTATATCCAAAAGGAAAAACTAACAAGGGGGCTAAGGCTTACCAGTGTGGGAAAGGGTCAACGAATGAGTGGAGGGATCCCGCAAAAACAAACCGAAGTCACCCCGGTCACACGTGTTCCACACTCACACAATCACACGGAGAAAAGATCCAAAAAACCCGGGGGAAGCACAGCACACGGAAAGGGGGAAGCCACCACCTCGGACACCAACACCACCACCTTCAGCTCTCATTAACTAAAACAGGAAAACACAATAAGTGGAGGACAAAAAACACAGAATGACTCAAAATGAAATAAACCAAAATTAACCGCAGCCATACGGGCAATCATGCGGCATAAACAAAACTATGCAAAAAGCAAAGAAAGAAAACCTAAACCAAAACAGTTTTCGTCAATAAACAAAAATGAATTGACCAAAGATATATCGACACTAGATGTAAATAAGCCAAAAGTAAAGAAAGAAAATAGGAATAAACAAAATAAACTATTAATGAAATAGAAAGTAAACAAAATAGTTTAAATTGGTGAAGGAAGGAATAACTAAACAGAAGGAGCTAGCCCAGCAGTCCAGTCGCTAAAATCCCACTAGGGGAGCGGACCTACAGAGCAACGCTAAACCGGCCCAACCACAGTAGCCAAAAGTGAACAATTGAGGTAGCGTTTAGCAGCACAGGATCAGTAGGATAGGTGATGATACTGCCGTAGGCAATGCCAAACCGGCCCAGACACGATAGCCAGAAGCAGACAATTAATTGGCACTTAGCAGCACACAGGATCAGCAGTACAGGTGATGACCCTGCCGTCAGAAACCCATCTTTTTCGGTGCAGCAAAACAGCAGCGGTTCTTTAAAGCCTTAGCTTGGCCCGATCAGGCAGAGGAGAGAGTTTCATGCTCTCTACGTTACAGCTACTTGACAGGCATCGCCAGGAAGACCCTCCGGCCGGCGGCGGAAGCAAAACACGGCAAGAACGGAAGTGGGTAGCAGGGTAGGATTTTCCCCGGCGGCCATGACGGCCGCTCGGTCTGGCCGTGAAGCCTCGAAAATAATTGTACGTCCTACGGCCACCATGGCCTGTGTGCCCCTGATACTGTTAAAATCTCGAAGTTGCTTTAAAAGCATCAGAACAGTGGTTTCTGAACTGCATTATGCTGCGTTCACAACGGGCGCGATGCGAATATTCTCATCGCTCTAACCTGCTGGAGTTTCACCGCGGCTTTCAACTCCTGGCACTCAAACAGGACGCGCTGGAGAGGGGGCGGGGCTTATATCCATGTAAATACTGTGGTTGAAACCAACTACGACAAAATGTACCTATTTTACCGTGATTTAATTGTAATAAATGTTTCAAAATTATGCCGAAGTAACTACATACTGATAACGCTTAGTAAAAACCATGAATTAATGCTTTGACAAGTGTACAGACAAGACGGCAGGCGAAACACTTTTAAAATGCGTGTTCTCTGAATGGAGCGATCTCCATTCGATCAGATCAGAAACTAACCTGTATCTGCTCCGTCCAAACTCACAACAACGTCCTAAAGACAGAATTAAAGCAGTGACTGTATTTGCCATGACACAGACTGTGGTTTGTACACAACTTTTGTCTAGTTTCTGAACAGATATGAGGAGCTGAATAAAGAGACACACACACTTTTTCATTTCAAAGTATTGCTTGTTCATACAGTTGAATGTTTGAGCTTCACTGTGCACTGCTGAATGATGTATGTGCAGAGTTTGACCCTTGAAGGCTGTGTCTTCTGCTCTGAAATTGAATATATTTGTTACATATTAATATAATTTTAGATTTTTTTGATTTGATTTTGGATTTGTGAATGTGAGAAGTAGTAGATGGCAAAATACCTAACACTAATTATTCAAAGTAGAGTATTTAATTGTATATACGGTAATACTAAGGAGGCATAGGTCTACAGTATATGATGATATCATGTTTGACATTATTGATATTAAAAAAGTGATTTGTTTTCCCATGTCATTCATGTGTTTTTCTTATCAGAAAGTGCAGTTATTTATTTGTAAGCTCCAAATCCAAATGTTTCCCTCAATGGCCTTTGTGCCCTGGCATGTGGCCTTTGCGCCCTGCAAAAATGTGTGACACCAAAGGCCAAATGGCCTTGCCCCTAAAATGACGAAAATCCAAGCCTGGTGGGTAGGTCTGGGCACCAACGAACAAGAGGCCGCCAGCTAGAAGCCTCTGCCCCATTATAGGGTTCCCCCTGGCGGCGATAGGCTTAGAAGAATATGCCTTACAACAGCATTTACTACTCATCCTGCTACACTTTTTGATACATTTAAAGAGGAAATTAATGGCATCTTGTGTAGTACTGGAAAGACGATTTGAAAAAGTGTGGAATTCCTTGAATGCGAAAGTACATAGGTACTTTAAAATTGTTGGGATGTTGAATTATTTTACGTTTGTCTTTTTAATGAATAATTGTATTTGTTTATCTAATTTGTTGTTGTTGTTGTTGTTTTAACTCGTCTTGTCAGTTGATTTGTTTGTGTGAGAATATAGTTTTATACTTATACATAAATTGTTGACCAATTTAAACAGGTCTCATTTTATCATTGTTACCATCTCACAATAAACACAAATGTCCCTGGGCTGCTCAGAATGTCACCAGTGTATACATAGGTGAATGCTGGCCTGGGTTGTGAAGCAATTTGAGTCGTCGCCTGGACTAGAGAAATGTCATAAAAATACATTCCATTTAGTTGCGTAGATATGGGTTTAATAACCAAAGTTTTTGAAAAATTGAAATGTTTAACCTATGAATGCCCACATTTCAAATGTGTTGAATGTTAACAAATCAAATGATACAGTATGTTGTTTAAAGTTTTTCCGGGTACTTCCTGGATAAACACTTAGCGGTGTTATCTAGTTCAGTGGTTCTCAACTGGTCAGGCCTCGGGACCCACTTTTTTCCTTTGTCAATAAATCGCGACCCGAAATCGTAAAACCACTCAAATCTATTCAACAAAAAATCGTGCTGTATACACTTTTCAGCATACAATATTAATTAAAGTGTAGTAAAGTGCATATACCCTTTATATCCCTTCACATAACTAAAAGTATGGTTTTAAAAAAGGTTTAATGAGATGATGGAATCAAAGCTGAACTGTATCACCAACACAGTTTCACTCCATGATCGTCCAGTAGCGACGCTTGGTCAGGGTCCTTTGGCGTGCAGTTGTGACGCGCCGAGTCTCCTTCAGCTTCATAAACAGACGCAAAGAGCTTTCAACTGATTGCAATGTATTCCCATCGGCGACGGCATTTGACACTCAGGGAAGCACCACATCGGTCCATGCCGGCGGCAGTTAAAGGCAATGTGAGCGTCCATTCCCATTGGATAACGGATAATGTTACACCTGGAAGTAAGTATTCTCCTTACTGTCGATTGATTTTACAGTGATATCTGCACTACTCATCAACTGAAAAACACCAGATTATTCTTATTAATTACACAACGTTGATTGGTTTAAATTGTGTACAATGCTTTTGTGTTTTTCCCCTTCGATACGGAGAAACAAACCCAGTGATTAGTCCTCAAGCTCTGTGATTGGATGTTGGAGTGGCAGTGCGCCAAGGTTACGCCGAGCGTCAAACAACACTTTGAAACGGAATGAAGCCCATCAACGGCACACTATTCAAAACATGATTCAAACTAGTCCACCCCGACCAAATATTTTTGTTACAGCAGCATGTAAAACATGCAATTTATTGGCCCAATCCCAAACCACGCCCAACACACTACCCCTCCCTGTGCGCACGGAGGGTCCACCACATTAAGTGCTGTTCCAAACCAACGAGTGTGGAGGGGGAGTGGGTTATCAAGCCCTCAAACAGCGAGTCTGCATCGGTGCTGACTTGAGACCGGTCTCTACCTGACCGGTCTCAACGCTGTCTGTGTCCGTCAGGAAACACGCTGTTTGCAAGTAGTTCCAGCAAACATCCACTGATAAATTGCGATGTTAACAACCTCATGATAACCTCACATGTTTTAACTTAGGATCATACCTGTGTTTAGTCTAGAAAAAAAGGTAACTGTGTGTATTTTATTATAAAGTTGTGTATATTTACAGACTGTTGCAAAAACTAAGAAGCTTATACAAATCAGGTTTAAAACTAAAAGAGCTTTACAAAAAAGTAACACAATTAAAGATGTTTGGAGTTTTATTTTAGTTATTCATTTTTGTCTAAGAGATGCTGATTTGAAACCGTTGTTACATACAGTTACGGCATTTCCTGTTTCTGCCGGAGAGAGGGGAGTTTGTCCCAAAGCTTTCCGCTGTATTTACTCCCTCCATATGACAGGAGGGAGCCTCGCCGTTGAGCTGCGAGTGTCACTCCGTCACGGAGGGGTAGTGTGTAGGGGTAGGGTGTAGGGCGTGGTTTGGGATTGGGCCATTGTTACTTTGTAATTCTACTCAAGGTTCAAGGCTTTTATTGGTTGTGCGTACATATCTGCAGTGTAGTCATGACGATGAAAATCTTAGGTCACATGTATGGTGGCCCTGAAGTGCAAGACAAAACAGCATTTCAGGAAACACCACAGCATTTCAGAAAACGCCACAGCATTTCAGAAAACGATACAGCATTTCAATACGGAAAGGGTATTCCTTTAGGGAGAACACTTCTTGTTTGTGATTGGACAGCGCCAGCCAGAGAGGCACTGCTGTGATTGGTTGTTTTTGCTGCCAGTCAAGAAATGACGCTTCGTGATTGGTCAGCACCCGACAGCGCAACATGTCCCGAAACATCAGCCGTTAGCACACAGAGCTCACAGCTCCTCATATCTGTTCAGAAACTAGACAAAAGTTAAACATGAACAACTTTTTGAGTAATACTCTGTCAAACTCCCATCCTGAGTACAATAATTCATGTATTCTGCTATATTTGGTGAGGGATAACAGGATTTTTTGCAAAAAGTTCTACATGAAATTGATACTGTTGGACTACTAGCACAAGTACAATCAACTACTTTTACTGTGTACTTTTTGATTAATGCTCGGTCAACCCCCCGTCCTGAGTACAATAATTCCTGTATTGTATATGAACTATGAATTATTGTACTCAGGAGGGGAGTTTGACAGAGTATTACTCAAAAAGTACACAGTAAATGTACTTCATTGTATTTGTGGTTGTAGTCTAAGTAAGTAGCCTACTGAGTCCAACAGTTTATTAAGAACTTATGGCTAAAAATCATGTTATCCCTCATCAAAGATAGCAGAAGTGGCATGATTTTGTTCTCAGGAGGGGAGTTTGACAACTGAAAAAGTACACAGTAAAAGTAATTCATTTTATTGTTGGTAGCAGTCAAACTAGTACTGAGTCCAACAGTGTCAGTATTATTTAGGGATGGGTACCGAGCCCCGGTATTAAAGGGGCCCCGGGGCTGAATTATTAAAGACCGTGGTACCGTTAAGCTCTGACGTTAGCGGTCTTTTTATCGGTACTCGAGACATGTAAACAATATATGTCATGTGTATTATTGCTACACAAACATTATATTGCAGTTTTAGTGTCGCCAACTCCGTTTCTAACATGCAAAAAGACTGCAAAATGCTTCTATGATTATTTTTAGTATTTTCGATCTCTCTCCCCCGCCTGCTTGCGAGGGGGCGGGGCAGTTTACACACACGCAGCTGCTACATGCAGCAACACACACACACACACACGGAGGAAATGGCGGAGAGAACCTGCTCCGAGGTGTGGTTAAACTTTACCCGTCTCCATGTGGACAGTGCTCGTTACCAAAAGTGCAATAAGAGTTTAGCATGAAAGGACGGTAACACGAGCAATTTGTCTAAACATTTAGCAAAAGTGCACCACATTCAGACGGAGGAATGCACCGGGTTCGACTGTCTTTCTAGTAGCTCTGTAGCCCCGTCACGAGTAACGTTTCCAAGTCAGGTGTTATGTATGCTAGCAGCAACACACAGAGTTAACTACATTATACAAACATGGGTTAATGATTAGAGGTAACTGAGTTATGTATTTGGTTAAAGTTTCAGCTATTCTGTTTACAGTTCTGTCATCAGATTATTTAATACGATTTGTTAAAACGTTGTTGTTTCTTTTGATGTGAAATATTATGTATTTAATTTAAATAAAAAGCAATGTTAGTTTTGTTCACAATTTGTTTAGTTAGTTTACCTTGTTTTTTTCTCCAAAAGAACCGATAAGAGTACCGTTAAAAGACCGGACCGATAAGCGGTATCGATAAAAGTAGTAGTACCGTTAAAACCTTAACGATACCCATCCCTAGTTTTATTAAGAACTTATGGTAAAACATTTTATCGCAAATATAGCACTACGACAGCACTGAGGTCTACATCGAGATTAAGATTAAACACATGTATTTCATTTGGGAACAACACAAAGGCATTGTACATAATTTAAACCAATCAATGTTGTGTAATTAACAAGGATAATCTGGTGTTTTTGAGTTGATGAGTAGTGCAGATATCACTGTAAAATCAATCGACAGTAAGGAGAATACTTACTTCCGGGTGTATAATCCTCCGTTATCCAATGGGAATGGACGCTCACATTGCCTTTAACTGCCGCTGACATGGACCGATGCGGTGCTTCCCTGAGCGTCAAATACCGCCGCCGATGGGAATACATTGCAATCAGTTGAAAGCTCTTTACGTCTGTTTATGAAGCTGAAGGAGACTTGGTGCGTCACAACTGCACGCCAAAGGACTCTTACCAAGCGTCACTACTGGACGATCAGGGAGTGAGACTGTGTTGGTATAACATAAAAAGGCACACTTGCTGAAAACCCAACCCCAGAAGGGGGTCTGATTTTTAGAAATACTAACATATGTGACCTGCTCTATCGAAATCAGTCGCATTGACCCGAAGACACATTTTGAGTTGTATACACTGTTGGAAAGAGGAGATTCCTAGCTTTCTAATGATATCAGGATTGGTTTTGTACTCCAAATATTAAGCAAAATATGTCACATTATATAATGACTGTCACCGAGTCATCATTTTGAGAAAAAGGCCTTTAAAGTTTCCTCTTCTCTGGAATCCATCGATCTGATTGATTATTAGTGGAGCAAATGATCAAAATACTACGGAGGGAAGATATTTTCGTTTGGATTACTGGTCTGGGGGAAGCTTGCGAGTGTTTGTGTAATTTTGCGTTTGTGTGTATTGTGTTTGTTTCCCGGGGAAAACACTCACGAGAAACACCGGCTGTTGTTATGCCTGCTGTGACGTCAAGTTACTCCGTTCTCCGCTTGTAATTATGCCGTTACAAGCTTCAAAGTTGTATTTATCATCTGAATTTGCCGAAAAAAGTTTCATATTCTGAAAACCAAGACTTTGTTTATTTGAAATCAGATGAAAACAAGCTGTAACGGACCCTGCTGTGTTATCTATGATTACTATACGCCTTACATTCATAATTTCAGCCAGAGGGAGGCGCTGCGGAAGAGCAGATTGCGAGTGAGAGGTGCCTGTCATCTTCCCTTCACAAGCTTAAAAAATGTAGGCTATTTATCGTGTGATTTTGTAAATAAAAGTTTCATATTCTGAAAGCCAAGACTTTGTTTGTTTAACACTAGAACCGCCAGAGGTCGCTGTATACCTAAAACCGCCAACGGGTCAAATGTACCCGCTATTGATTTTCAAGGTACAATGTTATTTTATTTATCATACAGAACAGTGAGTTTTGATCGCACAGGGATGAAACTTATACCAATAGAATCTGTGGACTCTCAGCTTTTCATATGATATAGTTTCTGCAGATAGCATGAAGTATAAAATATTGCTACAAGTGCTGATTTAAACGCTTGGTGTTCGACTTTGTGTTTTGTTTAGGTACAAATCTCTCTATCTCTATCCATCTATATATAACTATCTATCGATCTCTCTGTAATGTTCTGTTCTATGGACATATAATTGTCTACATAAACAGACGACGCGGACTACTTCTCTCATTCCGAGTGTCCATCTTTATTCAACTGGCACGTAACCTGCACACATGCATTACGTCCTCAACGTGAGCTCAGTCATCCAAGATGTTACATTATCTATATCTATCTATCTCTCTCTCTCTATCAATATATCTATCTCTCTATCTATAAGGAACCGCAGTGGACAAAAGGCGTTGCTATAGCAACACGTCATGCTTACGCTGCATTTTCTATGAGGTAAATATTACCCGCTGGCGGATATAGGTATAAATGGCTTTTTTTTTGGCGATTTTTTCATTCTGACTTCCTATTGACAATTTTTAACAACAGAGGGTGCGACATAACACACTTTCAGGAAAAGTCACGGACTGGGAGACTTTAATATGTTATGGAAAAAAAGTTACATACAATCAAAAAACAGCTGCAGGTCAAATGTACCCGTTGGCGGTTCTAGTGTTAAAATCAAACAAAACACCCAAACCCCGAAAAAATAGTTTTTTACGCAAATCCACGTTTATTTTGAAATGGGCTGTTGCGACTTCCGACTGATTTCGATAAAACGGGTCACATATAAACTTTGCATTCTGGTACACTCTGAGAAGAAAATAAATAAATCTATTACTACCCGACATATTCATAATATTTTATGCCATTGTTTGTTTTTCACTTGGTTCTGACAGCTGAACTTGCTGCTCCTCACAGAGAGAAGAGCAAAGAGGAGATAGTCTGTGTGAATTACTTTAAATTGTGGGTAAGGGTAGATAGCTCCCATTGTTCTGTGACCTGTCAATTATCAAACCGGGGGTCATATTTCATTATGTGTTCATTTGTATCTGAAGTTGTACCCATGGATGTTGGATGTTGGATATTTGTACCGCAAAGTTATTCTGACTTCTGGCAACAATCTTGATTCTGATTGGCCAGAAGACTTGAAAAAACATCAGCAAAGATGTTTTATTGAGAAGATGATCACTACCGTTTATGGTCTCCGGTACTTCTAGTCCAACGCATACTGCATGCACAGCGTTAGAAAATCGGGCCTTCAAAATAAAAGTTTGACTTTGAAAAAAAAAACACACCTGCTACCCACTCAAAACGGGTCCGCGACCCACCGGTTGAGAACCACTGATCTAGTTAGTAAAAAACAAATGGTATTAAGCATGGCATTATACTTCTCCATAGAAGTAAAATAATAAATACAAATTATAGTTGCAGTAGAGGAAAATAGTGGAATTCGACAGAGAGAGTTAAGGAGATGAGGACTGACACCAGGGGCGTCGCCTGGACCTGAAAACATTCGGCGGCGCTACAGTGGAATTTTCTACTGCAACACTCCCCACACGCACACACACACAGTCATACTTGCCAACCCTCCCGATTTCATAGCCCTCTCCCGGTTTCCTACCGGGGTCATATTTCTCCCGATTTCTGACAAAATCAGATTTACTCACGACTGTTTCCACTCGGACTTTAATACAGCTACACCATTGTTTGGTTTCCATGGTAGCTTGTCTCTAGTAGCGCGCAACTGAGAGGGTGAGGAAGATAGTCACAGAAAACAGAACAAGAATCGACAACTCGACCCTCTGCTCACTCCTTTCCTGTAAAATATAGGTCCAGCCCACACATTATGCTCCATCAAGGATGGTGCTGCAGGCCGCAAGGCAGTGCACTTAGAAATGCTCCCGATTTCTGAGGTCTCAAGGTTGGCAAGTATGCACACAGTACATCCGCGACTGTTACAATGAAGGCTCGATAATCAGCTCACGCCATATAGGCAGGAGTAAAGTGCTATTTTTTTATGAGTGGGGGGTGGGCCTCACCTCCTCTAGGGGGGTCCGGGGGGATGCTCCCCCGGGAAGATTTGTTTTAAATATTGAAGTTAAAAGCATCAATCTGGTGCACTTTGAGAGCAACATTAAGAGATCTATGGATACATCTCTCAACACCCATATGAAACAGAACTGTAAACAGATTTTCTTTTTCATCATGGATATTTTACAAATCACTCCCCTTTTAAACTCTATTCTTGTTTCACTGCCATAGACTATAATGATCATATGGAGGTGTGCCGCGGAAATAATCTTTTGAATAATTTGTGACCAAACCGTTTGAGACCCACTGAGATAACGGCGCATTCACACTAGCCTTTTATAGTCCGGTTGAATCTAACCCTGGTGCGTTTAGCCGCTTGGTGCGGTTCATTTGGGTCGGTGTGAACGCAGTCAGAGACCTCTGAAGTGAACTAAACAACCGGACTCTGGTCCGCTAAAATAGGTGGTCTCGGAACGCTTGCTTGCGAACTCTGGAGCGGTTCATTGCTGGTGTGAACGCAGTCCGCACCAAAACATAGGAAACGTAGTATTTACGTGTCACAAGAACGCGGATGTCTTCAAAAATCTTTAGCGAAAGAGTCTTTTAAGACATCCGCGGTTATTCATTTAAAGAGTGAAGCAAAATTAAGTGTTAAACAGTGTCGTGTAAAGTAAAAATGCTCCGTCGGCGTCAACTACATAAAAGTAAGAACACCTGTCGTCGGTGAAACGCCCCTCCTTACTGCAGAAGTTAGCAGAACGTCTCATTATGTTATGTTTTTTAACAAACGTTGTCTGATTATATTCTTTCACACACAGTGACGTCACGAGCTACCCACAATGCAACACGCGCCATATATATATATAAATACGCCATTTTCATGGAGGTGCAAATATCCTGGAAGTGCAAATATAAACAGCTAGCTAACGTAGCAAGGCAGAGCGCACTAGGTTTTTTTTTCTGAATTAACGCCCGAAGAAATCGCTGCATGTCTTCGGATTACATCGCTGGACTTGAGGGGTGTGCTCTAGGTCGTTACCAGCGTAAACTAGAGCTGTGTGGGTTGTCGGATTGCCCTTACAGACTGCGTCGATTTTGGCTGCATCTACGTCTAATTTCTGGAAACACCAGGTGAATACCCCACTTGTCACAATAATATTATCATGCCATTGCATATATGTGGTATTTTAGAGTTGACTAGATATTGATTAAGGCAATAGACTATGATATTCAGTACAGGAAGCTTAGCAACGTTGCTAAGCTAAGACGGTGTACGGCTAAACCCTTGGCCTGCTTGCACCTCGCGTAAAACGGCGGATACCGGAAGTACGGTGTCGCCCTCGGCCCAATACCCGTATGTGTGTGTGAAAGAATAATCATATGCGCGGGCCGCTAGTGTCTGTTGATCTCCAGATTAACAGCAGCATGAGAATAAGCTGCCGAAAGTGCCGATGCTCCATGGCGGAGGCTCCGGTAGAAATTGCCAGGATTTGCGTTTTTACCCCCTTAATGTCTCACCAATTGTTGAACAGCATTTCCGTGCACATGACTTGTGTTTAAAGTTTATAGTCCGTTTGAGCCCGTTTATAGTCCGTTTGAGCCCGTGTGAAGGCAAACCGAACCTTCTGAAAAATGAAACAATGTAACAAACTGTCTTCTGGTGCGCACCAGAGAAGCGGACTATTAGGTGTGAATGCAAGACTAAAGTGAACTATCTAAACACTCAGAGAGTCCTTTAGCTCACCTGAGTCTCTCAGTCTGAGAGGAGAGGACCCTCCTCCAGATTGTTGTGGAACAAACAGCTCCTTATGTCCGTTAGTGCAGCTAGCTAACCAGATGCTAACAACACAGTCCCTGCTGGCACCGGTCCCTCTCTCCCTCTCTCGATCACACTAAATGCGCTATTGCCACACACACACAGAGAGCCGAGCTTGAATGACACAAGCACACGTTTATTTCCATGCAACTCTCTGATTGGTCTGGTGTCATGCCTCTGTTGCATTCACTAAACACGGGAAATTACAGTCCTACCGTCCTCTCTTGTGTCATGATGAAGTTCACGTAAAGCACGGTCAATGTATTATATTATTGAGGGAGAATTGTCCGGGGCTACAGAAAAAACATTCGGGGCGACGCCACTGACTGGCACAGAAAGGTAACAGATCTAATAGTGGAACAGAACACACACTCACATACATTCCTGTGAAGACATTTTTATTTTCTTATAGAGTCCGGAAACATATTTTAAGGGAAAATAATGTGGTTATTGAGAAAAGCCAACATACTTTTGGACCGTAATTGCAGACGCAACACCAAAAACGCGACGGTATGGAGGAACGTCCCACAACAAGCCTTAGTTACACCAGCTACAAGTCTTAGGAGAGGAAAAGAGCCACTGAGATATAATTTGACATCCACTGCAGTGCTGGATCCAAAGTCATTATAATTGGAAAGTCAGGAGTAAGTTTGTCAGAAAGCGCACTCACGAGGGAGATACTCGTACCCATTATGTCAATCTTTTACCATCGTTACACCGGAACAAATTTGTCTTTGTATTGAAAGGTTTATTTACACATGAATTATACATTAATTCCCCTTTTCCTAAGTCATACAGGCCTTGACAGTGTGCCGTACCAAGTGACAAGTCATGCCATAATTGGCATCCTGATTGGCTTTTGAACCGTTTTGAGGAGGGGAAATTGTATGTTAGACTCATATTGTTTAGGCAGAAATACACCCTCTCCCCATAATCCCTTAGAGTCATGAAGACAGTTGACATTAAAATGTCATCCATAATTGTTAAATTAGAGATGTAAGTGAATTAAATGTGATGTTTGCTGTACAAAATGGTAATTTCCCCATCAGTGCAGATGCAAGGCCTCAGGATTTCTCCAATGACAAATCAATGTGAATAACATGCACTCTGTCTATGCCTTCATGACAACACATTAGTCCCTTCTTCTTCCTATGTATTGTCAGCCTTAAATGTGTGAGTGTGTAAAAGACTTCCAGCGAACACAGGACAAAAGCAAAAGAAAGGAAACATTGGCTTTAATCTGCTCAATTGAGCCGCTGTGATTTGGATGTTGATTAAACCGCTGCCAGATGACCCGGGGTTTCTTCTGGGTGACCAGCGCACCACCGCAGCTGTTGCTTTTATGCTAAACCCCTCTGTGGAGACGCCGTTGATTGTGGGATTAGCACACAGGTCTCCTCCCCTGTTCATTGCTTTCACCTCAGCCGTGTTTCATGACAATCTAGACAGCTCCGGACCTCAGATCTCTCCTTTAGCCAGCATTAGGGAATAGTCAATACAAAGACCTAATAGCTAGGAATGTGTGCACTCAAGGATGAAGGGGCTGTGGATTTTTATTTTTGAAAAATACAGCAAATATTAAAACATCAAAAGCATGTCAGAATGTAATTTCAGTCTGACTGGAGTTTTACATAGGGGCTGTATATTGTTGCCATAGACTGTTTAAATTAAGCAGATGGGACACGAAAGGGTTGAGATAAGCACAACAGAAAAACGAACAAGACGGTTAAAGGGGCACAAATGTTACAATTAACTTGCGTGAAGATATGTTATCAGAAGAGTAAACGTTCTAACACAAAAACTCTCATAAAGCACTCAAACCAGACAACACCGTGTGGCCCTAAAGCATACCCTGCTTTATCCTCTATTTACCTTACATGTTTACTATAATTTACTGAATGAATATCATATTTTATTGAAGAATACTTCAAACAAGCAATAGATACCATAAACTTGTCAGGAGAATCTTTACTGAGGTTATAAATCAAGTTAGAAGTAGTGTCATTTTCTCATAGACATCTATGAAATCCGACATATTTTTGCAACCAGTGGACTCGCCCAATTCAAGTCAAAACACAAGTTTAAGGCACTTGGCACATTGGCTTTACCTTACAGCAGGGGTGCCCAACCTTTTTTGAACCGAGAGCTACTTTTAAAGTTGCCAGTCTGCCGAGATCTACCAGTCCAAATAGAGAGGCGTAGCCATTACTGACAGCCTACTACCAGGTAAATACACACTTCTACTTGTATAAAACTGACCTTTGTATGATTAATACTTCATAAAATACTGCAGATCCTTTATCTTACCTCTTTCTAATCTACACACAGACAAGTATTTAACTGAAGTTACACAACAGTGTTGTTGATACAGAGTTGGAGTTTATTCACACATCACATACTACAGTGGGTAATGTTTTCAAGAAACATTGAACAGTGCTGCCACATATGACACAGGAAAAAAAGAAAAGACACTGAACCCTTTCTTTGCCATTATATAAAAATAGTGTTTCTACAAAAGCATAAATTAGGCTTACTAATAAGACAACTCAGATCTGAAGATACACAGGAATCTGCTGCCAAAGTGCAATAAAAAAGACACAATTAATAGAATCAAACCCTTTTTTGTTGCATTTTAGTAGATTATAAAAGAAATGCCTTTTTAAAATAGGATGCAAGCAACACTAGTTTCTTAACCTGAATTGATAATAGACTATAATCAAATTTAAACAGAACATATCTGAATGTTTGCATTCTTATACCATTTTGTACAATAATTATAATGAATAAGTTCAAACAAACTAAAACTTACAGCTGATTAATAACGGTATCTAACTTGCGTTTTTATTATATCAAAAACCTGTTGAAATGCTACTGTTATTTTTACTGTCCCCCAAAAGCGCGTCGGCAGCCTCCAGGAATGCTTCTTTCACAACTTCGCCGTCTTTGAAAGACTTCATGTGTTTGGCAAGAACGTGACTGACACGATAAGATACTCTGGTAGCAGCCTTGCTCTTGTTGTTGGGCCTGGTGAAAATGGACTGCTGTGCATTTAGCTGTCCTTTCAGGTCCCTCCCCTTTTGGGAGCGTAGGGCAGAATTAGGAGGGAATTCCGTCTCGTTGCGGTTGTGCACTGTTTTGAAATGCCGCTCCTAAATAACCCTTCTTCGATAAAGCCACGCTCGCATTGCAGATGAGACAGGTGGACTTTGAATTGGAATAGATACAAAAATAATCATCCTCCCACTCGGAGTGAGAATTATATATTTTGGGCTTTTTTGCTTCTGCCGTAATTGCGGTCTTGTGTGTGTGTGTGGACTGTCACTCCTGTTGACATGGACAACGTCAGCGAAATAGTGCCCACTGCAGTGCCCACCAGCCACGCCCCGACACATGGGGTCACGCCGGCCAATCACAAAGCTTTGATGCGTTCAAGTGCATTATTCTGGCACAGGAAGATTATGTTACAGAACATTATCGATAAAACAAAATGTTGTTGTTCTATTTTTAGACACATCTTTTATTTCATTTTAGAGATCGACTGGGAATCTCCCCGCGATCGACCGGTCTTACAGTCCTGGAGGTTGCCCCTTTATTTATTTTTACAAGGCTGCAGTTTCTGTGCTCTTGCTCCACAATATGTTGGCCAGTATCGCACTCTGTCACTGAGAGACAGCCAATTGAACAGCTAAAGCAACCTCCAGCACTCACTGAGCAACATTATCATTAGTTTTGAGTCATCTTTGTGTCTACCTGAAGGTAAGTCCAATATCCACAGTATGTTAACTCTGTTGTTGGTGTACTCCTGAAGGAAATATCTGTCTCTTTATTGTGCCACTGTGTTCACCAGGTAGTCTCTAACTGGGTTGTCTGCTGTTTGAAGCAGGTATGATTATCCAGAGCATTTGTCTCTGAACACAACCGCCTGCTGCGGCTAAATATGAAACTACAAGAGCTGTGGGTCGGTTGACATAGTTCCATGTCCGAAGGGTATGTTCCCTTTATATAGTTATGGCACATTTAGGGGATGTTTTCATCACAACCAGTCTTTCCAGTTGGTCCTTCCAGTCAGCTCATCATGTTTTGCTCCACATCTCATCTTAGATCAAATTTCACAGATTTCTGTTACGGTTCTTCGACAAAACGTTCACATGTAATGTTGCGTTCACACCGGACGCGATGCGATGTTTGGGGGCGGCGCGATTACATGTAAAGTCAATGCAGAGACGCGGACAGACGCGAATTCGCTCCGACGGCGAGCATGAAGCGGTGGACGCGGCGCGAATCACGCGATTGAGGCGATTTAACTGTGCCGCGTCAAACGTGAGAGTTCAATTTTTTCAACTCGAGCGTCAAATTCACGTGATGCGTTCTCGCGGAAGCCAATCAGCGATGAGGATCCCAGCCTGCCGTCACTGACGTTCAACCAGAAAACATCAGCCGTTAGCTGTTAGCAGTTAGCACACAGAGCTCACAGCTCCTCATATCTGTTCAGAAACTGTACACACCACAGACTGTCTGTCATGGTGAATACAGTCGCTGGTTTATTTATGGCTATAGGCCGTTGTTATGAGTGTGGAATGAGCATAGACAACGCTAGCTTAGCCTGGTCGACCCAATCTCGATTCAGAAAACAAGCATTTTAAAAGGTTTTTCGCCTGCCGTCATGTCTGCAGACTTGTCAAGCATTAATTCATGGTTTTTACTAACCAGTATCAGTATGTTGTTACTTCGGCATAATTTAGAAACGTGTTTTACAATTTAATTACGGTAAAATATGTTCATTTTGTTGTAGTTGTAGCTCCCGAGCCAGCGCGTCTTGTTTGAATGATGCGAGTAACAGCTGGCAGCCGTGGTGAAACTCGAGCGTTTAGAGCGAAGCGAATATTCGCATCGCGTCCGGTGTGAACGCACCATAGAGCGATGCGATAGGAGCGATTAGAGCGAAGCGAATATTCGCATCGCGTCCTGTGTGAACGCAGCATAAGAGGTTTATCTCTCATTCAGAACAATGGAAACCATTGATCTCTGCACACCTCATTAGCTCAAATATAAACACCTGTGTCATGGAACATGATGATGTCATAACACACAGGTGTTCGTGTTTGAGCTAACGATATGGTCACTGGAGTTCAACAGACTGTCTGAGCTTATTATTTTCTGTCTGATGGAGACTTCATACTGACTTCAACATGTTCCACCTATTTTATACATTATTGGTGACACACAGCTGTCGTTGTTAGCTCAAATATAAACACCTGTGTCATGGAACATGATGTCACATTGACAGGTTTGGTAACGATGCAGCCATCAACGCATCTAAGCGTATTATGGGCAGTGTTGGGACTAACGCGTTACAAAGTAACACGTTACTGTAACGCGGTTATTTTTGGCAGTAACTAGTACTCTAACGCATTACTTTTTAAATGCAGTAACCCAGTTACCGTTACCACATGGTGCGTTACTCCGTTAGTTTTTTTATATAGTCAACAACCAGGCGAACAGAGATGAGAACTCTACTTAAGTACAGTAGCCTACTTGAGTAAATGTACTTAGATACTTCCTGTGTCACATGCGGAGACGTGCTGTGGGCGTGTTTGTGTTGTTTACTAACAAGACTATCATGGCGGCGGCGGAGCTCAAGTCTAGTTTCTTCACCTGGAGATATTCTCACTATTTCACTTTTGTCGAGCACAAAGAAAAGAAAGTTTCTGTTAAATGTAAATTGTGTCCTGGCGGGTCAAAGATCCTATCTACTGCCCAAACCAGTAATTCAAATATCTTAAAACATCTGCAAAAACAACATGCTGGGACGAAGCTAGTAGCTAAGACCGGCACAGACCCAGACTCAGCCGACGCCACTCCACCTCCACCTACGTAAGCAACAGCGGCTGGATTTTAACCTAGGGACTGCTACCCAGGGAAAAGTCGATAAAGCCATTGCACGGTATGTTGTAGAACACATGCAGGCTATTGCTACAGTGGAGCCACCCGCTTTCAGGGAGCTAGTTAGCATGATAGCATGTCCGGGCGGCACACGGCATATGGGACGGAAAACTTTTTCCAACTACCTGGAGAAAGAATATACAAAAATGGAAAGCCAGCTAATATCGATGCAATCCAGATTGCATATAATGCATGTGAAGTTGATCAACAGATTGTATTATTCTCCAATGCAATAACAGTACTGAAATGAAGGCTATAAGGGCATTAATGGGAGCCCTTTTTTCAAGTAACTAAAACGTTACTTTTCACAGTAACGCATTACTTTTTGGTGTAAGTAATCAGTAAAGTAACTGAGTTACTTTTGAAATGAAGTAACTAGTTACTGGTTTTAAGTAAGCACAACACTGATTATGGGGTGTCATCAAATGCCGTTGCCATGGCGACAGACCACTCGCCATGAAGCACGATGTCACTGTAAGTCCAATGGACACGGTCCGATCGTCCCCCAAACTTCGCTTGTATATCACCGGTCCAGCACTCAACAGCTCTACGTCAATTATGGGGTTTCTTCAAATGCCATTGCCATGGCAACACAATGCTCGCCATGAAACACGGTTTTCTCATAACTTCAGTGAAAATGCTCCAAACGGCCCAAAACGTCACAGGTTTGGTAACGATGCAGCCATCAACGCATCCAACCGTATTATGGGGTGTCATCAAATGCCGTTGGCATGGCGACAGATCAAATGACATACTAGAGGCTTCTCAATACTCAAATGTCCCCTCCTCGACTCCTCAGTCCTCCGGTAGTGACCCGGAAATGAATTTCAGCGTGCCATTTTGAAGGACATCTAATTTCTCTAAATGCACACCGAGGATCGAGGATCGAGCGTCGAGGAGGCTCTCTGGAGGAGCTATAACCGAGGATACACTGATGGTTCCTCCACGGCTCCTCCGCGGATGCATTTCCGGGAACGGTGGAGGCGTGACGCACGGCCGGACTTATCTCAGCCAATGACAGCTCTGCATGCATCCCCTGGATATTATTTTAGAAACTGCTTTCATCGCATTGCGATGTTTCCAGAGAGAACAGCTGTGAGGTCCGTGCAGAAAGCAGAGCAGTGTGTAAAATATATATCACTCAGTATAACAGGCCTACTCTCTTTATTTGCTTTAGTTTAGTAGATAACTACAAACAAAGAGTCGATATTTTTCCAAGACCATTTAGTGCTTCACATAATAAAATACACAACGGCTGTAGCCTGATTATGCTTTAGGAGCTGTAGGTGTGTGTGGTACAGTGTGTAGGTGTGTGTGTGTGGTACAGTGTGTAGGTGTGTGTGTTGTACAGTGCGTAGATGCGGCAGACAGACGGGTCTCAGTTGGTTTGGTGTCCTCTGCTTACTTTTAATACTTGTAAATACAACTTTTGGCCCGTAATTTCAATTCCCCATTTCAGCGACCAGAGAGAGGGGGGGGGGGGGGGGGGGTATATCCAGTCTCTGATTGTGTTACGTTATTATGAGAGTGCTCTCATACTTTAAATTGTATATATTTATATAAATATTTGTGTGTGTGTGTGTCCGCGTCTGTAGCCTGTTATTATCTCATTATACCGCACTCTCAATGAATTCAAAGTAAATATATAAGTCGTCATGAACACATCTGTCCATCGGACAGAGTGCTGCTGTGCCTCCTGTCATCATTAATGGACGTCTCTTTAAAATGACCGCTCAGAGGAGAGGAGTTCTCATTTCTCTAACTGCCTGCTGCTTCCCCTCCTCTCTCCTTGGTTCCCCTCCTCAGTCCTCCGCTCGCATCTCCTGTTGGCGGGACTAAGTCTTGAGGATAGGAGTCGAGGAGGGGAAATTTAAGAATTGAGAAGCCTCTATACTGTCAGAAGCCGTGAATGAAGAACACGGAGCAACACTGTGAGCGCATACATTTACGTACACAGCGTGGGGATGTCATATTGTAATGCACCTTAATAAATGCAGTAAAGGGCACCATCACAAAGCAATTATTAACAACAACAATCGTAATGCTTCAGCATTAAAACACCATCGACTGTAAATATAAGGAAAACACAGACACTCATCACCGAGGTCACAATATCAATCGATCCAGCTGAGGCACACAACAGAAGATCAACAAAATATATAACATAAAGGAACTTACCAAAGCTGAAGGCTCACTTGAAAAGAAAAGCGGCACGGCGGTTCTTCCTCTGACAGCATAGCCAATGCGTTAAGTCGTGGCTGTCCAACCCAGTCTCACGGCATTTTGTGTTATAGTCACGACATTTAATCTATTGATTCGTGTTCACCAACACCATTTTCCCCTTTTTTTCGTGTCACACAGAACGATTTTAAAAGCAATGTATTTCTATTGGTAGTATGTTTCGTGCCTGCAGCACGTCTTTTTGTCTGTTCGGGTCTTGGAAGACCGGAAGCTGTGGGGTTCATAAAAACATGTTCTTACTCAATATAGAATTATGAATATTATTAATAATGTATAACCACCAGTATTTGTTAATATTAGTCATTGTTAATACACACATATATATATATATATATATATATATATATATTATTGAAGTAAAATGTTATAGCAGAAAGTTTAATACAGCGTATTTCTGGTATATTCATTTTATTATGTCACCTGATATATATGAAGTGTGTTAAATTTGAATGGCAGAAAGTCTTGTTGCAATTTCCAGATATCAAAAGGGGCCCATGAGTCTCTTTGTTAATCATCAATGGTTTTTGCAATTAACAGGGGAACTCCCAAGAGAGATTTTCCTCAGATATAATGCAGGGAAGTTCAAAGAGGGCCTGAGGGTATGGGAACCGTTAACTTTTGTTGGTTGACTGATCCTGGGGAGGTCATGGGACAAGGACGGTTAAAACCTATCCAAGCATAGCTTTCAGAGCGGAAAGCAGGTGACATTTGTGTGGGGGGCTGCATAATGAAAGGAGTGTGTGTTCTCTATATATGTTTATGTAGAGTTCTATTATTTCACTGCTTGAGAGCAGAGGTAATGTTTTCCTTGATATTAAAGTAATTTACATGTATTGCTTGTATTGGCCAACTATAAACAACTATATTTTAGACATATCTACTGTGTGTGGGTTAAACTGATGGGGGAGGGGGAGCAGAGAAGGAAGTCTATGGAATGAGTGTGCGTTCTGTCATGACTCCAAATCATTGTTGGGGGACAGCCTGAGGGCAGACACACACACACACACACACACACACACACACACACACACACACACACACTGTAAGGAGAGGGGGCGAAACAGATTAAATCAACAACTGCTGACTCATTGCCTAGGGTCTCGCCCAGAAGTGAAACCGACCAATGGAAAACTGCCAACTCACTGGCTAGCTCGCCCAGAAGTGAAATCGCCAAACAAATAGCTGGGGAGGAGCAACCAATACAACTCCTCCCACATAATTTGTATTTAAGCTGTAACATTCTTATGCTCGGTGCTCTCTTCCTGACTGGCTGTCGTGGTACGTATATTACACAGTGGTAGGAATTGAGCCCGGGGCACTCTGTATTTGATACTGTTGCAGAGTGTTCTGTATTGTGTATTGTTATTTTCTACCAGTAAAAACAGATTATTGTTTAACCTCTATCCTGGTGCTTTGAGTTCCTTCTTTTGTAATTTGACCAGCTCATCGGTCATCAAGGGACGCGCGGAGCAGAGGTGAACATTCCACCACGGCCATTGGGTGGTGCTCCAACAATATATATATATATATATTTATATATATATAATAGGGCTGTCAGTCGATTAAAATATTTAATCGCGATTAATCGCATGATTGTCCATAGTTAATCGCAAATTAATCGCACATTTTTTATCTGTTCTAAATGTACCGTAGAGGAATATTTTTCAAGTTTTTAATACTCTTATCAACATATGAGTGGACAAATATGCTTTATGCTAATGTTTATTATCATTTGAACAATGACAAATATTCTCATGAATATTAAAGACAACAACCTCTGAACATTACAAATATTCGCCTCAATTCAACCTGGAACCTCTCTCATACAATACAAATTGTGTGTGTGTGTGTGTGTGTGTGCGTGTGTGTGGGAATCATTAATTTTAGGGTGAAGACTTGGTTAGGGTTAGGCATGTGTTGGTTATGGTTAAGGTTAGGATAAGTCTCCAGGAAATGCATGTAAGTCAATGTAATGTCCCCTGAAGTGATGTGTGCGTGTGTGTGTGTGTGTGTGTGTGTGTGTGTGTGTGTGTGTGTGTGTGTGTGTGTGTGTGTGTGTGTGTGTGTGTGTGTGTGTGTGTGTGTGTGTGTGTGTGTGTGTGTGATGGATCGTTGGAGCTATGTGCAACTCAAGGCATATGCTCGAACGGGAGCTGCCTGGACGCTGCAATCATGTTGCGCACTTTCCGTGCTGAGTGTGCTGACTTTTCGTACAATGTCCCACTGTCTGGCTACCTGCATAAAGTCAAGTGCTCGGCGCAGTTGTGGCGAAATGTCGCTCCTCTGTGTTCATTTAAACAGCTCCTTATATCCGTTAGCGCAGCTAGCTAGCACCAGATGCTAACAACAACAATGCACGTAAGGTTTCTCTCTCGCTCGCTCGGGCCACACATACATACATCCTCCCGGTCCTCCCAATAGCCAGTCGGTGCCTGCCGGTGAGCGTGGAAGTGTGGTCTGCCACAAGCGGGCGGCAGGAGCGGGACTGTCAGCATCTGCTTGTCGATGGTATTTTAAACTCGATGCGCTCTGAAACTACGGGGCGGTCGAGGAAAAAAAATACACATGCGTTATTCGCATTAAAATAATTAGTGGCGTTAATTTTTTTTTGCGTTAACTTGACAGCCCTAATATATATATATATACACATGAACATTAACATTACATTGTGCAAGCAAGGATTGAAGCTTAAATCATTTTCTAAAGTAATTATTGTTATGACAGAAACCAATCTTTGCTGTTAGGCCCTTGTGAAAAGGCCTGTTCCTCAGGTATAATTTGGTCAGTTTTCACAAACCACATTATGTCATCTTGACATGGTTAACAACATGTAGTAACACCAGTTCATCTTTGTGGCAACTGTTTGTGTCAAACTGTTTTATGCATATCCTCTTCAAATAAAATACCACCAAAATAAAGTTGAACTTCTGCTGTTCAACTTAATTTTGGTAGCTATAGCTAGCTAGCTAGCTAGCTCACGGCGAGTACTAGTTTAAAGGTCCCATGTCATGGCCATTTCTACTGATCATAATTCCATTGTTGAGGTACAGTGGCGACTGGTCATTAGGGGCACAGCCCCACCTAGTGGCAGCAGAAAGTATTACAAATAATGATTACAACAAAATGCAAAAAATAAATTATAAAATATATTTTAAGATCATGTTTAATCATCTGATTTGTCTGTACATTGCTGTTTTAGTCTGTGTTCTTCTAATTAGTGTCTACAGTGTGTGCCTATTGAGCTGTTTAGAGCCATGTGGAACAAAACCCGATCATGCCCCTCCCTCTCACTGTCTAAGTGAATGGTGACTGTAAAAACGACATGCTCTGCATGCTCAGAGTATTGTCCTATTTAATGTGTGTGGCAACAAAATTATGACCATAGGGGCACTGAGCTGCCATCCCCACCATACTGTACGTCATCTCACATAATTCAAAGCTGATTGGCTGTCAGTACGTGTGCCGCGAAAAGCGTGGTGTGTGAAGAGGAGACGAGAGACGCGTCCTAAAACCCGGAAGTAAGCTGCGCATGGGTTCCCTCCACAAAAAAGCAATGAGATTTCTCCATAGGATTTTAGAAAATAGCTCGAAATAAGATCTGTGGGAAACGTACCTGTTAGATACATGCACGTTTTGTTCAGCCGGATATTATCCACATGTCTACCCTACTTTTATAATTTTCGAATCATAAATCTAGCGATTCGATTTATGATAGACTTTTGAAACTACAAGAAGATCAGGAGGACTTTTACAAAAAAGTAATAGCGATTTTTGTCCAGAAGGATAGGCAAATGGACTTTTTTATTTTATTGAAAATGGGATCTTACTAAGAGAGAACAATTCAATATTTAAATGATACAATTAATTTTTCGTGTATCCTTTTGTTGAACTGTCTGTTTACAATTAATCGAAGCATCAGACAAAAAAAGCTTTTGAAAATAATATTATATTTTGATTTAGGTCAAAATATAATATTTGTAAACCTGAAGAGTCAGAGACAGTGCCTCACCAGCCATGAACCTCACTGCAGAAGCGTATATGGACATCTAAGTTGTTTGTGCCCCACCACTTTTGTACATATAAAAACGCCACTGTTGAGGTATACTAAAATAGATTTATACTGTGCAATTTTCCAAACTCACATTGGTTTCTCATACAGCATCTCTGTATAGTATGTATCACTCTCTGTCCTAAACAGCTTGTTGGAGCTCGCCCCCACCCTCCCTGTGAGCCCAGTGTGCTCTGATTGGTCAAGCGACGTGCAGCTGCTCGAGCAGTGAGGAGCTGCTGTGAGGAGCAGACATGGCTTCCGTGTCGGAGATAGATACAGCAAGAACAAGCGAAACTCATCCTGAGCACACACAAACACTCACAGCCGAAGTAAAAACAATAAGTGTGTCTTGATATTGAGTAAGAAAAAGGTTTATAATGCTATGAGCATGGGTCTGCGGAGAGCATTTCTCCGCGATCCCAACGTAGTCCGAAAAACGTTTACCCATTTAAACAGTCGTGGTAGATACCTTGTTTGTTTTAAACATCATAAATACACAAACAACAATGAATAGGCTACTTACAGGTTGTGTACCCGAATCTCCCGCTGGTCCAAACAAAGCAGGAGGTGTGTGTGTGTGTGTGGTGTGTGTGTGTGTGTGTGTGTGTGTGTGTGTGTGTGTTGTGTGTGTGTGTGTGTGTGTGTGTGTGTGTGTGTGTGTGTGTGTGTGTGTGTGTGTGTGTGTGTGTGTGTGTGTGTGTGTGTGTGTGTGTGTGTGTGTGTGTGTGTGTGTGTGTGTGTGTGTGTGGTGTGTGTGTGTGTGTGTGTGTGTGTGTGTGTGTGTGTGTGTGTTGCATGTAGCAGCCGCATGTGTGCAAACTGCCCCGCCCCCTCGCACACAGACGAGGAGAGAGAGATCTCTCGTCAGGATTGGAAAGATCGAAAATACTAAAAATAATCATAGATGCATTTTTGCAGTCTTTTTGCATATTAGATAACGGAGTTGACGACACCAAAACTGCAATATAATGTTTGTGTAGCATAATAAATATGACATATCGTTTTGCAGTGCCCTACGGCTACGCTGTACATATCCGGAATGAATTGCTGAAAGGTTTTGGGAAGGTTTGTTTCGTGAAAGGCTGGCAGAGGGTGCGGCCATAGCTCTGGGCATGGCTACTGGGTATCCTACGTAGCAATACCCAGAGCCGTATAATAGAAGAGTTACGACAACGGAAGTCCAAAAACGGTTATCGTCACGTGGTTCATGTAGAAGAGGATCGTTCCTCGGAAGTTCATGGCGGGCAATGTGAATGCATTGATAACAGGAGATAGAACTACGATTTTTGGTAATTATTAGTGAGTAAAGGTTTTGATTTGCAATATTTATACAACAAATCGATATGTGTATGTATTTACATCAATATGTTTTAAAAAATAAAATAGAATTTGCTAATATTAAGTGATAATATTAGGATTAGTGTGAACAACTAGTTTACATGTTAGGCTAACAGTGCCTTGGTTAATGAGCCTGTTGCTGTTTATTTATAGCTTTGAATTCTTTAAAACCAATATTATCTTCTTAAACTTGTATGGTAGTCAGGAGCATCACTTTCTAATGTTTATTGATATATTT
Source organism: Gymnodraco acuticeps (assembly GCF_902827175.1). NCBI lineage: Eukaryota > Metazoa > Chordata > Actinopteri > Perciformes > Bathydraconidae > Gymnodraco > Gymnodraco acuticeps. The sequence goes on along the minus strand of NW_022992001.1, from coordinate 69,626 downwards.
AGAGGGAGGGGATCTAAAGTAATGCTTTAAAATTCAGATTAGATTAATGTCTACCATTTTCTTAAATTCATGGTAGTTTCAGTAATCCCATGGTAATTGAGGACACAAGTTATCTAAATGACTAATGTCATCTTTATGGCTTTCAGAAAGGACAGGAGACCGACAGGTGACTATCAAAGGACTAGCAGCAGCAGCATGATGATGATGTTAAATGTGTTGTTTTAGGAACATCCATTGCAAATACATGGAATTCAATAAACATTGAATAGCATATCATGCAGTTTGTCTGTGCCTTTTCCTCCGTGTTGTCCTGGTTGCTGTGCTGCCTCCTAGTCTCCACCATGGTTTGCTGTGCTGCCTCCTAGTCTCCACCATGGTTTGCTGTGCTGCCTCCTAGTCGCCACCATGGTTTGCTGTGCTGCCTGGGGATGCTCCAATCGCTCAGAGAAAGGAGTACGAATGTACAGCTTCCCCACTGACACAGAGCGGAGGAAGCAGGAGCAATTTCACGACCAACAGCAACAAAATATGTGATTTATATACAAACACTGCATTTGCACTTTTTCACAAAACGAAAACCCCACCATTGGGAAAGCTTAATGTTTTGTTTAATACAAAAAACAGGGAAAGGCTTGAAAAACACAGAGTTGAGACTCAGGGTGCGGGTCTCAGTGCAGGTATTCAGGCTCCATTGAATCCCCCTCTGGTTCTTGTGCTGAAAGAGGGATAAACAGACAGGAGAAAGGGTTATACACACCTATATAGCACACCTATTGGATGAGAAATTGCCTTGGGGAGATAAGGTGTGGTCTTTGTTCCCAACTGAAGTTATGGAACTTTATTATTTGTGAGTTTAACAAAGTATGACAAATGGCATCAGTAACATATGTGATATGAATTTCTATAAAGTTGTCTCACATTCTTGGTCATATTGTATATACAGTATGTAATGAGTATAACATGTCCAGTAAGTATAAAGTGTTTCCTAATACTGTGTATTCAACCACTATGGAATATGTATGTGGGCAGACAAAACTGAGTTGTTCTGTGTGTGAAGTAACCTCAAGTCACTCCGCAGGCACATTTTGATGCAGACCAGTTTGTCAAGACAAAAAAGGGCAAGACTAGGCTGAGAGCAGAGGCTATACCCACCATCTTCGTGCATCGCCCTGTGGTCAAAAAGAGAAGGGCCCCTGCACCACGATTCACCCCGGGACCTGTATCTACAAAGCCCATAGCTCATGATCACAGCGGATAGGTGTGAAAGGTGACACAGGTATAATAAGTATGAACTCTTAGTAACAAAAGTAATATTTCTTATTTTTAAGTGGTATAATATTTTAAATGTTCGAACATTTACAGTGCCATGTCTTCTACTTACATTAGTCTCAAAGATTGAGGGAAGAAGGGAAGGGATCACTGCCCTCCACCTGCCAGAGGAGCGCAAACAACAAAAACAAGCAAGGTGTCCCGTCATGTACCTGGAAGTTTGGGTTGGCATAATGGAGTAAGAGAGGGACTTGAAAAACCTTGGTGGCTCTCTACTCCTGTTGTTACAGTTGTCTTGGTTACAGATCTCACGTGTTTTTTTGTTGCCATTTCCACATCTTTAGAAAATATGAAATAAAAAATTGAAGTGAAATCAACCTCTTCTCTGGAGAACAAACTTTGATTTCTCTGTCTTGTGAGTTTGCAGTCTTGCAGTTTTGCTCCTCCACCTGTAACATCACTGCCCCTCCACCTGCCATACAGTAGGTTACTAACAAGATTACTTATATAATACAGTGATAGAATACATGTTTAGTATGCTTACTTATATAAAACAGTAGTATTAAACTTACCTTGTGTTTTCACTCACTTAAGTTCCTCTCCCTTTGCCATCAATCCAAAATCAGCTGAGCTGCAACATTATACAGACAGGTAATAATCAACATAATCACAAGGACACAATATGGCTCTGCTAAAAACACTCACTCTTACACGCACCAAAGTTATATTTATCTAATATTTAACTCCCTCCACCCCCGCATACAATCCCGTTTAGAAGCCCCTCTTCTCTAATTCAACAACGTTGGACCAAATGACATTAAGAGAACGGAATTTACAATTAAAAGGCTGTTCAACGTCTGTTGCTAACTTGCTTCGGTATCCTAGCTTGATCTGTTATCTGTAAACGTTCCCTAAATCTACTGATTTAGGGATAATCCACCGACATCCTTTAATACACATGTTCAATTTGAATCAGATGTACTGATAATATCCGCAATATAAATCTTTAAACTTCTTCTTACCTTTAAAAGTCTGTCACGAACGGTCTATTATGCTGCAACTCTACCGCTCTGCTAGCCTTGGCGCTAACTTCCGGGGAACGATTGAGAGGCTCCACGATCCGCCATTGCTGTAAAAAAGTGGTCCATTGGAGTGAACGGAGATGTCATAACTCTTCTATTATACGGCTCTGGCAATACCCAGGAAGTAAATGAGAAATCTCCAACGAGGCGTTTTGGGGAGGTATTTTCTGTGTTAGAGTTGTACTAGCTACAGGGTGTACTTTGAGGGTTTTTGACTCTGCAGACCGTTTACATGCAGAAAAACCTTCATAACACACAAGGGGATGGGTAATAACCGGAAAAGCATGACATGGGACCTTTAAGTAAGATAATTTTGTTATATTTGGATAATACCCTATATTATTTTGTTACTATACCCCTCAGAAAGGTGCAGAAAAAACATTTGCGCCGATTAAATTATAATTATTATTATTCGTGGTTAAGTTTATCGTATTTCCTATAACTATGTTACCCATGCGGTTTCCTTGATTCTGAAGAACTGCGACTGCGTCAGCCAGGTTTTGTCATGCAAAGTGCAAAGGTACAGTCTTTGTGACGATAGCTGAGGATTGTGGGTAGTGTAGTGTCTTTGGCCATCCAAAACTCAGAGAAAACTACTTGTTTCTCAGAATTGAAGGGGAGAAATACAAAAGCATATTTAATCCAATCAATGTCGTTTAATTAACAAGGATAATCTGGTATTTTTGAGTTACTTACATTGGGTGTAACATTCTTCCTTATCCAATGGGAAGGGTCGCTCAGCATCATGGACAGCTGGAGCGCTCCCCGAGCTTCAAATATCGCCACCGATGGGAATACATTGCAATCAGTTGAACGCTCTATGCGTCCGTTTATGAAGCTGAAGGACAACCGGTGCGTCACAACTGTACCCCAAAGGACCCTGACCAAACGTCAGTTATTGAAGCGTATAGGGAGTGAGACTGTTTCAAAAAAATATAGCCTATTTGATCAAATATGAGAGTCAGCCAAGCTACACTCAACAAAAATATAAATGCAACACTTTTGTTTTTGCTCCCATTTTTCATGAGATGAACTCAAAGATCTAAAACATTTTCTATATACACAAAATAACCATTTCTCTCAAATATTGTTCACAAATCTGAAAAAATCTGTGATAGTGAGCACTTCTCCTTTGCCGAGATAATCCATCCCACCTCACAGGTGTGGCATATCAAGATGCTGATTAGACAGCATGATTATTGCACAGGTGTGCTTTACGGCCCGTCTACACTACAGGCGTCAAAAAATGCTTTCAACGCTTCGCCCATTCATTTGAATGAGGTGACGTAGGATATTTTCAAACTTCGCCGAACTGCATTGTGGGTAGCTTGGCAAGGCGTTGCAAGCGTCGCGAGCCTCAAAAGTTGAACATTGTTCAACTTTTGAGGCTCGATGCTTTCTCCAAGCTGGCGTCAGCCAATCAAATCCCGTTTTTGCAATTCCCGCCAGTACAAGCGCTAGCCAATCAAACCGCGTGTATGCTGATCCCGCAGGTCTTGACTATTTTCCATATGTCATAAAATGGAGGACAAATTAATCATTGCTGTGGCAAATGTCCCAGTCCTGTATGACTGTACTCTGTTCACCTTCCGGGACCTAAACCGGAGGAACCAGGCATGGCGGGAGGTGGCAGAGACAGTTGGTGAAACTGGTAGGTTTTCAACTGTTTGGGGAGTTTATATCCAGTTTACTTCGTTTTAGCATTGAATGGACAGCTAGTAATGTAGCATAATAACATATAATATATAATAATAAAAAAACATTATAATAAGCATAATATATAACATAACATATAATACATGCACAGCTATCAAGCATAGACAGTATATTTAGCCAGCTAGTAATGTAGCATAACATATAATGTATATTAATACAAAAATATTATATATAATAAGTATAAGCATAATATATAACATATAATACATGCAGAGGGTGTCGTTTTTCTCATACTGATATTCTGAACAATCTGTGCTGTTGTATTTGCTGTAAAGTGTCTCTACTGTAGGCTAATTGTATTATATGTACAGCACTTTGGCTCGACCAAAAATCGTTTATAAATGTGCTATATAAATCAAACTTGATTTGATTCACAGCTATCAAGCATAGACGGTATATTTAGCCAGCATGGAATGTAGCACACAAATAGCATTCATTAATGGAGGAATAATTTAGTAAATTCAAGAAATTCACTTTATTATTTATTAACTTTATTATTTCATTTCATTTTATTAGATAATGTCTGCAAGAAGAGATGGAAGAGTCTGAGGGACAGGTTCCGCAAGGAAAAGAATATGGAGAAGGAGGCCAAAAGAAGCGGGGCAGGGTCTGCAGGGGGGTACAAGCCCTGGCGTTTCATGGCAGTGATGGGGTTTTTAACCCCATTCATCATAGACCGTGAGACGTCCAGCAATGTCCCCCGGCAGACCCTGCCTCCATCCACCCTGGTGGCAGAGGAAGAGAGCCAGGTAGACAGTGAGTCAGCCAGCCAGTCCACCAGCCAGTCAGCAGCAGTCAGCCAGGAGGAGAATGCTGAGGTCCGGGGCAAAACACGGGGGAGGGGGAGGGAGATGTCCCCATTTGAACGAAGTCTGCTGTCAGCAATTACCCAGCAATTGCCCAGCCAACCCCACCAGTGGTGGAGGAGGACAAGGACTTGCAATTTTTCAAGAGCCTCTTGCCCACCATGAGGCAGATGACAAGGGCACAGAGGGCAAGAGTCCGCCTCGGGGTACACCAAATCATTTTTGACGTGGACCAGCAGGAAGGTTGTTAGTCATATCATGATATAATAATATCAATTCAAGAAACATGTTTATTAGGAATGTTTGATTTTAAAATGGCTCATTTGGAATATTTGCTCTTTAAAGAAAATGGGTAGCTCTTAAAAGAGCTTTTGGTTTGGAGGAGCCATGGTGACCCTACACCACTTTATGCTGCCATGACACTACACCCTCCTCATTCAAATAGGAGCAGAAGGTCTCCCGCAGTTGGGTGGATCGGCGTGTGGCGTTGTTTGAGCCCATCATAGGTGCATCGCGCAGGGTTGGAGCTTCATCACTCGACTCTGCGACGACAGGGACGACAGGTGTGTGTGATGACCTTCCTAGTGTCTTCCTGCGGAGGAAGTTGTGCAACACACAGGTGGCCTTCACACACAACTCTGTTACCTCCGGGCTAGTGGTGATGACACGCCGGAACATTCTCCACTGAGATGAGAGGATGCCAAACGCACATTCAACCACCAACCTGGCCCGGCTGAGGCGGTAGTTGAACAGCCTCCTTTCACGCGTGAGCTGACGTCCAGGGAACGGACGCAGCAGGTTGTCCAGCAGCGGAAAAGCCTCATCTCCAACAAACACATGGGGAAGAAGGCCCAGCCGCTCTGCTCCTGGGATGACGGTGTCAGGTGGTAGCTGCAGACTGCCATCTCTGAGGCTCTCTCCAAAAGCGGAATTCCGCAGGCTCCCACCGTCGCTGCTCCTTCCAAAACCTCCGACATCCACTACCCTGAAGAGGTACTCCGCATCCACGACAGCCAGCAGTACCAAGGAGTGGCTGGACTTGTAGTTGAAGTAGAGGGACCCAGAATTTGCCGGAGCCTGGATCACCACGTGCTTCCCAACCATGGCACCAACGCAATTTGGAAAGTTCCAGCGCTCCTGGAACCCAGCAGCGATGGCTCTCCAGTCCTCCGTCTGTGGTACCGGCATGGTCTCCTCGACCAGCACGGTCCAGATGGCACCCGCAACCTCCTTGACGATGACAGCCACTGTTGCATGCCCGACCCGATAGCTGAATGCTATGGTCCTGTACGAGTCACCGGTTGCCAGGTACCTGAGAAAAAAGTAATATACAAGATTTTAAAAAAAAAAGTTATACGCCACGCAGACACACACACATCACAGACACACACATCACACAGACACACACACCAACATACCACAGACACACACATCACAGACACACACACCACAGACACACCAACATACCACAGACACACACATCACACATCACAGACACACACATACACCACAGACACACATCACAGACACACACACACACCAACATACCACAGACACACACATCACAGACACACACCACAGACACACCAACCACAGACACACACATCACACAGACACACACCACAGACACACACACCACAGACACACACATACACCACAGGCAGACCACAAACACACACACAGGGGAGCAATACTGCGTTTACCTAGCTATCTTAATTAATGTCATTCATCTGAACTACATCACAGACTTCATTCATCCATTGCATGCATTCTCTCTCTTTATATACAGAGTCATATTAAAGAAGTAGAAATACACAAAACGTACCGTAGGCAGATGGCGAGTCCGATTGACAAACGCATACGGGTGCCTGCCTTTGCAATCAGTGGACAGACTTTTCCGAGCAACTCGTCGAACGCGTCTTTGCTCATCCTGAAGTACTGCTGAAACAGTACACCATCCAGGCGGAGCTCTTGGACAAGAACGTGGTATTCCCCCCGTTGCAGACGTTTTCTGAGTATTGTATGTACCCAACAGCGACGCACTATACGTGGCCTCCTGCGAGACATTGCATAAACCAACGCTACCGTTGCTACAAAACCGGCATCCATTTTGGCAATAGTGTAGAAGAACCGGGCTTTTTTTTGCTTTGTATGCTGGGGGCGGGCGGGAGATTCCTGATTGGTTGTTGGTCGCCTTGGGCAAGAGAAAGCGCCAAGCCTCAGACATGCCCAGCTTCAAGCTTTTTCGACGCCTGTAGTGTAGACGGGCCGTTAGGCTGGCCACAATAAAAGGCCACTCTGAAACGTGCAGTTTTGCTTTATTGGGGGGGTCTGGGGGGGTCCGAAAACCAGTCACTATCTGGTGTGACCACCATTTGCCTCACGCAGTGCAACACATCTCCTTTGCATAGAGTTGATCAGGTTGTTGATTGTGGCCTGTGGAATGTTGGTCCACTCCTCTTCAATGGCTGTGCGAAGTTGCTGGATATTGGCAGGAACTGGAACACGCTGTCGTATACGCCGATCCAGAGCATCCCAAACATGCTCAATGGGTGACATGTCCGGTGAGTATGCTGGCCATGCAATAACTGGGATGTTTTCAGCCTTCCGGAATTGTGTACAGATCCTTGCAACATGGGGCCGTGCATTATCATGCTGCAACATGAGGTGATGGTCGTGGATGAATGGCACAACAATGGGCCTCAGGATCTCGTCACGGTATCTCTGTGCATTCACAATGCCATCAATAAAATGCACGTGTGTTCGTCGTCCATAACATACGCCTGCCCATACCATAACCCCACCACCACCATGGGCCACTCGATTCACAACATTGACATCAGAAAACCTCTCACCCACACGACGCCACACACGCTGTCTGCCATCTGCCCTGAACAGTGAAAACCGGGATTCATCCGTGAAGAGAACACCTCTCCAACGTGCCATCAAATGTCACCATTTGCCCACTCAAGTCGGTTACAACGACGAACCGGAGTCAGGTCGAGACCCCGATGAGGATGACGAGCATGCAGATGAGCTTCCCTGAGACGGTTTCTGACAGTTTGTGCAAAAATTATTTGGTTATCTGGCTGGTCTCAGACGATCTTGGAGGTGAACATGCTGGATGTGGAGGTCCTGGGCTGGTGTGGTTACACGTGGTCTGCGGTTGTGAGGCCGGTTGGATGTACAGCCAAATTCTCTGAAACGCCTTTGGACACGGCTTATGGTAGAGAAATGAACATTCAATTCACGGGCAACAGCTCTGGTGGACATTCCTGCTGTCAGCATGCCAATTGCACGCTCCCTCAAAACTTGTGACATCTGTGGCATTGTGCTGTATGATAAAACTGAACATTTCAGAGTGGCCTTTTATTGTGGCCAGCCTAAGGCAAAACAAAAGTGTTGCATTTATATTTTTGTTCAGTGTAGTATTGATACTGCAAGGAAACGTATTGTGTGAAGAGAAATTAAAGATGTTGTTTAAGATGTTGTTTAGTTGCGGTTATATTTATGATGCATCCAGTTTCCTTGTAGGAGTTCTGGTTCGTCCAAATCTTCTAATCAGGGCTCTATAAATAAAGAACTATGGTAGATGTGTAATATAATGCAGCCGAACCATTTATTACAATGCATTTATGTGATGACTTTCAAAGAGAAAAAGCAAGAATACGCGGAATAAAGTATGATTTTATTTTGTATGAATATTTTTTTCATCCAATCACAGAGCTTTGTTGACTTATCACGAGGTTTAGTGGACTGCCGTCGTCACAACAATAGCTGAGGATTGTGGGTAGTGTAGTGTCTTTGGCGCTCCACATTTCAGATTTGTTTTCCTTCTTAGAATCGAAGGGGAAAAACACAAAATTATTGTACACAATTTAAACATATCAATGTCGTTTAATTAATAAGGATAATCTGGTGTTTTTTAGTTGATGTGTAGTGGAGATATCACTTAAAAATCAATCGACAACAAGGAGAATACTTACTTCCGGGTGTAACATTCTCCCTTATCCAATGGGAAGGGTCGCTCAGCGCCTTAACCTGTTAAGCCCCAAGCCTGTTTTTCAGGTCTCAGGCTCGAAAATGACATTTCCAGAACAAATTACCATAACTACACTTCTAAAAGGGGAAAATTAATAATCTTTTTTCTCAAAATAATGATAAACCTGTGAATTGGATGTAGAAGAGTCAGAATCAATATAGATGTTTTTATTTGAAAGAAAATTCAGATTGAACATATGAAAAAACTGTAAATTAAAGTGTCCGTCCACATTTTTTTTTGACTTATAGTGAAAACTACCCTTGGATGATGAGTTAGTAGACAAAAAGCTTTAGGAATCCAAAGTACAACATATAATAAGTACCCTGTATCAAGATTGATGCAAAACAAGTGACATTTGACCTTTTTTAGAGAGGTTTAGCAAAAAGAACTCCACCTCTGGGGTCAATTGGGCGTTTTTGCAGTTTCTCTGGAATCCATTGGTCGATTTTGATGATTGACATCTCTTTTGAACCGTTAGAGCCAATACAATCGAAGTGGAATTTTCACATACACACCAACGTTACCATTGAGAAGTGGGGTCTATGCGCACGCAGTTTGCCAAAAGCTAAACCTATTTTACGCTCTGAAATCTGAAAACTAGGTTTATTGCTGATGTATTATCAGAAATCATTTCAAAGTGACACAGACACATTGGATTAACCTTCAGCAGCGTTTTTATCGTTGTAATGCCATTGAAGACAACTTTTGATCAGACAACAACAGAGGTAAGACATATTGCCGTGTTTGCTACCTAATGCCACGTGTTGTGATGTCTGTTTTTATTTCTAATGTTACGAGTTCTGATCATGGAGTGATTATATAGATACCTATCAATTCTGTGTATTCTCATGATGCTAATCGATATGTTGGATGTGCAGTTACGATAAGTAATAAGGGTGTTATACCGTGAGTTCTGTGCTAACGGCGTTAGCATTTGTTCGCTCAGGGCTAATTCAGAGGCTCAGCGTTAGCCTTGTATTTTTTTTTGCTAAAAAAAAAGAAATCATCAGTGAGCTGAGTTTCTTACCGTTACATGGATATGAAACATTCATAGTTTATTAAATCTTAAGAAGCCCTCAGACACTGTTGCTTGCAGATGTTGTGGTTTAGGAACCGCCGAAGGGTCCGTGGGGCTTCTTAACTGCAGTCATGGACAGCTGGAGCGCTCCTCCAAGCGTCAAATACCGCCGCCAATGGGAATACATTGCAATCAGTTGAAAGCTATTTGCGTCCGTTTATGAAACTGAAGGAGACTCGGTGCGTCACAACTGTACGCCAAAAGACCCTGACCAAGCGTCGATCCTGGACTATCAGGGAGTGAGACTGTGTTGGTATTAGTTCTTCTTGTTTAGCAATAGCAGCATTTTAATGCCAGTTAGCTAGGCAACTAGCGAACAGTAGCTATCGATTTTACGAGTTAGTTAGTTTACGTTAGCTACTTAAGCTAATTAACTAATAACTTAACTAATAAGCTAGCTATTGCAAATTGATGGAGCTTATATTTTAAGTTGTTTTTTTCAATACCCCATTCTTAGACTTGCCGTGCAGACCTGTGTCTACCATTATGGCAGTGAAAGTAATCATAAAAACATTATTGACTTTTCTTAAGTCGACCGCCGCTCCCATCCAGCAGCTCTTCACAGCTCGAAGCATTGAAATACATTCCCAAATATCCATTATTTTGATAAACTGAAAACATATTGGTATAGCTGGCGATGCTATGCAAAGTAATAGCACTTTCGCTCTTACCAAAAGTACCATCATAAAATAAAACAATGTGGAAGCGCCCTACAGCAGGCGAAGCATAAGGTGAATTGTTTGATTTAGTGAAGTATACAATGAAGGCATAACAACCTTTCTACTGTATCTGTATAACATTTGCCAGCCATACTGAACACTTAAAAACCCTTTCACTTCTCAACAGCACTCATCCTTTGATTGCTGCTCTTTGCCTCTGTAGCAAGGTCTTATTGAGACCTGGAGGACAAACTTATTTACTTAAAACTGTCTTTGGCACAATAAAGCAAACCAGTATTTGCTCTACTGCCGTTCTTGTAAACAAAGACTCTTTGAGCCAATTCTGGAGCTGTGCATACTTACTACAGCTAACTTTTACCAACAGATAACCTGGCCTTACAAGTGTGTGAACAGATGATAAATGACCTTGTGTAATACAAAGTGGTAACTCCTTTATTAAGCCTAATCTAATTAAGATCCCCCTTCACACATTATTAAGGGAAGCCAATAAACAAATGCAGGGTATAAGAGATTTGGCATGGGAGCATAGTCGTAAACACGTCTTTAATTTTGCAGCTCCACAGTGTTGATTGCCGCCATGCTGCTGGCCATATGTCCTTGAAAATAGAAAATAACTTTATAATTGTGTACTTATTAATTTTAAATGCCATGCATAAAGTAAGACAGAGTGGTTTCACCAATACAAAACAATGTAAGAAACAGTTATATTCTACTGATCAGTCTGTAGTTTTCATTACTAAATTGAATTCAGGAAATGTGAGTACCTTTTAAAAAAGATAAAAATATAAAGATATGCACAGTAGCTCATTTTTTCCTTGTGACTGCCTTCAATACCCCCCACCCCAGCTCAATTTCTCCCCCCCTTAACTTGGGAGGAGGGCCTTCCCCATGATGCCTCAAGATTGCACTTGTAACAATGTGACTGGGCGCCAATGCAGGGATCCACATTTTCATATCTGAGGCCAATGATAGATGAGGCAATCTGAAAAAGTTGCACTGAGAGATACATCAGCAGGCAGACAGGCCCAGATAAAGGAAAAAAGACGACTGGGACCCCTATTGTCACCCGTCCACCGCTCCACGGATATATAGTGGCTCCCCCGGGACCAATAACTCACATACATATTCAAAAGGAACAACTGCAGCGTGCCACCCGGGGACAGATGCTAAAGCAGCTAAACCGAAAAGCTGTCCAGGATTCTGTTGGCTCCGCTTCCCTTCACCAGCCTCCCGACACTGGACTACAGGCTTAATGACGGGTCTTCCACGGGCTCAATGTTGACTGAATTATGGCCTGTTTGTGGTTATGTGGCTGTTTGAAAAGTAATGTTTTGCTAAACATGCAGTTTTACGAGGAAGTTGACACCGTCATCAACTTCCATCCTCGGGTGTGATTTTAAATCCTGAACATTTGTGATGAATATGAATAATTTATAGCCCAAAGAGACTGTCATTTAATGAAGCTATTGGTGATTTGACCTAACAAATTAATCAATGTCTCATCTAATTTATTAAACACACTGCAGGGTCAAAACCCTTTTTCGCCCATTTATCTTTGTCAGAAGTGGTAAGAAAGAAGGAAACTGTTAAGCCCTTTTATGTTGTCTTAGTGATGTTGGGGAAGCTTGTTTAAAAATGTGCTTGATTGAGGCGGCTACCAATGAGAGAGCAATGTTAACTTTCTTCAAACAAGACGAGGAAAGGTCAGGACTAGAACATCTTTATCCTTTTGAAAGTCAAATGGATCAACATTTCCGAAATGTAACTATTGCTTTGTGCCATAAAACACACAAATGTGTGGCTTGATTGCAGTTTGTCAATATATACTGCAATACAAGAGCTGAAATGATACAGAGAAAAGTGTATTTTCTTCTAATCTAACGCTTACCCTAAGAAAACAGAAAAATGTAAGCGTTTCAGTCCAATAAAAATAAGACCACTTTTTTGTTACACTGTTCACTATAGATGTTGGCAATTGCCTGGTTTAAGGAAAGTGGGTTTTAGCTTGGGGTAAATAAGAAAATGTTGAGCTTCTGTACCCCAAATTAAAAAGATATGCTTGAGTGATGTGCAGTTGAGCCAGGGATTTGTATCAAACTATTTGCATTTCATTGGACCACTTAAAAGTGGGTGGGCTTAACATATAGCGTAATACTGAGTTACACAACACTGACTCTACAGACACCTCTCTAATTGCTAAATGTTGCAGATTGACTGAATAATGGATATCCTGATAACATTGGTTTGTACTATCTTACATTTGATCATGTCCTATTTGGGTAACACTTTACGAATAGTTTGTAATTCATTTATTAATTACATTGTGAACACTTTATAAATCATTAATAAGCATTTATAAGACATGAGATAAACAGGGCAACTGTGACCGGTTGCTTGCCAAATAGTGAGCCCACATTTATCTGTACTGCTAAGCCTTATATTGGCTACTTAGCTTACTTCGTCTTCTTCATCAGCCAGCATCCTTGATGTCTGTTGTTCACTGAGTTGATTCTCCCCCCTTCCATCTTGATGTTTCTTGGCATCTCATATGACCATTTATGAATGAGTTACTAACATTTATAACTGCCAAAAGGGAGCCTTGTAAAGTGTAAAACACATTCCCATTTATTAATGAGTTACAACCATTTATAATTGGTAAAAGGGAGCCTTATTGTAAAGTGTAAAACACACAAGTCACTAACATTTATAACTACTGAAAGGGTGCGTTTTTTAAAAGTTTAATACACATTTATGAATGAGTTATAACATTCACGTTGACCTTATACACATTTTTCACATGAAATGCAAAATAAGATGCAACAGAACCAAGCAAAACATTTTATTCACACATGAAGAAAATGACGACTGAAAGTAATGACTGTATAGTATGACTGATACACATATTTACACATAAAAGCTTTTCTCAGACATAAATGAAAGACTTGGTAAGACATAATGGTACTCAGACTGGAAAGTCTTTGTGTATATTCTTGAACAAGCGTCCAAGCAGTCCATCAGGGTGACCAGAGCAAAGCCAAGATGACCATTCAAGAACCTTGAGGTGTTCTAGTCTCCGCCTTTTGTCTTTAACCCCCATCATTCTGAAGACCCATGTCTTCCTTCTCCAGGTAGGTCCAAAGCGTCCACGTGCATACTAACAAAAAAGAAATCCTAACATCATCCTACAACAAAATGCACACAAATTACATTAAAATGGTTGCACATTGTAAGAAATGTAAATCAATGTTTATATGGTGTAATTTAGATTAAATACTGTATATTCTTATAATTAAAGCTGTTTTATTCTGAAAAACCGGAAGTTCACACACACTTTTAACTTAAAACTTTTATTCAGAAAATGCTCCATTTCCGGTTAGCATTAGCATGTGGCAAACCATACGTTTTGAAACCGTGAATTGAAGGTAAAATTATATGTGGTGTTGTACACTAAACACATTGTATTTAACACTCAATTATTGACACTGCAATACTGTTATTAGGGAATGTTTAAATAACCACAGACATTAGAATGCTGTAACTAACACCAGAAAAACGACAGGAATAGAGTGGCGAAGTCCCTCCCCTTCCGGGGGACCTCCATGGGACCTTATTTCGGAAAAGGTATGTATTGAAGTCAATGGAGAGAGAAAGATTATCTTTCCATCCCGTTTGAATTGTGCAACGAATTACACATATGATGTTTGTCAATTTAAAAGATAATTTTGCGAGTCAAAAAAAGAAAAATGTGCTGTAAAACTGTGAAGTAACAACATTTTTTGTGCGAAGCGCTCAATGAACTACAACTCTGGTCTTGCATACGTCACCAACACCAAGATGGCCGTCACGTTAGCACATTTCACCTCTTTCTTTCACAATGAAGCGAAACGTATTAAAAGAGGTGAAAATCACTACAAGTCTGGCCATGTTGAGAACTGTACATACACAAAAGGGGAGTTAGTCGGTTCCAGCATGCGGGACCGGCTTTACAAGGTTTTGGTGAGTAACACGAGTGTAACGTTAATGTCAGCTAGCTAAATTCACTGACGCGACTGGGATTTGTAGTCTTTATAGTTGTGTATTTTTTATAGTCTTATATTTCAACACTTTTAAGACAAACTGTGACTTTTTTGACGTGGAAATTATTTTTTAAGATTGACAAACATCATATGTGTAATTCGTGGCACAATTCAAACGGGATCGAAAGATAAGTTCTCTCTTCATTGACTTCAATACATAATTTTTCAGAAATAAGGTCCCATGGGGCGGAAGTAGATGGGTGTGACTTCGCCACTCAATTGCCTCGGACCCGCCCCCGTCGGCCAATAGGAGAAGACTACAGTTGATAACTCATGATGGACAGGGAGAATCGATCTATTTTTCACCCTCCGCTGCCCCAATGCGAACCGGACCAACAGCTGGGAGGGGGGAGCCACCAACTCGCACATTTCATTGTATATCGACGCATCATTTGTTTAATTAAATGCTGTTAACTTTTATAAGCTTCCTTGTACTCTTTTCAGTTTATCCTAGTCTCAGGGCTTAAGACCTTCTAACAACATCATGTTTCAAAATACCATACTTGTTTATTAGGTGCATTGTATAATATCATTTAAGGATAATTATACAGTAATGGTCCATATTGATGATTTTTTGTATTCTCTTGTACAAGAAAGCCCAGTCTATAACTGCCGAACATAGGAACTGGGTACAGTACCTTCTCCCAGACACAAATACTCAAATACAATAGTTTACTTTATCAGCATTGGCTTACTATTTATTTGATACCAATTTGGTAATACAATTAATAAAAAGAACAAGGTGTGGGTTCGTTCTTCAGATATGACTGTGACGTTAACGTGTAAGTTCAATAATGAACTCCAGCTCAACCAACCATATTGTAATATCTAAGTAATCATCTTGAAATATGACATTAATATTTGTAATATACACACATCTTATTGTGAGGTTAATTTCACATACACTAGGCCGCTCTTCAACACTACTTTGACGTTAGCTTGTCTACATAATCGATCATAGCACATTTAAATTAACCTTATCAATGCATAAAGTTGCCTACCTAATAAAATATCTCTCTAACTTCTAACCAACCTCAAACAGAAGCCATTTGTTTTACAGTATTATCCCACTTAATGCCTAACACTTCTCTATTACGTTTGAACTTGGAGGCTACAATTAGCAGAGGTGGGAGTAAGTCCTACATGTGCAAGTCATGAGCAAGTCTCAAGTCTTGACCTACAAGTATCAAGCAAGTCCCAAGTCACTGTGGTGAGAGTCAAGCAAGTCCAGTCATACGAAATGCTGATGAATAAGCCCAGTTTCCGCATTTAAATCAGTTAAAATACAGTGGTTATGAAAATGGATTCAACCCACACTATGATCTTCATTACATACACAGTTAATCATTTGAAATCTAATTTAGACCGATGACAATCATATTAGATTAATATTAACCCTAGAACTGCAGACAATATAGCTAGGACTCAATCAAAAAGTCTGTTCAAAAAGGCAGAATTCCAGGTAAGAAAATCATATATGGCATTTGCCATTACACATGATTAATTTAAATTTCTGTTAACACTAGAACCGCCAACAGCAGCAGCACCTACATAGATATCATTTTCAAATCATTTAATTTGTTCCTCTTCATAATGTCCTTATAAACTAAGCAGGATGATATAAAACTCACTTAATTGAGTTAATTTTGAAATTGCTTCCGTTTATCATCATAACAGATAAAAAAGTTCAGATTCGTTTTACAATAAATCAAGGAATTATGCACTTCTACAAACAAAAACAACATAATTAAAACATCTAAACAAACTACTAAAAGTAGATGAACTACATTATTCAAAAGTTTACAGTAACTTCTGATAATAACACAGGGGAAATAAACGAGGCATCTCTTTTCCTCTCTCTCTCTCCTGGCAGCCCGTCCGTATCAGGGTTAGTCAAAATGAGTCCCTTGGAGGTTCTAGTGTTCATTTACCGTTTTGTCTTCTCCTTGCAATGCTTAATCGATTTGAAACCAAGTCTAATGTAGCTTAAACTTAACGTTAGCTTTCTAACTAACAACACATTCACGCACCTTTCTCTGTGGGTTTTTTTGTAGTCACGAATGAAGTTGGATGTTGTGGTGGTCGTGTCACTGATCTTTATGCTGCAGACCCTGCATACCGCTGTTTTCTTCTTATTAGCGTCACATAATACAACATAATCCTTGAATCCAAACTTGACTATTTTTGGAGTAACGCTAGCCGCTTCCACGTTAACTGACACTCCTGCCTACTAGTGGGTTGCCAGGTTTGCGCGCATGGCGCTATAATCACCCAATCACGTTTCAAAAAACTAAACGTAATATCTAAATACAAAAACAAATGCAAATATTTAATTTTAAAAAGTCAAGTCCTTTCAAGTCATCTGTCTCAAGCTTAAGTCAAGTCTCAAGTCATGAATACCAAGTCAAAGTCAAGTATTTTATCAATGTTAGTCAAGCAAGTCTCAAGTCCAAAATATGCGACTCGAGTCGGACTCGAGTCAAGTCATGTGACTCGAGTCCCCACCTCTGACAATTAGCATCGTTAGCACAGATGTAGCTACCACTTGCTTACGTGCTAACCATAGACTGTATATATAAATGGCCGTAGGGTCCGTGACGTCACCCATAGGATTCTGCAGAGTTGCCGAGAAGCCCTTAGCAGGGGTGCCCGACCAGTCGATCGCGGGGAGATTCCCAGTCGATCGCGAGATGTGTCTAAAAATAGAACAACAACATTCTGTTTTATCGTTAATGTCCTGTAACATAATCTTCCTGTGCCAGAATAATGCACTTGAACGCATCAAAGCTTTGTGATTGGCGGGCGTGACCCCATGTGTCGGGGCGTGGCTGGTGGGCACTGCAGTGGGCACTATTTCGCTGACGTTGTCCGTGTCAACAGGAGTGACAGTCTGCACACACACAAGACCGCAATTACGGCAGAAGCAAAAAAGCCCAAAATATATAATTTTCACTCCGAGTGGGAGGATGATTATTTTTGTATCTATTCCAATTCAAAGTCCACCTGTCTCATCTGCAATTAGAGCGTGGCTTTATCGAAGAAGGGTTATTTAGGAGCGGCATTTCAAAACAGTGCACAACCGCTACGAGACGGAATTCCCTCCTAATTCTGCCCTACGCTCCGAAAAGGGGAGGGACCTGAAAGGACAGCTAAATGCACAGCAGTCAATTTTCACCAGGCCCAACAACAAGAGCAAGCAGGGGGTGAAAAGTTAGGACGATTCTAAGGGCCCGTGACTGATGGGGGCCTCAAAATGTTTAGAACATTAAGAAAAAAAATGTAAGTAACCTTTCATCAATCCTCAATAATTAAACTTACGATTCTTTTAACTTATTTTCTTCCAAAATGTAATTACCCAAAGCCTCTGTTACTCTACACCCCCTTCTATTTACATGTAATGGTTTGGTCCTGCCTCCAAACGCGGTTCGACACCTGCACTTGCAGAGAGTGAAAGCATGTGAGGAGGGATGCTAGTACTTAGCCTACGTACGTGTGTTGTACCATGTTTCAACGACTCAAAAAGTCAGGCTCTAAGAAAAGAAGAGAACGGAGAGAAAGACAAGAGAGAGGGACTAAAGGGCAACAGTATGTCACCCAGTTTTTCACAAGAAAAGGTGTGGTCCATGAGTGGTGGAAATTAGTCTGTTAGCTAATGTTTTTTTTTTACTAAGCTGACATTAAGTAGGCTACTGTTAATATCTTTACAGACAATTCAGAGGTTTTTCATTTCACTGCTCTTTTAGTTGACATTTAAAAGTGGGGTAGGTAATTCACTTCAGAAACACTTTTTGTATATTCCATGGAACGCTCTTAACATCCCGATAGCAATGAATATATTAAATGCTTTGACAATAAATACATACAAAAATTTCATCTGTGGAAGCTGTGTCGCTGTAAAAAGCACGACCAATCATCTGAGCCGGCCCGGCAAAAATAATTGGATGGCCTACCTGCCTGTCAGCCTTCCAACTGTGCACACATCTCCCGCCCTCATTGGTCATGTGCGCGTTTGTGTGTGTTGGAGGAGGGGCTCTATAAGGAAGTCTGAAGGAAGGGGCAGATTTTTTTTTGGTTGTGTACTTTCAGATTCTAGTGCACTCAAACTGGTTTCTCCATTCTTACCTACCTTTAATAAAGGCAGGCACATTTTTAGCGCCTATTCATACTAAATCAGTTGTCCCTCCCCCTGATGCCAGGACCAACAGATCCATCTCTAGGCTCAGCAGCCCTGTCCCCCCATAATGCTGAACCTGAACCAGCTTTTCTCCCAACTGAAGGAGGTGAGCAGCATTGTGTTGATTGACATGCCGCTTAACATATTTGAAGGGAGACTGGAATACAAAAAATATATATATATATAACAAAACAAAAATCTAACATCTAATTTTAATTATACATTTCAAACAGTATTTTCCCACATAGCCAATGATCTACATAAAACAAAAAACTGCTTTTAGTCTATTTGGATGATGGACAGTTTGAAGCGTTGAGTGATCAGTTTGTATTAGGTAAACAACATGTTAATCACCGACATTTTGGTTATGATATTAATACTAATGTTATTATATTAAAGCAGGGGTGGGGAACCTCCGGGCCGTATACGGACCGCTAGACCATTTGGTAAGGCCCTCGAGGTAATTTATAAACAAAGTGGCCTGTGCCTGGTGGTGGGGCCCAATGTGATATATTTTCATGGGGCCCAAAATCCCTGGTGGCGCCTCTGAGAGCAAGGCTGCTACCATAGCATCTTATCGTGTCCGTCACGTTCTTGCGAAACACATGAAGTCTTTCAAAGACGGCGAAGTTGTGAAAGAAGCATTCCTGGAGGCTGCCGACACGCTTTTGGGGGACAGTAAAAATAACAGTAGCATTTCAACAGGTTTTTGATATAATAAAAACGCAAGTTAGGTACCGTTATTAATCAGCTGTAAGTTTTAGTTTTTTTTAACTTATTCATTATAATTATTGTACAAAATGGTATAAGAATGCAAACATTCAGATCTGTTCTGTTTAAATTGATTATAGTCTATTATCAATTCAGGTTAAGAAACTAGTGTTGCTTGCATCCTATTTTAAAGGCATTTATTTTTATACTCTACTAAAATGCTACAAAAAAGGGTTTGATTCAATTAATTTTGTCTTTTTTTATTGCACTTTGGCATCAGATTCCTGTGTAGCTTCAGATCTGAGTTGTCTTATTAGTAAGCCTAATTTATGCTTTTGTAGCAACACTATTTTTATATATTGGCAAAGAAAGGGTTCAGTGTCTTCTCTTTTTGTCCTGCGTCATATGTGGCAGCACTGTTCAATGTTTCTTGAAAACATTACCCACTGTAGTATGTGACGTGTGAATAAACTCCAACACTGTTGTATACTTGTATGTGTGTAGATTAGAAAGGGGTAAGATAAAGGATCTGCAGTATTTTATGAAGTATTAATCCTACAGGTCAGTTTTATACAAGTAGAAGTATGTATTTACCTGGTAGTAGGCTGTCAGCAATGGCTACGCCTCTCTATTTGGACTGGTTGATCTCGGCAGACTGGCAACTTTAAAAGTAGCTCTCGGTTCAAAAAAGGTTGGGCACCCCTGCCTTAGTAGGCGGAGTCGGCCACTAACGGCTTGACAGTGACGTCAGAGTTCAACTCCAGCCTGCTCCAAATAAGGGCAAAGAGACGGAGCCGAGGCGGGACCTGCTGCCACCGAGCTGAATGTTCCAGAGCTAGCTGAAGCTACCAAGCTAAGCTAACATGCTCCCCATCTGCACACTGCCGTGGCATTTTACGTTTCTCGGGTAAGCGGACATGAAACTATTCAGTTATTCAGTTTTTAGCATAATAATTCAGAATCTTAAAATCCCTTAACGTTTGTAAGCAATTGTGCTAAATTCAACACTGGAATCAAGCAAATATTAATATGTTTGCATGACATTAGTTATTTATATTTTGATATCACTTAACTATACGTGTAATACATTTAAGTCAAGCTAAGGTACATGTGATGGTAGCTAGTTAGTGCTCTTACCTGTGAGGCCTCCTCCAAACAGCATAGGCAAGGCAAGGCAAGGCAAGGCAAGGCAAGGCAAGGCAAGGCAAGGCAAGGCAAGGCAAGGCAAGTTTATTTATATAGCACTTTTCAACACAAGGCAATTCAAAGTGCTTTACAAAAAATGAAAGAGATTAAGAAAATGGCATTTAAAATCAGTCATTAAAAAGAAAAGCTAATAAAATAAACATTAAAAGAAAAAATACATGGATAAAAGTTACAGTGCTGTCAATTAAACATTAAAAGAAAAAAGTACATGGATAAAAGTTACAGTGCAGTCTAAGATATGAATAGTTCAATTAAAAGCAGCGACAAAAAGAAAAGTCTTCAGCCTGGATTTAAAAGTAGTCATAATAACCAGACTGTATCATTAAAACTAAGTACCAGTTCTAGATCCTTGACTTTAGACAAACAATTCAAAAGACAACATGTATTTAAAGACCAATCTTTATTTGAATGTGCCTCTTAACCTGAGATATTGGTTATACAGTAATAGTATTGACAATCTAAAAAAACTGAGCAACTCAACAGTCAACTTTATATTTCTTATTGTCTAAAGCATTTATTATTTTCATTTTTCCCCTCTCATATTCAGTGTGGACGGATTGAGACAGCGTGGTGTCCAGAGAGCTGCAGAGACTTCAGGGAGAAACCTCTGTGTGATGGACGTCCTGTCTGTTGGTTTGGAGAGGACTGAGGGTCTTTCCTCTGCGAGGAGGACCAGGCCTGATGGAGGAGCCCATGCTGGGCAAAACTGATACCAACTGCACAGGCCTAGTCTGTCACTTTATTTGACTAAATGTGTTTACTTAATAATAATCAGTAATAATCAGCTGATGGAGTGTAGATGTGGAAATAGGTGCATTCGATCAGCTGACTCACAGCTCAGTTTTCACAATAAAAGTAGTTTCTTAGTGAATGTCCTGTACTGGTCTTAAAATCTCATAACATCAGCTTTTAATGTTCCTCTTGGATGTTCTTCTTGACCCTCAGAGAAGGAGAACATGTTGTGTCTTTCAGGCATGTCCTTTCCAAACAAAAATGACAGGAAACATAAAACATATTATTGCAGAACAAGTGTGTTATTTATGAAAGCGGTGTGTTTGTGGGTTTAGGGGCTGTAGATATAATTATTTTGTAATTGTAATGTTTTTTTTTATTTCAACAGTGAGCTACAAAGACAATCAGATTATGAATGTACAGTATGAAGTTCATCAACATTGAAATATATGTTATTATCAAAATAATATTTAACTGTTATAAAAACGTAGTGCAACTGTAGAAGCTTGCTCTGTTGTCTCACTGAAAGAATAACTTTTACCACGTTTTTACAGACAATATTGAGAGATAAATAGTAGCAGTTCTCACTATGTGTTAAATATCTTTGCCTTCAATACATTAAATTAGAAAGCTGACAAAGTCATATTGCTTGTTAACATCTAAATGTAACTTTTTGCATGGAAAAACCCCTCAACTTCACTGATGTGTAGGTGATCTAGTATTTAGTATTGTTTAATGGAATGTATATCAGTGTATTAAAGTCAATACTTCATTCATTTAAACCAATATCTTTCTTGATTCTTTGTACAGTATGAAAAATAGAGTATTTGTACCTGTGCTGAAGTTCACTGCTGTGAGGAGTCCAGTTCTGTCTCTCACTCTCTGGTCCAGCCTGTCTGCATCACCTGGACACCTTAAACAAACAGATATATATATATGTAAAGTACCATGTGTACAAACAATATAACTGATTCTCTTCTGTTGAACATGTTGGAATGTGTATTGTCTGAGTCAGGGTCCTTTTTATTTTACTGTAACTTTGGAAGTTGTGTTACCAATGCTTACTGTTTATTTGATACCCATTTGGTAATGCAATTAATAAAAACAACAATTTGGGTTCGTTCTTCAGATGACTGTGACGTTAACGCAGTAGGGCCTGGCTCATTTCGTGGCATCTGCAGGCAGTGACAAGTACTTCCGGCATCTGCGGCAAGTACTTCCGGCATATGCCACAGATGCCACTACTCTGTGGTATCCGTGGCAAGTACTTCCGGCATATGCCACTGATGCCACAACTTGCCGAGGCATCTGCCGCTGCTCAACGGGAGTTGCCACAAGATGCCAGAGTAAGAGAAGGTTTACGGTAGCTGCCACTCGCCTTCCGTGGCAAATGCTGCTATTTAAACCCGTATTTATCGTGTAAAATGTCGCTGTTTAGGCATGACTTTATCGAACTGATCTGTACACAGGACTGATGTGCGATCTCTATCAAAAAGATTATACATTATCATTTCTATTCAATTTTACTTGGAGCATGGTTGGCTAAAATAAACAAACGTGCTATATTTATGATGAAATATTGGCGAGTGAGGGTTGCAACGCCCTTGGCAATTGTCGCTTCTTGAGGGGAGTTTCCACTGCTTGCTACGATAAACCAGGTGTATGACTAGTAAAGACAAATAATTAACAAATAAATATCTGTATTGACACAGCAACGTGTACACTGGTGTTATTAGACTTGGCTACAGACTTAGGGCAGCTGTAACTGATTGCAGTTGCCACTGCTAGTGAGATGCTAGGTTTACTTTATAAATTAGCCAAAGGACAGTTATATTTGCCCCATGCCTTGAGCAGCAGCAGGCCATTCACTTTGATTTTATCCCGTTATGAAATGTCATCATTTTGACAATAAATAAATGCTACATAAACGTTATCTTGCACGTTTTATCGAACCATCTCCGTTTCTAACTTTCAATATATTTAAAAAGAGATCTCTCTCTCATCTGCGTGCGGGGGCGGGGCCTCACAGACATGCTGCTGCGCTGTGCACACAGTTCTGCCGGTAATGAATATTAGGATACATTTTGTGAGGAAACTTTTCCACCAATAATTCCAATAAGTATTCCAAAATGTATTCACTTCAGGTTTACGAAAGTAACTGTAATCAGATTAGTTGTTTTTCAAATGTAACGCGAGCTGAATACAGTTAGGCTACTTGATTTTTGTATTCTGATTACGTAACGCCGTTACAACCTGGTCTATGGTTACAACCCAACCCTGTGTACAGATCATCAGTCCTGTGTACAGATCAGTTTGATAAAGTCATGCCTAAACAGCGACATTTTACACGATAAATACGGGTTTAAATAGCAGCATTTGCCACGGAAGGCGAGTGGCAGCTACAGTAAACCTTCTCTTACTCTGGCATCTTGTGGCAACTCCCGTTGAGCAGCGGCAAATGCCTCGGCAAGTTGTGGCATCTGTGGTATATGCCGGAAGTACTTGCCACAGATACCACAGAGTAGCGGCCTCTGTGGCATATGCCGGAAGTACTTGCCACTTCCTGCAGATGCCACGAAATGCACTTGCTGTCTCTCCGTTAACGTGTAAGCTCAATAATGAACTCCAGCTCAACCAACCATATTGTAATATCTAACTAATAATCTTGAAATATGACATTAATAATTGTAATATACACACATCTTATTGTGAGGTTGATTTCACATACACTACTTCAACATTAGCTTGTCTACATACTTGAGCATAGCCAATTTAAATTAACCTTAGCGATGCATACAGTTCCTACCTACATAATAAAATATCTCTCTAAGTTACAAGGATGACCTTATTTTATCAACCTCAAACGGAAGCCGTTTGTTCTACAGTATAATCCCACTTAACGCTTAACACTTGTCTATTTCGTTTTAACCTTTATATATATAGTCTGATTTGAACTTGGAGGCTACGATTAGCATCGTTAGCACCGATGTAGCTACCACTCGCTTACACGCTAACCCAAGCCTTAACATTCATTACGTAGCTGATTAAAATCATTAACACATAAATAAGTACTCGAATTTCAGTTACCGCAAAACCGCATTCATGCACCGTCTGTTTCAACCGCAGAGCGAGTCACAATAGTCCGATATATAAGCATGAAGAACAAACAAACACGGCCTGGGTCAAGTTGTGTTCCCTAGATGAGCTGAGCAGGCAGAGTCCGTGTAGCTAGCTTCACGGAGCTGCTAGCAGAGGCAGTCACTTGACAGAGCCGTCACTCAATGTGACCACGCCCTCATTTATGCAAAAACTTTAAGACTTAATATAAATAAAAGGGTCGTGTTAGAAAACAATTCACTCACAGATCCATAATCATGAAGGTGGAATCTAACTATATTCATAATAATATGTATTGCATCCATGGGTAGAAACATGTTTTTTTATGCTGTAAAGTTGGGCATTTTAACATGGGGGTCTATGGAAATTGCTCCTTTCTGCAGTCATCGCCTATCGGCCAATATATGAACGGGGGTGCATAAGGGTGCATTGCACCCTCAGTTGAGTCGTTATGCACCCTCATTTGAAAAATTTAAAATAAATAAATAAAAAGTGAAAAATATTACATATATAATAACGATAATAATAGTATTAATAATAATAATAAGAAGAAGAAGAAGAAGAAGGGCATTTTAACATGGGGGTCTATGGAAATTGCTCCTTTCTGCAGTCAGTCCCTATCGGCCAATATATGAACTGCAGTGTGTGGCACTTCCGTATTCCCGACTCTTCCCCAGAGTTTGCCGCTTGGTGCTAACCCAAGCCTTAACATTCATTAACGTTAGCTGACTAAAAATATAAGCAACACATAAATAAAGTACTAGAATTTCACTTACCGTAAAACTGCATTCATGCAGAGTCTGTTTTAAACACGGAGCAAGTCATAATAGTGCGATATAAGCATGAAGAATAGTCTATAAGGCACCAGCACAACAAACACGGCCGAGTTCAAGTTATGTTCCCCGGATGAGCTGGGCCGTCAGAGTCCCTGTAGCATCACGGAGCTGCTAGTAGAGCAGAAAGCTAACAGCAGCAGTCACTGGAATGACCTGTCACTCAATGTGACCACGCCCTAAATGATGCATAACTTTCAGGCTTAATAAAACTTAAACAAATGTGACCCGCTCTATCGAAATCAGTCGGAAGTCGCAACGGCTCATTTAAAAATAAACGTGGATTTGCGTAGTTTTTCGGAGTTCGGGTGTTTTGTTTGATTTTAAATAAACAAAGTCTTGATTTTCAGAATATGAAACTTTCATTTACAAAATCACACGATAAATACATTTTTGAAGCTTGTAAATGGAAGATGACAGCTCTCACTCACGCTCTGCTGTTCCACGGCGCTGCTTCCCCTCCCTCCGGCTGAAATTATTAATGTAAGGCGTATAGTAATCATAGATAACACGGCAGGGTCCGTTACAGTTTGTTTTCATCTGATTTCAATTAAACAAAGTCTTGGCTTTCAGAATATTAAACTTGTTTCGGCAAATTCAGATGATAAATACAACTTTGAAGCTTGTAACGGCATAATTACAAGCGGAGAACGGAGTAACTTGACGTCACAGCAGGCACAACAACAGCCGGTGTTTCCCGTGAGTGTTTTCCTCGGGAAACAAACACAATACACACAAGCGCAAAATTACACAAACACACTCGCGAGCTTCCCCCAGACCTCCAAACGAAAATATCTTCGTAGTATTTTGAGAATTTGCTCCGCTAATAATCAATCAGATCGATGGTTTCCAGAGAAGAGGAAACTTTGAAGGCCTTTTTCTCAAAATGATGACTCGGTGACAGTCATTATATAATGTGACATATTTTGCTTAATATTTGGAGTACAAAAACAATCCTGATATCATTAGAAAGCTAGGAATCTCCTCTTTCCAACAGTGTATACAACTCAAAATGTGTCTTCGGGTCAATGCGACTGATTTCGATGGAGCAGGTCACAAATTATAATTGGTAGTAACTCATTAATAAATGGTGATTTGTTTAACACTTTACAATAAAAATTGGCAATTATAAATGGTAGTAACTCATTAATAAATGCGAATGTGTTTTACACTTTAAAAGGTTCCCTTTTGGCAATTATAAATCTTAGTAACTCGTAAATAAATGGTCATAAAGAGATGCCAAGAAACATCAAGATGGAAGGGGGGAATCATCTCAGTGAACAACAGACACCAAGGATGTTGGCTGATGAAGAACACGAAGTAAGCTAGGTTGCCAATATAAGGCTTAGTCATCTTGCCAAATAGTGAGCCTGTGTTGATGTATGAAAACTATGTTAGAACTGGTTTATAAATGGTTCTTAATGATTAATAAAGTGTTTACAACCTAATTAATAACCTAATTAGAAACCCTTTATGAATAATTTATAAGGGTAGTCTTATTGTAAAGTGGTACCCATATTTGGCTCAACAAGAGGCACAACGTTTGGAACAGATTATTAAGGCATTGTTGCTTTAGTAAGTTGATTATCTGATGCATTACTCTATCTATAGTAGAAAAACTTAGACAAATCTGGTTCCAAAAACAGCTCTCAAATGATAGTTATTTTTGTATAGTGGCCAACGTTTGAACTGTAGTCCATGAGACAATTTAGCATCCTTAATACATTAAACAAAAATTGCTCTAAAACTATCACGAAACACAAACTGCAACACAAACACTTGAAACTTTCCAGTTACACTAATCTGAACCACGAGTATAAAGCTCATGTCATTTTGTGTGTGGGCAGTCAGCCATACTCTGCCAGACACAATGGTGCTCATGCATTTTGGGCACCTGAGTCTGAAACATAAGACAGAAGCTTAATGTTTCTACTTCACATTAGATTGTAAACTAACATTGTCGCCTGCAGCTTAATCTGCTTGCGCCTATTATTTATTTTTTTCTCCACTGCCTTAATACCTTTTCTGCATAGCTGGATGTAGTTAGAAGTTGTGAAAACCAAGTCAATAATAGCATGTGCTCATAATGATGTATTAAGTCACAGTAACGGGGAAATGTATAAGGAAGCAAATGACTCATTTTACAGAGGGGCTCACTGCAATGTCAGACGGTCTATATAAGAACAATTTGTCATGCGTTATTGCCTGTACAGTAGTTCACAGTATGCCTCATGTGCATTTCAACAGTAAGTCATTACAGTACATTCAGTGTTTTTAAAGAGCAGGCTTGGCAGTCTCTAGAAGTGATTACTCTGATACTACAGTAGTTCATGAACAAACACGAAATCTGCAGCTCAAGGTGTTAAACAATATGGTCCTAGACAAGGGTGTAACTTTGGTTTGAGAAGTGGGGGGGACACAAAACAGGGGGTCCTCCGCATGAAACATTTTCTCAATTTAATAAAATGTCCTGCCTTTCTACAAATATATTAGGGACTATGGTGTTAAAAAGATGAGTGTGCAGATTTATAGAATATAATTAAGGAAGGAATGAAACCCTCTTTAATGGTCACATGCAGAGCACACAGCACAGAGTGAAAGTTGTTCTCTGCTTTTAACCGATCTAGTATCCTATCCATGTAAACCTGTTGTATGTTTTGGTGGACCTCACACCCCGGGAAGATATTTTTCTTTAAATTGAAGTTAAATGCATCAATCTGGTGCACTTTGAGGGCAAAATGAAGAGATTTATGGATACAGCTCTCAACACTCAGAACTATATTTAAATAATCAAAAAACCATTAGAATATGCTCACAACCAATAACAAATATTTGATAAACTCCTCTCTCCTATCTTACCTACTGTAGTCTGCATATTTTACTAATCACTCCCCTTTTAAACTGTGTTTTTTTTTGTACTGACCTATATTGGAATGATTTCTTAACTTATTTTGTACAACTATATTAAATAGATGGAAATATTTGTTTACATAGATGACCAAACCGTTGGAGACCCACTGAGATAACTTAGACTACATTTTACTATCTAATCACTCAGAGAGTCCTTTACCCAGGGCCGGCCCTTCCCACTGGCGAACTAGGCGGTCGCCTAGGGCGCCAGATCTGGAGGGGCGCTGCGCTGGGAGAAAATAAAAAATTAATAAAAAAGTTTTTTAATTTTATTCTGCTTAATTGTATGCCCTTGATGTAATACGTTTACATTAATAATTGAATGAAGTAAACACCCTTTGCACCCCGGGCCGGCGGCAACATTTTGCATTTGCCCTGTACGATGGGCGCTGTAACT
This sequence comes from Gymnodraco acuticeps, assembly GCF_902827175.1. Lineage (NCBI taxonomy): Eukaryota > Metazoa > Chordata > Actinopteri > Perciformes > Bathydraconidae > Gymnodraco > Gymnodraco acuticeps. The sequence goes on along the minus strand of NW_022992001.1, from coordinate 40,797 downwards.
GTAAGTGATGAAAGGGGGGGATGGTCGCTTATCTGGCACCCATGGGCTGCGGCTCACAGCCAAAGTGACGCGGCAGCTCCAGCTGAAAGTGTCGGAGATTGCAACGATGCAACAGCAAGAGGCAAACAATTAGCATTATGAAAAGGTCCAAGCCTTCAGGGGCAACGGGAAGGAAACGGAAAAAAGAACAGGAGGAATCGAAAGTCAAAGACAGAGGTATCGGCTTGTGTAAAAAGAAAAAATTCAGTATGTACTGTACCGTTAGACATTTGAATTTAAGCTAGCTAGCTAGCTAAGGAGGTAGCCTGCCCATGATACAGCTTTGATGCCATGCTAGCCGCGAGCCTCTGATACAGAATGATAAATACAAATCATTTAAAGTTTTTATTTATGTGTTATTATTCTTATATAATATTTTTGTAAATAATATACTACTTTTCTATTGATCCTCCAATAGTGTTTAGTTTGTCAGATAGTTTATTTTCACGGTCAACTTGTGTGTATATAAATATATATATATATATATTTATTTTTCTGTTTATTTTCTGCTCTTTTTAATGTCTAATTATTGTGCAATGCTTTGTTTTATATGCTTCTGTAACAAAATAATGTGAATGTTAGCCAGAAGAAAGCTATCTGAATAACTGCTCCTTACCAACCAATATGGGCATGTGTTATTATTTACATTACATGTCATTTGTTAGACGCTTTTATCCAAAGCGACTTACATACTGTACATTCAGTACTGTGGACAATCCCCACAGGAGCACTTTGGGGTGAAGTGTCTTGCCCAGGAACACAACGACATGCTGACTGCAGTGGGACTCGAACTTGCTACCTCCTGACTCAAAGTCCAGACCTAACTTTTATATAGGCCAGTTGTGAACTTGCATACAGCTGAGGCAGATTGCAGCAGTTATTTTTGCCTGACTGTATATGTTTTTGCTTGTAATGTGCTAATATCTACCATATAATTGTCTAGCTGCACTTGAGAAATACCTCAAAAAGCCCCCAGTTGCTGGAGAAGGAACATCTGATCTCCCATGTACAATCACACTCTGAAGAATGTAAGTTTTGCCAAACATTTATGGTCTCTGTGTAATCATTAATACACTACTTTTTTGTCATTATTATTATGATAAATAATGAAAACTGAAGCATGAATAACTTCTTTGCATGTTTGGATTGCCTGCCTGCAGGTGAAGGAATAACGAGCACAGTATGTGAGTCCACCATTGCAGCCCCCTCAGATCCGGCTGACTGCCCTGGCCCATCTGAGTCCAACATTGCAGTCCCCTCAGATCCTGCTGACTGCCCAGGCCCATCTGAGTTAGGGCTGAACGATATACCGTGTCATGGCGATAACCGCGATATGCGCAATATTCACACCGCAGGGACGTGCGGTTTTATTCATTTAAAAAAAAAAAATGCTAACGCACTTTAGCACAGAATTCAAAATAAAGATACCCTTATTACTTAACGAAACTGCACATACAATATATCCGATTAAAGCTGAGACTCCACAGATTATTTAAGTATAGTATCTAAGCGATCCGATCTCGCAACAGGGGAAGCAAACACAGACATCACAACACGTACCTTTTACGGAGCTTTTACGGGAGATCGTCTCACCGTAGCTGTCAATCTGATCAAAAGACGTGTTCAATGGCATTAAAACGAGAAAAAACGCGGCTGAATCGGTTGATCCATTGGTTGATAATGTATCTGTGGCTTTGAAGCAATTGTTTATAATCCATAATTCCATTTTTATGTAAAAATCGGAGCACAACAGTTAGCTGCTAATGGTAGCCACCAGAGTGTATGCAGCTTCCGGTTTTGGCTACGCGTCACTCTAACGCCCCATCTACACTACAGGCATCGAAAAATGCTTTCACCGCTTCGCCCATTCACTTGAATGGGGTGACGTAGTTGATTTTGAATCTTCGCCGAACTGCATTGTGGGGAGCGGAGCGTGGCTTTGCAAGCATCGTGAGCATCAAAAGTTGAGCAATGTTCAACTTTTGAGGCTCGATGCTTGGCATCAGCCAATCAAATCCCGTTTATGCAAATCCCGCCAGTACAAGCGCTAGCCAATCAAACCGCGTGCAAGCTGGGAGAGCCAGACCGCAGTTCATTTCCTCATATTCCAAACGAGAAATTACGGTAGCAAATCACCCGGTTCTTTACGACCAGAACTATTTACCGGGATAAGAACCGGAGGAACCAGGCATGGAGGGAGGTGGCAGAGACAGTGGGTGAAACTGCTAGGTTTTCGCCTGTTTGGGGATTTTATATCCAGTTTACTTCGTTTTAACATTGCTATTGCTTTGTATGTCGGGGGCGGGAGATTCATGTGATTGGTTGTTGGTCGCCTTGGGCGCGAGAAATCGCCAAGCCTCAGACATGCCCAGCTTCAAGATTTTTTGATGCCTGTAGTGTAGACGGCCCGTCACTCCTTATTTGGTAATGTGTGTGTGTTAGACTGCGCCGCATTGCCAAGACCGGAAGCAGCAGCCACTCTGGTGGCTAACTTTTGCTCTGCGATTTTTACATAAAAATGGAATTATGGATTATAAATGAAATACATTTGTTATACAGAGAAGTTAAAAACCTATGGATTAACCGATTCAGCCGCGTTTTTTCTCGTTTTAATGCCATTGAACACGTCTTTGGATCAGATTGACAGCTACGGTGATACATCTCCCCTAGAAGCTACGTAAAGGTACATCTTGTGATGTCTGTGTTTGCTTCCCCTGTCCGAGTTCGGATCACTCAGTGATGATACTATATACCTAAATAATCTGTGGAACCTCAGCTTTAATCGGATATCTTGTATGTGCAGCTACGATAAGTAATAAGGGTACTTTTATCTTGAGTTCCGTGCCAAAGTGTGTTAGCATTTTTCGCTCAGGGGTAATTTAGATGCTTCTTATGAGACTTGTGTTTTGTTTTGGTAAAAATGGTTTGTATCGTCAGTTAGCTGAGATTATTTCCGTTAATCTGGTTTAACACATTAATAGGTTCTTAAATATTAAGATCCCCTGAGACACAGTGTCATGAAAAAAGAAAGTAAAGTACCCGCCGGGACTTTGGGGCTTAACAGGCTAAAAAAAACACTATATATACCGCAGGGGGGGAAAACATCGCGATGTCCGTTTTTTTCAATATCGTGCAGCCCTAATCTGAGTCCAACATTGCAGTCCCCTCAGATCCTGCTGACTGCCCAGGCCCATCTGAGTCCAACATTGCAGTCCCCTCAGATCCTGCTGACTGCCCAGGCCCATCTGAGTCCACCATTGCAGTCCCCTCAGATCCTGCTGACTGCCCAGGCCCATCTGAGTCCACCATTGCAGTCCCCTCAGATCCTGCTGACTGCCCAGGCCCTTCTGAGTCCACCATTGCAGCCCCCTCAGATCCTGCTGACTGCCCAGGCCCATCTGAGTCCAACATTGCAGCCCCCTCAGATCCTGCTGACTGCCCAGGCCCATCTGAGTCCAACATTGCAGTCCCCTCAGATCCTGCTGACTGCCCAGGCCCATCTGAGTCCAACATTGCAGTCCCCTCAGATCCTGCTGACTGCCCAGGCCCATCTGAGTCCAACATTGCAGTCCTCTCAGATCCTGCTGACTGGCCAGCACTGAGTGATACAGTTAGGATGGAGTTAGTCGGACGAGGGCCATATCATTTAAAATCCGACTTCACTTTTCCTAAAAAGGAGGACGGGAGAAGTTGCCATCATCACTACTTTTACAGAAGATTAGTGAATGGAGAGACAATCAAGAGGAGCTGGGTTGTGTATTCCAAGAAAAACAAAAGTATTTACTGCTTTTGCTGCAAGCTGTTCTCCCAAAAAGAGTACCAACTAATCAGCAGTGGACTAATTGACTGGAAAAATTGCACTGACAAACTAAAAACACATGAGAACAGCCCAGAACACTCTAGGCACATGACGTCGTGGAAGGAACTGGAGACTCGACTTCAAAAGGGCCTAACTATAGACAAGGTAGAAATGGCGCTTATGGAGGCTGAAAAGAGGAAGTGGCGTGAAGTCCTGACCAGGTTGGTGGCAATAATTCAGTCGTTGGCAGAGCGAAACATTGCCTTTAGAGCAGGGGTGCCCAACCAGTTGAGATGTGTCTAAAATAGAACAACAATATTCTGTTTTATCGTTAATGTCCTAACATAATCTTCCTGTGCCAGAATAATGCACTTGAACGCATCTAAGCTTTGTGATTGGCCGGCGTGACCCCATGTGTCGGGCGTGGCTGGTGGGCAGTGGGCACTAGTTAGCTGACGTTATCCGTAGGGATGCATATCGTTGACTTTTTTACGATATCGATACCACTGAACGATACCGATACTCAACCGATACATATCGTGATACTTTGAAAATGTATCATCCCACAATTACTCCCATGAAGCGCTTTACGATATAGTTAACATGTCAAATGAATATTAAATTCAATTGTGGGACTTCTTGGACCTTTTAGTACTGAACAAACAATGAAAAATACATTAAAAATATGAAGAAAACCGATTATGGAATATCTTTTATAACACCCGCCATCAGGTGTGCCGCGTGAATAGCACATATTGTCAATGCAAACAGACCGTTATAATTAATGTTAAACCTGAGATTCGACTAGAGAACAAATATATAATAGAATAATGGTCATGAGATCTCGGCATTGCACAAACAAACAAATCTCATCTTTAAAATCAACATTTACCTTCACTGGTGAGAGAAAACAAATCCCATCACAGTTCATTTGTGGGACTTTTACCTTTCTAGTATTGAACAAACAATGACAAATACATAAAATATGAAGAAAAATGATTATACAATCTAATTTATAACACCCGCCATCACGGGCCACGGACTCACTTTTAAAATTAATTTAAAAAAAGTATCGAAACCGGATCTTATTTCGGTACGGTATACCGTAGCCACCAGTAACCGGTATTTCGGTAATACCGGATACCGGTATGCATCCCTAGTTATCCGTGTCAACAGGAGTGACAGTCCGCACACACACAAGACCGCAATTATGGCAGAAGCAAAAAAGCCCAAAATATATAATTTTCACTCCGAGTGGGAGGATGATTATTTTTGTATCTATTCCAATTCAAAGTCCACCTGTCTCATCTGCAATGCGAGCGTGGCTTTATCGAAGAAGGGTAATTTAGGAGTGGCATTTCAAAACAGTGCACAAACGCTATGAGACGGAATTCCCTCCTAATTCTGCCCTACGCTCCCAAAAGGGGAGGGGCCTGAAAGGACAGCTAAATGCACAGCAGTCCATTTTCACCAGGCCCAACAACAAGAGCAAGGCTGCTACCATAGCATCTTATCGTGTCAGTCAAGTTCTTACAAAACACATGAAGTCTTTCAAAGACGGCAAAGTTGTGAAAGAAGCATTCCTGGAGGCTGCCGATGCGCTTTTGGGGGACAGTAAAAATAACAGTAGCATTTCAACAGGTTTTTGATATAATAAAAACTCAAGTTAGATACCGTTATTAATCAGCTGTAAGTTTTGGTTTGTTTGAACTTATAATTATTGTACAAAATGGTATAAGAATGCCAACTTAAATTGATTATAGTCTATTATAGGGATGTAACAATACCAAAAACTCACGGTACGATAATATCGCGATAACAAGTCCACGGTACGGTATTTATCGCGATATTGAATAATAAAGAAAAAAAAAATTCAATTTTTTTTTTTTCAATAATATTTCTTTATTACATAATAAATCTGATTTGTACAGCATTTTAGTAGGATAGCAGTATTTTAAAGTGTCAAAAACAAAGTGACAGTAACAGACTGGAACAAGAAAACCAGTGTTTTTGTACCTATAGTACTACCAAACAAAGTAGGCATTTTCTTTGTGCCACTGCATCTCACAAATAAACAAGGACATTTAATAATCAGACCCTGCAATAAAATAAATCAAGTTTCACTTTAGTTTTTCAAGTAACTCAACTCAAACTCACTAGTCACTCACTCAGCATCATCAGACAGGTTTTTAGGAATATGAGAATGTCCACATTTCCAGGTATTTATAAGCTGGGATGTTTGGGCATTTACAATATCCCTGCTCTGGAAAAAACTCTCTCGCTTGGTACTGATGTTGCTGGGACAGCAGTGGTCGCGTTAACCGAATATTTTATTTATCAATGACGGAAAAATCTGAAAGCAGTCTGTCATTTTGACAGATTAGAACAAACTCGGAACAGCGCCAACGTTTCCCCGCAGCGAGGCTCTGGTGTTATGCCGTGTTATGCATGCCCTCCAAAAGGAAATGATATAGTTTCCAAACCGTACTTTGCCGTACAGACCAACACATGTCTGGGAGGTTTTGCTTTACGTTGTGTGCGCTCCCGCGAGGTGCATGCACACACGGCATAACACCGCCCCCCCCCCCCCCCCACCCACCGTTGACAGTTCACGAGCGTGCTCTCTTGTGAACTGTTCAGACCCGACGGGTAATAAGGGATTATGACGGACATTTTACGATCCTGTCTGTCAAAATGACGGACAGCGAAAAAGTCTAACGCCACCTCAGTGGGACGGAGAGATATGCTTTGGCCATGGGTGACAGCAGTGGGTAAAACTGTGTATTGTCTCTCCACCACTTCAAAAACAATACAGTGTTTGCCAAGAAGGTGAGGCTTATTGACAGGGCGAGATATAAATATACTGTTGGTACTTGTCAATGTATCTCGGTGTGTAAATGTAGCACTGGGGATGCAAACTTGTCACCTTTCGGCGAAATTCGCCGTTTTGAATCCAAAATAGGTCGTGTGTGTGATTCATGTAGATCTGCAATACAAATGTTTTTGGGGTATTGGGGGGGGGGGGCTGAGACCCGGAGTAATCTGCGGCCGCGATGATGGTCTAGCTTCAGCAGCTACATTACCTACGGGTGCGTTCGTTAATATTAACTGTGTTTTCGGGAGTCACTGTGGCACAGACTGCACCGCTGGTGAACAGCTGTTAGAACGGGCCGTTCAGGTGTTCAGAGCAGAGCGGCAGAGCGTGATGTGCACTGAAAAGTTTTTCTGTCGCAATATTATCGTTGAGCTGGCTAACTAGCATACATTGTCACTATCTACTAACGTTAGCTTTAGCCTTCGTTTTCTAATCGTTTTTTTCATAGGCTATAAACAGAGGTGGTATAAGTATAGATCTTGTTCTTGATTAAAAGTAGAAGTACTCAGATCTTGGACTAGAGTAAAAGTAGAAGTACTCAAATATTGTACTTGAGTAAAAGTACAAGTACTCAGGGTTGAGTCAAAGTAGAAGTACCAGAGTGTAGGAACAATCCTGCAATCAAAATGTTCCTCAAATAAAAGTACAAAAGTATTGTCATCAAAATATAGTTAAAGTAGCGACAGTAAAAGTAGAAGTACTCAGGTCTTGTACTTGAGTAAAAGTACCAGAGTGTAGGAATACTCTGTTACAGTAAAAGTCCTGCATTCAAAATGTTCCTCAAGTAAAAGTAGAAAAATATTCTCATCAAAATATAGTGAAAGTAGCGACAGTAAAAGTAGTCTTAAAAGTAGATTGGTCCATTCCAGAATAATATATATGATATGTTTTATAATGATTGATCATGAAAGTGTTCTCAAAGCTGGTAAAGGTGCAGCTAGTTTGAATGACTTTGTATACTGCAGGGTAGCTTGTGACTTTACTCCAGGTGGAACTAAAGTCTGATTTAACACTTGGTTATATTTCACATCATTCATCCACATCTGTGAAGTAACTAAAGGGATTAAATACACGCAGTGGAGGAGAAGTACACCATGTACCTCTGAACTGTAGAGGAGACGAAGAACAAAGTAGCAAAACATTGAAATACTTAAATAAAGTACAAGTATCTCAAAATTGTACCCAAGTATAGTACTTGAGTTTATGAACTTAGTTATTTTACACCACTGGCTATACAGATAGAAAGACTAAGCCTTGAACAGAGGCATGAAAATACATTTTCAAAATGCTCAACAGTGCTGCCAAAATGATAAACTGACTGCTACACAATTAAAATAAATGCTTTTATATATTTCTATTAGATGTGACTCTTTGGCGTTTCTGTTATTACTAACTGCTGCTTTAGTTGTTCTGACTGCTACAATCCTGTTATTCCTCATTTTAAAGCCGATATTCCGTGGGGTCGGGGGGCTCGGATGCTTGTCACCTTTTTCATACCTGATGAGTTTGCATCCCTGTGTAAATACGATGTCCTTTTGTGTTCTGTTGTTTTATGTTCATGTTGTAACCTACTTGCTGCCATGTTGGACAGGTCTCTCTTGAAAAAGAGATTGATGATCTCATTAGGACCACCTGGTTAAATAAAGGTTTAAAAAAAAAAAATTAATTAAAATAAAAAAAATCGCGGTAGATTTTGTCAGTCTCACGACGGTATTGGGACGTTTATTTACCGCGATATTCGGTAAATTGTTACATCCCTAGTCTATTATCAATTCAGGTTAAGAAACTAGTGTTGCTTGCATCCTATTTTAAAAAAGGCATTTATTTTTATACTCTACTAAAATGCAACAAAAAAAGGGTTTGATTCTATTGATTTTGTCTTTTTTATTGCAATTTGGCAGCAGATTCTTGTGTAGCTTCAGATCTGAGTCGTCTTATTAGTAAGCCTAATTTATACTTTTGTATCAACACTATTTTTATATAATGGCAAAGAAAGGGTTCAGAGTCTTTTCTTTTTTCCCTGTGTCATATGTGGCAGCACTGTTCAATGTTTCTTGAAAACATTACCCACTGTAGTATGTGACGTGTGAATAAACTCCAACTCTGTATCAACAACACTGTTGTGTAACTTCAGTTAAATACTTGTATGTGTGTAGATTAGAAAGAGGTCAGATAAAGGATCTGCAGTATTTTATGAAGTATTAATTGTACAAAGGTCAGTTTTAAAGTAGAAGTGTGTATTTACCTGGTAGTAGGCTGTCAGTAATGGCTACGCCTCTCTATTTAGACTGGTAGATCTCGGCAGACTGGCAACTTTAAAAGTAGCTCTCGGTTCAAAAAAGGTTGGGCACCCCTTCTTTAGAGGGACCACAGAAACACTTAACCAGCCAAATAATGGCAACTTCCTGAAGGAGGTAGAGCTCATGACGAAGTTCGACCCAGTCCTCCAACAGCATGTTGCTGAGGTCCAAAGAGGAACCACCAATATTTCCTATTTAGGAAAAATAATTCAAAATGAACTAATAGATTGCATCAGTGGGAAGATTGGGGTCAATGAAAAAAACAATCCAAATACCTTTCAATTATTTTGGATTGCACCCCAGATTTGAGCCATACAGAGCAACTATCAGTCATTATTCGACTAGTTACAACCCAGGACACGCCCCAAATAAAAGAACATTTTATGGGGTTCCTTGAGGTAGAACAGTCCACTGGAGAAATAATTCCTTTACATTTTTTTACATTTATTATAGCGCTTTTCCAGATGCTCAAAGCGCTTTACAAATACACATATCATATCAATGGTCATGTACTGTGGACAATACCCACAGGAGCAAGTTCAGGTGAAGTGTCTTGCCCAAGGACGCAGCAGCGGCGGGTTTCACCCCTTGATCTGATGATCATTGCACAGCGCACTGCGCCACACCGTCCATCTTCACGCCTCGAAGTCATCGAGGCGCTTTTACAAGTACACATTAGTATCATACATGTACTGTGGACATTACCCACAGGAGCAAATCCGGGTGAAGTGTCTTGCCCAAGGACACAACGGCCTGACGCAGTGGCGGCAGGAGCAGGCAGGAGCGGGTTTCGAACTGGAGTTCCCCAGCACCCCCCTTGATCTGATGATCAGATGCACAGACCACTGCACCACCCGTCCCCAGAAAGCCTTTCAACCCTGATTCTAAAGAGATTAGAACAGCTTGACATCCCTTTTGAAGACTGTAGAGGGCAGTCTTATGATAACGGTGCAAATATGAAAGGAAAGAGGAAAGGAGTCCAAGCCAGACTTCTTCAAATCAATCCAAGGGCTTTATTTGTGCCATGCGGAGCACATACATTGAACCTGGTGGTAGCTGATGCAGCAAAAAGCTCTGCAGAAGCAACTAGCTACTTTGGCTACCTGCAGAAGCTTTTCACACTCTTTTCTGCCTCCACTCAGAGATGGTCCATCCTAAAAAGCCATGTGAACATCACATTGAAATCATGGTCTGATACCAGATGGGAGAGTCGGATCAACAACATAGAGGCTGTAAGGTATCAGGCTGCAGAAGTCAGAGATGCACTTCTAGAGGTGAGGGATAAAGCCACAGATGGAGTTGTAAACATTGAGGCACAATCTTTGGCTGAAGAGGTTGGATCATGTTACCGCTTTGCAATATGCACTGTGGTATGGTATGACATCCTGACCAACATTAAACATGTCAGCAAAATGTTGCAATCAGTGTCAATGCAGCTGGATATTGCTGTTGACCTCCTGAGAAAAACAGAAGTTTCTTTGATCAGCTACAGAAGCAATGGATTTGCTTCTGCCCAAGCATCTGCCAAAGACATCTGTGGCCAAATTAATGTGGAAGCTGTTCTCAAGCAGAAGAGGCTTACCAAAGGACAGTTCTCCTATGAGTCCCCGGAGGAGCAAGTGAGTGATGCACTAAAGAAACTCGAAGTTTCTTATATGGTGGTGGATGTTTCCATTGCATCACTGCAGGAGAGATTCAAGGCCTTAGGTCAGGGGTGGCCAACCAGTCAGAGGTTAAGAGCCACATTTTGTCTATGTTACTGCAAAGAGCCACATCAAACACACTGATACCGCTTGTTACAGTTTTTTGTTTTCTGGAGACAAGATTTCAACCACGTCACTGATGCATTTTTGTGGCATTGGGATATATATTTTTTAAATCCTCTGGAGCAGAGAGAGGAGCAGTGGATTATTGTTATTGATTTATGCATCAGTGTTTCTTAGAGTCAAAAACACTAAACTCACAATGAAAGCGTTTAGTTTATTTAATAAAAGAGCACATGTTCAATGTGAAAAGTGACAGTAGTTATAGATTATTTGCAATTTGGTGCTATATAATATATTTAAAAAAAAAAAATTATATATATTTTTTAAACACCTTGAATTTCAGGGGGGGCGCGGGGCTCCGTTGGCGGGGTGCAGCGCCCTTCCAAGACAATGGTAGGGGAAACACTGGATAATGTTTAATCAACGATAGGTTTTCCCCCCCTCAAAGGTGATTGGTTCACTGCATCGCAGGTATTATTGTGATTGGCTCTTGGGCCACATCAAAATTAGACGCGCTGACATCCTCTCATACTGACACCTGACACCACACATACACACGTAGGGAGAGCCGGGACGAAAGTAACACGGGACGAATAACGGAGCGATTTTATCCGAGCCCAAACAACTTTGACCGGCCAAATTACGTCAGAATGATCAGCATTCGATACTTAACAGACCTACTAAATATCAGGTTTAACTCTGAGGAGTAGTGTTGTCACGGTACCAACATTTTGGTTTCGATACCAAGTCAAGAATTGCGATTCCGATTCTTTTTCGATACTTTTCTTAAAAAAAGGGAAACAGTCTTAAATGTAATTATTGTGCTTTATTTCACACCAGAACCATAACACAAACTTTTAAACAATGAGAACAATAAATAAAATATATGACAAGAATTCGTATTAAATACAATTAATACATGTCTTACAGACAGGCCGAGGCGCAGCGGCAGTTGCACTCCCACTTGCAGCCATGCTTCTCGTTTTCTCACATGCTCTGGCAGCTAGCGCGTGCACGAGAGAGGGGAGGGACTTAGAGCGTGCTTGAGAAGGGAGGGGCTGCAGGCACGGCTGCAGTGCAGGGAGTGGAAGCAGAGCGCTGAACACACACGGCTCTTATTAAAACAGCGCTTTCTCACCGGAGTACTTTTCTCCGTCATTCTTAAAGTACCGATACTAATGAAACGGAGGAATCGTAACGTTTTTAACGGCTGGGTATTGCGGTACCTTTCAAGTATTGGTACACCCTGCAACACTAGTCAGGAGTCAGTGTCTCTCCCCCAAACTCACACATATAAAATTTGATATGAACTGAAGAGCCGCATGAAACTAGGCAAAGAGCCGCATGCGGCTCGAGAGCCGCGGGTTGGCCACCCCTGCCTTAGGTGAAGCAGAGGAAAAGTTTGGGGTGCTACTCAACGTCCCTGACCTGCCAAAGGAAGATCTGACGAAGCAGTGTGAAACACCCTGAGCTGGGGTGGACAGTCAGACCTGGATACGAGGGAACTTGCACTGGAGATGCAGAATTTCCCAGCTTTGCCAAAAGCCAACATGAGAAGAAAATGAACTAAGTATATCCAAATATGTGGGTGGCCCTCAGGATCGCTGTCACTATTCCAGTGACAGTTGCTGCTGGGGAGAGGAGCTTCTCCAAATTGAAGCTCATTAAAACATACCTGAGGTCGTCAATGGCTCAAGAACGCCTCAATGGATTAGCTTTAATAAGCATAAATCGCGAGGTTTCGGGGCAAATATCATTTGACGATACAATAAATGAATTTGCAACAAGGAAGTCCAGACGTGTCCGACTTTAAGGATGTGGACAAATTTAAAGGACACAATAACATAGCAGAGACTTGTTGTTCTGATTGCCTGTTTCATTTGATTTGTAGTGTGTGTAATGTTGTTCATTATCTTAATTTATTTGCAATAACCTCAGTTGTAAGAGCTCCGTTGGCTATATTTGTGTCCACGTTTGCACTTTCTTTTCTTAAAGTTTTAAGAGAAGCTACTTTTGATTTTCATTTAATAACTACAATATTAATAATAAGGATAAAATAAATAAATATGTTACATTTATTTATTATTGGCTGTGGGTTATTGGTTATGTTCACATACTTATTTGGTTATTAAAATGTAAACCGATCTTTTTCATATGGGTGTTTTAGAGTTGTACCTCCTATCAGGTCTCTCGTAATTGTGTGCTCAAAGTGCACCAGATTGAAGCATTTTACTAAGGTGCCAGAACAAATCTACAGAGAGGGCATATGATTGTCATGTGCCACGGCCAGATATTTTCTTTTGGGGGTGCTGTGGGGTAGCTTGACGTTTCATAGAGGGTGCTAAAACATGGAGGGTTTCCCATTAAGGCACCGGGCGCAACAGTGGAATTTTATACTGCAACACTCCCCACGCACATACACAGTAGACCCGCGACTGTTACAATATCAGCTCACTGCATATACAGTACATGTAGGTGTAAGCAAAAGTGCTATTTTTTATAAGTGGGGGGGGGGACCTAACCTCCTCTAGGGGGGTCCGGGGGCATGCTCCCCCAGTGGAAATTACGCCCATGGTCCTAGGAATATTGCTACACTAACAGTTTATTGTGGGCAATACAAATGACTCATATGGCCAAAAAGTTAACTTTGCAAACACAAGTGCTAATTTAGAAAAATAAATTACACTTTCTCCAGACTTTCAAACTAGCTTAAAAAAGGAGTTGTGACTGACACTCAGCGACGTGCAGTCAGGGGAGGCAGGGGAGGCAGAGCTCATAGACTGGCCATACTACAATGTAACGGAAAAACAACTAAAGAAAAACTAAATAGTAATAATAATAAAATGTCTCCACTGATCTGTGTTGTAAATGTGATTTATGTATGATTCCAATCGCTTTTTATAGTCAAAATCAGCAAATTTGTCCAGCTCCGCTACAACTACGCGGGTAGCGATGAGAAGTGAGGCAGGAACGAGCTCTGCCTCTCGTGAGCCCACAGTAACTTGCTGGAGCGCGGGCACTAATTTAGCGCGGGCACTTATTTTGTGAGCGCGCTCAAGCCAGTTACTGTGGGGTAAGGTGAGGCACAGATGAGCTCTGCCTCACCTCAGAATGCGTCACCTCACAGAAACTGGCTGGAAAGCGGGCACTAAGCGCATGCCTGTTACCATCTCACTGTATGTCACCAATGTAATGTTTGTAGATCCCTTTATTACATTTATCCTCGTCATCCATAGTCTCTAAATAACTTATTTCACGTATATATGATATTTAGGCTCGCCGTACAACGGCAATGAAAATGGCACCAGGGGAGGCAGCCATAACCTCTGCCGCACTGAAGGGGGCGCACGTGAGCCCACAGGTCCTTGTTGCTACTGTTATTCTACGCAGAGACGGTAGACCGTAGACGCAAACAACAAACTAGACTTTTGAAACTAGAGGAAGATAAGGAGGACTTTTACAAAAAAGTAATAGAGATTGTTGTCCAGAAGGATAGCATGGACTTCATCTTCAAGTCAAGGTAAGACCACATTGGTAATGAAAATGGGATCTTACTAAGAAAGAACAATCCAATATTTAGATTGTGGGTATCCTTTTGTTGAACGGTCTGTTTAAAATGAATTGAAGCATCAGACTAAAAAAGCTTTTGAAAATAACAGAATATTTCGATTAAGGTCAGAATATAATATTTGTAAATCTGACTCTGAAAGAGTCAGTGCCTCACCAGCCATGAACCTCACAGCACGTCACTGCTGACACTATATTTCATGGTGCATACAATATTTCTGAACTAATTTTAGAAATATCACTGAATAATTCTTTAAAACTGCCCTTAAGTTTGAAATGTACTGTGGGGGACTTCCAAGAGAACCAGCAAATGCAATAGCAAAGAAGGCTTTACAAATCAATACGCACTTTAAACTGCATTATCATGCAAGGATAATGTAATTTTTACAACAATTCTGTCTACTCTAATGGACTGCTGTCTTCATATGGTAAAAGCATAATGGTGATAATTTGTTTGAGTCACAGGGTGAGAAAAGGCAGTAGGGTCCCAAATGCAAAACACAGAGAGGGACGCAGGTGTAAAAGGCAACAAAACCAAGGAAGCAGGCTGGGGTAATAAATAGGGAAGTAGCAAAACGCAAAATGAGGGACCAACTATGATAACATGTGCAGGAAATGTACCGGGATAAAACACAGACTGGAAACATGGACGGAAGCTATGACAACGAGAATCACACTATGGAAACATTGACAGAAACATGTACCACAGACTCACTGAGAACACTGCGACAGACAGACATGTATACACAGAGAAAGTAATCACACTGACTTCTGGAGCTGGAGAGGGCAGCAGGGGGATTGATAATGAGAAGACACAAGGAGAGAATATTTGTTAAAATAAAGCAGAAAATACAAACAACAAGATCATCACAGTCCGACCAAAATAATCATAGTAATTATAATAACAAGTTGTTTTTGTTTTAAAGTAAATTCAGATTGAACATAGTAAACATTTTTAAATTAGTGTTTAACACTACTTATAGTGAAAACCACCCTTGAATGATGGGATAGTAGACTGAAAGCTTTAGGAATCCAATGTCCCGTGTTTGCTCTGTAAAGCTACGTTGTGTGATGTCTGGGTTTGCTTGTTTGTGCAGATCCGATAAGTAATAAGAGTATTTCACTGTGAGTTCTGTGCTAAGTGTGTAAGCATTTTTTCGCTCAGGGCTAATTCAGAGCCTTTGTTATTACCAGACCCGGCGTCATGGGCGGCCCATACAGGATTTGGGCCTGCTGTTTTAATCAGGGCTGAATACAACATTTTAATTGTTTTATTATTATGTTTATTGTTGTTATTTGTAGGGCTTTGTCCTAATATTTATTTTTGTTTTAAACTATGTTGAAAGATTAGTTTAATATAATTTTTTTATTTTGCTATGAAATTCTGAATGAAAGGCTGCGCGCGAGACTGGTTTTTCGCTCAGTTGAGTCGTGTGGGTTTTTGAGTGAGATGCGGCACAGCAGCCTGTCAGTTTACTCTTGCTAGGTTAGTTTGGCTATTATCATTTATATTTATCTGCAACAATGGATATCAGGAAGTGGTTCATAAAAGGAATATGGCAACTCAGCGCCAGATGCAGGCACATTAGAAGACATCAGTTACGTTACCAATGAGCTAGCAAGCCAGCCAGGGACAAGGGAGGCTGGCAATCAATTATATTTTGAAGGGAAATTGACTCAAGCCGGCTCTCTCACAAACTCCGGCTCTGTGCACAAGCAGACCGCTACACGCACTCTCTGCCTCGCTCAATATCTCTCTCTCTCTCCCTCACACCCTGTGTGCGCTCCTCAGGTTTGCCTGCGTGCGCTCCTCAGGTTTGCCTGCGTGCTTGCCCAAGTTAGCACAGCATTACAAATGTGCCACAAAACCAACCAATGGATGTAGCCTATAATAGGACCGTCAACAGCCTTATGGCAACCTAACATCTATGACCTAAAACCCCTCTGTTTCCATAACAATTCACGAGCGCCTCCCTCACCCCCCCCCCCCGTTGACAAATCTCGAGCGTCTAACAGCCCCCCCCCCCCTGTTGACAATTCAGATTTCCCGGGATATGTAAGTTTCGGGGTGGGCCCGCCCTGGTAAATCAAATGCCCGCCCAGAGACGTATGTCTGCCGCCGGGTCTGGTTATTACCCTTGTGTTTCGTTTAGCAAAGAATTGTTGATATTGTCTGATAGCTGAGTTTCTTCCCGTTAAGTGGGCATGACACATTCATAGTTTGTTATATGTTAAAGTTCCCATATCATGCTTTTCCGGTTATTACCTGTCCCCTTGTGTGTTATGAAGGTTTTTCTGCATGTAAACCGTCTGCAAAGTCACAAACCCTCAAAGTACACCCTGTAGCGAGTACAATCTAACACAGAAAAGACCTGTCTCTGCTGCCCCAGAACGCCTCGTTGGAGATTGCTCTTGTTCTTCCATTTGGGTACAGTGACGTGACCATACCCAAATGGACCAATCTGTGGAGCTCCTCACTCACACACTCTCTCTCAGCGGCAAAACTGTGACGCGCTGGGGGGGATGCTAGTGGAGCCTCGCAGCGGCGAAACTAGTGGAGCATCGCAGATGGGGGTGGTGCAGCCCCCTCAGCAGCACCCCTGCATCACTGCTTAAAATATCCATGACGACCATCCATCTTCTCCCGCTTACCCATCGTCGGGTCGCGGGGGTAGCAGTTCCAGCAGAGAGCCCCAAAATGTCCTTTCCCTGGCCACATCAAGTGCAGCCCTGGCGGAGGCCAACCCTCACCGGAAATGGGTCCGACTTACTGCCGAGGACCCGGACACAGCTCTCGCTTTGGGAGTACAGAGATTGGATGGCCCTGAGTAGAGACCCCCTCACCCCATACTCCTGC
Organism: Gymnodraco acuticeps; assembly: GCF_902827175.1. NCBI lineage: Eukaryota > Metazoa > Chordata > Actinopteri > Perciformes > Bathydraconidae > Gymnodraco > Gymnodraco acuticeps. Next base: position 23,594 of record NW_022992001.1, on the reverse strand, counting down.
AGCACCTCCCACAGTAACTCCTTCGGAACACAGTCATACGCCTTATCCAAGTCTACAAAACACATGTAGACCGGATAAGCTTACTCCCAGGCCCCCTCCAGGATCCTTGCGAGAGTAAAAAGCTGATCCGTCGTTCCACGACCAGGACAGAATCCGCATTGTTCCTCCTCAATCTGAGGTTCGACAATCGACCTGACCCTCCTTTCGAGTACCTTAGAGTAAACTTTCCCGGGGAGGCTGAGTAGTGTGATGCCTCTGTAATTGGCACACACCCTCTGATCCCCCTTTTTGAAAAGGGGAACCACCACCCCAGTCTGCCACTCCTACTGTTTATGACTTCCACGCAACGTTGATGAGACGTGTCAACCATGAGAGTCCCTCAACACCCAGAGCCTTCAGCATTTCCGGGCGGATCTCATCCACCCCCGGGGCTTTGCCACTGTGGAGTTGTTTGACAACCTCAGTGACCTCCCCCCGGGAGATTGGTGTTGATCCCCCATCATACTCCAGCTCTGCCTCTACCGTAGAGGGCACACGCGTATGTTTGTGCGTATATTCGCCCGTATTTTCGCGGAGGTCCATATATTCGCGCGTATATACGGCCGTTTTTACAAAAAAAACCAGCCGTTTTCTGCGAGGAGTACGGAGACTCAGACCTGTGTCACGCACACTGGCGCCTCAGTGGGACTTGGCTTTGGTGTTACGTGCACTGAGTAAAGCCCCATTTTAACCTTTAGATCAGGTTCCCCTTAAGGTTTTGTGAGTGACGTCAGATCCAGCTGTGCGACTCTCGGCACGCAGAGAGCGGCCCTTTTTCCCTCTTATGAGAGGGATGTTGACTTTTCTCCCTCTCTGACACACTTTGTACGAAGTGTTTTGTCAGAGTGAGTGATGTCAGGAATCCAGCTGTGCGCTCTCTCCTGCCTGCCTGCACGCAGAGAGCTACCCTTGTTCCCCCTCTTTTATCGCTGGACAAAGTGTGACCTTCCTCTATACATTTTCACAGCGGCAGGTTTGTATTGTTCCAAGCCTTCGACCCCTCATGGAGAATATTTATGTTATGCTGTATTCTAGGGACTGTGATGCGCCATTCACATGGCGCAATAAGCATGGGTTATTATCTGAGCAGGTGTGTCTGTGCTTCTAGTACGGGGCGGACCCAGTGGGGCACAGACTACATCATGCTTCGCCCTTAACCCAATAGCGATAGCCTTAGAGCAGTGTTTCTCAAACTTTTTCATACCAAGGACCACTTAACCAATAAAAAAACACTTAACTCCACAAATATCCAAAAACACATCGTTTTTTACAAATCGCGTGAAAATGGTACAAACAAGTGGCAACATGTGTGATGAAGGTGTTTATCTGGGCTATATCATGCAATCAAAAGTGATACTTAAGCTCGCTCCATTGCGGAGATATTCCCGCGAGAGTGCGGAAAACTTAAATGTATTTATTTATTTCAAATGTGAAATGTTACCAATATACTCACGGACCACTAGGGGGCGCTCACGGACCACACTTTGAGAAGCACTGCCTTAGAGGGTGAAGCCTATACGAAATAGAACTGAAGTTACGTACTGTAACTCCAGCTTCTATGAGTATAGGCGTAGCCCTCTAAGTTCTGGGCTCCACGAATAGCTGAAGAAAAGCTGTTTGTGTGGGAGCAGATTGTCGGGCCTCTTTCCTATTTATACCGGAAGTGAGTCCGAGGGTGGGGCCCACCTCGCAGGTGGGCGTGGACTACAAGTGTTTCAGTGCTGCGCAGGTGCGCAGGGGATTACCCAATAGCGATAATAGCTACGCCCATACTCATAGAAGCTAGAGTTACAGTAGGTAACTTCAGTCATTTGTGCTGGGAATGTCATTTTCGAGTCTGAGATCTTAAAAACAGGCTCAGGGCTTACCAGGTTAAAGCTCTGGCAGGGGTGTGGCGATGGAAGAATTCGGCTATAGCCAGAGCCAGCCCATTTAGGGCTTTGAAAACAAATAAAAAGAGTTTCAAATCAATTCGGAACCAAATTGGAAGCCAGTGTAATGAGGCCAGTATTGGGGTGATGTGGTCACGTTTTTTGTGTCCAGTCAGAAGACGCGCAGCTGCATGATGGACTAGCTGCAGGCGTTTAATTGAGGCCTGGTCCATACCCACGTACAGGGTGTTGTCGTAATCCAGTCTTGAGGTAACAAAAGCATTAATAACCCTTTCTAGGTCTTTAAAAGATAAAAACTTCTTGGTGTTGGCCAATAGTCTTATTTTAAAAAAGCAGGTTTTGACTATGGAGCTGACCTGCTTATCAAATTTAAAAGCGCTATTGAAGGTCACTCGATGAGTACAAAAATTCTCTTGACATTTTCTCAGTTTAAACGAGCCGATCTTATTTTACTTAAAGGGGACCTATCATGCAAAATGCACTTGTGTACGTCTTTTATACATGAATGTGTCCCCGGTGTTCCAGGGAACTCACCAAGTGTCAGAAAACACAACCCTCTCTATTTTCCTCCATACCCAAATCTCTAAAAAAAAGGGCTGCAACGGATCTGATCCAGATTTGAACACTGTCCTGACGTCAGGACGGTGGTGCTACGGCTATTGGTCAATTCTCCACCTATCAGGGGAATGAGAGGTTGGGCCACGGCCGGCCATTGCTAATCGAAAGCGCTGGAGACGCTGTAGTACATATGCCAGGCCTGTAAGTGACGCTGTAGTCTGCCACAAAAGCAGCGAAGAAGACTTCCCTTGCATGGTTGCCATGGTTGCCCTTCTGTTTATTCTGCGCTGTGGCTCTTTTTCTCCCTCCCAGAGGCAAGCGTTTGCACCTCCTGCTATAAAACAAATGAATAATGACTCTATATAATCATATGTAAGGGATAATGTGCAGCGACGCGGTCATTATGGGGAAAAGAACACCGACAGGCTGATCAGGAGCCCGACGCGAAGCGGAGGGATCTAGATCGGCATGAAGGTATTATTTTCCCCATAATGACCGCGTCGCCACATTCTCAACAAAGTAACGACATTACTCCCAATATTAATTGAAATGCTTTTATGGATTTAGAAAATGATTTTATTGATTTAAAAAATAGTTGTATTGATTTAAATTGACATGCATCCGCTAAGAAAAATTGTCCGTTGTTACTGTTTGAACTAACGTAGCAACGGCAGGAACTGCTTCAATAGTGTTTTTGAGGAGCTTTTTGATTACAGATTTGAAAGTATTGTTGCTTGCTTTAAAAGTAGCACAATTCATTATGTCAAACCTTGGAAAGTATCTAGATATCCCTGCCCTAATGCCAAAGTAACTGCCAACTCCCCTCTCCTGCAGGGGGGTGTGGTCAGCTGCAGCTCACAGAATCAGCCCCCTGCAAAAACAGGGCTGGAAAGAGCAAATAGAGCGAAATGAGGCATGGCTAAAATGCAGGATCTGTTTGGTATTTTGAAAAAAAATATATATTTATATAGGTACGGCCCTACAATATATGTTTAAAATATAACATGATAGGTCCACTTTAAAGTAACCTCGGTCTTGTTGCACCAACACAAGAAACACTTTCCCTTTTGAGCTCTTTCTTTCAAACTCTTCTTTGGTATTTTGAAGAGGGCAATAGATGAAAATGCTCTCCCTGACCTCTCAGAGTGTTCGATTTAAATATTAATTAGCACCCTTGAGTACATTCATTTACATACAAATAAACTCTCTCTCTGAGTATGGATGTGGCTATTAAATGCATGCAGACTTGCTGCCACAGACAAAGACTGACGGCAAAGAACAAGCCATTCAATTAGAAAATGGAAAATCCATCCACCTTAAACTATTTGGTTCTTACCCAGTACCTTTTATAGTAATTACAAAATATACCATTTGCAGCTATCAATATGGTTTTCTGCTGGTGCTATCTCCGAATGATAGTTTCATTTTATGCTCCAGTGCCCTGAAAGACAGCAACAAATAAAAATAAAGCTTATAATATTGTTTTGAGTGGACACTTAAATCATTGTGAGGGAAAATAACAGTAATAATCACATTATATTTATCCAGAATCGTTCCAAGCATGTTGCATGATGTTGCATGATGACAGCATAATTATTTTGTCAAAGAAGTGTGTTCAAAATGATACACTGAGTGTAAAGCATAATGCAACATGCATGCAACCAAGGAAGAATCACAGTATCTTTTGTTGTTGAAACCTATGAGACAGTGACCCTTTAGCGGTTGGATTTTCAGGGAAAACCATGGTGACTTTATTCCAAAAACACCACAAGAGACCAGTAGCCAGCATGTAGGTGTTCACCACTCCCTGTACATGTTCACCCTCCTCCTATGACTCAAGACTGGCTCATTTTTATAGAGGTTCTTCAGAGGATTTGATTGGGAGAAACCATTCACAGGTACACTTAGTAAATACATGTGTCATTATCATTATTATAAAGAAGATCCATAATATCATTTACATAGCATTATTAGTTGTTTATAGCCATCTGTTAATTGAACCCAAGAACAACATTATAACTGTCCATAATAAATATAACTACATTCCCAACTAAGACAGAAACCCCTACGCCTATCTTGCCACTTGGTTCATCCAGGAACGTTCTTTGGTCAGTGTTTGTTCCATCCGAGGACATTTTGGCCGAACACACTGGAGCGGACACAGGACGAAACAGCATGGGTAAGCGATGGACGTAAACTTTACACAGTGTTCACTTATACAAGTAATGCAACTTTAACGTAATGATATATATTATATACACACGCTCCAACATATTATTTGCACACAATGAATCATCTCAACCGCTGTCATTCTTACACAATCATAAACACTTTCGGCGCTAACTCGCTAACCCGACCAGCATCTGCCAGACGACATTCCAAAGAATATGGTTTAATCATTTAATAAATACTACATCAATAACTAGTATAAATTATATAAACATTTGCAAATATGCAATGCCAAACTGTACTGTGCAAATCACGCTAATAAAGTGCAAACTGTTCACTACTAAAGTGCTGAGTGACATTATTACTGTGCAAAAGGAAGTGGTTATATAAAGTGCAAACCCACATGTGCAATATTACAAGGGCCCAAAGCCGTCAGTCTATAACAAAGTTACCTTCGTTACAAAACCAATATTTAATATAACATAATATTTTAGTGGGAATACTGATACAGCATTCCAACTATCTGTTCTTCGATGCACAAAATTCTTTATTATTCCGCCGGGTTATTTTGTACCTCTTCTTCTCCCACATTCCACATCGCAGAAACTCCGTTCAAACATCATAACGTTGAGCTCGGTCGGAATCGATTGCTATTACTTTTCTTATTCATAATCAAAATTCATAATTTTGCCTTCATATTTTCTTTTAAACCTGCCATAATTCTCAAACCCTACACTCCTGAGACATAATTGTTCATGAGAAACGTAGGAAAACATCTTGTAGCTTGAAAAAAAAAAAAAAATTAAGCTAAATAATTAAACAAAATGCCTCTTGAGAGCATGAAATGACAAAAACATTCGACATGTCTCCATTAAACCCCATTGTAAGTTCAGCCTCATCTTTCCCCACCACAGCAGCTGCACACCTTTAGTTAATCTGCCAAAAAGGCCACATTATTAACCCGAAAGTACACAAAAAGTATACTTCAGATGCTCAAGTTCTTTGACATGCTTCACGCTTTGAAATTTCACCAATATCTGTTACGGTTCTTCAACAACACGTTCACATGTAAGAGGTTTATCTCTCATTCAGAACAATGGAAATGCTCTCCTCTCACTGATTACTGCACATCACCATGGAAACCTTTGATCTCTGGACACGTCATTAGCTCAAATATAAACACCTGTGTCATGGAACACGATGATGTCATAACTCCAACTGACATGCTCAGAGCAGCTGACTTCAGATAATGGTTAATGGTCCTGCCCTCAACAGCTCTACATCAATTATGGGGTGTCATTATATGCCGTTTCCATGGAACCGATTGGAGTTACAGCGACATCGTGTTTCATGGCGAGGGATCCCTCGCCATGAAACACGATGTCGCTGTAACTCCAATGGACACGGTCCGATCGTCCCCAAAAACTTCGTTTGTATATGAGGTCCATGCCTCAACAGCTTTAAGCCAAATTTGAGATCTCACCATAGGCTGTTGCCATGGAAATGCATCCCTCGACATAAAACACGATGTCGCTGTAGCTCCAATGGACACGGTCCGGTCGTCCCACAATCTTCACCTGTATATCACCTCTCCATGCCTCAACAGCTCTGTAAAAATAAAGTAAGTACCATTTGTTAGCATGCTATAATAGATTGAATGAGCAATACAAGGATGGTCAGGATCTGGGGGTGGGAGGGTTTATTTTTCCATATATTTGTCTGATTGTTGTTATTGTTTGATTTTTCTGTATTACCTATGAGGTTGTTGTGTTTAATATTCATGAGAATATTTGTCATTGTTCAAATGATAATAAACATTTGCATAAAGCATATTTGTCCACTCATATGTAAATAAGAGTATTAAAAACGTGACAAATATTCCTCTAAGGTACATTTAGAACAGATACAAAATGTGCGATTAATTTCCGATTAATCGAGATTAACTATGGACAATCATGCGATTAATCGCGATTAAATATTTTAATCGACTGACAGCCCTAATTTTTTTAAATGTGTATGAATACATTTTGAAAAACATTTGATCAACAAAAAAAAAGGATTTGATCAGGATCTAGACTCAGTGTGTAGTTTATTAATTAATCAATGCTCTCTACATTAGGAACACACATACCAGTGTACCAGAGGGAGTCACACACAGCTGTGCCTAGATAACCAAACAAATTGACAAGATAACCAAAATCCTTGAATCTACACACAGCAAATAAACTCAAATGACACAAAGGAGATCACACATACAGTATAGTCGATATAAAACTGTCCGCTTCAATCTGAAGAGCAACTAAAACAAAACACGGGAGTGTACCTTGTTCTTGTGAACACTAATGTTATCCACAGCATACACAGAGACCACGAAGTTCTTAAGGAGAAAACTAGTTGCTAAAACAAAAACACGTTAGTGTACCTTGTTAGCTAATGTTAGCTAGCTGACATTAACGTTACACATTGCACTCATATTACTCACCGAAACCTTGTAAAGCCGGTCCCGCATGCTGGCTCTACAGAACCGACTAACTCCCCTTTCATATAGGTACAGCTCTCAACGTGCCCAGACTTGTAGTGATTTTCACCTCGTAAAATACTTTTATTCTCATTCTGAAAGAATGTGGTGAAATGTGCTAACGTGACGGCCATCTTTATGTTGGTGACGAGAGACCTGTAGTTCACTGAGCGGTTTCACACGAAAAAATGTGTAACTTCACAGTTTTACGACACATTTTTATTTTTTTGACTTGCAAAATGTTCTTTTAAATTGACAAACATCATATGTGTCATTCGTGGCACAATTCAAACGGGATCAAAAGATAACCTTTCTCTCTCCATTGACTTCAATGTATAATTTTCCGCTTCCGGGGTCCCATGGAGGCTTTCGGAAGGGGAGGGACTTCGCCTCTCTATTCCCTCCTAATTCTGCCCTACTCTCCCAAAAGGGGAGGGACCTGAAAGGACAGCTAAATGCACAGCAGTCCATTTTCACCAGGCTCAACAACAAGAGCAAGGCTTCTACCATTCTCGACATCTTATCGTGTCAGTCACGTTCTTGCCAAACACATGAAGTCTTTCAAAGACGGCGAAGTTGTGAAAGAAGCATTCCTGGAAGCTGCTGACGCGCATTTTGGGGACAGTAAAAATAATAGTGGCATTTCAACAGGTTTTTGATATAATAAAAACTCAAGTTAGATACCGTTATTAATCAACTGTAAGTTTTAGTTTGTTTGAACTTATTAATTATAATTATTGTACAAAATGGTATAAGAATGCAAACATTAAGATCTGTTCTGTTTACATTGATTATAGTCTATTATCAATTCAGGTTAAGAAACTAGTGTTGCTTGCATCCTATTTTAAAAGGCATTTATTTTTATACTGTCCAAAAATGCAAAAAATAAAAAGGGTTTGATTCTATTAATTGTGTCTTTTTTATTGCACTTTGGCAGCAGATTCCTGTGTAGCTTCAGATCTGAGTTGTCTTATTAGTAAGCCTAATTTATACTTTTGTAGCAACACTATTTTTATATATGAATAAATTCCAACTCTGTATCAACAACACTGTTGTGTAACTTATTTCTAACTTGTGTAGATTAGAAAGAGGTAAGATAAAGGATCTGCAGTATTGTATGAAGTATTAATCATACAAAGGTCAGTTTTATACAAGTAGAAGTGTGTATTTACCTGGTAATAGGCTGTCAGTAATAGCTACGCCTCTCTATTTGGACTGGTATATCTCGGCAGACTGGCAACTTTAAAGTAGCTCTCGGTTAAAAAAAAGGTTGGGCACCCCTGATCTAGATAGTATAAGAAATGTGCAGAATATGACAGTTTAATTGTGGAGGTATACAGTACACGCATATTGATAGATGTCTTGTAATGCACTGTTGAGGAACCTGTGACCCACGTTTTTCATTCATTGCATAACTACACCGTAGTTGTGTATATGATATGTCAATAAACCTTAGAAAATCTTGAAATATTGAAAGGGATGTGCAAAATAGTCATTATATACACAGTCTTTAATTAACTATTAGTAGAGAATAACGAGTAATGAATATACTTTATAGGGATCTGCAGATACATGTTTAGTCTTCTCAAGCACCAACTATCAAATATCTCGCCTGATTGTTGGCACTTGACAATCACCTTCCCTGAATTTTACTCAGGTGTAACTAAGTAAAAACAATAAGTGTGGCTTGATATTGAGTAAGAAAAAGGTTGATAAACGCTGTGAGAATGGATCTGCGGAGAGCATTTTGCCACGATCCCAACTCGTCTATTACCAACATTCAGGGAGCTCTATGCAAGTCATTGGGATTCCCTGATAGTTAAAACTCGATGCTAAAGCCCCCCCCCCCCCCTTGCGTTGGAAAGTGACGACAGGGACCCTGACATAACGTCAACATTGGCCGAGTTGGGAGTGAGCATGTGTTTGAATGACAGGAGCAAACACAGCTGACAGCCGCGGTGAAACTTGAGCGATTAGACCGATGCGAATATTGGGTGGTCTACCATAGTATTTACATGGAGATAAGCCCCTTAAAAACCATGAATTAATAAGCATTTATTCATGTTTTTTTCGCATCGCTCTAATTGCTCGAGTTTCACCGCGGCTGTCAGTGTTTACTCCTGTCATTCAAACAAGACGTGCTGGAGAGGGGGCGGATCGATCAGGCTAAACCAGTGGTTCTCAAACTTTTTCTGTCAGGCCCCCCCTTTGGAGAAAAAAAAAAAGTCGGGCCCCCCCAACACAAATAGTCAGGCTCAGTGGCGGCGCCAGAGATTTATTTTGGGGGTGCTGTGGGGTAGCTTGACGTTTCATAGAGGGTGCTCAAACATTTAGGGTTTCCCATTAATGTACCGGTCGCTACAGTGGAATGTTCTACTGCAACAATCCCCACGCATATACACAGTGTACCCCGCGACTGTTACAATGAAGGCTCGATAATCAGCTCACAGCATATAGGTGTAAGCAGGGGTCAAGTGCTATTTTTATAGGTGGTGTGTGGACCTCACATAGGGGGGTCCGGGGGCAAGCTCCCCCGGGAAGATTTATTTTTAAATATTGAAGTTAAATGCATCAATCTGGTGCACTTTGAGAGCAAAATGAAGAAATCTATGGATACATCTCTCAACACCCATTTGAAACAGAACTGTAAACAGATTTACTTTTTCTTTATGGATATTTTACAAATCACCCTTTTAAACTTTATTCTTGTTTTACTGTCATAGTATTTCATAGCTGTTTTTAATGTATTCTCTTATTTTTTTATAACTATAATGATCATATAAATGTGTGCCTCGGAAATAATTGTTTACATTAATGGTGACCAAAACGTTTGAGACCCACTGAGATAACACTGAGAGAATCCTTTATCTCAGTGTTTCCCAACCGGGGGTACGCGTACCCCTAGTGGTACGTGGGTGGTCCCCAGGGGGTACGTGAAAATATTTTGAAAAGTTAAAAAAATAAAAATAAATTTTGATTTTAGATTTTTTTTTATTAAAATGTTTACAGTAGGGCCGGGACTTTAACGCGTTAATTAAGATTAATTAATTACACAAAAATTAACGCGTTAAAAAAATTAACGCATTTTAATCGCACTTATTTTTGCACCGCGGAACGTTTCTCACTGGATGAGTTTCAGGCGTACCGATTATACTGGAGCACCAACTAACGTTCATGACTTCAGACAACAACAAACCACAGTGAACAACAGTGGGAAATGTTGTTTTAAAAAACGGACGGATGGAAGCGTCGATAAGAGCACGGTTGTGTGCAAATTATGCAAAAAGGAATTCGCATATCACCGCAGCACATCAAGCCTCAAGTATCACCTCAATGCAAAACATATAGCAGCTAGCGTGGAAGCTAGCGTGGACGTTAGCCTCTTTTATCGCGTTCACACCAAAAAGAGCCGGTACTAAAATTAGTTCATGAGAACCTTTTACCCCCACGAAAGTCCCTGCTAGAGAGCAGAGAGCTGCTAGAGAGCAGGGACTTTCGTGCGGCTCTCTTGTGAGAAAGAGCTATATTTCTGATTGGCTGGGCGGATTGCAAACCACGCCCCGTAAAACTCCCAAAAAGTTTTGTGAAGCCGCCATTTTATTATCCTCGCATTAGCATTATTAGCATTAGTTTTATTAGCATTAGCCCAGCGCAGAAACGCAGAGAGACTAACTTATGGCAACACAAAATAAAACATGGGAGCGGTGGAGATGAGGAGGTGTCGGCGTTCTGGCGATTTACTCGGAAGGCTTCAGTAGAAGCTGCTGGGACTCCCAGCAGCTTCTACTGAAGCCTTCCCCAACTCCGGGGACTTCCGGCCGGGGACTTTGGGCGGCAGTATACGCCGTGAAGTGGTTTGCGGCCTGCCAGTAAACCCAAAGCAGAAGAAGAAGAAGTGACGTCAGCGGCTTCATTTGCCTAATCCACCCCCAGGTTCAAAGAGTTCTCATGAACTAAGTTCTCATGAACCTTTGTGGGAAAAGTACTGCGGTGTGAATACGCCTAATGGTATACTAAAATCCATGTGAAAAAAAATTGCTTCTCACTGTTCTTAGGTCAAATATGTATATGCGATTAAAAATGCGATTAATTTCGATTAATTAATTACAAAGCCTCTAATTAATTAGATTAATTTTTTTAATCGAGTCCCGGCCCTAGTTTACAGGAAAACTGTACCCAAATAATGAATAATCTGTAATAATGTAACCAAAATTGGGGGCATTCAAATTAAGTAATAATTTGCTGGCTATATATTATTATTGGCGCGGCGTTCAGCTTCCCGCCGGACTGTCAGGTGTTACATCATCATCATCATTGTAGTGGCGCGCTGGTTTTCTTGCTAGCTAGCAAAATATCAACATCCTATCAAGTGAATGTGCTGATGTTTATTGAGATAACAATTTCTGTTAACATAATCATTATGGATCAATGGCTGAGTCGAGCTGGTTCATCCAGAAACAACAGCACAGGTGATACTGCTGAATCAGGAGAACCCGTTCTCAAGAAAATGAAAACAGAGAAGGTGAAGAATCGTCAGTTTGGTGAACATTATGTGCTCTCCGGGTTTAAGGTCACAACTACAGAGCCACCGCAGCCAATGTGTTTCATCTGTGGCGACGTGCTTTCTAATAATAGCATGAAACCATCCCATTTACATCGGCACCTTAGTACTAGACATCCCGCCTGTGTGGGTAAGCCTGCAGAGTTTTTCCACCAAAAGCTGGCTGAATTTAAGGGAAGCCAAGAAAAACTAAAGAAAGCGACATCGGTCTCAACCAAGGCCTTGGAGGCATCTTATGCCGTGTCGCTACTCCGTTGCTAAATCGAAAAGCCATTTACCATAGCCGAAGAGCTAATCTTGCCTGCTGCTATAATTCTCGCAGAAACTATGCTCGATAAGAAAGCAGCTGATGTCCTGAAGAAAGTGCCGTTGTCAAATAATACTGTGTGCCATCGGATCGACGACATGGGAATTGACATTATTGACCAAGTGGTGGAAAAATGTAAAGCGTCTGGTACGTTCGCTTTGCAGTTGGACGAATCAACGGATGTCAGTGGGGAAGCACAACTGATTGCGTTTGTGCGTTACAAAGACACTTTGGAGATGAACGAGCACATTCTGTTTGCAAGAAACTCACGGGGAGAACTACCGGACAGGACGTTTTTTAACGTTATTTACCATTTTTTTCTCTCAACACAAGCTGGATTGGAAATCCTGCTCTCATGTGTGCACAGACGGCGCTGCGGCGATGACCGGCAGAGTAAATGGATTAATGGCCCACATAAAAAGGTAAACCCTGACGTTACATGGACGCACTGCATGATTCACCGAGAAGCATTAGCTAGCAAGAGAATGAGTCCAGAGTTAAACGATGTTTTGAATGATGCCGTAAAAGTGATCAACTTCATACAGTCCAGGCCTTTGAATCATAGACTGTTTCAGTCACTTTGTGAAGACGGTGGGTCAGAACATAAACAGCTCCTGCTTCACACTGACGTCCGCTGGTTATCCCGAGGGAAGACGTTACAGCGGCTGTTCGAGCTACGCAATGAAGTGAGGGCATTTCTGTCGGAGCATACACATCCACTTGTGGCTATGTTCGACGACGCTGACTGGGTAGCTCGGCTGGGATACCTCTCTGATATTTTCAGCAAACTCAACCAGCTGAATCTCTCTCTTCAAGGTAAAGACACAAATGTTCTTAGCTTGTATGACAAAGTGTGTGGATTCATGGAGAAGATCAAGCTTTGGCAGAGCAAATGTGAAAAAGGGGATACAAGTTGTTTCCTGCAGCTGAACGCATACATTGCTACTGGTGAATGTGACAGAGCTCCAATTGTGAAAATAGTACACACACATTTGTCCAAGCTCAAGAATGAGTTCAACTCCTACTTCCCTGATATTGACAACAAGTCATCCACACTGGACTGGGTACTGTAGAGTTATATTTGTATTTATTCATGTTAGCAAACTATGGATAAGCTTAAAATGGGAATAATTTGGGTAAAACTGTGAGCTGGATTTGGGCCTGTTGACATGTGTTTTTGAGGACAAAGGAAGATGGGGGAAGGTGAGAGCATGTCCTGATTTGCATTCAACTTAGAACGAACTACAGTGGTTGTGATATTAAGAGAGGTCCCTTGGGTTTCTCTGGTGGTTATCAATAGTAGCAGTTAAGTGAATACTGTTCAAACAATACCTGTGTTTGTGTTTTATATTGATTTCTCTGTTTTAATCCTTTCATAAATGTAAGGACTACAAATGGCTATAAACATTCTGGGCTGGTTGGAGTAAACAGGGTTTTATTGCTCTGTGGGGGAGGTGTAGGTATGCAGGCCTTGAGACCTTTTGTTGGAAAGTGAGCCTGTTTGGTTTCCTGCTGCGTTTCCTGCTGCGTTGCGTCTCCCAATGAGATGACCTGAAAAGATGACCAGCTGACCTAACACCAAACCCCTCCTTCTTACTCTGGTATATATCCGGTGGATCCCTGGCGTTCGGCCTCTTCTTCACATGCTGCCCTCGGGTGAAAGTAGCTCTGCAGTATGCGAACCAGGGCAGGAGTAAGCCGGTATTACTCCTTAAGCATTACAATATAACTGTAATATATCATGTTGTATTGTAATGATTGTATTGCATTGTCATATTGCCATTAAAGTAGATTATTGTTAACGTTTACTTGTAGATATGGATTCCTTCCTGTATTATAACCAGCTTCATAGGAACGCGCGGAGATTTGAAAAGCGGATCAGATATCCCTTTTAATCTCCAACAAAATGGTGACCCGACGTCTAGATATAACGAAGCTGAGGAAGAATTCAGACGCTTTCAAACATCTCAGACAATCAGCAGGACTCTGCAACTTTGCAAATAAGGTAAGCAGACGATGAAAGTCGCCTGTCTGTAATTGGATACGCTAAAACTTTAGGATTGTCTGTAGGCGTTTCACAGTGTTTTTATAGTTTAAATGGAATATACAATGCATATTTACTATGTTAGGAAAGTTATATACAAAACGTAAACGTTGATCGACAGGTAGACGAAAGTCCTGCGTGACGTAAAATAGAGCAGTTTGGCGTGGATCTGCAGGTAGATTATTCCTGAGTGGCGTAGAGATGGTGCAGTTTGTTATGCGAGGTTTGATTCCTGCACGACAAAACCTGGGAAACTCGATAAATCAGATTCGAGTCGCCGTTTAAAACTGGGGTTAAATAACAGACCAATGCTAAAAAGCTTAAAGCCGAGGTCTGTTATATATTAAACCAAGGTAGTAGAGCTTTCCCTTGTCTGGAAACTTCTGCTGCTGCCATCTAGTGGCTGAAAGGGGGTATCACACCTTGAAACTTTCTGCTGCTGCCATCTAGTGGCTGAAAGGGGGTATCACACCCTTGAAACTTATGCGAGCTTAGAGTTTAATCATTACATTGCTGGCCGGTATTGAAGACGGGAAGCACGTTCCCAGTATATTAATTATAACTGATTTTGGTAAACTGGTACAAAACAATAAGGGATTGAACATTTTTTACAACGACAGCACCAGGAGATGAGTAAACTCAAGAATCTGTAGAGTGTAAATACATTGTGCAAAACACATTTTACACTCGAACTGTTTGCAAATTTAGACAATATAAATAAATGTTCAGAAAGAAGACATAGGCCTACACTTGATTCAAATTTCATTACTGTGATCCGATTGGTGTGCTCTGCAGGTTTACTATTGTTCGAAGTAACAGTGGGATTTAAAATGAGAGAACATATGGAGATGTTCTTTCATAGTGTGTGGAATATGTGATGCTGGAAACATGTAAGTATTTCAGAGTTGTGTTGGGTAAATATGTAACAATGGATGAAACAATTTTTGGAGTGAGTTTTTGTAATATCATAAGTAGACATTAATTATGTTGTTTACATGCCATTTACAACTAAGACAGATAGTATGATTAGAAAGAGACAGAGTGGAAGGGTTGGATTATTTAACATCAGTGGCTAGACTTCTTATAGGTAATGTGTACCGGGACCTGGACTCCCCCTCTGAGTTAGAAAGGCTTTGATCCGACCCTCAAGCAGACAAAAAGACCTAACCCAACAGAGAGACTCCTCCTTCTCCACGTACAGACAGAGAACCAGAGCTGAACCAACAACAACAACAACAAGACTACATCAAGACTGCAGCCAGAACTATCTCCACCTGTGGCATCCAGAACCAAACCAGCATGCTGACAAAGAGGCAAACTCTCATCGGTCCTCAAACAGGACATGAAGTTCCAAACTGCGCCGCGAGATTTGGCACAATAGACATGAGAGCAAAATCCGCCCTCCATAAAAACAGCAGAGAGACTGTAAAGGAGGAGTGCAACAACAGTGCATGATGGGGCTGCAGATGTGACTGGGCCAATGGCGGCCTACAAAAGTTACAGCGGATGGATTCAACAGCTGATGGACTGAAGAGAAGACAGAATCAGAGGAGTTGGCAGGGTCGATTAGAAGTGAGGGAGGCCGGGGTCACGGCTTGAGAAAACCAGGGGAGGAGGAAAGGAGAACGGGAATGAGTGAGTTACACATAAACACACTTATTCACGAAACGCACATTTAAATAACTTGAATTAACTTCATAAAGACAGAAAGATTTATTAATCATTTGATAAATTAAAAATAGCAGTAAAGAGGAAAATATTAATGTAAAATGATAATCATCCTAAAACACACTGACAGAGTAGAACCATATTCTTCAATATTTTCATCATGTTAACAATTCATTCTTTAAGACATTTGTATTCACGTGTGAATAAAGTAGTGATCTCATTGGTTAGGGAACCACTCTATAGGACAAATCTTTGTTGTATTAATGGCTAGTGCCAAGCCACATATTAAATTCCAATCTAAAGTGTTGATTTCACATTGTGGCCATAGTTATTACCAGACTTCGGTTTTAAATCCTTGATAAAGGAGGGAGTAATTGTTGCATGTTCGGACACCCAAGGTTCCACACACTGCTAAAAGACTTTAACATTGTTTTTTAAGTAGACCAGAATTATAATGAGCTATGAAATGCAGAGCGACACAGATCCTAGTAATGTTTTGACTCAAGATAATAGTTATGTACACAAGTTTATAGTTGAAATCGTGACATATTTTTGTAGACAACGGATACTGGCCTATGCTGAAATGTCAAAGTCTCTGCAGAGCACGACCAACATGGCCAAAAAAGACGGAGACCAACTGACCTTTGACCCTGACAGACAGTGTAACTTGACAAGGCACTGTGTGACTGACTGACTCTGGGGTGAACCTGACCAAACTTGACATGACAACCAGGACAGTGTGAGGTGAATGAATGCCGGCATGTGATCAGTGTTAACTGCCATGATCTAAAACAATAACTAACCAAGCATGTTTTTGGACTAACATATTATTTTGGAGCTCCAAGGGAAACGAGAGGGTTTCCTAACAATTCCACAAAAAGGGGAAACCGCCACATGTGATATTTTCCTCTCACATGAGTTGGCGGTTTGCAAATGTAAAACTAAGCTGAAGATTCTGTTTCTTTTAGGCCTGAAGGACGGAGAGGAACACTTCTTTTCACGGAAGTGTTTCATGTGGAATAAGATAATGATGTCAATTGAAAATAATGTTCGTTATGTCCCTAACCAATTACCTGACAGTTTTTGTTCCCCTCCCATTACAGGCTTTTGTTACACATGATTTCATGTGTAAAAAGGGGGAGTGTAGTATATGTATAAATGTCAACATGGCTGTAAAATTCACAATTTAACATTTTTCTTTTAAGGACTTGAGCATTGAATGTAATTAAACCTGCTCATATCTGGGGATAAGATACTGTTTGATGAATGTTGAGATGTTTCTAAATATTGATTTGAATTATAGCAGGTAACAAAGAAGCAGTGGCCAAGGGGGGCTACTGTGAAACCGAAGAAGTTGACCTGTGATAGTTAAACAATTTTGTAATATTTTAACAGACATTAGAGTAACTGAGGTTTGAAATGTAGAAAGAACATATTACAGTTAAAGCTAAAACATAGTAGTGTATTGAGACAGAATTTAATTAGACAACATCATGTAACTAGCCTGGTAAAGAAGTAAAAGCCATATACTTTAATCCATAACATTAGTGTGTTTCTTTACCAGAAACATTAGCAGTTCATATTATATTTGGATTTAAATAGGATTTCATTTAAAAATAAACACGGATGCTTGTCAGAAATTCAGAGCTATTGAAATATGTTATTTAGTTTACCTAAAGATGTTGAGGTTCTTATTTAGTTGGCACAATCCAAGTATTAAGATTCTGAAGCTGTACTGGCAGATAGGAGGTCTACAATTAATTAGAAAACCTGTTCACAGACGGCTGTTGTTTCAAGACACCCCACCAACAGGCTCCAAGTGGGTCAAAACAGCTGAGCGTAGGCTTGAGGGAGTTGTATCAGATTTCTCCACACAGGTCGCTGGCGCCAAAAGGGGGACCCGAGAAGCACGAGGCCGACAGCAGAGTTCGTCTGGCTGAAAGTCATCAGGACAAAGTGGCTCAACCCCAGGCTCTCCGACCCCGACCGAGTGACCCAGCGGACCTCTTATGCCGTCTGCCTGGGAGAAAAGGGGACAGCTCGTACCACGGGAGCCAGTGTGCGGCGGGGAAACCACTGCTAGGACCAGGGGACATCAGGACGGACGTGGCCCTGGCAGACGTGGACTACTCGGAAGCAGCAGACTGGAGGAGCAGGACCCTGGAGACATCTCTACAGCATCGACCCGGAAGCCGCCATCAGCGGGCCGGAGGACGAGGAGGAGGAAGACATCTCTCTAGCAGGCAGCCCAGAAGCTGCTGTCAGCGGATTTGGGGAGACAAAGACACGGCAAGCCAGGACGGCACAGGGAACTTGTCGAGGCAGCAGAGGAGTCTACTTCGCTCTGATCAGTTCCACCCGTGAAGGGCAAGCTGCATCTCCCCCTCCCTATTAGCTGTCCTTGTGGGCTATTCCTCCGGGGGGGGGGGGGGGCTGATGATTCTAGCACTCAGCTACCCCCTCATGGTTCCTTCACTGCCATGGAAAGTGGTGTTCGGTCTCCATGAAGGTTTCAAGTGCTCTAAATACCAGCTTCGGATGGATTTACGGACACAGTAGAAAAAATGACAGTGGGTATATTTCAAAATGCCTTGTCTAAGTTTATCTCTGGAGAAGGAGATAAAAAGGGGGATTTGTAGAGTTATATTTGTATTTATTCATGTTAGCAAACTATGGATAAGCTTAAAATGGGAATAATTTGGGTAAAACTGTGAGCTGGATTTGGGCCTGTTGACATGTGTTTTTGAGGACAAAGGAAGATGGGGGAAGGTGAGAGCATGTCCTGATTTGCATTCAACTTAGAACGAGCTACAGTGGTTGTGATATTAAGAGAGGTCCCTTGGGTTTCTCTGGTGGTTATCAATAGTAGCAGTTAAGTGAATACTGTTCAAACAATACCTGTGTTTGTGTTTTATATTGATTTCTCTGTTTTATCCTTTCATAAATGTAAGGACTACAAATGGCTATAAACATTCTGGGCTGGTTGGAGTAAACAGGGTTTATTGCTCTGTGGGGGAGGTGTAGGTATGCAGGCCTTGAGACCTTTTGTTGGAAAGTGAGCCTGTTTGGTTTCCTGCTGCGTTTCCTGCTGCGTTGCGTCTCCCAATGAGATGACCTGAAAAGATGACCAGCTGACCTAACACCAAACCCCTCCTTCTTACTCTGGTATATATCCGGTGGATCCCGGCGTTCGGCCTCTTCTTCACATGCTGCCCTCGGGTGAAAGTAGCTCTGCAGTATGCGAACCAGGGCAGGTAAGCCGGTATTACTCCTTAAGCATTACAATATAACTGTAATATATCATGTTGTATTGTAATGATTGTATTGCATTGTCATATGCCATTAAAGTAGATTTGTTAACTGTTACTTTGTAGATATGGATTCCTTCCTGTATTATAAACAGCTTCATAGGAACGCGCGGAGATTTGAAAAGCGGACCAGTTATCCCTCCAAATCTCTAACAGTACGTAATCCATTTGTGACGTGCATTAACAGCAGCATTCCCGCCAGACTGCAAGAAGACCTCATAGATGTGTCCTCAGATAGGAGCCTGAAGATGAGGTACTCAAGCACACCACTGACACAGTTCTGGTGTGGTGTGGAGAAGGAGTATCCTGAATTGGGGAAACATGCCCTGAATGAACTGTTGCCTTTTGGGTCCACATACCTGTGTGAGGTGACATTCTCCGCCATGACCCACATCAAGACTAAACACAGGAACAGACTCAACTTGGAGAATAACCTGGTCACAGCTGTTGCAAAATCTCCCCCAGACTCACAAAACTGATGAGGGAGAAACAGGCTCAAGTGTCACATTATTGGTGAGTTATCTTACTTTTTTTTTAAATTCTTTAAACAATGGCTATTATAATGTATATGATTAGTTATGATTGAATATGATTTAAGTGTCACATTAATTGTCGCATTGGGTCACACAGACAAAAATATCCTCCTCTTCTCTATCTCTCCTCGTCACTCTCTCCTTCTTCCACTCCCAGGTTTCACCTTAGCTACACACAGGGCTGTATCCAGGCCCCGCCCCCCGGCCCGGGTCTGATATGTGCTGCCACTGCACACACACGCAGACACACACATTTGATTATTACGTTATATGGTTATTATATCCCTCTCACATTTTTATATTCAGATTTAATTCTATATTTCTTTCTTTCTGCTATTACCCTGCCCATACCTATACCCCCCTCCCCATGCTGCTATGACACCCACATTTACCCAAGGGGATCAATAAAGGAATATCTCATCTGATTGTATCATATCGTATCGCATCGTATCTTATCTCATCTCATCTCATCTTATCTTATCTTATCTTAGTTTTGTAGCAGATTCTTCAGTGCTTTGTTAACTCAATGGGAATGATGATGTCAGACCTCAGAACTAAAGCTTTACTTCAATAAACTGCCAACCTGTGTGACCATGTGACTTTATCCAGGTCACACACACACACACACACACACACACACACACACACACCACCACACACCACACACCACCACACACACACGGTCTGCCACAATATATAGACTATTAATATATCCTGGGGATCACCACGATTGATTGCGTAGTAGGGGTACTTTAGGTTGGCTTGAAATGCTTTGGGGGTACAGTACTCAAAAAGGTTGGGAACCACTGCTTTAGCTCACTGAGTCTCTCAGTCTGACAGAAGAGGACTCTCCTCCACTTTGTTGTTGAAAAAACTCCTTATATCCGTTAGCGTAGCTCGCTAGCACCAGAAGCTAACAACAACGATCTCCGGTACCGGTGCGCTCTCTCTCTCTCTCTCTCTCTCGCGGCACACAAAATGGCTCGTTCCACACACACACAGAGCCGAGCTTTAATGAAACACTGAGACCCAGACGTAATAGTACTGTACTGCATCATATTATTTTCGAATCAATAATTTTTCAAATTATGATTTATTAATTTTGTATCTTTTTTTAATTTTTTATAACCATTTTTCCTCCTGGTCTCTCGCGCCCCCCACTTTGAGAACCACTGGGCTAAACTAACCTGTAGCTGCTCCGTCCACACAACAGCCTCATGCAGACATAAATAAAGCAGTGACTGTATTCGCCATGACATAGACCAGGGATGGGCAAATGGCAGCCCGCGGGCCACATGCGGCCACCACCTCCTCTTTTTGCGGCCCTCAGATTAATTTATAAACAACGTAATTAATTAAAAAATATATATTTTAAAAAATACATGTTTTACTTGTAGTACTGATACCGTCCACTAGACTCCTAGTTACGTCGCGAGCTGCGTACATGATTTAAAATACCGCAAAATAATCTGTGACGCATTTGTGTGTATTGTGTTTGTTTCCCGGGGAAACCCTCACAAGAAACACCGGCTGTTGTTATGTCTGCTGTGACGTTAAGTTGCCTCTTGTAATTATGCCTTTACAAGCTTTAAAGCTGTATTTATCATCTGAATTTGGCGAAACAAGTTTAATATTCTTAAAACCAAGACTTTGTTTATTTGAAATCAGATGAAAACAAACTGTCACGGACCCTGCCGTGTTATCTATGATTACTACGCTTTTCATTCATAATTTCAGCGGGAGGGAGGGGGTGGTGCTGAGGAACAGCAGAGTGCGGGCTGACAGTGTTGTGTTGTGACATTCCCCTTATTGTGGAATAAGGGGAATGCAGTGGCTACAAGTGTTTTAGGTTCAAGTTAGACAACTAATATCTGGGTTAGTGTTCATGAATTCATGTTTTATGTCATCTTTATGGTTAATCTCAATACACGTTTTCCGTGCTTTCCAATAGTTTAAAATAGTTGTATTCCACTGTTTAATAACCTGTTCAATACAAACATGCCACTTGTCAAAATGAAATAACATTTCTGTGAACTGATCATGGGCGGATCTACGGGGGGCAAGGGGGGGGCAGCTGCCCCCCCCACTGTAGAGCCTTGCCCCCCCAGCTGCCCCCCTAACTTTTGTTTCCCTAAAACTGTACTAAAACAAACCTACACTATTTCCACAAGCTTCTCAAGCAACAAAACAAGCATTACATTAGTTAAAATTGAATCATTTTAAATATCATTTTAGGCCCGTTAAAAACGCAGCTACGGCCCTGCATTAAACTGCGGAGCGGCGTTCACACAGACCGCGGCTCACACCGCTGCAGAGAGGGAGCGAGCGAGCTGTCCCAGCACCTATGGATTAACTTCCCCTGGGAGCATTTCCGTTTCCACTAGTTTTGTTTTTACTAAGGACGAGAGCTTGAAACTAAATATTAATAAAATGCTGCTGTTTGAATCGATAGCGTTTAACAGACGGGCGCTTGGGGCGTTACGTTACAAAATACTACGCAGACAGCGTTAGCTGGGAGATCGATCACTTTGCTAAACTACGCGGTAGCCTACTATTAAATCCACGTAAACTACACATCACAGCAATGAGGCCAGATCAATGAAACCAGGATACATCCTTTACCGTAAAAACTGGATCCAAACACAGCTGCCTGTGTGCGCTTGATCAATGCTTTCTGATGTTATATTTATGATATGCTACATATTAGCTAGGCTACATGGCCCTAACGTGTAAAGTTATACAAGCATTTGTACCAGTGCTTTTCACAAGTAGACTCTTGCAGGCCAGAGTATAGGAGTGATTCAACAACAACAAAAAGACATATGAGAACAGAAATAGGAAGAGGAGAGGAGGAGATGAGAGACCAGGAGGGTCAAGCAGGAGGAAGAGGAGGAGATGAAGACATTAGTGAAGAAGAATAAATGTATGTGAGGAATAAAGATGAAATATCAGAAAGAGGGACAGAGGCAGGGATCAGGAGGCAGATGAAACTCCAGCGGGACCACATGGTATGTTCTTATTCTCCTTACATATTCCATTACAGCAGCACAATCTAGCAGCTCTTAGTATTGACAAATATTGATTGAAATGTGTTGCTGCACAGGTCACCTGTAGCTCTCTGAAGAGATGGGTGATGTCATTTGTGTACTTATTATAATTAAGTACTTACAGTATGCAGAATTCTGAGTATTCTCTGAATCAGGTGCCTTTTGGGTCTTTATATCTTTGAAAAATGAAACCAAAATGTTTGGTCATAACATCTGGTATGGACTACTTACATTTTCCCACCTCAGGCACAAAATATAATAATTACTAGAAATGTCCTTGAAAAATGTAACAGGGTTGAAGTTTTTGACAAAAAGTAGGCATGAGACCTTGTTTAGCTAAGATATGGCACCACATGGAAATCAAGGACATTACAAAATTGTAATATTTTGCAAAACTATTGTTTATTTTGTAATAAACAATTATTTACTATTATTAATTCATACAACATAGTTGAAATGTTGAGCTTGTCAATCTTAATCTGAAAATACAAAAAACTGAAATATAGGTAAGAAGAACTGACACTTTTGTGATGTAATTCCCTCAATGCAGATCACGGACTGATCCATTATTTTAATAGGAGGTGTTAGAGCCACAACGTTATTATTTCGATTCATAATTTGATAAATGATTTAATGATGGAAAAATTTATATTGCCATGGTGAATATGTTTTGAGGAAATGATTGTTAATTTATATCGTAAATATGATATGTTTCCTCCTTGTACCTTCCGTGTGTATTTAAGTGAGGTAATTGAGGACAGCCGGCGTGCTCGGAGACCTGATGAGACGGGGAGCGGAACAGTTTTTCGACCGCAAATTGTTAACAGAGATTAGTGTTGCAAATTGGACTGCAAAGTATAGTTTATATAGGAAAGCATACCGCCGAAATATTGATTTAGATTTTTATTTTGAGACTATTTAAGTCAATACTTTTTTTTAATAAATTACAT